>NC_141063.1:58659030-59267968 GCF_041138505.1 Cibotium barometz | reverse complement strand
ACAACGATCCATGAAAACATAGTCAACCATCATCGATGAAACATGTAACCATCATCATGGAACAACACCATGGCATCATGGATATCATGGACATTTTGAGGAAACGTGTAACCATCATCATGGAAGGAAACCATAGTATCATGAGACAATACCAAAGCATTAATACAAAGGTAAGCCAAGTCAATGGATGCACATTCCATCAATATGAAAGAAACAAGATGCATTTAAAAGCATCACAATCATACCTATCAGCTCCTCATCTAGAAACAATTGACATACCTTTTCTTGAGGATTTAATATGAGAATCATACCTATCAGCTCCTCATCTGAAAAGTGAGGTTTGAGTATCCTCCACGCACTTGATGGATACCTACCCATATAGTAGTTTTCGTGATGGAAAACCAATGCTACCATTGTATGATGGAGATAAGGATTATGTCTCCACAAGATCTTCCTTAGCTTTCATTAAAAGATGTCAAAATTAGCAGGTTACGATAGCCATATCAAACTCGACACCAAATGCAAGATGAGAAAGGTAAAATTAGCCTGAACTTGTGTAAAATAGTAGTTATGCTCTCTCTAAGAGACGCTTGATAGTGGATTCATGTATGAATTTCAATACAATTTCTCATAGTTAATGTAAAACAAACTATAAAATAGAGAACTTATCTCGCCATAATCCAAACTCTCCTGCTCTTGTTGGCACCTACTACCTTCGCAAAATATCAAGGCCATGGTTAGCATAGATTTTCAGATTGTATATATGATCAAGAAACCATAAGAAGTGAAGATAGCAACATTGCGTGTAAGATGTGATTAGGGTAATGTAACGATAATGAAGTTTCGTGATGATGTGATCACGAAAATGTAACAATAATCGAGTTGCCTTTCAGAATAATGATGTTTTTCAACATCCAAATGACAGATGAACATATGAACATGAAAATCTAAACTTGATGAGGATTAGTAAACAAACACAAAAGTGTAAATCCTGTGTGGGAATGGCTCTCAACTTTAAAGCTTATTAAAATCATAAGGTTAAAGCTTATTAAAATCTTTGGGCCTCGTGTCTACACACATCAATGGAAAACAGGTGCAGGTGCTGCTGTGCCCACACACAACCAATATATCAAGAAAGCACGGTAAAGATATTATTAATCCATGGGAACAATGCCAAAAGAAAAGCTATTGAAGATCAATGGTATCAAAGGTAATGGTGCCCAAGAAGTATTATTTTCTTCTGCGCATAAAACTAAAACGTTAGCAAAAAGTGCGCCTGCCAAAAGAAAAGCTAAAGCCATACATAGCTACTGCTTGAAATAGAGAAGAAGATTTATTTATTAATCATAAATAAAGCATGGAAGATAACAGTTGCGCGCTGCCGTCAACAGCACCTTCTCTCTTTCACAAGCGTGGAGGAGAGTAACTATTCTCCCTCTCTCTCTCTTCCGTTACCTCTCCGCACGGGAGGGAGAAGAACCCTCACACACAATATAGTGGGCGTCGTTCAAAAGCAACATAACGACTGTTCTAATTAGCCCCCAACACGGCACATCTCTATAGGCGACCACAACACCTACAGATGTTGCAGAGATTAACTATTCTCCCTCTCTCTCTCTTCCGTTACCTCTCCGCACGGGAGGGAGAAGAACCCTCACACACAATATAGTGGGCGTCGTTCAAAAGCAACATAACGACTGTTCTAATTAGCCCCCAGCACGGCACATCTCTATAGGCGACCACAACACCTACAGCTGTTGCAGTTGGCGCACAGCAGCCAGCCATCGTGCATAAGCCACTACACCTACAGCCGCGTGTTGTATACAGTCGGTAGGAGGTCAACACCTACAGCAACCACGTGATGTAAACAGCCGAGAGGAGGTCAACACCTACACAGAAGAGAGGTCAACACCTACACAGAAGAGCACGCAAGCAGCCATGTGAGGAGAGCTGCACAGCAGGTCTGCTGACGCCTGTCGTCGTCAAACAAAGAGCGCTTTTCTTTAAGTCTTAATAATTAAAAACAACCGAAGCTAAGGTTTCTGGAGCCCGTTCTCTATTTCTCTACACCCATCTCTCGCTCATGTGCCATCCAATAACACACACATAGCCGTATGGAAAGAAAAAGAGAAGCGTGTTGAGACTTATCTTGCTTATCGTATGGAAAGAAGAAGAGAACCGTGATCGCCATGAATTGCACACGCTCTGATACCATGTTGGAGATGGAGGCGATAGCACACGAGACACAAGATTGAATCCCCAAAGTGTGTGGAATACACACAATAGATGAGTATATATAGAGGAGATCCTAGGGCTATATATAGAGACATTCTATATATAGCCAACAGAAGCCACACCTTGTGGTCCCATGCCTTTGGCCCCTCTGGGATTTACAGCGGGGTGTGCATCTCCGTCAGCGAGCGGCTCTTACCAGCATTGATTGATTCAAGCACTATAGTCATAGGAAGAGCACAGTGGGTGGTCATTAGGATTAGGGAGGATAGAGTGGGTTTCGTTAACGTCTATGTTCGGATCACCATAGCATGAAGAGCCATTGTTTGGAGCATGGTCCGTGAGTCCCTCCCACAGGCTGATTTTTGGTGCATGGGTGGTGATTCTAACATAGTAGAGGCGACGTAGGATAAACTCGGAGGAGGCACGAACACTGTTTCAAGCACGGAGTTATTGGCTTGGGAGGAGCTGATTTTGGCTCTACGGGGACATGATCCATGGCACTTACCAAAGTTAGGGCGTAGCCAAGGAATCTAAGCTTCTTGAGATTAGATAGGAGAGGTATAGGCCCTAACCTCTCTAGAGTGGACCATTTTTACATTGATGAGTAGGCGGCATGGTTGGCATTCTTGGAGGCACTTCTTTCACAAAGCATTGCCCCATCATCCTTTCCCTGGAGGACCCATGGAGGCAGGACAAACACGTGAGCATTTGTATCCCCTAGTACATCATTCAAGACTTCGAGATTTGTAGCAAGATTGAGGAGATTTGGGAGAGTCTTGATTTTCACGTTGGTTTAGCTGCCGCAGGGGCCCTAAATGCAGGACTTGGAGCAATCACGGGTTTGTTGCAGGAGGTGGCAAAGAGAAAATTCATAAGAGTTCAGAGAGCAGAAGAGGAGCATCCGTCAGAGCCTTGCCTCCTTGCAGCATCTCCACAAGAGTGTCTCGAATAGACCATGGATTGAGGCCTTGATGGCGGCAGCCCAAATAGAGCTGAGCTCCATTGAGAAGAAGAGGGTGGAGTACAGATATCATGCTAGAGCTTCCTTTTGGACACAAGTTGGTGATAGGGTCACCGACGCTTTCTTTGAGATCACAGGCCGGCCCAAGCGGAGAGATGGTATCCTCAATTGCGTGGCCAGGATGGATCTATTGTTTCTGTCCCCCCTTTGGTTTGAGCCATTGCGAGTGTTACGTACCTAGTGGTCTAATCTAGCAGGGGTACATGAGCCGTAGGATTAGAGGAAGGAGGCTGATACAAGCAGCTAAGGCTCATGTTTAGTAATACCACGTATATTGGCTATTCATGACTGGACAACTATTTTAAGCAGCAATAGACACCCTAAAGTGAGAGTTGGGTTATTATTGTTCATAGAGAGTTATTCACTCTTTGGTTTGCGATGGACCAGGATTATCGTCCGGATTCGATGGCTCATGGATAGTCATGCGGAAGCCCTCAACAAGGCGGCGGCGGCCGTATACAAGTGTTCACTGGCATGATTAGTTGGATTGGAGCCTTAGTCTCTGGCTAGTGGATGTGAACCTACGGTTGGGTGGTGAGCTAGCTTGCACCCCTCTCTTAGGGGGTTTGTATTAATCACTCGTGTTTTGTGTTCAGGAGATCCGTGGGGTTGCAACACTTTGTATGAGAGCCAAGTTTCGCCTTGTCATGGATGAGTGTTTTACAATTATGATAGCCTCATGATCTCTGTTTGGGGCAAGATTGTCATAGATGAGTGTCCTATATTTATGGTAGCCCCATAATTATGGGAGGAAGTAAGAGGATATATCATATAGTGCAGATTGATGTGGTGGTCTAACGTGAAAGTGAGTGTCCTTCAGGTGGGAGTTTGGTTGTGTCAAGGTAGGATTGGGAAGGAATTGATCACTTTTGACTTAATCTTATGATTAAAGGGGGTCTTGTATGGAGTGTATCCTGGTGTTATGGGAGGATCCACTACATGCAGGGTTTCTAGATACATGTATATTCCTATTTGGTGGATGTCTAGATTGAGGGGAAGCGGTAGTTGATATGAGAAATCTATTACAAGAAGGAAGAAAGAACAAGATCGAGGATTGCAGATGATCGAAGTAGTATTTGGAACTATGATTGGGTCTATGTTTTCGGTAAAGCGGTTATGCTTTGCTAGGTGTGAAGCTTCTTTGCTTCGTCAGATGTGTTTGGGTGAAGTGGTTATGCTTTGCTAGATGCTAGGTAAAGCTTCTTTGTTGGAATAGTTCTGAGGATCTTGGCACGCACGCATATATTGTGCAGAGATCCAGATTCAGATGAGATTTCGCTGATATTCAGATCAAGAGGGTTCTTGAATAGATTTATTCTCTTGAGAAGATTCAGTTTGTATGCCGAAAGAGATTGCTAGCAACCTTAAGAAATCTTTTGTAAGACTTGTAAGCTGAGGAGTGATGGATTGTTAGACGTATATGGGGTATGTTATGGTGGTATGGGGCGCTAGGATGTATCACATGTGGCACATGTGGGTGTATCCATTGAAGGCAAAGTCAAAGGTTTTCACATGCTTTAGACACTTTGTTTCTATGGTTGGAAATGTGTCTGCATGTAAAGGTGGCACCCTTCATACATATCGAGGGGAGGAGTATATGTCAAAGCAGTTTGGCTCTTTTGTTAAAGGTTAGAGGGAGTTATATGTGCCATGATTTGCCTCTTTTTCTTTTATTGGTTGGTTGGAGATAATTATATGTGCCACTTATGTGGGAAAGAGATGCCCACCAAGGCCTTGCAGACAATTGCCTCTTATAAAGGTTGGAATGCCTAGAAGCCCTCTCTGGCTGATTTGCGTGTTTTTGGTTATCTTGTTTATGCACTTGACCCTGAGTGACAACACAACTAGATGGATAATAAGGTGGTGCAATGTATTTTTGTGGTATATAGCTCAGAAAGCAAAGGGTATAGACTCTACCATCCGGCCACAAGGTGGATTTTGGTGAGTAGAGATGTCTTTGTTGAGAACTTAATTGAGCTCATGCTTATGTAAAAACAACAAAATGTATGCTCACAGGATACCTTTGGTACTCTTACGTTGTACAATGCCGGACAGCCATACAAGGTGATGCAAATCAACCATACCAGTTGAAAATGAGCTCGAATTTCAACCCACAGATCAGTCTATTGATGAGACACTTTTGAATGATGCAGTGAATGAGGAAAAGGCACCCATCTAGGTGCCCAAGCATATTCCAAAATGGTTGGTGTAGACGTTGTGGGATAGCAAATTAGCTACTCCTTTGCCTAGTAGATTATGATGAGATCTTTGACCCCACATCTTGTATGACTACAATCCTGTCTATTGTTTTTTTTTTTTTTGGGAAAAAACGATCCTTCTATTAGTTAATGAGAAGACGCCATAAGGCTACAAAGCTCACCTCACAAGGAGGGATAATATATACAGTGAACACCGGAGCTCCACCCCCGTGGCTGGCCGCTCTCTGGGGGGGGGGCTACCTAGTAGTACATGCGGGAGGTGAGAAGAGCCAAACTGGAGGCCTGTAGTGCCAAGTGACGTCCTCGCCCCTCGCGGTGAGGAAAGGGCCAGGCTGCCAAGTGCGGAGGAACGCCTTGCGGCGACCTCTCATGCGATCCGAGTCGCCCTGAAGTTTCCCCCAGTGTCCTCTCAAGGTGTGAATGATGTCCACCCAGAGAGCCTGTATGACCTCCGCCGGTGGAATCGCCTGGCGGTCTATGGCCTCCCTGCATCGGGCTCTCCATATGTGCCAAGCCGTCATGCTGCTGATCATCTCCCATCTGTGCCCGTCCCCCTCCTGGGAGACTGCCCAAGAGAAGTCTGGCGTCGGAACCACCGCCATCGCCCTGTCAGAGACCTGGATGGTCACACTGCCAGGGACGTCCTCGTATCCAAGGGACGGGCCGCTGTCCGTGGCCCAAGCCACCGCACCCCACGTCACCATCATCTCACCTGGCGAGCCTGCAAAAACCATCCTGAGAGCGCGCTGCCAGACCTGCTGTGCCTGTGGGCAATCCCATAAGCAGTGCCGCTGCGACTCCTGTGCATGGCCGCACCGAGGGCAGGACGCTGGGTGTCTGCCAAAAGCTAGCCAAGCCCCCACAGCCAGTCCTCTATGCGCTGTAAGCCAGAGAAAAAGCGTCACCTTCCATATAAAATCTTAGCTAAAGCCTTGAGTATAAGGTTGCAGCCGATCCTCCAAAGGACTATCCATGATACATAGAATGGGTTCCTCCAAGGAAGGAGTATATTTGATAACATCTTTTCTTTCTGGGAAGCTGTTGAGTAGGCAAAAGTCTAGTCCACAGCCTCTTGCCATTCTTTTGCTTGATTTTGAAAAGGCTTATGACAGAGTGGCATGGTTGTCACGGTATGAAAATACGATACCGTACGGGAATTTTTGGTACGATATGAAATTTTCGGATACCGTACGATAAAATACAGTTTTTATTTTTTACACTTACAACCTATGGAGCTTCAAGCTTGAATGTGAGGGAAGGTTGGGAGGGGAGGAGTCTACAGTGCTTGAGGAACCAGAACATGGATATGTGTCTCTCCCAGTTGGATCTCCTGATTGTCTCCAAAAAAGAACCTGGATGGGTAATGCAATACCAAAGGTCTCCCAGTGTAGCGTTTATGACTAAGGGACCGTCCTTGCACAAATACGAGCAGTGCATCTAGGGTGATAGGTTTAGGGACTCCTCTCTATATCAAAATGGCCATGTCCAAATCTTCTCTCTCGTACATAACTTGAGAATCTAACTGTCTAGCCTACCTATACCAGGGATCTCCAAGTGATGTAGCAAGATTCTCTCATCCTACCAATCAAGTGTACACTACCAGTCTACCTCGCTAGATTTTTTAGGTCTCTCAACAACCCCATATGGAATACTGAGTGGACACGAAAGTTGCGAAGTATTGCGAGCATTTGGGATCTTCGTTAAGCAGGGTTTCTATATTTTTTTAAAGCATTTGGAATTTGTTTTTTTCAAGGAATTTTTTTTTGGGGGGGGGGAACAAAAGAAAAAGCCTCGTACTGTACGATATCGTACCGTATGAACCCATTCGTACCGGTACGAGAAACAACTATGCAGAGTTGGATTGGGATTTTTTGGAGGGCACTATGGCACACACGGGGGGTGTCCTGCCTATACAGGGAGGCTCATAGCACTGTTTTAGCTTGTGGGGGGCATGGTGAGCGTTTTCAGATTTCCCGTTCAGTGAGGCAGGGCTGTCCCTTCGCCCCTTTACTGTACCTCATTGTAGCTGAGGCTATGAGCAGGTTTCTTCGAGCTGCCCCTGGTGTTGTGGGTCTCAGGCTGCCTTTATGTGCGGAGGAAGAGTTTTTGGACTCTAAGTTAGCAGATGATATGGCACTGTTCCTTGAGGCTTCACATGCTTGTTTATGTGCTTTCCGGACAGCCTTGGAGGCCTTTTGTTTGGCAGCAGGAGCTACTATCAATTGGCATAAGTTAGTTGGTTTTTGGATCAGTGATTCTCCTCTTGCAGATTGGGGTACAAATGTTGGTTTTACTTGGATTGAGAGAGGATGCTCTGCCAGATACCTTGGTTGTCAGGTGGGCGTTGACATCTCCCCTGCACAACAGTTTTCTCCGGTGCTCTTAAGCATTAAAAGCAAACTTCATCATTGGAGTAGGAGGAAGCTCGACTTGGCCTCTAGAGCTTTGGTGGTTAACCAAGTTTTGCTAGCCACGGCTTGGTTTATCGCTTCGTGTTGGATTTTTCATAAGGGCTGCATTGGCCAACTTTGTCGCCTTATTCGGAACTTTCTTTCGTCAGGGCTTGATGGAAATGCACACACCAGGGCCAGAGTTGCTTGGGAAACCATTATCAGGCTTAAGCAGGAAGGGGGATTGAATATAATTGACCCTGAGGTGCAATGTAAGGCTTTGCTTTGTAAGCTTGTTGTTAGGGGCTTTCTTCCAGGCACTGAGCCGTGGAAGGACTTTCTCATGCAGCAGATCACGAAGTGTGTCCCTGTTCGCGGAGGTGACTCGACTCTCAGCTCACGCTTTATTTTTTCGAATGCAGTTCACCGCTCCCCTTTATCCCCCCTGGTTAGGTCCCTCCTACGGGCCTGGGACTGCCAGAGGAGTTTTTTGGTACACATCCCCCCGCATTCACTGGAGGAAGTTAACCGGCATCTCATTTTGTGGAATGATTTGATCTTAGATGTGCATGGTAGGCCTCGTGGGACAGCTATGCATATTCTTTGGGTTGGCTGGGAGACCCTATGCACCACAGTGCTGGCTTGGAAGAGGCTTCAGAGCCTCAACGAGGTGCAGAGATTGGATTTCACGCAGCAATTGAGAGGCTCTAGCTAGAGGATGGCACATATTGATGCAGCCATTCCCAACCACTGGATTATTGGATCTTTCTTGGAAGGCCGTCATCATTCTTGGTTTGGGGTTTTTTCTGGGACAGGTGTTCCTCTTTAGGTTATGGGGCTCCCCTTGCCTAGGGAGGATGATGTACTGGTCTTTTTTTCTGTACAGAATGGATGGCAGCTGGAGAGATGTGACGTGCAGGACCTTATTGAGGGCCCCCAGATTCGTCTAGTCAGAGTTGTTGGCAGGTTAGGGAAGCATGTCTTTGTTGACCCACCCCCCCCCCCCCCCCCCCCCCCCCAACCCCCCCCTCCCAAGGATGATCATAGAGAGTGTTAGCCTTTGGTTGTATGGTGGCTGCCCTCTCAGACATTTGCATTGGGACCCCGGTGAGTGGGAGAGGAAGGATGCTTGTAACCCTTAAAAAACATGCTTCACGTTTAGGAGAAGGGAATGTCATGTGCACACATGTGGACATGGTTAATCTCATAGGTAATCCTTGACTAGGCATCAGTCTTAGGGTAGGATTAGACAAGCAGACTCGGGCAGGGAAGAAGCAGCAAGTCCACAAGCATCACCATGGCTGAGCCTACAACCAGCCCACACATAGTAGTACTGTGGCCATCTGAGCATCGAGAAGCTGGCCGAGAGCAGTTACTCAAAAGTGGGCATCATCAGGGCTGGCCGACCATTATTTATGAGCATTTTAGATGAGCTGTGGACAAGTAGAACTGACTGACAGCAGTATTCTGGCTGACCCATGCATATGGACTCTATACAAGGCTACGCCCAAACATATTCATATTCATCTGATCCCCACCTATGAAGGGGCAGGTCATAGTCAGTCTAGATAGGGTCTTTTGTTTACCATCTTGGGAAGGCCAAAGGCCACACAGCAGTATCTATTTGTACCATATCAACATACTGAAAATACAGTTCATCCCTCTTTTCTCTCTGCTGTCTGTTCATTTCTTTGGCATAAGTGTTCCTACTCCGTAGGCTCAGGGCTGGATCCAGTACATGTTTCCAACCCATCATCAAGTTTTGAAGGAGGGAATGCCACATGCACACCTGAGGACATGCTAACCTCATGGTTAATCCGTCATTAGGCAACATCCTTAGGAGGGTAGTATTAGGGGACTAGCAGACTAAGGCAAGGAAGAAGAAGCACGCCCACAAGCTTCGTTATGGCTCAGCCTACAGCCAGCCCATTCACAGGAGTATTGTGTCCATCTAAGCATTAGGAAGCCGGCTGACCACGAGAGTTACTCAAAAGCGGGCAACATTAGGGCTGGCTGACCAGTATATTTCAGGATTTAGGAGCATTTTGTAGATCTGGCTGAAAATAGTTTCCTGGTTGACTTGTTCATATCGAGTCTATAAAAGGCTAGGCCCAAACATTTTCATATTCATCTCTCTCCACCAAAGGGGCAGGTCACAGTTAGTCTAGATAGGGTCTTTTGTTTACCATTTTGGGAAGGCCAAAGGCCACACACCAGTTGTACAGTCATATACATCCTTTTGCACCTTATCCACCATAAACAAAAAGGGAGAAGCATCCTTAGGAGATCCTACATGGGGATACAATTTGGCGTACCATACCACCAGAGCACACCCCACGTAAAACCGTTGTTAAAAATGATCATAGGTGGAATGACCAACTTTCCCCCCTACAACCCGGTCTTGAAGCAACCGAATTCCTCATTGAACACTAAGTTCAAACCTTAGGTCAATTAGAGGATCACTTTAATCCATGCAAAGTTAAGGATGATAGATACCACCATGTTCACACCCCAAGCCTTCTCCCTGGCTTCCATAGTCAGCTCTACTGGCTGTCTATAAGCCATCCGGAAACCTTAGCCTAGGCATCTTGGATTATGACCATCACCACAAGATTGCCTAACTCGGCATCCTGTCCTAGGTTATGTCAATTTCCAACAAGACTGCCTGTTGCCACCTACTACGTAGTGGCTATCCGGATAACATGAAGGGTTCATGGCAAAACTTGGTATGCTCTCATGTGGAGTAGTTTCAACAAAGACCTCAAAAAGTAAATTTCATATATCGGGGGTTTGCAAAAAAGGACTTGAAAGTAAGTGTCACGACTTAGCGTCTTTGAGTCAAGACTATTGAGCCATTCTTGGAACCACCAATGTGTGTGCGAATTCAGACTTGAATCCCACTTAGCAAAAGCCTTATGACACCACTTTGACAACCCCACGGTCATCGGGTTGGCAAAGGCACGGAGCACCCATCAACCTTGGGTCCAACACTGTCCTTCCTTAGTGAATTTTGGATTACGCACTCTAAGTTTATCTTCTAGCCTTGGTGCTGGTTGTTGGTGGGCAAAATCCGAGCCATCCGTGTGGCTTCACTTGCTCAAAGTCATCATTGCCAACCGACTCCACGCCACGTCATTATTGCTGGATGTCTACATGGAATTACTGCCCACTAACTCCATATATTTCTGGTGCACACTGCTAACTTGGAGAAAAGCAGTGACAAAAAGGTGACGGGTTATAGGTTGGAAAGAAGCGAGAAAAGCTTATGGGTGAGATCGGAAGGGTTAATGATGAGGCAAAACCTTGCTTTGAAGACGGAAAACTTGCAGCCCTATTGTGTTTCCAGCGCCTTGAAGAGTTCTTGAAGGTCTGGAGAACAATGAGTTAGAAATCTCCCCTTTTATAAGGGTTGGAGGAAAGCAAGTTTACTTGCTTTACTAAAAAAAGAAAAAAGGCTGGTCCCAAAATATTTATAAAGCTTGCCCTTCGCTTTTATTTATAAAAATAAAGCTTGGCCCATAGCTTTTAAAAAATATGTCCCCTTGCTTTAAAAAAAAAGCCTCTTTCTCTCACTCCACATATTTCTCTCCCTGCGTTGATATGTGCTGTCATTTCCTCGTCATCTCCTTCTTCCTTCGTGTGAGCTGCCCAACTCTTCCTCTATGCGTGCACTAGCATAGGCACCCTGTATGCTAGGGTTTGGCCACCCATGGGCTGGCCTTCTCGCCCTGCAGGCATTGGCGCCCCTGTCGCTGTGCCCTTGCTGGCCCGTCTTGGTTGGGCTGGGCTGGCTGCTTTGGGTAGACCCCTCATGGCCGCCCTTGCCTTGGTTATTTAGGCCACATGGACGGTCCTAGGGTTGGCAATGGGCTGACCCCAGGCCACCCTAACTGTGGCGCTAACCTGCCTCCCTTAGCGTTGCACCATGGCTGCCCCATTGACTGCCTTCTTGTGCACATATCAGCCCTGCTTCTCCCTCTGCTGTTTGCCCCTGTGGCTGTCCCCGTCTCACGTGACCCCATCTACGCTTGCTGGTCCTCTGCTGAGAGGTTCCTAGCCATACATATGTTGCTTATGGTGAATTCCAGGACGACAAACCAGTGCCTGCTTATCTTGCAGGCGTATGGGAACATTACAAGGGAAAAAAGCATAGCTTTTCTGCACTTCAGAGCGTTGTCCAGCATGCACCAAGGGTGCTTTTTCTCCATCCCTTGTTCCTTGCATAGCCTAGATTTGGTTATTATTAGCATGTGGCCCTATAGCTTTTGTCGTCGTTTGTGTACTTTTAATCAGACCCAAGGCTATCTAGACCTCATCCTTGTTAGTGCTAGCCTCCCATCTAGGGTCCTATCAGCCCGTAAGCCAGCAGGCCAAGCCATATCCCTAATTTTAGGCTAGCTTTTAAACCTAACCCTAAGCCCAGCTGATGTGGGATAGCCCATCCAGTTAACAGTAGGTCATCCAACCTGAGGTTAAAACTGGACTGTGCCCGGTCAAAGATGTTACAGCCAGCTCTTGCACCTGGATTGGCATCACTTGGAATACTGCTGGATGCAAAATTCACGTGAGGCTTCATGTTGTGAAGACCAAGGGGCTCTCTTGTGATGGTATTTTATAGCTTATAAGTTGCAAGTGACTTGCATTTTGGCAATAGTTTAGCTACTTTCAGTTCGAATCAGGGAATGTAAAAAGGAAGCATGTGTTTCTCACTTTAAGATATTTTCTGGTGCAGGTTTCAAAAGCAGAAGATTATCTGAATTGCATTGAAGAAGCTGGTATCACGTTATCTATGCAGGTAAAATTTGGCAGTTGTTGAGGTTTTCTAAGGGCAGGTTTCTCCGAGTGTCTCTTGGGATTTCTTTAATTATCGAGCCGAGAGTGTGAGAGTTTAGTGATGAACTAAGGTGGAGGGGAAGTAAAAGTTCAGGCACTTCAAAAATTCTAGGTAGGATTTGAGGAATCATTGAACGGGGTGGTGTGCATAGAATTGGAGCCCATATGTGGCAAAGTGATAGCTACAGAGAATGGTGGTTTCCTAGCCAAAATATGGAAACACTGTTTCTTGTGAGTTTCGGTCTCTGTTTTTGAAGATACGCAATTTTCCTCAGTATCTCAGCTATTTCAAGTTGTCCTGTTAAGTTTTCCATCAGTTTTCTTAATTCCAATCATACTTTACATTTACTTTTCTGATTTCATTTGCTCCTATGAATGTCAAAGACCTGTTGTTTCCTAGTTTCAGGCTGTTTTTGATGTCAGCCATTTCTGTTTCTGGTTCGGCTCCATGAACTATAGCCATGGCACTTGAGAGCTTGATAGTGTTGGCTATTGCATCACCTTTTGCACTAACTCATGTTCGTCAAATTCCCAGGATAGAAGGGAAATGCATGTTTTCTCTTTAATGTGGCTAAAAACAAGAAAAAGTGAGTACAACTCGTGAGGCATGATTTGCCAGTTGCTGCCATGTGATTTGGATTCTTTGTGAATGTTACCTCTTTGCAGGAGCGAAAGAAAGATATTTGGGCAAAGTGTACTGTTTTGGCCAATAGTTTAGGAGGAAGGCTTCCAGATGTGGCTATAACTGGACTGCTTGATGAGGCAAGTATGCAGGCTTTTTGCTCCAAGGGGAGGAGCAAGATAATTTTATTTAGTGAAGTTTTTGAGTTTATTTTTACCTTTTTTCTTTTAAGCAGGTTGCAAATCTAGTAGAGGCACCTAATCCTTTGTTGGGGTCATTTGACGCCTCTTTTTTAGACCTTCCTTCTGAAGTTTTGATGATGGTGAGCTTTTTACACTTCTTCAGAACTTGAATTAGGATGCTGCCTATGTGTTTACCATAACTGCTGAGCTATGTGACCGGAAACTGTGCATACAGGTGATGCGCAAACATCAAAGATATTTTCCTATAGAAGATCCAGAGACGGGGCAGTTGCTGCCCGCATTTGTTGCAGTACTTCTCCGTTCTATCACTTAGATTCTGCTATCTTGTTGAAAGCAAGCAAGTTTTCTAGGGGTGAACTTCTGTCGTGGTATGGAATGACAAGCATTTGCTTTGGTTTTGCAGGTGGCAAATGGAAATGTGGACCAAGCTTTGGTCCAAAAGGGAAATGAAGCTGTCCTGAGGTCTGAATTTGAATCTGAGACTTTTCAAGGAAATGTGTGACATCTGAAATGAATAATGTGTCACGAATATGGATGCCATGTGGTACAACTAAAAGAACGTTGTAAACAGAGAGCACAATCACATCCAAGTGTAACCGCGTGTATTTTTTCACTTAGGTTAGTGCTAAGTGTGTGAAGGTTGAGCATGTGCCAAGGTACAGTCGTGCTAGCATTTTACACACCACTTTCAAAATGTAGATTCAATGCAAAATTTGCTGTTAAGTCATTTGAGGTTTTAGGCTGTATAGTGTGGATGAAGGCTGGTGAAAGGATCCAGCCAAATGTCTTGCCATGTTTGTGAGCACTGTTTAATGATTATTGTAGCTCTGAATTGTCTTAAACAGCACTTGACCTTCAAACATTTACTGTGTACATATTCATCCAAATGTGGAATAGGCACTGGGTCCTGATGGCGAGGACCCCCGGCGCCCCGCCCTTGCAGAGTATTTGCTTTATTGATATGAGAATGGCTGAAAGATGATAAGATTACCTTGCTGTGCCCAAAACAGATTGGAACTGAGCCATGGCGTGCCAATTTCAACATGTCACTTTGCTAAAGTCTCAGGTTGTGAAGAGTGGTTTCCCTTGGCTGCAGATCTACGTTAACCCTCCTCTTCACCTCCCCCTGAAGAGGAATGGAGGGATGCTACTTCGATGCTGTGGGGGCTGAGGGAAGTATGATGAACATTGGAGGGAATGGAGCCTTGTTTTTATCCCCCCTCTGCCTTAGGCCCAAGATCCTCCTGTAGTTACCATTTTTCACGGCGCTTAGGTGCCATCCCATAGGCGATGTCACTGAGGAAGCACCATGTGGGGTTTTGAACTCAGGACCCCCTGGTCTTAGACAAACATCTCTACCACTTGAGCTATCAGCTCATTGCGAGCACAACCCCCGGCCGCACCCCCCCCCCCCCCCCCCCCCAATAGCGCCCGTTCCTCCTTAAAATAAGAAAAAAGAAAAAAAGATAGAATAGCAGATTGAAAAAAAGGGGAAAAAGACTAGTCAATCTGTCGGCCTCAACACCTAGGGGCAAGGAAATGGTCTCCCCCCTCACTCCCTCCCTCCTTTTCCCCATTTGGCCATTTATATGAGCTTTTCAACACTGCTCAGCCTTGGTTTGTACCTTGGGGGTTTATGTGGGCTCAATCTTGGCTGTCAAGGGCTATGCTCTAAGGCTACAGAACATGACCCAAACCGGCACCTTCCTGTTACATGTCCCTATCAAATGGGATTGGAGCTGCCATCACATGATATTGGGCTTATCATCACCCATGGTTGGTATTTTTTGGACATGGGGGCCATTCATGAGCTACTTATAGGCCCACATCAGAAAGCATGACCTGCTTTTTTCATGGTGACGGCTCGAGCACTGTGGATTACTTGATGGAGTCTCTTGCTCTTGTGTGACATCCGAAAAATCATCATCCCATCACCACCTATTGGGGCTGATCACACATCTTGATTTCACCAGCCACCCTGCCCCCCCTCCCCCCACATACACACACCATAGAGGAACCCGCCACTGTCCCCTCCTTTCTGGAGAACATTTCTTCGTCATGATCTTGCACCAGGCATCTGAATTCCTGCGAGGCCTTCTTACCCTTCACAGAGCCTCCGACGGACCCGACCTCATAATTCCTGCCTCCCCCTCTCTCACTCCCTTCTCAGCCCTCATCAACACCCCCCCCCCCTTCCCACAAAAATAAAATAAAATAAATAAATCTTCTGCTCTGGCGTCCCCTCTTCAGCTCCTTCTGCCCGGCTTCATCAGAACCTCCTCTCCCCCCCATTCCGCCTTTCCAAAGCATTCCTGCTGGCCGTGCCCGACCTGGAGAGGAGGTGGCAGGCTAGCTCGGTTCATCACTTGATCCACCGTTTTTCGGATTCGGTAGCGACCATTGTGGCCTCTGTTCGGTGGGTGCTCTCCCTCTGGAGAACACCCCCACCCCCACCTCCACCTCCACCTCCACCCCCTCCCCTCCCCCGCGACCCGTTCTAGGGCTTCTGGTTGACTACAGCTTCTTCCGATTCCTCCCCGTTTAGGGAGCAGGTGTCTTCAAGGCGATGGTGGCCCCCATTCGCATCTGTGTGGTTTTGCATCTCTCCAGGCCTTCGGACCAGATTTAGGGTAAAGAGAGTGGAAAAAGTTAGAGAGGATACAGACTTGATGTTGTGCAGGATGATCCGGAGCAAAGCATCGGTACCCCATGAGATCATCAGGGTAGAGTTTGGAGCTACCCCCTTGGTAGTGGATGCCCTTTTCCACACGGTGTGATACTTACACGGGACAGGGTATACACACTACCTCTTCAGATTAGCCCTAGAGTCCTCCATGAGATTGGAGACACAGGGAGCAATTTGTTCATGGTATGCTCACACCAGGAGATGGTTCGCCTCACTAAGCATTGATGGTCTACGACCTTTCCAGTACAGCCTTCACGCCCCCCTCTTGCCCCTCACGCACCAGGAGATCAACCACCTCATCAGCACAGACCTCACTCAATCAGACATCGGTCTTACATGGCTAGACCATTAGGAGCTGCCCAGCAAATCTTGGTTCTACACTGAGCATTTGCTCAAGGTCACACCAGATGGATTCATAGAGCAGCCACACTACCTACAAAGACACATGTCACATGCCATAAGGATAGCAATTGGCCAGATCTGAGTCTCATGACACTTGCTGAGTATAGAGAGAGGGAGATATGAGAGCATACAGGAGGAGCCGAGGATTTGTCAGATGTGTACCAGTGGGGAGGTAGAGACAGAGGAGCACTATATCTGCACAGATGCCCAATATACTATGAGATTGGGGGGTCGATACCATTGCCTATTTAGGGAGGGATTTGGCCCACTCTCTAGGGTGATGGATTATATGAGGATCAGCATTGCGTAGGCCTATTTCTTCTGGAGATGCGGTGCCATAGAGATAGACTATTCAAGGCACAGAGATCAGGACGGGACACATCACAGAGAGTCCTCGCACAGTTTTTTACTCAGACAACCCCCGGGGTGACCAGGTGTCGTACCCGTGAGCAGGAGGAGCCCCAGCTCAGGCAGATCCACTAGTGCCTTACCCAGAACACCCATCAACGAGAGGGGTCACCATTGAGAGAGCATGCCAGATCTGACAGGCCCGACGTCTACGCCCTCCCAGGTGCCGACCCTTGACACAGCATCTCCAAGTCTGGGACATACTTGAGTGGTATTGGAACCGCCCCCTCTAGCAGTGGATGTGTCTCACCTTAGAGA
Source organism: Cibotium barometz (assembly GCF_041138505.1). Classification (NCBI taxonomy): domain Eukaryota; kingdom Viridiplantae; phylum Streptophyta; class Polypodiopsida; order Cyatheales; family Cibotiaceae; genus Cibotium; species Cibotium barometz. The sequence continues at coordinate 59,250,691 of NC_141063.1, read as the reverse complement.
TGTAGATAAGGATGGCATGTACACACCAGCTACATGATGTACAGCTGCCCCAAGGCGTTTTGCCTTGCGGCTTTAGCTAGGCAGCATTATTTGGTCTTTTTCTTCTGTTTACCAATTCTATGTAACACATAATCTTTGTAATCCCTTATGCCTCATAGAGCTTATGGTCTTTTGAGACGTTTAATATAACTTTTTTTCTTCCTTGTGTATAATGTTCCTCTTCTCTTCCACTATGATGGGTCAGGCGGAGGCCTGGGGTGGGTCCGGATGAGTGTTGCCTAGGGCTCTTCTTGCTTGAGCTCCACAAACAAAGGGACACATTCTTGAGAGAGCTTCAGCCCCAGCCACCCCGACCCCTCCCTCGTGAGCCAACCGTCACGAGCTTCTTCCGAACCTAGGAGGTGGACCATACAGAGGATCCTATGAACCCACCTCGGGCTGCTCCAGACCCACCTCGCTCCAGAGGAGTTACCCTGGACCGGGCCTCCGCATGCTTGATGCCCCCAACCCCCCAGACGTTGGCCACGATCCCATCATCAACTCTAGATCCAGGACATGCTCCACCACCATCGAGCTACCTTTCCATGTGACGTAGCTGAGGGACACCTCTCAGCCATACTCTTTAGCCCCATGCTTGATATTTTGGGGATTGGTATACCATCTATTGGGGGCTGATGCTCCCCTCATGTTTCATGTTTGTGGTATTCCGTGGACAGTTTTGTATCACCCCAGTGAGATAGCTTTGTTTTGTTTCTATTTTATTTTCCGTTCCATGATGAGATATGCCATAGACATTATTGTATCACTTTGGTCTCCTAGGTGCATTGGGTCTTTAGTAGATGCCCCCAACATAGTGGCCGCCGCCCACTCTCATGCCACCTTAGGAGGATTAGAGCCATCATTCCCCATGACTACAGGACTTTCTCCTGCCGGCTAAGCCTTACTACATTTGGTATTATGTTGCAGCGCCGTATGCGAGATATCCTTGGCTGATGCGAGAGCTTGAGGCTCTTTGTTTGTTTTTTTATGGATATTTTCTTTTAGTTTTACTTTTAGTACCATGAGGATGTATTCCATGGACATGATGTAACATTTTGGTTTCATACGTCATTTTGGCCTTTTGAAGACGTTAATACAACTTTCTTTCTTTCTTTCTTTATTCACTGCCTCTTTCTCTGTATGAGATACGGGGGATATTCTACTGCCTCTTCCGAGAGGGATTTGGACCACTCACATGGGTGATACAATTTGAGGATCAGAGGTGTTTGGGCATGTACTTGATGGAGCTCAGATGACACAGGGATGTAGTGTTGAGGCAGCTCCGATAGGACACCTCACAGATTTCTTTGTGGTACACACATCCACATCGGAATCCATTGCCCACACCAGTTCCTCTACTATGACATCAGAGCCCACCACCTGTACCCACGCTCCAGCTCCATGCCCCAGAGGAGTTCGTAGCGAGAGTACTGGATCCATTCTGCGAGCCAGACGTTCCCGACCCAGAGCATTAGGACCCTCCACCATACAGAGACAGATTCGTGAGGTTCTCCGCTGACATGACACGCTCCCATCACAGAGGCTTGACATTAACTCCACCATTAGATTGGTTCTGGCCGAGGCGGGTATCATCATCAGTACGTGATCACAACATATCTCAATCTGTCGATCACATGTACTATCAGATGTTTTCATTTTACTTTTTCTTTCAGTTTTCCATGGCCCAATATATCCGTGGTACCATTGTATTACTTTTGGTCTCATAGGCCCTTGGGGTCTTCTGTAGACGTTAATATAACTTTCTTTCTTTCTTTCTTTCTCTCTTCACTACCGCAGCTGTGCCTCCTTTCTATCTCTCCCCTTTCCCCGCCCGCCCTTGCTCAGGCCCCCAAGGCAACAACATGATCCTCTCTCTCTCTCTCTCTCAATGGAACTGTGCCCACCTGGTCGAACAAAATGCCACGAAGGTCAGGGAAATGGGATGGCCTATCGCAACAGCTGAACAGTCTTAGTGGTTAGATGCTAACACACGTGAACCCATAAGGCCCCATCGCAAACAAAAGTCTATCTAAACCACATGTTTGTTGAGATATCGAGCTCATCTAGTGAGGAAGAAGAAAGAAAGAAAGATAGATATATTAAGCATCTACTAAATACCCAATGGGTCTATGAAACCAAAGTGATACAATAATGTCCTTGGTATATCTCATCATGGAATGGAAAATAAAACAGAAAGAAAACATAAACATAGCTTTCTCACTGGGGTGATACAAAACTGTCCATGGAAACTCATCATGGAATACTAAGAACATAGAAACATGAGAGCAGCATCAGCTCCGAGTAGATGGTATACCACTCTCCAAAATATCAAGCATGGGGCTAATGAGTATGACCGAGAGGTCTCCCTCAGACTAAGGCCTTACACATTCGCGTCACAGGTGTGGCAGAGGGTAGCTCACCTAAGGCAGAGATGCCTTGGAGGAGCTATGCAAGAAACTAAAGGTGCAAGGTTCCTCATTTGTGGATGTATGGAGAGCAGGAAAGGATACCACCCGACGTTTCTCAGACTTGGGAAGTCACCAAGCATTTTTAGATATCAGGGCAGCCTTGAAGGGGGAGAAAATCTACTTGGATTAGGATCTAACCTCGACACAGGTGGCACACAGGAAAGTATCAATGGAGAAGGTCATGGCACCTCGTAAGGAAGGGAAGTGGGTAGTATACCGAGTTGGGAGAGTCTTATTACAGAGACGCGCCCCATGCCTAAATAGGGGCATTGGGTCTATGAGACTACACCCATCAAGATGGCAGCCTGGAACTGTAATGGGACTCTGTGGTCAGATGTGGGAGTCTTTTGGGAGACATTTATAGGACGAGATATCATCTTCTATACGGAGACACTTACCGTGGGCATACGCGCATGATAGAAGTACAGGGGTGAGGAGTAGTAGTAGTCCTATTTAGATCGCACCTTCAGGGTATGATCAACATAGTCAGGCGGGATGAGGATGCCAGATGCATGTGGGTTAGGCTATAGCTTACACCCACCAGATACATACATGTGGCGGTTTCCTACTTTGCACCAGATACTTCGCAATATGCTATACAGGATAGTCAGGATAGCCTAACCACTCAGGCAAAGGAGAGGAAGGAGTCCCCTTATGCATCATTGTCTGATGAGATCTTAGCCTTGTTGGGACTAGGCGAAGTTCTCCTCATTGGAGACTTCAACACTAGGACCAAGAGTGAGCAGTCTTAGTTATATAGCTTTGAGAACCCTATCAAACTACAGACACTTGACCACGATGGCATAGGATTGCAGCGGGCTTCTCAGGACCTTGGAGCTATCACTGGATATGGGAGGCACCTCTTGGAGTTGGGTTCTCGGCATGGTCTTGTTATTTATGACGGGATGGCACAGTGGCCCGTGTCATATTTCTGACTATACACATGTGGAGGAACACCATGGAAGGGTGGGTATAGACCCTGGCATGTGTTCCACGCACTGTTTAGTACATGTGGAAGGACTCCATGGAAGGATTGAGATCATGGTGTGAGCTTGTAGCATGGTTTGTTACATGTGGAAGGTCTCCATGGAAGGATTGAGATCCTGGTGTGAGTTCTTGGCATTGTTCAGTACATGTGGAAGGGTAGATACCCTGGTGAGAGTTCTTGGCATGTTGATGAAGTCTCATGGAAGGGTGGACACCTTGGTAAGCATTCTTTGTACTTGTATGGGCGGTGTCCGAGACAGGTTCTGTACAAGATGAACAAGTTGGGAGATGGAATTCAAAATACTGTGCATAAAGCATTTGTGTGTGTTTTGACATGCATTGTAAAGCTTTTATAGCTTTATTAACATGATTAAGACTTAATTAATAAACATAAGACAAATATTGCAGGAAAAGACTGAGTGATTGCATTGAGACAGGGGCCTTTCTTAAATAGAGGCCGAAAGGGTACAAATGAAGAGGCACATCCCTGGGAAGAGGTGTGGCTCTTGAATCAATGGTTATGTCCTTTGGACTTGGGGGTGTGTCTATTAATGAATAGACATGTTCTTTGATAGTGACCTATGTGTAAGGGTGTGACCCTTCACAGGTGTCTTTATAGTTAATGAGGGATTAAGGAGTAATTAAGGAGAGATTAAGAGAGTTAGTCACAATCGTGACATTCTCTCCCACTTAAAATAAGACTCCGGCTAAGAAGAGATGGTTGTCTTTGAAAGAATTCCCGAAGAAGTTCTGGATATTCGTGTAAGTTTTCATCACTTTGCCAAGTAGAGTCGGAATCATCAAGATCTCTCCATTTAACCAAAAATTATGTAGTGGGCTTATGTCGTGTTTCTTTCTGTCTGACATCAAGAATTGTCTGTGGAATTAAGAGTAGGTGTTCATCTTCGATTTCTGGAACATAATCCAAAACATCTAAAACTGGAAAATCACCGTCCACAAACTTCTTGAGCCAAGAAATATGGAAAGTTGGATGAATTCTACCCCAAGAAGGCGGTAACTCCAACTTATAATTGAGAGATAAGTTCTTCTTAATAATACGAAAGGGACCATAATATCTTGGGCAAAGCTTTGGAAAGACTGATTTCACTATCTTGTATCGATGAGGGGCAATAATATAATAATACCAAGTCTCCTTCTTGAAATTCAATGTGACGACGATGCTTATTAGGCTGTGCGTTGGTATTGCTCTTGGACACTGACCATCTTATCCTTAATCTGGCTATTATTCTGCGCTCGCTGAAGCTCTCGCCTCCCCCCCCGCTCGTGCCTTCGTCCCACTTGCTCGCGCCCCCGTCCCCCCCCCCCCCCCCCTGCCGTGCCCGCCCCCCTTTCGCGCCCGTCTGCCCCCCCTTTCGCGCCCGCCTGCCCCCCCTTTTGCACCCGTCTGCCCCCCCCTTTCGCCCCCGTCCGCGTCCCACCCCCTGCCCGCCTGCCCCCCCGCGCCCACCTGCCCCTTTCGTGCCCGCCTGCCCCCCTTTCGCGCCCGTCTGCCCGCCTGCCCCCCTTTCGCGCCCACCTTCTCCTTCCCCCCCCCCTTCGCGCCCCCCTGCCCGCCTGCCCTCGCCGTTTCCCCGCCCCCCCCCCCCCTTCACGCCCCCCCCCGCCCCCCTTCGCGCCCTTCCGCTCCCGCTCCCTCCCCGCTCCCCCTCGCCTCCCCCCTCTCTGTCATCCGCCCCTCCCCCCCTCGCTTTCGGTCTTTCCCTCCCCGCTCCGCGCTTCCCCCCGTCCCGCTTCGCCCTCGACTAAGCTTTAGACTCTGATGGAGGCCCCTCCCGCCCCACCTCAGAGGGACTCTTTCGCAGCCCTCTCGCCCGCCCCTGAGGATACCCCCATCAGGCCTTCTCTTTCGCCAGAAGAGGAAGCGAGCCTCGCCGCAGAGGTGGAACGCCTCCAGGCACATTCCACCATCTGCCGTATAGTTGGCACCCGCCCCAGCAGAGGGGAGATCCGAGATCTTCTCCAGGCCCGCCTTCTTGCAGATGTGGGCAAGATTATGGACGTTCAGTTACTGGGCCGCGGCCATTACGAGATTGAGTTTGAGACAGCCCAGAGCGTGGCCCAGGTCCTAGCCATGAGTCCCCTTGACATGAGGGGCGCTCGGGCCTTCTTCAAACATTGGCAGCATGGTTTCGACCCAGCAGCAGCCGAACAGGGAGAGCGCCTATTCCATGTCACAGTTTGCTTTCTTGTACATCACCTTCGTATCTATGTCCCCGGGAGGATCTTTGGCTGCCACTCTTGCGGACTCACCGTTTTGCTTGAAGAGCTGAAAGGGTTGGTGTAGAAGGTTGGTCTCTGATGCCTTTGAGTGCCACAAGCATATCCTTTTGAGCAAATTGTATGGAATGGTTCCGGAAACTGATCAGGGGATCATATTGATACAACCATTCTTGACCAAGGATCATATCATAATGTGTCAAAGTTATGACTTGGAAATCCAATTTGTCACCATAGTGCTGAATTCGAAAGGAGAGGTGTTTGGCAACGGTGTTACACAAGGATGTGGAACCATCGGCAAGCTCTACTTCATAAATAACAGCACTTTGAGAAGTCCGAATCTTCAATCTCTGGGTCAAGGTGGTTCCTACAAAATTATGAGAACACCCACTATCAATGAGCACATGAATAGGGTGACTGGAAATAGAACCTTGAAGAACCAAAACCTGAGTAGACCGCTGGGTAACGGTGAAGAGGCAGCTTGAGCTGTGGCAGTAGCGGTGATCATCGAAGAATGTGCAATAGCATGGTGATTAACTGCACGCTTTCCTTTGTCAGCAACTGTGGGTTTCTCCTCGGAAGTGGAGGGTTCAACATTAGAATTCTGTCGATGGGTTGGTCTTTTGGGGCACTCAAACCAACGATGAGGTCCATTGCAAATTGTGCACAATCCTGTCTTTTGTTGATCCCGTCCTGAAGGAACAGTGGAAGGACGAGGATTGCGAGATTGGTCACGTCCTTGGTCCTGTCCACGATCCGAACTGCGTGGTTTGAAGGACTGAGAACGTCGGGACTGAATAGAGGACGATCCTTCTAATCGGCGAGGGTGTCGAGAATTATTCCATTGGGGATTAGGCCGGGAGGTAGAAGTACCAGAAGATTCTCTATGACTATCTCAATTCATATGAGATCCATTGGCTTTCTGACAGGCATTAACTCGACCGGAAGAGGCCGAATGTCGAGAATTAATGTCTGCAATGCGCTCGGCGTATCGTATGGCATCGGCAAGATCGACAGGATTATATTTCTGAACATCGGCACGCAATGTGGGGTTAAGACCTTCAACGCTGGGGACAAGGAGTCAATCTCCAGTGTCAAGATGGTGAACTAGGAGATATAAGAGGCGAAGGAACCAGTTTGGTCCAAATGGCGTAAGCGAGTACGGGCTTGGAAATCCACATTGGTAGGTATGAACTGCTTAGGAGGACCCGCACGAATTTTTCGCACGTTTTAACCCATTTTCCGGCGTGCTGTCATCGTTGCCACCATAATAAAGCAGTATCTTTGAGGAGGGATACCGCAAAAATCACCTTTTTGGAATAAGAAAGGGTCATGGTCTCAAAGTATAACCGCAGTTTGTAGAGCCATTGGTCTAAGATGCGCTTATTGCGCTGACCACCATAAGATTCACGGGGTTTAATTTCCAATTTCTTTGTTTTACTGGCTTGTAAAAGACGATAAAGAGTTTTAAGGTCGTCGCCTTCTACCTCGGAAAGAATGACGTCCGTGTCCGTTGGTACTATTGCTGAAACATCTGCTGCTGGTACGGAACTTGTGTAGGAGTGGCGATCCGTGTGGAGCTGCTGGATCTGTGAACTGCTGCTGAAGATGTTGCAAAGCTGGCTGCCATTATGGAGGAGCCGGTATGTCAACAGGTTCTGCCATGCGAGAAGATGCTGTTGTAGAGCCTCAGGGTGACGAGGCTCTGGGGGTTTCTGTTGTTGATGACGTAGTTGGGCTCTAGTAAGAACCATCGGCTGGAGGGTGCGGCATCTGGAAATCCCGTGAGGAGAGGCTACGTACTGGTGAAGCGGCTATGGACTATCCGGTATAGTAAGGACGATCCTCTAGGACGGGGCTCGCACGAGAGTCTGCTACTCGAGAAGAAGGTACAGGGGTAGGGGCAGGTAGTGGTGTCAAAGGTGTATACTCAGGTGTAGAAGGGCGCACCGTGGACGAAGATGAATAAACGTCCTTAGAATAGGTGCAATATTCATGAAAAATGATGCTGCACTTAAGAATGATAGTGCCCAGATAAGGATGACGCCTGAGTATAAAACAGTAATGATCCAGATCCTGTGCAGAAGTACGAACACGGATCACCCACATGTCGAATTCTCAGAGGTGAGAAGTCGGTGTGGCTATCTGAATACGATAATGAGTGGGCTGTAAAGAGGGAGGCACACTCACTGGAACAGGGGCTGAGACCGGTGGAGAAACACGGGTAGGAGAGGGCACTATGGACTGGGAGGGTGTATCCTGTAAATAGCTGAAATCATAGGTTTCCTCAGCTATAAGCCATCGTAGAAGAGGGTAATGTGTGTCCACGTGATCTGAGAGGTGCTCTTGAACCCGTAAAAAGTGATATTGGCCCCGGATGAGTGGAGAGCCCGCAAAAGAATGAAGTGGTGGGTTTTCGATATTTTAAAACTCCACATTATGTGAGATTTTTATGCCCAAGAAAATGAAAAAATCACACCTGAAGGAGGTTGCCATAATAAATGTGGTTGCTGTAGTAGAAGCACCAAAAAGATGTTGGCTGGCAATCCAACAGGAAGCAGCAACAAACTGCAAGTGGTTGGTCCAAATACGGGCACAGACAACAGGAAGCCAACAATGAAGAGGGGTACTGTTACTAAATCCGTGGAGAAGAGGGACGGCTGCACGCTGTCGCGCGTAGACCCGTGTGCAGGATGGCGGTGAGCGCATGTTGAAACTGCTCACGCAGGTGGCGCTGTTTCGTAGGGGCCCATAAGGTGAGTTTTGGGTATTATTATTTTTTTAATGTTTGTAGACGTGGCAACTAGAACCGTAGGATCCTAACCTTTGAATGGGGTTCTGAGGTGTGTTTGTTATTTTATTTTAATAAAAAAATCAACAAGTCGTCATGTGCTTATCGCCGGCAACCGATTAGAGGGAGATCCACGAAGGGATGCAACTGTTCATGGGAGGGGTGCCTATCCATGAACGGGTACCGGCTGAAAGGTAAGCCTCCTGACTGAAGGCTTGTTTGTTTTGTCTTGCCTTTATTCAAGAGCGTCCTACATATGGCTGGCCCAAACTTAATCAAGAAAAATTGGAAATTGGGGGCTGAATTTGATGGGGCATTCTCTCCTGCCCTTCCATTCAACACTTGCTACACCCAATTTTAGGGTTTGGGCGGGCTGATTTTAGGGTTAGGGTTAGGACTGATTTTAGGGTTAGGGTTAGGGTTTGGGCATGTCACAGGGCGGAAAAAGTTTGCTCTGATACCACTGTAAAGCTTTTATAGCTTTATTAACATGATTAAGACTTAATTAATGAACATAAGACAAATATTGCATGAAAAGACTGAATGATTGCATTGAGATAGGGGCCTTTCTTAAATAGAGGCTGAAAGGGTACAAATGAAGAGGCACATCCCTGGGAAGGGGTTGGCTTTTGAATCGATGGTTATGTCCTTTGGACTTAGGGGTGTGTCTTTTAATGAATAGACATGTCCTTTGATAGTGACCCATGTGTAAGGGTGTGACCCTTCACAGGTGTCTTTACAGTTAATGAGGGATTAAGGAGTAATTAAGGAGAGATTAAGAGAGTTAGTCACAATCGTGACATGCATGAATGACTTGTCTTAGTTGCTTGGACAATGCTTGGTATTTTTGCTTGTGATTGTCATGGGCTCCTGAATAGACATGTCCTTTGATAGTGACCCATGTGTAAGGGTGTGACCCTTCACAGGTGTCTTTACAGTTAATGAGGGATTAAGGAGTAATTAAGGAGAGATTAAGAGAGTTAGTCACAATCGTGACATGCATGAATGACTTGTCTTAGTTGCTTGGACAATGCTTGGTATTTTTGCTTGTGATTGTCATGGGCTCCTGGACACCTGTGGTGGACGCGTGTGTGCACACCTGTTTGGGATTGAGGCAGTGGTCTTATGTGTTTTGCAGGTGATAAGTGACCCCAAACTGAATTTACAGCTTATATTTTATTATACTAAGGTTTATGAGTGCAAGTGTTCACATACACTTAAATTTGGGCGGACAAATTATAAAGTGTTCACATACACTTAAGTTTGGGCGGACAGTTTATAAAGTGTTCACACCAGTCTTTAATGAAACTTGGTCATTATTCAAGGTGGGCAGCCATCATACTCCACGAGTTGCTAATTTGGGAGGTGGAGCCAAAAAGTAGCTAGGCGCCTACTCTCAACAGTTTTTGGAGTGGAACACTAGGGGGTTCTTGACAGGTGTTAGTTTGGCATGTTGGACAGCTTCTCCTGGGCTGGTTGATTCCTTCAAGGGCTGATTTAATGCTGATCGCTTGCTTCCATAGCTGCTACAGACAGAAGTGGTTCTTTTCTCTCTCTCTCTTAAAGCAGGCGACTACTTCTGGCTCCTTTACAGGGCTGGTAGACTGCTGTACAACAGATTTCAGGGCTGATTTTTGATGCTCCAAAGGCTCTAGGTTCAAGGCAAACAATAGGGCATCCATCTCATCTCTTGGGTTGACCTGTACAACATGTTTGTGGGCTGAAAACAGAGCTGTTCAATCCAATTCAGCAAGTTCTTCGCAACGAATTCGAAGGCAAATAGGATCTAAACTTGCGTGAAGCCTGTGGCTCTAAGGGTGGAACCTTCAAGTGGCCAGAGCTAGGGTTTTCGTGGCTGGTTTTTTGGGACAGCACTACTGCTAGAGGGTGTGATCATGTACTAGAGTATGGCTGTGTCCGAGGAACTCTTGGAAGGCTGAGATTGAGGCCTCAGGCAACTGTTTTATTTCTTTTCATCATATTCTGGATGTATCTAGTGCCAACTTGTAGAGTGTTTACTCTCTGGCACCCGTTCTCTTGTACTGGAACACTCTGTTGGTAATAAAGATACCTCCGGGGGGGGGGGGGGGGGGGGGTGATGGCCCACCCTCAGCCCCTAGTGATGTGTCTTGTGCAGGTTTTTCATATCGGTGTTTCAGTGGTTTCAGAGCATGATATGTATTGTTAGATGCCTATGTATTATGCCATGATGTTATGTATGGGATAAGATTTTCTGTGCACATGTTTACGTTTTGTGACAGTGGTATCAGAGCTTCGGTTCTCTAGTCTATGGTGAATCCTCTTTTCGAGGGTAGTAGATAGAGTGTTCCGGGCATAGAAAATTATTGTGTTGGCAGAAATTTGTGGTCTGCAATCATGGCTCAACATGTGAGTGATGATGAGCATGGGATGAATACACCCGATAGGCAGATGCAGGATGAGGTGCCTAGGGATGTACATAACACACCACTTGCCGCACCACTTACGGATGTATTGTTTGAATTGGAAACTCTGAGACGCCAGGTTAGGCGATATCGTGATGAGATTGCAACACTGAGGGCCATACAAGAAGATCCCAATGTAGAGAGGGTTTTGCAATCTAAGAGAAAGAGCAATAGAGATGGCGAGTTTTTCGAGGCCATAGCTACCCAGTTGGGATACGAGAATCCCAAGGAATTGGCCATGTCTTTCTTGCGGGACAAGGGAGAGATGAAGAAGAATATGTCTCATCATGCCACTAATGCAAACTCTAAGGAGTACGATGATGCCTCCTCTGATTCTCGTCATGCCTCTTGGAAACGAGAATACTACAAGCATGAAGGCTTTCTCGTTCTTGGAGTAAGAGACATATTTGATTCTCCTGACAGGTCACGCAGCAGGAAGAAGACCCGAGAATTGAAATCGGGAGAGAAGGATATTAAGTTTGAAAATTTCCATGGAAAGATGGATACTACGAAGGCTCTTTCATTTGTCAGGCAATTTGAGATAGCCTGTTGTGATGTAGACTTCACAGAGAAGTCTAAGTTGAGACTGATTAGAAAAAAGGCCGACTTGAACCACCGTGCTTGAGCTCTTCTTGCATTCCTTGCCTGCCACCTCTATGCTTAATCTCCTTGTTGAAGGATCAGCCCGCTCTTTTCCTTTTTGATGATGCATCCACATATAATTTCATCTCTCAAGAGATGGCCGCAGCTATTGGGTTAAATGTATTAGATTATGGTATGCAAATGAATGCTGATGCTGCTTTTGTTGGTAAAGGGGTTAATGTAACTCCTATCATTGGGAAACTCCGCATTCAGATCCAAGGCTATCTATATCATGAGAGCCTCTCCACTGCCTCGTCTATGGTGGAAGACCACACAAACATGGAGTGACACCACCATCTCCGAGAACTTGCCGGCCTCAACAGAAGACATCTGAGGAGGTCATAGTCAACAGGTGCCCCCATGATGGTTTTGTTTTGTTTTGTTTTTTGTTTTTTTTTTGGGGGAGGGGGGCCTTGGGGGGCTGCAATAGTCATCTTTATAGGGTCCATGAACTGGTGAATTGGCTGCCCTGCCGGTCCAGGCTGAAGACTCTGGAGGGGGTCAGGGGGCGGTAGGAGAGCACCGGGAATGGATGGGGGAGGCTGAGCAAGGGGGGGGGAAGAAACAGAGGGAGGAGACAAGTGGGAAGAGGGAGGATGCCTTTGAAGAGAAGGAGAGAAAGGGGGAGGACTTCACACATGTAGCTGTGAGCATTGTGTTCTGTCTTATCATTCATGTCAAGCTGCCACCCATGTAGCTGAATGTGGGCACAATTTGTCTTTTCATCTTTCCCTGACTGCGATGACCACTTTTCAGGACTATCTGGTCCCAAATATGGGACTGAAGATGTGTTTGAGACTCGGTCTGAGCAGGATTTTTGCCATTGTATACTGAAGCTAACAGTGATCTTAGTGCCTGCCTGTCTTAAAAGAGTGTGTTGCAGTAGATTGTGCAATGCCAAACCAAGTTTGCATTTATTCACGTTGTTTAATATGAAAACTGTGCTGTTGTAGGGCTAGGTATGAAGATGCAAAGTTTTTCTATCATTCAGATATTTCAAAGCCTTTAGCAGATTTTCGTACACAGCTGAAGGGTATTCTTTTTCAGGTGAGGCGGTTCTTCTAGGCAGTTTCAAGGCCTACATCGGTTATGAGTTATGAACCCTACTTTGCGCTGAGAACTTTTTTCCATGTTCAGGAGAAGCTAGGTACCATGCTGGATAAAAGCTTTAGAGTTGAAAAGATGATCTCAGAGCTTGGTAAAGTGATGGGTTTGGACAGTGAGAGCATTGCAGTAGCTCATTATGCAGTACCTCTAGCCACTGCAGATTTGGCCACTGCTGTTGTCACGGAGTTTACATCTCTTGCAGGGACTATGGGTAAACACTACGCTTTGCGAGAAGGTCAGTCAGCAGTGGTGAGTAGATGTCACCTTAGTACTCCCTATGCTGTGGTTTTTTAAGCTTGTGTTTTAATAGAGATGTAAGCTTGACTATACGTGTGTATCACTTGCCTTATAGTGTTTGTCACTTGGCTTATAATTGTCAACTATGCCTAAGTTGGATCTGAATAGAATGTTTACTTTTGTTTTAGGTGGCCAACGCCGTTTTTGAGAGCGTGCTTCCGCGCCATGCTGGGGATATCTTACCAGCCTCAGATCCTGGAATACTATTGGCTGTTGCTGACAGGTGCTTCTTGTCAGTTTGTGTAACTCTTTGCAGTCTGACAACAAATTGTAACATTTAGGATGTGCCGTTCTTGAAGAGAGCTTAAAACCCTGTTCTGGTTGTAGGAGTTTCTCCCTCTATATTTTAAAGCCATCCATAAATGGCTTTAAACCCTGTTCTGGTTGTAGGAGTTTCTCCCTCTATATTTTAAAGCCATCCATTAATGGCTAGTGGTGTCCTTCAGGTACATGCACTCCTCTTCACTGAATTCAAATCCATGATGGTGGTTAAAAGAGAAGACCGTGTCATTATTGGTTGGCTGAACCATCAAATTTGTGAAACTGGATGTTTTTAGCTCCATCCAGAAATGCTCCTTGCCTTGTGGCGCTTCCTCGCCCTCTATTATGAGCTTGGTGCTTGAAAGCATGTACATGGCTGTCTAGAATTACACATCACTGCTTATTGTATTAAGTGTGGTGGCCGTGATGCGCCAAGGGACTCAATGATGTATAGCATGGGAGCCCAGATGGACACAGAGGGCACGTGACTAGGTGTGACTGGTCATGGTCACATTGGACACCTGGAGGTCACTGGTATATATGATTGGGTGGTTAGAGTTTTTGAGTGAGGGCTTGACAATTTGTATTAGAGCAGACAACACTCCATGGCAATGACAAGCTTCTTGTTCTGCAGTTTCTTTTTTTTGTGGGAGTGTAATAGACACATAGACACCACTCTTTCACGCACCTTTACTAAGCCTCATCATCGACAGTTGTCCAGGTACATTTCTAGATGGTGGGGACCATGACGGTCGCAAGCGTAGCCCATGGTAGGAGCCATCGCCTGGATCCTGCTCTAATCACCATGAACCTCCCATGATCCCACTTGGACCAAGCCATCTCTTTGTCCGCTAATGCCAAATCCCTTGAGCCGTAGAGGCCACCTCACTCCATTGCAGCTATGAGCAAAGCCAGCTGCCATGCATAAACAATCTAATGATCTTGACTCCCCAAGAAAGGGAATATCGAGTAAATGTCGAGGAAAGCAGTAGAGAGAGTTGAAGAAAGGAATTGAGTTGGAGAAATCTTCGAGTTGGAGGAGTACACCACAAGGGTCCACCTTCTGCTCATTGCCCATGCACGTCACCTACATATTTCAATATGGGCATCCACACACACATGCACCTGCAACTAACCTCGTCAACGCCAACCCTCCAAGTACATCTCTCGATGGGAGGATCATGGCAAGCGCAAGCTTGAGCCATGGTACGACCCATCGCCTGGAAACCCTGGACATTGCAGGACCCTCCAAAGTGCTTCCATGCACGCAACCTTTGCTTTGACTTCATTCCCACACCCCCAAATTTTCCTTGGCTGACATCTTCGCCCACGAAGAAGCCCTGGTTCTAGGCATCACGGTATGAGATCTTGTTTGAGTACCTACAGGCTACTATTGACACCGCGTACCAATGTACTCGTACAAGGGAGGCTTGAACCACGATCTCGGTGAGGGTGTGAGTCAGGCTCTAGTACGAGAGCGCCTATTTGTGCGTGGTCTCGGAACGACAGTTTTGTTCACTTCCCTCCAGGTGTATGAGGCTAGTGGTCAGGCTATTTAGACCCATTCGACGAGTTCGGCATCGACAAACTACTCCGACATACTTTTGTTTGGGTAACTTGTCTTGATACTTGCATTGCCTTGGATGACCTGGTTGGCAAGCCCTTGGAACTTTGTACAAATTTAAATACTACAAAAATATACTTCAATATTGAGAGGGAGAGGGGGGGGGGAGGGGGCTTTCACGGCCCAAGTGATGGTGTATTGTGCAGTGCTTGTCTCTTTTGCATATAATCATGTGCAATGATATATCATTCAGTTGTTATGTGCAATGTGGCTTTTACATATTAAGTGTGATGTGCGTATTGTTCACGAGACAGTGCCCAAGGACGTTCACACCTAGCCGTGTAGTTTCAGTGGTATCAAAGCATAGTTGCTTCCCTCTTCTCAGTGGGGAAATGTTCGATTGGGCTTTGGGCTCCGTGTTCACAGCCGACGAACACTATGGACAGCCATGCACAAAGTGGTCAAGGGGCTAGTTCACATGGCCAAGCAAGTGGTACTCATGGTTCTAAAGCTTTGGGTAATAAGCATATGCATGCAGGTTATATAGAGGAGCAAATAAATGTGGGACAGCCTTCTCGAGGTAAAGAGAAGATGCAAGAGGATGACCCAAATGTATTGAAAGCAGAGATTGAGCATGTCAAAAGGCAATTTTATGCGAGGGAAGAAGAGTTTAAGATGCTTTTTGATAACGTGCAAGTTCACAAGCTTATGGAGGCCACAAGGGCCGAGTCTATGGTGGCACTGTCAAATCCCCACTGGATCTCCTCGTGATCATTCCTGGTACGAGACTCTAAACTTGCAAACAAACAAACAACAAGGGGGTGCAGGCCTGACTCACCTCCCAACCATCACAGCCGTGGGCAAGCCCACAGTCTTGGCTGTCCCTACCGAGCCACGAGCTGAGCTAACTAGGTTGACGTACCGACCAATCTCCTCCTTGCAACGTCCCATACCGCCACGAAGCTGCCCTCGCGGGCCTCGAGATTGCTGCCGGCCTCGGCTGCATAAAGCAAGTGCACATCTGCACTAGATCCAGGCTCCAAGACCATAGAGCTCTCACAAACTCGCGAGACTCTCTATATCCTAATGACTAACCTTGGCCACCCTTTTATAGGCTCTTGGCCGGTCATCGCGCGTCCACACTTGGGCGCCCGCCCGTCCATACTTGGGTGCCCGCCGGTTAGTCTATCCCTAACTCAGCTCGTCAATCAGCCTGCCTAGCTCCAAGCTTCCCCAAACCTCGAAGTTAGTCTTGCTTGCGTGTAGCACACGGTAGATACAGACTGTGCACATGACATACTCCCCTTCCTCTAAGAGCTCACTCCTGAGCTCACTAAAAATCCAGGGTAATCTCTCTGAAGAGTAGTCAATGTCTCCCATGTAGCGGCCTCCTCAACACAATCCTTCCACTTGATCTTGTATTCCGTGATAAGCGTATTACACAATCTTCTTTCACGAAATCCAAGAATCTTTTCAGGTTCGTGCGGAACAAATGTCATGTCCTCGACATCTATGATTTCTTGAGGAGTAACTAACTGATCTGTTCCACCCAGTACTTCCTTAAGTCTACTGAAGTGAAATACAGGATGAACTTTCACATGAGAAGGCAAATCCAATTCATATGCAACTGAACCAATCCTTCGTGTAATACGAAATGGTCCACAGTATCTAGGGGATAATTTTGGAGATCGACCTGTCCGTAAAGTCTCGGAATCTTTCGGAACTCGCAAATATACCATCGTTCCTTCAGAGAACTCTCTGGGTGAACGATGTCTATTAGAATAAAATCTGTCTCGGTCTTGAGCACTTCTAATAGATTCCTTCGCAACTTGTATTATTTCCTGCATATCTTGCAAAAAATTATGTGTTGCATCATGCTGAAGTTCTGAGAATCCTACTGTAACAGGTGATCTAGGTTGAAAACCGTACATAAGCATGAAAGGACTAAAACCTGTACTCGTATGCTTAGTACTGTTATATGCAAATTCTTATATAGGAAGATAATCCTCCCATGAACTCTGTCTTTTGGATACATATGCTTGAAGCATATCATCCAAAATCTGATTCACTCTTTCAGTCTGGCCATCAGATTGAGGATGTGAGAGGAACTCAAATTCAAAGTTGTTTCCAACTTCTCAAAAACAAGTTTCCAAAAATCACTCGTAAACTTAGAGTCCCTATCATTGACTATGTCATGCGGTAACCCGTACAGTCTAAACAATTGCTCGATAAACTGCCGTGCTAATTGCTAGTTGTAATAGTCTTCCGGGTCGGTAAAAATCTAGCCATTTTTGTCAAGCGATCTACCACAACCCAAATAGAATCGTGGCCTTGATGTGTTCTTGGCAATCCGGTAACAAAATCCATGGAAATACTTTCCCATTTATTACCTGGGATTTGCAAAGGATGCAACAACCCAGCCTGTCTAAAGCGTTCAACTTTATTTGCCTGACAAATCTGACACTTGAGAACATAATCTTCTACATACCCTTTCATCTTTGGCCAATAAAAAGTGTGTTTCACTAGCGATAGTGTCCTAATGTTCGGGATCTGTGGTACACAAATTTTGTCATTACGGAATAGTAAGCCATTCCGAATTATCCACTGGCCTCCTGTAGCCTGAGTGGTAGACTGCTCAGTCATTGAGTCTTGGTCAATCAATGATCTCCCGTCCTGGATCTTCTGCCAAAATGGACCAAAATAACTATCAGTCCTGCAAAGCCCTCTCAATGACTGAAATAAGTCAGTAGAAATCGCGGTGAACGACAAAGTATTCACCTCTCGAATTCGACTAAGCGCATCTGCAACATTATTGATGGACCCTTTCCGATAACGGATCTCAAAATCAAAATCTTGCATTAACTCAGCCCAACGAGCTTTCCTTCCTCTCAAATCATCCGCATCACACACATACTTGATTGACTCATGATCAGTCAATACCACAAACTTGGAGCCATATAAATAATGTCTCCAAACCTTGAGAGCATGAATCATAGCATAAAGCTCTTTCTCAAGGGTTGGCCAACGAGATTGAGTGTCGTCTAGCTTTTTACTTTCAAAAGCAAACGGTCTACCATCTTGAAATAGAGTAGCCCGGATAGCATAGTCACTGGCATCAGTTTCAAGAACATAAGGCCGACTAGGATCAGGTAATGCTAAGATAGGTGCTTCCTTGACTTTATCTTTAAAAAGTCTGAAGGCCATATCCAAATCGCTATTCCAAGTGATAGGCTGATTTGACTTACGTCCACGACCTTTCAATAAGTCGGTCATCGGTAGTGTGAGATGAGAGTACTCCCGCACAGATTTCCGAAGAAAAACAACAAAATTGAGAAAAGAACGAAGTTTTTCACTGTTCACGGTATAGGCCAGTCCAGAACCTTTTGAACTCGGTCATAGTCAATGCTCAATTCATCTCGAGTGATCTTGTGTCCCAAGTAAATGATGTCGGTCATAAAGAACTCACATTTACTTAATTTAGCATATAGTCGATTCTGTCTTAAAATAGATAAGACAATCGTGAGGTGTCTAACATGATCCTCAAGAGTACGACTATATATCAAAATATCATCTAGGAACACCACCACAAATTTTCCCAAATGTTCACGAAAAAGATCGTTCATCATTTGCTGGAAAGTGGCTGGAGCATTGGTTAACCCAAAAGGTAATACGAGGAACTCGTAATGGCCATACCTAGTCCGAAATGCGGTTCTTTCAACATGCCTTTCATGAATACGTATCTGGTGTAGCCAGTACGTAAATCTATCTTCGTGAAATATTTCGCTCTTGCTAACCGGTCAATCAAGTCATTTGATCTAGGAAGAGGATAACGGTTCTTAATGGTCAGCTTGTTCAATCTCTTATAATCTTTACACATTTTCCAGGTGTTGTCCTTCTTTCTCCTAAGCAACACAGGTGCACCCCAAGGTGATTTACTTGGACGGATCTGGCCCATCCTTAAATAATCTTCGAGTTGTTTAGCCAACTCATCTTCCTCAGCTTGGCTCATCCTGTAAGGTGGAATTCTGACAGGGTGAGCACCAGGGATCAAGTCAATACGATGATCTAATGCCCGTTCAGGTGGTAAACCCGATGGCAGTTCCTTAGGAAATACGTCTTGAAACGAATCAAGTATCTTCTGTAATTCTTTGCTTTCAAACACACTTAATTCATTGACATCCATGGAAGGTATGAGAAATGAAGAAAGTGGAATCAATACACAATGGAAAGCGGTATACAAAGAAGAATCCATTATATTTCCAAAATCACAAGAGGTTCCTGAGAAGGATAAATACAATCACCTAAAATACTATACTGGGTGTCCCTATGGTGAAAAGAAAAAATGACTAGACCAATCTATCTGGACTTGAAGAGTCTTAAACCACTCAATCCCTAATAACAAGTCTACATTTTCTAGGTGCATAACATAGCATTCCAGAGTATCTTTGTAGTCCTGAATCTGGATTGGAAGCATCTCCACCTTTCGATCCCATACTTGCCTTCCCACAGGTAGGCGTACCTCATAGGTATGATTGCTGGGTGTCGTATCAAGACTCAATTTCTGCACAAGTTTGTAGTGAACAAAGTTGTGTGAGCTGCCAGGGTCTAGAAGAATGTGAATCTTACGGCCATTCACTTCTCCATAAACGCGGAGAAGATCATGCAAGCCAAATACTTTAGAGTTGAACAGACAATCAGAACAAGTACTAGGGCAAGAAAGTACATTAATCGACGTACCTGTCAAAGACAACTGGTTAGCTGCCTTTGGCTAGGGTCCTGTGTTCGTCTTTGCACCCTTTTGCTTCGGGCACTCGTTACGCATGTGTCCTTTTTCTTCGCAGATAAAACAACGTCCTTCCTTCTTGAGCTTTAAAGCCTTAAGGAGTCGTTTCTTCTTCGCTGGTGTCGAATTTGAATTCTTCGAAGGTTGGCCCGAAGACTTTCCTTCTGTCGTGTTAGCCATAGGTGCGGAGAACTTTCGTTTATGCTTGTTTCCCTGCTCGGTAACGGGTTTCGACTTGGAAGAGACCATTGTATTACAATAGATACGAGCTGAATGAATGGCTTCGTCCAATGTTTTGCATTTGTTATTTTTAACCTGTAAACGGTATGAGTCTGGTAAACCAGCTACGAAGAACCCCAAAAGAGTAGTGGAATCCATCTTTGTAGCTTTCATCTGCAAGTCCCTAAACTTCTGGAGGTAGACCTCATAAGTGAGGTGCTGCGAGGTCATGGTCAAAGCTGAAAACTGGGCAACAACATCATAATCATCCTCTTTCTTGAGGAATTCTTTGTTGAAGACGTCTTCGAATTGTGCCCAAGTTGTTGGCTTAGGGTTGAGTTCCTTTCACCAAAGCAAAGCTTTGCCGGAGAGGAAACCTGCTGCTAACTGGATCTTTTTCCCATCATCATATGGATGAAACTGAAAGTGAACTTGCCACTTATGTAGCCAAGTGTCCACGATCTCCTTGGTACGCTGCTTTTGTTCCGGAGTAATGTTGGGGCCTCTAGAGTAGAGAGGGTAGTGGTCAAGAGAGCGATGGAGTTTTGCAAAGCTTGCATCTGGGCTGCGGTTTGTGCCTGACGTTCCAACGAAGAAGCTTCGAGAGCTACTTTGAACTCTTGGAAATCTGATTTTGACACATAATCGTCAAAAAGATCGGCATCGGTATCTTTCGTAGCCGGCAAGCCTTCGCGTTCAACAAGGGGCGCCAACTCCGATTCTTGGGTCGACATCGTGAAGAGGACAAGTGGAGAGAAAATTCGATCTTTGCACAGTAAAAGTGCGAGTGAACTTGAGAGCTTGAGAGCTCGAAAACTTGAGAGATAAGTGGCAAGAACCCCACTTAAGGGGTTTATAAAGGTTTCCCCAAAAGCTAAAAATCCCCAAAAGCTATCTTTAGCTTTTGCTTTTTTGTGTGTGTGTGTTTTTTTTTGGGCAATATATATATATATATATATTCTGTTGTCTTAAAAAAAACACCTTTAAGCATTAAGTAGGTTTTTTAAACCTTTTACTAAGGTTTAGGAAAAAAAACGAAATAAGAGAAAAAAAAACTCCTTGCTACGTTGCTTTTCGCTAAATCCATCGCCACCCTCCGGCCACCGTCGGACTGCGAGTATGGACCTGGTGCCGTCGCCTGCGCACGTGCTTTTCCGCCTACGCATAGGCTTGGCTGCCCGCCCGTCCGCGTACCCCCATGTGCGCCGCTTTCAGCGTGCCTGCGCACGAGGGGAACCTGTCGAATGCCCGAGTACACTCCTGCATCCGCCTGGCTGGTGTGTCACCTGCGCACTGGTCTTGCACACGTTTGTGTGCGTATGCGTATACTTGGCCGAGTGCACCTCATAGGTGCGCCTGCGAGCCTGCACACCAGCGCCTGGACACGTGCGCCGGATCATGCTAATTAGCCTGCCAGCGACTGCATAAGAGTACCCACCCTGGCTGCGCATACAAGTGCTAAACAACACAGCTGGCGACCTCCTCTCTCTCTCTCTCTCACTTACTCGAGCCAAAAGCAAACGTGCTTTTTGTTTTCTGTTTTCTCTCTGCTGAAACTGTTTATACAGTTCAAAGCCATCTTTCCTCTTCTTTGCAAAGCAAACAACCCTTCTTAGACTACCATCTCCATCATCATGGGTTTCTTTGATGAAAAAAAGCACATACTGAATCTGAAAACAGCAGTATGCACAGAAAAAACAGCAAGCTTTTTGAACACATACCTTTCTTCGACCTCATCTTCTCTACCTACCGACTTGCTCGTTCACGAGGCATGCTCTGATACCACTGTCAAATCCCCACCGGATCTCCTCGTGATCATTCCTGGTACGAGACTCTAAACCTGCAAACAAACAACCAACAAGGGGGTGCAGGCCGGACTCACCTCCCAACCATGACAGCCGTGGGCAAGCCCACAGTCTTGGCTGTCCCCACCGAGCCACGAGCTGAGCTAACTAGGTTGACGTACCGACCAATCTCCTCCTCGCAACGTCCCATACCGCCACAAAGCTGCCCTTGCGGGCGTCGAGATTGCTGTCGACCTCGGCTGCGTAAAGCAGGTGCACGTCTGCACTAGATCCAGGCTCCAAGACCATAGAGCTCTCACAAACTCGCGAGACTCTCTATATCCTAATGACTAACCTTGGCCACCCTTTTATAGGCTCTTGGCCGGGCATCGGGCGTCCACACTTGGGTGCCCGCCCGTCCATACTTGGGTGCCCGCCCGTTAGTCTATCCCTAACTCAGCTCGTCAATCAGCCTGCCTAGCTCCAAGCTTCCCCAAACCTCGAAGCTAGTCTTGCTTGCGTGTAGCACACGGTAGATACAGACTGTGCACATGACAGGCACACACTATGGATCTATGGTGAAGGAATTGGGTATGCATCTCCGGAGGTTTGACAGAAACTCAATACGAAGGGCTTTGTATGAATATATGCTCGTGTGTGTGTGTGTGTGTGTGTGTGTGTGTGTGGAGTGCGTGTGTGAGAGCATATGTTGACCCACTATTGGGCACTGATGACGTTAGTGGGGATGTTGTAGTATCTAGTCCATACTATGCATAATGGAGTTGATAGTTATATAGTCTTGTGGGTTGACTACCATGAGTATATAACATGCACGTTCCTAAAAGGTGAATTTGGGCTTGTTCCTGGATTCATCCAGGTATATATATGAATCCCCGAGAGGTAGCCCTCAACTACCTTATACGAACTGGAGGTTTGGTGAAAGGCAATGCAAGGGAACTTTGTGTGAAAGAACCACCGCATGGGGAGACAGGTAATGCTATGTCTCGCAGGTGTGCACAAAGATCAGGTTTCCGTGACTTCCAAGCAAGCCTCCACCCCACATATGTGGACAAAAGAAAAGGATGTATATGACAAAGAGAGTGGCAAAGAGGATGTTAATGTACATGTGATGCATGCTCCCCATGGGGAAAGTGATAGACACGTTAGAAGCCGCCACGCTTTGCCTATGGAATTGGCTAGAGATGAGCCCGGTCATGGGCTGGAAGTTGTGCATAATGTTGGGACAACCAAAGCTGATTATGTATCATGTGCCACTCATGCCCATGGTGAACGAGTCTCATACAGGGATCCTTATGTGAATACAAGCCGCCTTTGTGATGGTCATCTTTGCATAGAGCACATGCCTCTGTGCCGCATGTTTCTCGTCAAGGTCTGATGCATGCACCTACTGCTTCCCCATTGGATAAGGGGAAGAGAAAGCTGGAAAATGAGGGTCACCCTGCCAAGAAGCTTAAAGATTTTAATGTAGGTGACGAATTCGTAAAGTTTTAAGCCTATCATGGTGATTAGGCAATGGCTTTTATAGCACAGCTTGGCATTGCCTTCAATGATGAGGAATTCTCTGAGAAATCCAAGATTCGCCATGTACGCACGTTTCGAAAGGGCTCGGCTGCCCATTGGTGGATGTCACAATCCGTGCAGACCCGGAACAGAAGGACAGAACTCTCCAAGCATTTAGATAGAGAACACATAGCAGGAAACCACAAGAACTATGAATAAACACCGCACTGAGCCGGAACGGTCAGCCCCTTGTAGGTACTTCTTTATTGAGATAGAAGCCTTTTACAAAATAACCAAGGTGTGGGTATGTGAAACATCGGATTTTCCCACAATTTTTCAGGAAGATCAATTAAGTTCAAAGAGCTATCAAACATTCCCCAAAACATCCCATGAACAGGCCTCAAACATAGCCTGACGATCATCTAGATCTGACAGAGTGTAAGCCCAGTGGGGCGTGTCGTGACAGATTCAACCACGTGTCCAAGAGATAAAGATATAGAGAGAGGGGGGAGAGAGAAGGGAATAGGGATCTTACAGAGTACACCACACTGAGCGGGAAACATGCCTTACTCCCTTTTAGGAATTTATTTAGGAACAATCCACGGGCCAGGATCCATACAATCAGTGAATACAAAACAAACAGATATGCCAATGTAGGATATCCAAGTGGATGTCGATGTCTAGGCACAAGATCTCTGATGCGGAGCACACCATGGACGATGACCCACAAGTATCCCTCACCGAACTAGTACGAGATCCAAAATCCAAATCCAAGTCTAGATCCAAATTCCAAGTCCAATGTAACTAAGATCGCATGCGAGGAACACAAGTGATGTATGTGTAAATGGCAAAGTTTTAGATACCTAAAATAGCATTGATCCGGTTGATGAAGGCGGTATACAAATGGCGGAGGAGTTACTAGGCAGTGGTACTCAGGGAGGCACAAGCGGTGGTGCTCATAGGCAGCAGACGGCACAGCACGTGGAGTCAGCAGGTGGGCGGTAGGCAATGGTGCTCAGGGAGGCACAAGCGGTGGTGCTCATAGGCAGCAGACGGCGCGGCACGTGGGGGCAGCAGGTGGGCGGAACAAGCGCTGCTAGGTGGTGGAGGCAGGTGAAATTGGCGTTGTAGTAAAACGCGGTGGTGGAGCCGGCAGTGCTACAGGGAAAACAACAGCGCAACAAGGCAGCGGCGGCGTTGCAGGGCGGCTGTACCACCAGTTGTGGCAGTGCTACAGGGCAGCTGTACCACGAGCGGTGGCGGCTCTACAAGGCAGTTGTACCACCAGTGGTGGTGTTTCAAGGAGATGGCACCAAGGCGCAACTGCGGCACAAGGCGGTGACCCGAGGGCGGCGGTGTAGTTGAAGAGGATGATGGAGATAATCCTTTTACTGTCCACAAAGTTGATCTTCAAAGAGTTGATCTCCACCGAATTGATCTATATTGTCAAAAGGGATACATGCTTCTTTTATACTTGAAGGGGGTCCCTGCTTTTTGCCATGCTTTGCTCGTCTTTTTTGTTTAAAATATTTTAATAATAATCAAATATGGCTAAAGTTCTTGATTTTGCTTTTCTAGCTTTAGGGCCTTGCTTTTTGGTTCTGGAGTTGCTTTTTGAAAAAGCGGCTTTTAGCTTTTTGATTCGGCTTAGTCTCCTCTTTCCAAAGGTGCCCTTGGCTCACGGTCAACTTAGTTTCTGCTTTTCCCTACTTTTGACCAAAACTATTGCTTTTTCCTGTGAACCCTGTTTCCATGCTTTCATCAATCTATCCATGTGTCCAGGCATAAGTTCCATTATGTGAAAAAGAGCTAGGAGGGCCAAATAGTTACATCCCTCCCTCTTATATCGCAGTTGTCCTCAATGCAGACTACAAGTGTTACAAGCACATCCATATGTTTCAAATATTTCCTAGTACTAGCCCTATCAGGTGAGCTTGTGCATTTGGTCTTTCCCCATATTTGTAGTGTTATCTGCTCATCTGGGAACATCTGTATGCCTTATCTTTGACCAATGTCTTTGTTCTTGATGGTACTTCTTTAGGGCCTGTCACATGTGTTAGATATAATAAATGCATACTTACCCTTTGCAAAAACTAGACAGAAGCTAGTCAACAAACACGTATGCATCATTTGCGTCTACTGGGTACTCCAGGTACTAGCTAGGTAGTCTGGAGCCGAGTGGACTATCACATGCCATAAATCCAAGCATTGTCCACACATCAAAAACAGCACACAAAGTCAAAGAAATTCAAACATACATCAGTATGCAATGCACAAGTAATGATCCTCCTGTTCATGGATTGTCCTGTCTGGTTTCATCGGAAACCATGCTGAGCTATATAGCTCCCGAGGGACACCGCTCCGACGATCGCTCAAGGCCATCTGGTCATTGAGACCGCTCGAGAGTTTGCTCAAGGCCATTTGGTCACTAGGATCACCCAAGAATTCACTCAAGGCCATCTAGTCACTAAGACCGCCCGAGAATTCGCTCAAGGCCATCTAGTCACTAGGACCATCTGAGAATTTGCTCAAGGCCATCTGGTCATCAAGACCGCCCGAGAGTTCATCAATAGTCATCTGGGCCATCTGGTCGCATTGACCGCTTGACTATGAAATCCAATACAGTCATGTGGGCCATCTGGTCGCAATGACCTCCCAACTATGAAGTCGAAGGTATCTAGCATCAATGCCTTTCAATGGATCATCTGGCATCGTTGCCTCCCATATAGAAATCTTGTTCTGGCATCGTTGCCGTCCTATGGGTCATCCGGCATCGTTTTATCCCATATACAAATCTCTCTCCTTGGGCTATCGGGCATCGTTGCCATCCAAACTAGAGGATGTCCAAATAATCATTATATAACTAGAATAATGATCAATTCGAGTCCAATATATATGCAATGAAGAGGGCTAGAGGCACCTCCCTCCCTCTTGAATCTGTCTTGATCGCAAGACGTCCATATCTGTACTTCAAATACATTTGGACCAACCACTTCCTCATAAGCTCGAAGTATATCTAGATAGTTCTTGAAGTACTTCTGTGGCATCCATTTTGCATCCCGTAGCGAGTAATTCTCACAGAATGAAACTCAATCTGTTTTGGCTGTTCCACCCCAAGTGGATCCTCCAAAACAGGCTCCTCGGAGGGTAACCTGTACATGGTTTCAATAAACTGTCAAGGGAGGCATTATGTATCCTCATATGCTCTTGGAAAGTCCAACCGATAACAAACATGGTAGATCTTCTTGGTTTCCTGAAGAGGTCCATATACCATCTTTCTTCGACTTTGGCAATCCAAAGATAAAATCCATAACAATAATCTCCCATAGAACATTCAATGGGTGCAATAATCTTGCTAGCTCTTGTGGATCAAAACTTGACCATCTGACAAAGCCAAATATTCTTTGTAGGCATATGCTCACTTATGGTAGTGCTATGTGTGAACAGGGCTTAACCAAGGGCACTTTTTCCCATGTGGTTTTTCCCCTTGGACATCAAGTGTGAAAGGACACTCTAACATATAATATTTTGTACTTCTATATTATATGGATGTGGCACACATGCAAGAGTTGACTTGCATTTTGTGGATACCACACTTTTGGCTCTCTCTCTCTCTCTCTCTCTCTCTCTCTCATTTCTGTGTGTGAGCTTCTCTACCCTGCACCTAACCCTAATGTGCAGGTTTGTGTGTGTGAGTGTGTGAGTCCAACACCCAACATTTGGTATCAGAGCTGGGAGCTGGCCCAGGAGTGGTGGCTGTGCAGAAACTGCGGAAAAAACTGCAAAATTCCGTCGACGCTGTGTTTTTCCGTCGACTGCGAATTTCCGTCGCCGTCCGTCAGAGGTTTCCGTCGACGCTCCTCCCTCCAGCCACCACAATCGGGCGGCACTAGTGGGGAGCCCACCACCTCCGCCCAGCTCGCGGGCGGTTCTGCCGACTCCAGCCGGCGCCTGCTCCTGCCGCCGCCCAGTCCCCCCTCCGCTCCGTCACAGAACCCGCCGGTCGGCCGCTTCCGTCCACGGCTCTCCGTTCCGTTCCAGCCGCCTGCTCCGTCGACGTTCCGTTCCATTCAGGTCGACTCGCCGACTCGCTCGCCCGACACCACCGTGCCCAGCAGCGCCCAGCACCCGTTCGGTTTCCGTCGAAGCCGCTGTCCGTCCGTCGGCGACTGCAGGCTGGCCGTCCCAACGCCCGTTCGCGCCTGCCGTCACCGTCTCCCGTTCGTGCTGACGTTCCGTCCCGTTCGGCCTCCGTCGCCGTCGACTCGCCCAGCGCTACGAACCCGTCAGTTCTGTCCGTTCCGCTGCCGCAGGGTCTCCAGCGCCGCCTCGCCTGCGCCTGGCTTGGCAGTTGCGTGCGCATCTTCCACACCTGCTGCCTCTACTGGTCCGCCATTGCAAGCGACTCCAGCTCTCCTGCACCTGACTCCAGCGCTCAGCAGTGCGCTTCTTGCCCGCACAACACCTGCACACCTCCCACTCGCTTGACTACTTAACATTCCGCCTGCACGACTCAACATTCTGCCTGCTCGCCACCTGCAACGACTACGACTTCCTCCATCGCCAGGTTCTTTTTCAAGTTGTCTGCTCCAAGCCTGCTGCCCTTGCCTGGAGGTATTTTTTCTGTACAAATTTCTAGGTCAAATACAAAATCTGCAGCCATTGCAGTGCAGGTCATATGCCGATTTTGCAGACAATGAAATTGCAGATGAAATTTGGGGGTTTTTGGAATTGAGGTCAAAATCAGCAAATTGAACCTCTCTTATTTGTAAAAATTTGGGGGTTTTTCAAAATTGAGGTCAAAATTGGCAAATTGGAGCTCTTACATTTGCAGAAATTTGGGGTTTTTGAGGAAATTGGCAAATTAAATGCACATTGAAGCGATTGGAGTGCATAAAAATTGGGGATTTTCTGATTGGAGCATGTAATTGGGCATTACAGCTGCGATTTGTCGCGTATGTATACACATTGAGTGTAATTGGACAATTTGGTGCAGGTTCACACTTGCTTTGATTTGCAGGCATACATTTGCACAGGACATTTGGTTGCCTGGCAGTGCACATTGGTGCTTGGTTTGCTTGCAGATATATTTTGTTGACATGGCACAAAATGCTACGGATGTATTTGGTGTGCTCACCCAGGAGGACAAGCTGGATGGATCTAACTACTCCCTCTGGAGTTTTATGATCCGTAATTTGCTGGTAGCCAAAGGGCTTTGGGGCATCATGTGTGGTGATGACACACGCCCACATACCATTCAGCCAGCCACGCCTCAAAGGGGAGGTGCTCAAAGAGCTCCTGATGTAGATCCTGCTCCCACACAAGAGCAGAAGAGATGGGACTCTAGAGATGCACAGGCCATGTCATTGATAGCCCTTTCAGTGAAAAGGACTATTATTCCGCACATTCGTTCGTGCAAGACATCGAAGCTTGCATGGGACACATTGGAAGCAATGTATCAGGTACGCAACGAGGCAAGAGTTGCCTACTTGAAGAGGCAATTGGATCTTCTTTCTATGGATGAGGGTGACTCTATGGCAGATCATCTCACCAAAGTGAAAGATTTGCAGGAACAATTGCTCAACATTGATGAGGTTATCCCAGACAGACAGATGGTCACCAACACTCTTCATTCTTTACCGCCTTCCTACTTGGGTTTTCACACCTCTCTCAACCTCTCAATGAGAGGAGGTGGTGATCCCGTCACTTTTGAAGAGCTCGTGGGTTTACTCTTGCAGGAAGAGCAAACAAGAGCAAACATATCGAGCAACCGTGGTGGAGAAAAGGCATTTACAGCCAAGGATAAGGGTAAAGCAAAGAGCTTTAAGCATGGGGGACAACAGTCTAGCAAGGCTGGTCATGGACAGCCCTCTTCTAGTGGTGAAAAGTCTGACAAAGGGGATGCAAACAAGCCCAAAAAGAAGGGCAAATGTCACTACTGCCATAAGCCTGGACACTACATCAGTGAATGTAGGAAAAGGATTGCAAAAGAGAAAAAGAAAGAAGCAGGCAATGCAGTAGCAGACTCTTCGGATGACAAAGCAAAGCAATCAGCTAATGTAATCCAGGAAGAGTACACTTTTTTGGTCACATGCACTAGTGACACACCAGGTGCTTCAGACACTGATATGTCTTGCATTGCATCTGACAGACAGAATGCATCATGGTATTTTGATAGTGGTGCTTCGAGCCACATCACTTCATGCAAAGATGTATTTCAGCACTTGGTTTATGCTTCAAATGGCCGCACTGTATCATGTGCAGATCATACCACATATCCAGTAAAGGGAATTGGAAATGTCATACTTATTGCAGCCAATGGTGCCAATATATGTATGAAAAATGTATTGTATGTTCCAGGAATAAAGAAAAATCTGCTCTCCGTCTCAGCCATAAACGACCAAGGTTTAAAGGTTGAATTTGAAGATGGGAAGTGTTTGGTAAAAGACCCATCAAAGGGTTATGAAATAGTCACTTCTGGAACACGATACAAAGGCTTGTATAAGCTGGACAGCTATGACAAGCGCACTTATGATGCAAATACAGTGGCTGCCCACACTCCTGCTATGCATGATGCAGAGCTATGCATGCTCGTTTTGGGGATGTAAATTTTCAGAGTTTGATGCTTTTGCAGAAGCATCATATGGTTGATAATATGCCGCCTCTTGAGTCTCCGCCAAGACATGTATGTGAGGGGTGTATTTTGGGAAAGATGCAACGAAAACCATTCCCCAAAGATGGAGCTGTTAGAGCTGAAAATAAATTACAGCTCATACATAGTGATGTATGTGGTCCAATGCGGACACCATCCATAGGGGGGCATCTTTACTTTGTCACATTCATTGATGACTACTCCAGGTTTGCTTGGGCTTACCCTTTGAAAGCAAAAGAAGATGTGTTTACATGCTTTCGACACTTTGTAGCAATGGCTGAAAATATGTGTGCATGTAAAGTCCAAACACTTCGCTCAGATAGAGGTGGAGAATACATGTCAAATGCATTCAAGGATTATATGCTTCAAAAGGGCATCAAACACCAATGTACTGTGCCTTATACACCGCAGCAGAATGGTGTAGCTGAGAGGAAAAATAGATCTCTCATGGAAATGGCAAGATGCATGGTGAAAGCACAAAAGTTGCCTCACAAATTTTGGATGGAAGCTATAATGTGTGCAACTCATGTGTTGAACAGGTGTCCAACAAAAGCTTTGAAAACCATAACACCATTTGAGGCTTGGTATAGCCGAAAGCCAACAGTGGATTATATGCGTACATTTGGGTGTTTGGCATATGCACATGTGCCAGAACAACTCCGAACAAAGCTTGATGACAAAGCAATTAAATGCATTTTTGTGGGCTATAGCAATGAAAGCAAAGGATACCGTCTTTATAATCCAACTACACGAAGGATTTTTGTGAGTAGAGATGTGGTATTTGCTGAAAATTCAGAACAGCCCATGGTCAGCTTGTATAAAAGCAATGATACAGGCATACAGGACATGTTTGATGGACTTTTACCCATTGCAATTAGGGGGGATTCAGATCAGCCAGCCCCTACACAAGAAAATCCACATGTAGAACATGTGGACCAGCCAGCCATTCAGCCCCCTTCTGTGCAAGAAGTGGAAGATCTTGTCAGGGAAGAGCAAACAGCCATAGACACAGCCAAGTCAGTGCCAAGATGGTTGCTGAAAACTTTGCAAGAAAGCAAACTTGCAGCTCCACTCACAGGTAGAACAAGGGCTAGTTCCAGCCATGCTTTGAATGTATATCGTGGGGAGTCTGCATTCGCAATGGGTGGTCTCTTTGATTCAGAAGAGCCTTCTTCTTATGAAGAAGCACATGAGAATGAGCATTGGTTGCAAGCTATGCAAGCTGAAATTTCTTCTATCATGAAGAATAATACATGGGATCTTGTGGAATTGCCTAAAGGCAAGCATGTAATTGGAACAAAGTGGGTGTACAAAGTCAAAAGAAAGTCTGATGGTACTATTGACAGGTACAAAGCAAGACTTGTGGCTAAAGGCTACTCCCAGAAAAAGGGAATAGATTATGAAGAGACTTTTGCTCCTACTTCGAGAATGACCACAATAAGATCTGTGATTGCATTGGCTGCCCATAAAGGATGGAAAGTGCATCAATTGGATATCAAAACTGCATTCTTAAATGGGGATTTACAGGAGGAAGTATATGTAAATCAGCCCATTGGTTTTGTAGTTCCTGGTGAGGAACATAAAGTATGCAGGTTGCACAAAGCATTGTATGGGTTAAAACAAGCTCCAAGAGCTTGGTATGATAAGATACATGCTCATCTAACCAGCCAAGGTTTTGAGAATAGTTCAGCTGAAAGCACATTGTATGTGAAGAAAACCGATGCCGATATTCTCATAGTCATCTTGTATGTAGATGACATGCTCATTACAGGTACAAGCAAAGCACAAATTTCAGATTTCAAAGCTGATTTGAAAGCTGAATTTGATATGTCAGATTTGGGGCCTTTACACTACTATCTCGGCATACAGTTTATGCATACAGATGATGGCATTGTTATGCAGCAAACTAAGTACATAAAAAGTTTGCTAAAAAGGTTTCACATGGATGAATGTAAGCCCATTTCTACTCCGGTAGAACCAGGTGTACGGCTTACTATGCATGATATTGGAGAGCCTTTTGAGGCTGGCCTTTATAGCCAAGCAGTGGGATGCCTCATTTACTTGTGTAACACGAGGCCAGACATATCTTTTGGGGTGTCTTTGTTGAGCAAATTCATGCACAGCCCAGGCACAAAGCATTGGCAAGCAGTCAAACGCATTTTTTGATATCTTAAGGGTACCCTGGATCTTGGTTTGTACTATTCCAGGGGGGGCAGCTTGCAGCTTTATGCATACAGTGATTCAGATTGGGCCGGTGATTACGATACCAGGCAATCCACCAGTGGGAATTGTTTTTTTCTTGGCAGCTCATGCATATATTGGTTGAGTAAAAAGCAACCCACTGTTGCTACATCTACTTGTGAGGCTGAGTACAGGGCAGTCTTTACAGCTACAGTAGATTGTGTATGGTTGAGGAGACTATTGGCTGATCTTCGTGAATGTCAGCAGACACCCAACACCATTCTCACTGATAGCCAGAGTGCTATGGCCGTGGCACGAAATCCAGTATTTCATGCACGTGCCAAGCACATATAGTAGCTTTCCAAAGCTTGAGTTGTAGTCAGTATGCCTCTTTGCCCTATGTATGGTGGAGCATGGCTTTTCTTTGTTCACTTTTGGCCTCAAATCCTTTGTTTCACATAAACTGGTTTACTTCATAAAAGAATCTTTCTTGATGGCAAGAAAAGTTAGAACATTTCTATTCTAAAATTTGTTCTGGTACAATCCTAGAAATCCTCATCTAAGACTTTCATAGACCACCACATGGCCCTCATGGTACAAGACTGCTCCAATGCAATCTCCTCTTGACAAACGTCTTGGCGGAATGAACAATCTGATGATCTTTCGATCTGTCAATTTGCAGCTGTATGTCCCTTGTTTTCACATTGGAAACACTTCCATTTGTTGGCGTATTCCTCACGTTGTTTGAGGGATAATCTTCTTTGAAAGATTGGAGGTTTGTCCTCACTCCGCTCCTTCTCTTGAGACTCCGCTCTTGATGGGGATCGGACTTTAAACTTCTTTCTTTGAGGTGGATCCCGATTGTCGTTCTTTGTCTTGTCGTCCATCAAAGGCATGTACACGACCTTGGCTTGTAAAGCCTTGTCTTGGGCTTCTTCTAGCGTTTTCAGTCTATCCATGTACACTGCTTGCATAAGCTTAGGTTGCAATCCATTCGCATTTCAATTAGTGGTGGAATGGGAGTATATGAAGTAAACTTTAAAGAAAATGCTGAAAAATTGTCAAGGTAAGATGCCACATTCTCACCTACTTTCTGCTTTACCTCATCCCACTCCTCCTGCACATTTGCTTCAAAATTTGCGGGTAGAAACTTCCTGTTGAACATAGCTTGGTCCACGTCTTCGGCTTGGTCCCTTCTTGTACTACTTTTAGCCATGAGTTCAAGGCGGGTGCATGCGAACCATGCAAAGTTTTGCCTTTTCGGAGTAGTCATCTCCTCCAAAAGCGGCATCAAAATGTGTTAAACAAAGGATATTGCTTTTTGTGTATCCCGATTTCCATTTAAGCATCAAACTTGACGCTCTTCTCTCCCGGTTTGAAGTCCATCTTGCGGATTGTTGAAGGCTCCTTTGCCTTCCCTTCCTTTACCTATCCCGAAGAAGTTGCATTTGAGAGAGTGGGCCTAGGGATAGCCTCCCTGTTTCCTCCCCGAGAAATAGATCGAGTAGAACTGGATCCTTCTGCAATGGTTTTTCCTCCATGAGAAATAGACCGAGTAGCACTGGATCCTTCTGCAATGGTGACTCCTTTCGCCTGAAGATAGGCTTTAGCAACTTCAACTCCTTCATCTTCGGTGCCTCGATCCTTGATGAAATCTTCAAACATTGGAGCCCTTCTTTGGTCATGTTCCTTCTTGGCTCTCCAAGCAAGGAATTCTTCATCTTAGAGAATCTGTCTAAACTGCTAAAAATCTTGGTACTTTGCCAATGTCATGGCTGCTGTCTCATGAGAAAGACTGTCGGCCTTGGTTTCCATCTTGAAGTCCTAGATTGGCCTCATAGTTGTTCCCTTCATTAGGCTCTTGGTCTCCCTTTGCTCTCGACATGGCTCTAACACCCCAAGAAAGTTTCTCGTGCTCTGATACCAATGTAAGTCTAGTGGGGTGTGCCGTGATAAAGAAAGAAAAGAAAGAAAGAAAGTTGTACTAACGTCTACTAGAGGCCGAACTCGACCTATGAGACAAATCAATGTACAACTGTCAATGTCTTCTGGATGTCCAGAAAAAAAAAGGACAAAATGAACATGAAATAAACTATGAAAGTACTGAGCTAGTGGGGGGGTGTGATGGATGGAGCACTACTGCTAGAGGCTCAGTATGCAACCTATATGCGTAGGGTATACAAGAATGCAATGCAGATCTGTCTAGCTCCAACCAATACCATAATGGGGGTGTAATATGTGATACATAGCCGATGGCGAGGCAAAAATACCTCAGAGCATGATCTCTGGGTGTGAGTGTAAGTGAGCTAGCCGCTCGTGGATATGGTGCTAATGTCGAGCCTGTATCTTTGTGATCTCCCTCTGATGTAGTCTGGGAGTCTGGTAGCCTGGTGCTCTCGGTCTACGTCTGGCTCGGAGGTCCGCAGCGTGCTGAAGTGTAACCCCTCCTATGTCAGGGTAGGCACTGGGATAGATCTCTGGAAGAAATCAGTGAGCTGGAGTTGTCGCCCACCTCTCCCTGTGGTATGAGTCCGTATGAGTGTCTCTCTGTGGCGCTGTGTCTCTAGCTAGAATTGGCCAAATCTGCACTGGTCTGCGGACTCCATGATCTGGCGGAGTGAGGGATGTCCACTGAAGATGGTGGTGTATCTCTCTCTAATGACACTATATGCTCTGCATCTGCATACATAATGTTCCTCACTCTCAACCTCCTCCTGGCATAGTCTGCATATCCTCTTGGCTCTGGGGATCCGTACTGCCCTACTTGCCTCAATCTCAAGCTGGTGTGATGACACTCAGAGGAGCTGGGCAATCGCCACTCGGGCATTGTGAGGCATGTACACATCCACGTATCCAGGTCTCTGTATGAATCCATCCGCTGAGATATGCATAAACTGATCTCTGTAGTATAGCATCTTCGGCAATAGAGGCTGACTGGGTGTAATCCAAGTCACTTGAGTGTATCGTTGCCATAAATCCTCCCGAAGGACTCTGTTTCTCTCACTGTGAGAGAGCTGGATGTGTGGTGCATGTATATCATACTGGAAAGGTGGCAGATGATCTATGTCGAGACCATGCTGAGTGAGCTACTGTATCATCTGTGAATACCATGATCTCCTATCTCCACTCTCTGCGAGCTGCCTGGATGCCTCAAAAGCATGTGAGAGTCGATCTGATGGCATATCTCTGATCCTCTGTATGAAGTAGATCGTTTGGAAGAGGGCCTCTACTAGCATAGGAGGTACTAGCATAGGAGGTGCAGCAAACTCTGTCCGGACAATGTCATGTGGGAGGGAGGGTTTGCTGCAGATCATCCGTGAGAGCATGAGAATCTGAGACCTCTCTATCTGAGACCATGTGGAGGTGGCGAGCCTAGGTGCCCATACTGCTACAGCATACATCAAAGCAGGGGAGACTAGTGTGTCAAACAACCACCCCTTCATGCGGGGCTCATAGAAGTGTGCCTGGTGACACAGTCTCTCTAGCATGGCCAGAGCTGCATACCCTCGTGTGAGTCTATCGCTGGCTGCCTATGCCATAGTAAATCTTCCTGGCGGAGTCGTAAATGTAATCCCCAGGTTCACATATGAATCTACCACCTCTACCTGTCCTCTTGCTAGTGTGAAGATGGCCTGTCGTCGAACCGGCCCTGAGGTGTGGAAAATCATGGCCTTGGTTTTCCCAAGGTTCACTGTAAGCCCCCTCTGTGTGCAGAAGTCGTCGGGTGCATGGAGATGGTGCTGTAGTCCCATCTGCGACTCAGAGACCATTAATATCATCTGCATATAGCATAGTGTGGACTGTGGTACCTGTCATGACCCTGTGAAAATGGAGGGGGTATGTCATGACCCTGTGAAAATTGAACAGCACAAGTGTGGGCATGGTGGTTGCTGAGCAAAATATGAGTCAGGTATAGGAGCTGTTGAATAAAGGGTTGATACAGCCTAGCTCATCACCCTTTTGCTCACTTGTACTCTTAGTGCAAAAGAAGGATGGTTCTTGGCGCATGTGTATTGATTACAGGGCGCTGAACAAGAATACCATCAAGAATCGATTCCCCATTCCGAGGATCGATGACATTTTGGACCGCTTACAGGGCTCCGTAGTTTTTAGTTGGATTGACTTGAAAAGTGGGTATCATCAGATACGTATTAGACCCGAGGATGTGCATAAGAAAGCATTTCGAACCACGTTTGGGTTGTATGAGTTCTTGGTTATGCCCTTTGGTTTGACAAATGCACCTGCCACATTTAATAGAATGATGGACATGATTTTCCGGCCTCATAGAGCGTTTGTGGGCACATTCTTTGATGATATGATTGTGCATTCACACACTGAGGAGGAGCATAGAAGGCATTTGGCCATTGTGTTTGCAGAACTCAGGAACCATAGGCTGGTTATTAATGGCAAGAAGAGTGAGTTTTTCTTGCAAGAGATACATTTCTTGGGGCATATTGTGTCTAAGCATGGAGTCCGTATGGATCCATCGAAGGTGGAAGCAATTCTTAATTGGCCAGATTTGAGGACCGTGCATAATGTATGCAGCTTTTTGGGATTGTGTTTCTATTACAGGCGGTACATACGGTATTTTGTTGAAATTGCTTCGCCCCTTCATGCCTTGACAAAGAAGGCAACTCCGTTTAGATGGGCTCATCAGGAAATTACAGCCTTTAAAAAACTTAAAGAAAAGCTTACTTCGGATCCAGTATTGGTGTTACCGGACCTCCGAAAGGCTTTTGTTGTCCAGTGTGATGCATGTGGAAGTAGCATTGGGACAGTTCTCATGCAGGAAGGACATGTGATAGCCTATGAGAGTAGAATATTGCAAGATGCCGAGAAGCATTTACAGGTTTATGAGAAAGAGATGCTGGCTGTAATTCATGCTCTTTCTACATGGAAACACTATTTGCTTGGGGCTGATTTTACTGTGCAGACAGATCATCAGACCTTGCGTTACTTCCTCACGCAAACTAAGCTTTCAGAGAAGCATATGCGATGGGCAAACTTTTTGTCTATGTTTCACTTTCAGATTGTGCATGTGGAAGGCAAAAAGAATGTTGTGGCAGATGCTTTGTCACGCAAGCCACAGGTATCAGCAGTTTCACTTGCTTATCATCATGAGCTTGATGAAATGAAAGAGCAGTATGCCCATGATGAGGACTTTGGTTGTATGATCAGATATCTGAGTGTCAGCGGCATGAGCACTATACTCTCAGAGATGGGTTTTTGTTGATGCATGGTAGAGTGTGTGTTACCAGGCAATTGCGCCTCAAGGTTATGATTTAAAGTCATGCTCCACTGTATGCAGGTCATAGAGGTATTGACGCCACGGTAAAAGCAGTGGAGACTTTCTTTTATTGGCCAACCTTGAGAAGAGATGTTGATGCCTTTGTTAGGCAATGCATCGTATGTCAGAAGGTAAAGTTTGACCGTCAAAAGACACCAGGGTTACTACAGCCTTTACCTATTCCCGATAGACCATGGGAGAGCATTGCCATGGATTTTATATTTGATCTGCCACGGACACAAACGGGCAATGATGGCATTTGGACTATCATATGCAGGTTCAGTAAGTAGGCTCATTTCATTCCCGTGCGTAAGACGATCAAAGTGGATCATATGGTGAAGTTATTCATGGCGAACATCTTCAAGTATCATGGCTTGCCTACGTCTATCATTAGTGACCGTGATCCACGGATGACGAGTTTATTCTGGAGAGGGTTGTTTGACAACATGGGTACAACTCTCAAGTTTTCATTTTCATTTCATCCACAAACAGATGGTCAATCGGAAGAGGCTAACTCTACAGTGTTAGATCTTCTTAAGTGTTGTGTGTCAGAGCACAAGCAACAATGGGAAAAGTATCTTCCTTTGGTGGAGTTTGCATATAACAACACTGTCCATACCTCGACGGGCAAGGCGCCTTTTGAGATTGTGGAAGGAGGGAAGAAGGTACCACCTATTTTGCATACAAAGGATAAGATCTTTGAGGCTGATCAGTATGTGGAAAACATGGATGAAGCTTATCAGAGAGTTAAGTTGGCACTCCAGAAAACTCAGCACAAGCAAAAGAAAGCAGCAGACCGTCACAGACGTGCTTTAGAGTTTGCATTGGGTGACTGGGTTCTTTTGCGATTTGAAAAGGCTAGGCTCAAGAAGATGAAGGGTAAAGAGCGCTTATTCCCTAAGTTGAGCATGCGCTATTATGGGCCTTTTCAGGTCTTGGAAAAGATTGGTGAGGTGGCCTATCGCTTGAAGCTACCAGATCACTGGAGGATTCACAATGCTTTTCACGTGAGTCTACTTAGACCTTTCCGTGGGGATGTGCCTGAGGATGTATCAGATGAGGCTCAGCCGGAAGTTGAGGAACTT
Source organism: Cibotium barometz (assembly GCF_041138505.1). Lineage (NCBI taxonomy): Eukaryota > Viridiplantae > Streptophyta > Polypodiopsida > Cyatheales > Cibotiaceae > Cibotium > Cibotium barometz. The sequence continues at coordinate 59,212,341 of NC_141063.1, read as the reverse complement.
GATGAGGTTCTTATTCCAGAGCAAATACTGGCACATAAGGAAAGAAAGGTACGAGGTAAAGTTTCCCGTCGCTATCTTGTGAAGTTCAAGAATTATTCACCGATGGATGCGAAGTGGATGGAGGAAGGTGACTTAACAGATTCACCTCAGGTTTTGCAGCTTTATCTCGATGCCTTTGAGTTGGAGCCGACTCTTGTTATGGCTCATTCAGGTTCAGCAGAGCATGGGTCTGGAGCATTGCCTGATGCTCAAGAGGGGGGTAGCACATCCACTCCCTTGATACAGACAGGCTCAGATGACATCTAGAGGTCGCTTGGTGCAGTTTTTGTCTCACCCGAAGGTACTGATGGCTGAGAGTACATCTGTTTATGGGACTTCTATGATATATGTGTACTAGTCACATTGGATATTGTGGTTGTGTATGGTTCACTGTGGTATACAACTTGGACTACTACTACACCATTGGTTTGCAATGAATGATGTTACATGTGCATGGCTTAGAGAGATTGGGACGTTGATCTTGCCATATTGTATATTCCACTTTGGATATTTTGCTGTATCACCAAATTGCAATCGAGGACGCTTGCCATTTTTCAAGAGGGGGGTGTGTCATGACCCTGTGAAAATGGAGGGGGTATGTCATGACCCTGTGAAAATGGAACAGCACAAGTGTGGGCATGGTGGTTGCTGAGCAAAATAAATATTAAATGATTCATATTTGGGGTGCCCGGACAAAGAGAATGATGTGTGGACATCTTCAGGTGTGAAGGGGGACCAGAACATTAATGAATTTTAATGTTCTAAGCATGGGTGGCCCCTAGGCCTAAGTGGCCCCTAGGAAACTTTAATAAACATTAAAGTAAGGGGCCTAGATATTTTTGGAGGGAGGAAACTCCACTTTTGATACACGCCTCCCTCACCTCTCTCTCTAGCTAGCTAGGTTGCATATCATGATTGTATACTCCATGCATGTAGCTTTGCATTCTCCTAGTAGTAGAGCTCCATCCCCTGCACACCCAGATTCAGCTTTTTTTTGTTCAGTACTTTTTCATTTTGTTGGGATGACAGAGGATACCCCATACAGGTACTCCGATTTGTCTCATAGGCCAAGTTCGGTCTTTTGGAAGACGTTAATAAAATCTTTCTTTCTTTCTTTCTTTCTTTCTCTCTCTTGCTTTTGGGATTACGTGCAAGCTTCATGCGTTGAGGAGAAGAAGGTCGACTGGTTGCTGCTGGTTTTTGACTGCATACAGAAGTGCCCGTACAGTACTGGCCGTACAGCTGTAAGACTGCAGGCCGTACAGAACAGGTGGCGGCTGTGGTTGCAAGCGGCGTTGGCGACCAGAGTACGGGCGGCTGCAGTTCTGTTGCAGGCAGGTACAAACGACAGCTGCAGGTACAGTCCACGTGGCAGCTGTACGACTGCGGTGTACGGACAGAACAGGTTCAAGCGGCACTGATTCAGGCTGCGCTGGCAGGTTCAGGCTGCGCTGATTCAGGCTGCGCTGCTGTGCAGGTACTGATCTGTACGGTACAGGCGGCTGCAGAGACTGTACGGACAGGTACAGTAGGGTTTTACTGACCTGTACGGACAGGTACAGCTGGTTCCAGTTCTGTTGAGACCTAAACAATAGTGGGTGGTGCATCTCCAACTACAGGCAGAGCTTTATCAGAGCTTATTTGGTGTATCAGTCAAGTGGTTGCAAGGAGGAAAGTACAGACTGGTACGATTGGCCTCACGAGTGCAGAACCACGCACTAAGATTGGTAAGCTCTGAACTTGTCCATCTTTCTTTCTTTCCATTGGCTTATGTCTACTGCAGAGTCATGTTATCTGGCCCCTTGTGAGAGGAGGGGTATGGCAGATTGAAAAGGGTGGAAACAGAGATTGGACAGTGGATATATGTTTGTGCTGAGTTGTGGAACCATGTTCATGGGATATGCCAGATGTGTGCTCAAGGCTGCCCGGCTGAATTGTCTTGGTTGTTCAGAGGGAAGCATAGAGTGTTGCTTTTGTGGGACACAGATCTGTGTGTGAATCCTCTATGCTAAGAGGTCTTGTGGGCTGCCAGATTGGACGTACAGGTGTATTCTCCTGGTTGGCTTTGTTGTACTCAGCTTTACATCGTTTTGAATTTGAATAAAGAAATACCGAAAGGGGCGCCAAGCTTTGGGGCCAACAGGTGTCGTTCTCATTTCAGTTTTGGGGCACTCTAGCTCCAATTAAATTTGTTTTTATATTTGGACTACAAGTGGAAGGGTGACTGCTAGTCTACCGCACTTTGGTTTCTACCAGAGGCCGGTTTCAGTACCTGAGATGTCTACCCCGTCCCCACCACCGTGACCAATGAAGTCAGCCACCTCATCAATGTATAGTCCAAATAGTGTAGGAGAGAGCGGGCATCCTTGCTTCACACCTATGGTGCTAGCAATAACATCAAATAGCCCCCCAGGGCATCGTATGCACCCGAGGACTTGCTCATATAAAGCATAGATGCCCCAAACCATCTCTTATGGGATCCCCAATGACTGTAGGCGCTAGAAGAGTCTCTCTCGTGGCACCGTGTGAAATGCTTTGCGGAAATCCACAAAGCAACAGTATAATTTCTTCTCCCACGCCCTAGCCTGACATCTCAGAGTGAATATATGGTCAATCGGACATCTTAGAGTGAATATATGGTCAATGGTGGAGAAAGCTCATCGGAATCCAGCTTGCCCATGTGCTCGCAGTCCCTCCTTCTCTGCATATGAGCTCAACTTTGCCTCGAGCACTGCGCCATAAAGTTTGGCCAATGTATGACCAATCATGATAGTCCTGTAGTTGCTGGGGTCTAACATGTCTCCCGCTTTGTGGAGAGGCACGATGGTGTGCATAGTCCACTCAGCTGGTAGGCCCTCCACTAGTGCCCTATTAAAGAGGTGAGCAACAAAGGGTCCCAGTGTGTCAGCTGCATAAATAAGATGCTCACTCTGTATACCTGTGTGGCCAGCCGATCTCCTATGTTGTAACCGGCAGATAGCTCTCTCTACCATCGAGGCAGTAAAGAAAGTAGAGGTGGTAGGGCGGGACTCCTGTGGTTGTGGTATGGGCGGCTGCTGAGGGATATGGTAGAGGCTCTTTGCATATGTGCGCCATGTGTGTGGATCCTCAATCGGGGTACGAGGGCAAGGCTCTCTCATCCTGCGCCATGCAGTGGCTGCATCTCTGCTCATGAGTAGGTGGTATATATCCCAGTACTGTGCCTCCTCATATGCACGCCTCTTACGCCGTGTGAGGGTCCTCATCTGTCGGCTCGCCTGTCTTTGTGTAATGGTCCCCAGTGCTCTCTGGGCACGAAGGTGTCTATATAGCTCTTTGCACTCATCATCATACCCTCGATTCTGGGGCATGCTCCCAGATCTATCTGTGTGTGCAATGTGTGTATGATGGGGGAAGCTACGGGCGGTGGCCGTATGTAGTAGAGATGATAGCTGGGTGGTGAGTGTGTCTAGAGGTGACATGGGATTCATCTGGAGTAGCACGTCATATACATGATGCTCATATATGTCTGCCAAGTCATGGGTGAAGTAGAAAGTTGTATGCGATGCCTGTGTGGGCTGTGTGGGTGCTGGTGTGGCTCGCCAGTGAGGGACAGCAAGAGGTGTGTGTGATCCGCACCAATAGGACAGGGGGGGATGGTGAAAGATGTCACTACCTGTGTGGCCTCCATGGACCCCATGATGTAGTCCACTGTGCTACCCCCCCCCCCCCCCCCCCCGATCGTGGAAAGCATGTCGGTGCTCCTGAATCCTGCCACTGTCTCATCCCGTTATAAATAACGGGATGGTGTCGGGCTCCCAGCTCAAGTAAGTGATCACCATATCTGGTGTTATCCGGCCCCATGTCCTCTGACACCTTGCAAGCTCCCGTGTCCTCCACCTCTAGTGTGTGCATCACCTCGGGGTGCTCGAAATCATAAATGTCGCACTGTCGGCTCTTTGTCCGTGCATTGAAGTCCCCCATAAGGAGGACTTCCCCCTGGTTGGAGTAGTGTGTGATCTCATCTGAAAAGGCTGCATATGGTGACTCTCCCAATGGCCTTGTGTCCTCCTCCTCTCTACTCTCCTCCTCTGCTGTCATGGCATATCTTGATCCTCTAGGAGAGAAGTAGCATAGAGCAATGTATAACACCCTGTCTGTCAAGAGCTGCAGTCTGATCCACATGTATCTAGCCTCCTTGTCACGTGCTACCACCTGTAGGCGCTCCTGTAGCTCTCGCTTGAAGAGTACCGCTATACCTCCAAATCCTCTCGATGTGCTCTGCCGTGTGGTCCCCCCTGTATGTAAACTCCCACTGATAGCCCTCTACTTTGGGTAGCCCCCTCTCTGGGCTCTGGTGCGTCTCTATAAGTAGTATGATGTCCCGTCCCTCCATGACCTCCTCCATCCTCCCAGGATGTGTCCAAAGTGCTCCATTGCAGTTCCAAACTGCTATGTGTATTTGTGAATCTGGATCCTCCATAGCCGGTGTCCCATAGGCCACGTGGCGCTAATCGGTGGCCTTGCCATCGATGATGACACGGCCATCGCGATAGAATGCTCTCTTGCCCTCTTTCCAGGCCTGTAGGACTCTCGGCATGCATGTTTTCATGTGTTCTATCTGCATCCTTGTAAGGTCGTCATCCAAATAGATGGGATCTCCTTGTAATCCTCGTAGAATCACCCTCTTTCTCATGAAGGTGACCCTCTCCGTCTCTCCTGCAAACTGTAGGATGAGGGCTTGCTTGCGTGTTGAGTCTTTCCCGGCTCTCCATGCTTTGGTGAAGGGGAGAAGGTCCTCTTCCCTATAGCTGAGCTTCATGCATAGAAGCTGTCCATCTTTCTCGGGAGTGGAGTCGGCCTGTGACTCGAATGATGAGGCGGTGGGCATGCCTCATCTTCTCCTCCTCAATGGTGGTGTTAATGATTTGGTGTTCTTCCCTTTGAGTCTCCTCCCTCACTTCTTTACGGATGTTCTTCTTCACCACTTCAACCCATCCTGACTGCTTGGCTTCGAGTTTTCCCTCCATGTCCTTTGTGATCTCGTTGGAGATCTCTTCTTTGATGGCCGTGAGAGTGTTGTCATTGATCTCCCCTTCTTCCTTCTCGGTGTTCTTGACGGCTACCAGTTCCACTTTCAATGCACTCACCTCCTCCTTGAGTGCCGTGTTCTCTTGTTCAAGGTCCGTGACCCGTGCTTCGAGGGCCATGATGTGCCGGTGGAATTTGTTCTCCACCTCATTGAGGTTGGAATCGAATGTCTTCTTGTTCTCCTTGAATAGTGCCTTCATTGTCGTCTCGAGGGCCTCGAGCTTCTCTTGGAGACTCGGAGCCATCCTCGAGATTATTTTGCCACGCTTCCCACATGCAGGGAGGAGAGAGAGAGAGAAAGAAAGAAAGAAAGAAAGAAAGAAAGTTATATTAACGTCCACGGGAGGCCGAATCCGACCGATGGGACAGATCAGGTACATCCATTTACATTCCACTCTGGGTATCGATGCCAAAGAGGCATAAAACTGAAAAAAAATAACTCAAAATGAACTCTTAAGACTCTTAAGAGTTTAAATTACAATGGGTTCTATTACATCTAGTTCGAAATTGAGGTTCAAAATAAAAATAGCTATATTTCATCCATGGATGGATTTGCTCTTGAGGGGGGTGGGGTACGGAATTCCTTAATGATTGCTTGCCCTCCTCTGTATATTGCCCATTTGCCATTCTTTCTTGCTTCATTAACTTTATTCAGCTCTGCCGATCTGTTCTTGAGTTGTAGCGGGGTGAGTTCATCAGCTATCCATACCTTTGTCCCTTGGAGAGACCTTGTTTGCTTCATCACTGCTATTTTCTCATTGTTGTCCATATAGGAGACTTTTGCCTGTGTACCCTTTACTATAATAGAGATAGGGTCTCCTAAGTCCACGAAGGGGAGTACTTTGCTCAGTTGTGCTGTAAGTACATCTGTATCTAATATGTAGTCTTCTCGAAGCTCTTGAGCTATGTTTGCCCTATCCCAGCCTTGAGGAATACCACCGACTCTGATTACCTTTTTGTTACTTTCCATTCGTTCCTTTTCTTTGACTGCTGATATGACTTCTTTAACAAAATCTTGTGAGTTAACTGAATTTACCTTTGAAACATGGTTTGTCGTTTCTGTTTGTAGTGTTGTAGGTATGGGTCCTTCTCGTGCTTCCTCTTGCTTCATCTTCATGGCTTGCACTTGCACTTTAAGTTCGTTGATTTGTTCATCTTTCTTGATAGTCTCGTGTTTCAAGGCTGCTAATTCTCCCTGGAGTTTCTTCAGTTCTTGCATGAGGTAGGCTTCCCATGGTGTCGGCTTGCTCACGGGTGGAGGAATGGGCGGTAATCATGAAGCGGTGACTGAGGCAAAAGACTTCTTACTTCCCATGTGTTGCTGCTGATAAAGGAGAGGGCTGTTGGTAGAACGAGTCTCCCCTCAAGGGTACCCTCTCCCCTTTGGGGGAGAGCTCTGGGATTGAAATCTCAGGTACGACTGTACACATTCTATAATATGCTGATGATATCATTCTTGTGTCGGATACTCGGACACAGCTACAAAGGCATCTACAGGCCCTGGATACTTTCTGTGCGGAGCGAGGACTCACAGTGAACCTTGAGAAAACCAAGGTTATGGTATTTCATACATCAGCAGCAGTCAGATGCCAGACTATCCTTACACTAGCCCAGGGACAAGTAGAGGTGGTGGGCTCATATGTATACCTTGGGGTCACATTTACCAGCTCATCAGGGAGATTCTCTATGGCACAGGCAGCCAGAGACAAAGTGACATGAGGGTACGCAGCACTAGCAATTTTGGAACGCCAGTGTCACCAGGCACACTTCCAGGAGCCCCGTACTAAGGGGTGGCTATTTGATACACTAGTTACTCCAGCATTGATGTATGCAGCAGCAGTATGGGCACCAGGTTTAGCTACATCCTCATGGACACAGATAGAGCGCCCTCAGATTTTGATGCTCTCACGGATGATCCGCAGCAAACCTTCAGTACCACATGATATCCTTTGAGCGGAGTTTGCTGTACCACCTATGTTAGTAGAGGCCATGTTCCAGACTATATCTTTTATACACAGGATGCGGGAGCTCCCACTAAATCGGGTATCTCGGGCTGCTTTTGAGGCATCCAGACAGCTTGCTGAGGAGGGACATACTTGGTCATGGTACTCCCAGGTGGTACAGTGGATATCATCACAGGATTGATATTGACAGATTACCACCCTTACAGTATGACCTAGCTGCACTACACAGACGCCTCTCTCAGACAGAGAAGAACAGAGTCATGAGACATGACATTTGGCAGGGCCACATACAGGGCTATCTCCCAGTCAGCCACTCCCGACGAAGATGCTCTACTACAGAGACCACTTCTTGAGCACCTCCACAGACGGCTTCATCCAGTGACCACGATACCTGGAGGTCCACTTATCACATGGAGCCAAAGTAGCGACTACACCAACTAGAGATCAAGACTGGGAGAGCAGCACACATCCCTCGAGCAGAGCGCATTTGCAGATTATGCCAGACGGGGGTAGAGAAAGAGGAGCATTTTGTTTGCTAGTGTGGTGCTTTGCAGGAGATCAGGGCATGCTATCCTGAGGTTTTTAGAGGGACCACATCACTTAGACAGATCTGGGAGAGATCGGACCAGAGACAACTAGGCAGACTACTACTAGCACTACAGAGACACAGGGAGATCTTACTTCAGACACCCGCACATCATAGCGGAGGAAGACAGTCCCAGTTGACCCACGTCTTCCAGAGATTGGCACCAGTAGCCCAGCCACACACATTGGGAGCGACATCTCAACGAGCGGAGGAGATTCGAGCTAGGCAACGACCCAGACTAGCCGGCTACCAGACACCACGGCTACACCACAGAGAGATCGCGGCCATCCGGTCTCGACACCAGCAGGACGTCCAGGAGCAGCTGGCACATTTTCGCTCTGATCCAGGACGCATGTTCCATACATTTACGGCATCCTCTGATGTCGAGCCCGTATCTCTGTGATCTTCCTCTGATGTAGTCTGGGAGTCTGGTAGCTTGGTGCTCTCGGTCTACGTCTAGCTCGGAGGTCCGCAGCGTGCTGAAGTGTAACCCCCTCTTGTGTCAGGGTAGAGAGAGAGATGAAATTAAATGTTATACTAACGTCTTCAAAAGGCCAAAGTGACCTATGAGACCAGAGAGAGAGAGAGAGGGGAGAGAGAGAGAGAGAAGGGAATAGGGAACTTGCACAATACACCACATTGAGCGGGGAAGTGGTCCCATCCCCTTTCAGGAATTTATTCAGGAACAATACACGGGCACGCTGGCCAGCATCAATACAATCAATGAATACAAAACAAACAGATATGCCGATGTAGGATATCCAAGTCGATGTCGATGTCGAGGCACAAGATCTCTGATGCTGAGCACACCACGGGGGATGACCCACAAGTATCCCTCATCGGGCTAGTACTAGATCCAAAATCCAAATCCAAGTCTAGATCCAAATTCCAAGTCCAATGTAACCAAGACCGCGTACGAGGAACACAAGTGATGTATGTGTAAATAGCAAAGTTTTAGATGCCCAAAATAGCGTTGCTCCGGTTGATGAAGGTGGTACACAAATGGCGGTGGAGTTACTGAGCGAAGCTGCCGAAGGAGGCACAAGCGGCGGTGCTCAAAGGCAACAGGCGGGCGGAATAGGCGTTGGTGAGCGGTGGAGGCAGGTGTAACTGGCGCTATACGGCAGCGCGGTGGTGGATCCGGTGGTGCTACAGAGAAAACAGCGCACAACAAGGCAGCACGGTGGCGTTGTAGGGAAGTTGTACTAGCGGTGGCGTTTCAGGGAAATGTTGTAGGCGCAGCTGGCGGCACAAGGCGGTGACCCAGCTGCGCCGGTGTAGTTGAAGAGGATGATGGAGACAATCCTTTTACTCTCCAGAAAGTTGATCTTCACAGAGTTGATCTCCACCAAATTGATCTATATCATCAAAAGGGATACATGCTTCTTTTATACTTGAAGGGGGTCCTTGCATGCTTTGCTTTTGTCTCTTCTCTTTTAAATATTTTAATAATAATTAAATATGGCCAAAGTTCTTGATTTATTCTTTTCTAGCTTCAGGGCCTTGCTTTTGGCCCTTGAGCTACTTTTTGGCTTTTAGCTTTTTGATTCAGCTTAGTCTCCTCTTTCCAAAGGTGCCCTTGGCTCGCAATCAACTTAGTTTGACTTTTTTACTTTTCCTTGCTGTTGACCAAAACTAGTGCTTTTTCTTGTGCCAACTTCATGAACCCTGTTTCCATGCTTTCATCAATCTGTCCATGTGTTTGGGCATAAGTTCCATAATGTGAAAAAGAGCTAGGAGGGTCAAATAGTTACAGGGAGAGAAAAGGTGGTGATTGACGCCACACGTGTGGACGTGTACTGCTGTACGATTGCTGAAAAATCGAGTGCTGAAACTCTGTACAGCGAGCGGAAGGTAGTCCAGCAGCTGTACCCGTTATTTGTACGGACAGTACTGGGAGAACACCCATCTGCTGTTCGGCCTACACACAGTCGTCCTCAGCACTTGTATGGCCAGCGTAGAGAGAGAGGGTTGTATGGATGTTGTACCACTGTACGGCCAACGTAGAGAAAGTCCGTACGGCTGCGCCAAGAGTGAAAGAAAGAAGAAAGAAAGATATATTAACGTCTGCAAAAGGCCAAAATTGGCCTATGAGACAAACAAGTAGTACAATGATGTTCCTCCAGTCATCAAGAGGAAAATGTGGAGTGAGAATAAAATGTACAAGTATGACAACATGACCATAGGGGACTCAATGGTGGTGTACAAACGAGAGGGTGTGGATGGAGTACTAGGGCTACTAATGCATCTCTATATGCTGAAGGGGTGATACAAGTATGATATGTTATCTACTCCTAACTCCATCTAGTCCCATAGTCTGGGTACAATATGTCATACATCCGATCTGAGGATGCCGTAAATGTATGGAACATGCGTCCTGGATCAGAGCGAAAATGTGCCAGCTGCTCCTGGACGTCCTGCTGGTGTCGAGACCGGATGGCCGCGATCTCTCTGTGGTGTAGCCGTGGTGTCTGGTAGCCGGCTAGTCTGGGTCGTTGCCTAGCTCGAATCTCCTCCGCTCGTTGAGATGTCGCTCCCAATGTGTGTGGCTGGGCTACTGGTGCCAATCTCTGGAAGACGTGGGTCAACTGGGACTGTCTTCCTCCGCTATGATGTGCGGGTGTCTGAAGTAAGATCTCCCTGTGTCTCTGTAGTGCTAGTAGTAGTCTGCCTAGTTGTCTCTGGTCCGATCTCTCCCAGATCTGTCTAAGTGATGTGGTCCCTCTAAAAACCTCAGGATAGCATGCCCTGATCTCCTGCAAAGCACCACACTAGCAAACAAAATGCTCCTCTTTCTCTACCCCCGTCTGGCATAATCTGCAAATGCGCTCTGCTCGAGGGATGTGTGCTGCTCTCCCAGTCTTGATCTCTAGTTGGTGTAGTCGCTACTTTGGCTCCATGTGATAAGTGGACCTCCAGGTATCGTGGTCACTGGATGAAGCCGTCTGTGGAGGTGCTCAAGAAGTGGTCTCTGTAGTAGAGCATCTTCGTCGGGAGTGGCTGACTGGGAGATAGCCCTGTATGTGGCCCTGCCAAATGTCATGTCTCATGACTCTGTTCTTCTCTGTCTGAGAGAGGCGTCTGTGTAGTGCAGCTAGGTCATACTGTAAGGGTGGTAATCTGTCAATATCAATCCTGTGATGATATCCACTGTACCACCTGGGAGTACCATGACCAAGTATGTCCCTCCTCAGCAAGCTGTCTGGATGCCTCAAAAGCAGCCCGAGATACCCGATTTAGTGGGAGCTCCCGCATCCTGTGTATAAAAGATATAGTCTGGAACATGGCCTCTACTAACATAGGTGGTACAGCAAACTCCGCTCAAAGGATATCATGTGGTACTGAAGGTTTGCTGCGGATCATCCGTGAGAGCATCAAAATCTGAGGGCGCTCTATCTGTGTCCATGAGGATGTAGCTAAACCTGGTGCCCATACTGCTGCTGCATACATCAATGCTGGAGTAACTAGTGTATCAAATAGCCACCCCTTAGTACGGGGCTCCTGGAAGTGTGCCTGGTGACACTGGCGTTCCAAAATTGCTAGTGCTGCGTACCCTCATGTCACTTTGTCTCTGGCTGCCTGTGCCATAGAGAATCTCCCTGATGAGCTGGTAAATGTGACCCCAAGGTATACATATGAGCCCACCACCTCTACTTGTCCCTGGGCTAGTGTAAGGATAGTCTGGCATCTGACTGCTGCTGATGTATGAAATACCATAACCTTGGTTTTCTCAAGGTTCACTGTGAGTCCTCGCTCCGCACAGAAAGTATCCAGGGCCTGTAGATGCCTTTGTAGCTGTGTCCGAGTATCCGACACAAGAATGATATCATCAGCATATTATAGAATGTGTACAGTCGTACCTGAGATTTCAATCCCAGAGCCTCCTCCGTGTATGATGTAGTCTGCTACCTCGTCGATGTATAAGCCAAAGAGTGTCGGGGAGAGAGGGCAGCCCTGCTTCACACCAATGGTGCTGGCAATCATGTCTGATAGTCCCCCTGGGCATCTAACTCGTCCAAACACTTGCTCATATAATCTCTAAATCCCCCACATCATGTCGGGGGCATATGGTGAAGATATTTGCGGCACAAGTGTTCAAACACCATGGTATACCTAAATCCATTGTGGGGGATAGATATCCCAGGACTACAAGCCTCTTTTGGAGAGCTCTATAGTATGACAATATGGGCACTAAGCTGGACTTTCTCGTTGGCTTTTCACCCCCAAACAGATGGGCAAAGTGAGGCTGCAAATTCAGCTGTGTTGGATCTTCTCAAATGATATGTTGCAGATCAGAAAACAACCTGGGAAAGGGCCATCCTATGGTGATCTTCTCAAACAACACCATGCATGCCTCCACGACAAAGGCCGCGTTTGAAATTGTTTATGGCAAAGTGATATTTCCGCCCGTCCTATCACGTTTGGTGGCTGGCGCATCTCTCCCTTGCTCTCTATTTGAAAATCGATTAATTTCCCTGTTGTAGCTGCCTATGTGCCTACTGTACCTGCCGTGTACTTGCTGTGGCCCGTGGGCACCTACTGTACCTGCTGTAGCTACCTTCTGCACCTTCTGTACCTGCTGTGTACTTGCTGTGGGCACCTGCTGTAGCTACCTTCTGCACCTTTTGAACCTTCTGTACCTGCTGTGTACTTGCTGTGGGCACCTGCTGTAGCTGCTTTCTGCACCTTCTGTACCACTTCTTGTGGCATCTACTGTACCTGCTGTGGCTGCCTTCTGTACCTGCTGTGTACTTGCTGTGGGCACCTACTGTACCTGATGTGCTGACTGTACCTGCAAGTACAAACTGAAACCCTAACTGTACCGGCAAGTACATATTGAAAACCCTAACTACACCTGCAAGTACAAGCTGAAACCCTAACTGTACCTGATTTGTCAGGCATTTTCTGCTCTGAAAATCAGTTTAAGTAGACATTAATTCACTCAAAGAAAATATTTAATGCAAATGTTAAGTAAGCTGACACTTTGCATCGGGTCAACAATACCTATCTCTTGTCAATACCTCTGAATTGGTCAAAACTGGCGGAAAACAGTCAAGAATGTAGGGAAATCTGGTCTTTCTTTGAAAGGCTCACAATGGCCAGCAAGGTTTTTCCTGTGGTGGAGGTGATGCAGAAGTGTTTTCTACCTTTCATGCACTTCACCCATATGGTGACAAGTCTGTACCAGGCTGACCTGCCAGACTCGGGCTTTGTGCAGGATCTCTAGCAAAGTATATTGCGAGTCTCTAGCAAAGTCTGTTTGTAGGCTGTATAGAATGAGCATTGCAGTGTCTATGCAAAAAATGCGACACAAGAACCATTGCCAGTGAGTACGCATTGGGGTGAGCTTTAGGAGATCCAAACAAGCTTGCAAGCATGCAGGATAGTTGCTGCAGGTAAGGCTTTTGTAAAGGGTACAGGCTACAGCTGAGACCAAGATCATGCATAAAGCTGTGTCATAAAGTGGTGACCACCAATTCAAGGGCATGGCTTATAGAGATGCAGGCTTCTTGTGGGGCATATGAGCAGCGAGCTGTTTTTTTCTTTTTTAGCAAAGTCTGTTTGTAGGCTGTACACAATGAGCATTGCAGTGTCTATGCAAAAAATGTGACACAAGAACCATTGCCAGTAAGTACGCATTGGGGTGAGCTTTAGGAGATCCAAACAGGCTTGCAAGCATGCAGTATAGTTGCTGCAGGTAAGGCTTTTGTAAAGGGTACAGGCTACAGCTGAGACCAAGGTCATGCATAAAGCTGTGTCATAAAGTGGTGACTCCACCAATTCAAGGGCATGGCTTATAGAGATGCAGGCTTCTTGTGGGGCATATGAGCAGCGAGCTGTTTTTTTCTTTTTTTGGACAGTGAAATCCTTGTTTGTATTAGCTTTTGCAAGGATCCATGTGATTTGTACATAATTCCTGTTTAAATTTTTTATTTTTTGCTGAGCTATTTTTTTGAATTGTGCCTTTCAACAGGCTTGATAGCTTGGTTGGCCTCTTTAATGTTGGTTGCCAGCCTTCTGCATCTGCTGATCCCTTCGGCCTTCGGAGAAGTGCCTATGGACTTGTATGTTTTGCTTAGAATGTATTTGAAATGCAGTGAAAATCCCCCTTTCTCTTCCCTCTTTTTTTCCCTCCTTTGTCTCGTGATAACTACTGCCTTGAGTGTGTTTCATTTATGCAGGTCCAAGCACTAGTGGAAAACAAGAAGAATCTAGATCTACAAAAAGCATTGCAAATTGCTGCATCTGTACAACCACTTCCTGTTGCTGAATCCAATAATCATGAGGTGACCCAATGTGACGGTTTTTCCCTTCTGCAATTGATCGACTGTGCCCAAGGAGCCAGTTTCTGGTGATCTTAACAATGCCTGTATCTCCTTGGTGTAGGTTCTCACCTTTGTGACAAGAAGGCTAGAGCAGCTTTTGGTAAGTTATGCCATTTCACTGGCAGCCACGTAGCTTGTTTAATCTTAGTATCACAGCAATCATTTCACCAACCTTGCTTATGGAGCAGATAGATGAAGGAGCCAATGTCGAGATTGTGAGGGCCATTATCTCAGAGCGTGGCAGTGATCCCTGGCTAGCTTCTGAGTCAGTAAAGCAGGTATAGAGACTAAGAGAACACAAACTTAATTCTCTTGAGTAAGAAAGGTAGTTTTCTGGTTGTGACGAGTGAATTGGAGTTTGTGACTACCAGGTTCTTGTGAATCTCTAGGTTCTAATGCTAAGAGTGTTTTCTGCTAGTTGGAGGAGCTATCCAAGGGCGACTTGCTAAAAAGAGTTGTTGTTGCTTATTCTCGGCCCACACGTATTGTACGTCCAGAGCTTGTTGATCTGTCATGGGAGGTAATGCTTCCTTTGATCAATAAAGAACTTTTCTTTAGTTTGCCAGTGTCCATGTTTCACCTACTTCAAGTGATGTTTCTCCTGGATCCCTAGAGGACTGCTTGTTGGCAAGGATCAATCTTGGGATTGAAAGGTCGGAAGGTTCCTCCCAGCAATGATGCCCTCTAGAACTAACAACGTATACTTTTCTCGAGGGGAAGGAGGGAGGGGGGATGATGAGTGGAAACAGTTGATGTCCAGGCAAATTCTCAGCACTTGGGCTCACTGACGCAGGTAGATAAGCAGTTTTTCCAGCAACCGGAGGAAGAGGCTTTATGGACGGCATACAAGCAAGCAGCTTTGCAAGTAAATCCAGGTGATGAGAACAATGCTGACCAATTAGCCTCTAATAATAAGATACCATTCATATCATTTGTATGATGGATTAATTTTCCCACGGTGCTACTTAACAACCACAAGCAGTTGACTGTGTCGACTAGCAGCCACGACATGCTGTCTGCACTGTTGTCCTGGCAATAACCAAGTTATGGCTGTTTTCTAGCAGTTGTGGGGTTGGATGTATTCATAAAAGCTTCAGCTGAGTTAATTGAACCACTGGAAAATTATTTCAGCAAAGTTTTTGTGCTGGTGGTAAGTGCCTGTTAAGGTTTGTTTTTTTAAAACTTTTTGGTCATATATGGTGGTTGCATGTGGATATTGCTGCTGTGTATCATGCTATCAAGTGATGGCCTTGGCTGCCGTGTCTTGTGAACACTTGGAAGTTCCTGTGGTTTAAATATTCTATCTTGTGTTTCTGACTTGCAGGAAGACGAGAATCTGCAGAAGAACAGATTGGCATTACTGCGAAAAATTGCAGAATTGCCCAAAGGCATAGTTGATTTCTCTGCTTTACCAGGTTTTTGACATGTCCTTGTAAGTTCCCAACATCATTTTGCCATGCAACAAAACCACTTTTTGATGCTGAGCTTGTAACACGCTACTGAGGCGGTTTTTTCTTGCTTGCCGTGTAATCACTATAAAATGTACTTTTATGAGTGATACAGTTTAGTCAACAACATCAGTCTTGTCTCCAGCTGCAGCACAGCAGCAGTTGCAGGTAATTGAGCCGGTACTTCATTTGCAAAGGAAGGTGTCTCAAGGATGACAGTCATGTTTTTGAGTCTCGGTGACAGCAGGCTCACATACCATGCCTGAGTGGGTATAATGAGGCCGCCTGCTTTTTCTGGTCACCTCAGCAGCAGGAGAAAGATTGGCTACTATCCTCAAGTTCCTCTTGATGCCTGTCCTCATTAGCCACCGAATCGCTGTTTATGTTGGAAGCCTCCTGCAAGCAGGCTAAAAAGGGACAGTTCAAGCCCACTTGCTCGAATGTACCTGAGACCCATTTGGGAAGAAAAAGTCAAAGCTAGCATCTGTCCTTTGCCATGCGGTCAGTTAGTGCTCATGCGCACTTTTAGTGACCACAATACACAACCCTTTATTGGACCCAGAGCTTATGACAAATGCTCTTGTAAATGGAAATTTTGGTATAAATAATTTTATGAATTTCTCTCTTCACTTTCAAATAGAGAAGCCCCTGTTAATGTTGTGCCCCTGCCTCTCTTGCTTTCATACTCGTGTGCGTTTTGTTTGACATTAATATAAGTCTCAGTACTTGCGCCATTTCACCATTTCAGATCAATGGGATGCCTATAGTAGTGTCATGCATGGTGTAGTGACTACAATAAATTTGGTAAATTTGTTAGACAATGGGAACTAGATGTGTTGTAAAAAATAAAATGTACTTTTTAGACAATGGGAACTAGATGTGTTGTAAAAAATACAATGTACTTTTAACAATGAGTATATTACTCTAGATCTTGGCTTCTTCTTCTAGATGTGGGTCTCAGGTGTCCACTTTGTTGCACTTGGATCCCTTTGTCTAGGGAGACAGGGTGGAACGTGCGTGTTACTTGATCCGTCAAGTAGAGGCATTCGGGTGAGGACTATCTTGTGATTGTTGAGGAGGGGCTCCATCTTGAGTCATATAAAAGAAACTTGTGATGGTGGGTTGTGAGGAATTTAGGGTTTGTCTATGTGCCTCTTTGCCTAGTTGATCTTTGTGGGGTTTTAGCTTCATCATGTGCCAGGCAATCACTGATAGAGAGAGAGAGAGAGAGAAAGAGAGAGAGAGAGTCATATTAACGTCCGTGGAATGCCTTGAAGGCATATGGGACCAAAAGACATGACATCACAATCATTACAATCCACTTCGGGGTTTAGGGTTATGAGAGAGAAGAAGAAGAAGAAGAAGCACTTTTTAACGTCGTAGGAACAATCCCAAGAGACCAAATATGATCTATCTGACGAAGGAGTGAGATTCGAACACAAGACATGTTGAATAACAACTCCATGAACTAACCGATCTACCACACATTGGGTGAGAGAGAGAGAGAGAGAGAGAGAGAGAGAGAGAGAGAGAGAGAGTTATAGTAACATCTATAAAAGACACCAAGGGTTAGTTGAGACAATAAGTACAATGGTACCATGGATATACTAAGCCATGGAAGAGCCGAAAAGGAAATGAAAAAAAATGGGAAAAATTCACCAATGTAGCTTCATCATGTGGAGTGCCAGGCAATCGCTAGGGGAGAGAGAGAGAGAGAGAGAGAGAGAGAGAGTTATAGTAGCATCTATAAAAGACCCCAAGGGTTACATGAAACAATAAGAACAAAGGTACCATGGATATATTGAGCCATGGAAGAGCTGAAAAGAAAATGAAAAAATAGAAAAAAAACACCAATTTATGTATACATCCAGATAGCAGATAATGATCCTATAATCCTTCCTTAGCTAGTACTAATCTCATGGTAGAAAGAGGGTCAGGTCTTTGTGATGGGAGCATGTCACGTTGGTGGAGAACCTTGTGGATCTCCCTCTGTATGGTGTAGGATCTTGATGCTCTCGGTCAGGGGCATCTAGCTCGTAGAAAGGATTGAGATCTCTCGCTACTAGGACTCCTTTGGGACTTGGTCGAAGTGCGTATGGGTGGTGGGTAGTAATGTCAAAGCAATGGACTCTAATGTGGATACTGTCAAAACATGCAGCGGAGATGAAGACAAAATTTGAAAACTCAAAGAGCAAGTGCACTGCAGAAAACACAGCAATAGAGAAGGAGAGAGAGGCACTCTACTATATACACAAGAGAAAACCCATAATACCCAATACAAAGTGTGGGGGCAAGGGGCCATTTTATATGGCCCCTAAGAGCCAGTCGGCTAGCAGAAAAGCCGACAGCAGCTCTACAGGCTAACGACCTGCTCCCACCTCCAGTCGGCCAGCAAACCTCTTTCGGCCAGCACTTAGGGAAAGTCAGGGAGAGGCAGAATCAGTCGGCCAGTGTCTGGACCAACCAAGAGCCGTAGGACAGCCTCCCACACTTGGAAATAATAGGGGAAAATATGGATAGTGGGGAAAAATGAGAAAACACCTAAATCAGGCCACAACGGAGGCCCTGGTGTAAATATACAGACAAGAGATGACTGCTAACACCCCCTCTCAGCTCCTAGATGTGAAACCAACCCCAAGGAGCTAGAGTGCCACCGGAGCAAAGCCTGAGATATAGATTTCGTGAAGAGGTCCACCGTACTGTCCTCCGTCGAACAGAACTCTAGCAAGATGTCATCAACAACGATCTTTTCATGAGAAAAATGCCTCTGGATGACCGTGGGTTCCACTGGTGGAAACGCAATCCTGCCATGTAACCTCTGCAACCTCACCACCTCGCAAGCAGCCCGGTACTCTGCCTCTATCGATGACAAGGCAAAAGATGGCTGCCTCTTACTGCTCCATAAAACTACTCAGCCAAGGAAAAAACTGTAGCCTAATGTCAAGGTCCTCGTGTCTGTCTCTCCTCCCCAATCTGAGTCACACTCCGACCGTGGAGTTTGACTCCATCCATCAACCCCCCTCCTGTGTAAAAGAGTCCAAGATCCTTCGCATGCTGCAGAAACCACAAGATACGCAATCTTGCCTCCCAAAGAGTCATCTGCACACATGAGCTCAACAGCCTCATATCAGGAAGCTCCCATCCAATCTGGTATGCATCAACCAAATCAATGAACCATTCTGCTTCCGAGTCAACGAGGCATCATATTGCTCACAAGGATCAACACCTATTACGGTGGGATGCCAAGTTCTGGAAACCTTTTGAAAACCACTCAAGGCCTTCGAAAACCTGTAACCAACCCCCTCTAAATCCAGAACCACAAAGCCTGGAGAATGTGCAACATCCACCTCCTTCTGCAAGTAATCAACTGTCACTTGCCTGGCCTTCCAATAGGTCCCTGTGGAAAAAACTTCCTCATCTACAGGAGTTTCTTTGTCCCGAATACTACGAGACATCAGAGCATAGGTTACCTGTAAAGTTTCCTCTGACTGACGAACACAAGAACTACCAACATCTGTACTGGAAAGTTCATGCCAACTGCTGCCATCAACTAGCAAGCTATCCACCATCTGGTCCGAGAAAGCCTGCACCTGCAGCGTATCCATGCCTAAGTGGCCATTACCAAACTGCCACTCGTCACAAAACTGAGGACCTAGGAGAGAGAGTGTTGAAAGTTTGTAAACTCCATTCTCCACTCCGCCTTCCCAAACTACCTAGTTGTGGCCTTGTCCTGGAGAGCAACAAAATGCTCATCGTATGCCAGTCTTGCAAACCTGATGAACTGACAAACAGATGAACATACAACACCTGGGAGAAATGCTCCCCTCCTCTGTGATCAGGAACTATCTCCAACCTGCCCTCACTGTGAACTGGGATAGTGGATGTATCCCCAGTAAGAATGTGACCAGAATACCTATAGAGATCCTATAAAGCCGAACGGGAAGGAGTCATGTGCCTGGAAGCACCACTGTCTAGAATCCACTCCCGAGTATCCGTAGCGGAGAGTCCTCCAACCTCCTCCCTACACGAAGAAAATGAAACACTGGTGTCCATAACCTCCATGTGCACAAAAGTTGGATTCTTTTCACGGTTGCTGCTGAGGATTCGGCACCCTTCTCGGTGCTCCGCTTGGGACACTGCCTCCAATAGTGGCCTTTCTCGCCACAATCATTACAAGTCCTCTCTGCCTTCAGTTTCTCGCAGTCTTGAGTTGGACTTCCTCTCAGAAGACCTCCGGTGAAGCCTTCCCTTTGCCTTTGTTATTACGGCCTTTCGACTGTTGGCCAGTTAACGCCTTCGAACCTCCGCCCTGTGGAGGGTGCGTGAATCTTTCCTCCTGGTCCAAGACCATGGGCACAAGCTCCTCCCATGTGATGGTGCTGAGCCTACCATTGGTAATCAAAGAAGAGTAAAATGCTGAGTACTGAGAGGGCAAATGCGACAGCAACGTAGTGGCCATATCCTCCGATGATATCTCTTTCCCAACCTGGAGAACTTCTTACTGAAGAGCTTGCAGCTTGTTGATGTGCTCCTGCATCGTCGACGACTTTGCAGGATTCATCACTCGCATCTGTACTTCCAAGGAGATTCTCTTCATGGGTGATACCCTGTTATATAGAGAAGCCAAATGCTGCCATATACCTCTGGCCAACGTCATATGCTTGATATGATTAATTACCTGCGGTGTGTAATTAAGAAAAATGAAGGAACGGACCCTGGCATTGACACGATCCCATAACTGTGCCTGTACCTCACGTTCCTTCCCAATCAAGGGTAACTCCCCTTCCTCAACTTCGGCCGTGGAACCCCAACAATGAAATCAGCAAGGTCGTAAGACTCCAAAACAGATTCCATCATTACCTTCCGTATGCCGTAGTTGTTCCCGTCCAACTGACGATCCACTGGGAACGTGGGGAGTGTCGGGATCTTCACATGCTTTTCAGCCTCAAGTAAATCTGCCATTGTGGGGGTGTAACTGAAAAGGGTGGGTGGATGGGAAAAAAGAAGAACTTAAACCTGCAAGTGGCTATCCAGCAAATCAGCCCGCCTTCCTCTTGCTTCTCCTCTTCCCGAACAATCCAAAACAGTCCACCAATCAGCAACAAAAAAGCTCCCCTCTTTGCTCACACAGTTCCCAAGATTTATCAAGAGCCTAGAGCTCTGATACCATGTTAGAATATGCAACGGAGATGAAGACAAAATCTGAAAGCTCAAGAGCAAGTGCACTGCGGAAAAACACAGCAATAGAGAAGAAGAGAGAGAGGCGTGTAACTCTACTATATACACGAGAAAATCCGGAATACCCAATACAAAGTGTGGGGCTAAGGGGCCATTTATATGGCCCCTAAGAGCTAGTCGGCCAGCCCAAAACGCAGCCGACAGCAGCTACAGGCTCACGACCTGCTCCCACCTCCAGTCGACCAGCAAACCTCTGTCGGCCAGCACTCAGGGAAGGTCAAGGAGAGGCAGAATCAATTGGCCAGTGTCTGGACCAACCAAGAGCCACATGACAGCCTCCCACACCTAGTAAAAATAGGGAAAAATATGGAGAGTGGAAAAATATGAGAAAACACCTAAATCGGGCGGGCACACCCACAACAGAGGCCCTGGTGTAAATATACAGACAGGAGATGACTGCTAACAGATACGCATACCACAAAGAATTTTGTGATGGCTCTTTGTGGAAGGTGTGTTGTCTGGGCTCGCCATATCTCTTAGCATGTTATCTCGGCAATACAACTTTGTGTCATTTGAGCTCCATCAAGTACATGCCCAAGCATTTGTGCTCTTCATATTGTATCACGCGTACGAGTGAGGGAGAGAAAAAAAAAAGAAAGAAAGTCATATTAACGTCTATGGAAGACCCCAAGGGTCTATGAGACCATAAGTAATACCATGGTACAATGGATATATTGAGCAAGGGTACTAAATATGTGAAGACCAAAAGGTACTTTGGGTGATCCATGAGTAGATTGAATGTCATTAAAACATAAAAGTGATAAAAGCTAAGTATTTACTATGCGAGCTTTGCATGTACAATGAACAATGCTATCCCATCATGTATCCACATGGAGGACCGCGAGTAAGTAGCATCAATGTAGAGCCCTCAAAGTACCTTTTTATAGGCTTGATTACATTAATCCATTAGATAGGGTGCCGTTCTATAGGCTTAAGTATATCTCCATTAGCCATTCATCATGGACCATAATCTTGATTAGGTTCTCCCTAATAAGCGATGGTTTATGTGGTGAAGAAGTTAAAGAAAGTTTCGCTCCACTATCTTTTGGCGAACAAGTTTATATTTTTTGTAGACCATAAGGCTTTTCTTTACCTTATAAACAAAACCATGTGCTATAGATCGAATTACACAGTGGTTATTACTTCTTCTAGAATTTGATTTCATGATGTCATTTTGCAAAGGGACATCACATGTTAAGAGCTGATGTCAAGACAACTCTACAGGAGAGGGAAAGATGATGTCTTAAGACTCTGCATATGATGCGAGAACGAGTACATTGATATTCTAGAACAAGCTCATGCATGAGTCGTTGTTGGAGAGGAGACACCACAATAAGAACAGTCCTATATAAAGGATTTTTGTGGTCTTCTGTGGGTACCAAAGACACCAAGGATGCCAACTCATGTGCACACTAAAATAACCAAAGCCCAAGAACAAAAGGCCTAAACACGTGTGAATTCCAAAGGAGAATATTCCTAAAATGCTAACCAAAGTTGATGACAAGATAGTGTGGATCCCTAAGCCATGAAAAAGCCAAAAGCCGAAGGGGATGGATTGCCAAACATGATTGCAGCATAGACTGGACCATGAGGATAGCCTCAATCAAGCTAGCACAATAGGTGGTGAGCATTCTTCGCATTGAAGGGAGAGCCAGGATAGATCTCTACAAAGATCCCAAAGTTACTGACATTACCACACGTAGGTCCCATCAAGTCAATAAATGTGATCATCCATAAATGTAAGGCCTCATCCCATCAACCCCCACCATATCCCATCAAGTCGATAAGTGCAATCATCCTCCATAAACTCAAGGCCTCATCCAATCGACCCCCACCATATCCCATCAAGTCGATAAGTGCAATCATCTATACACTCAAGGCCTCATCCAATCAACCCCCACCATATCCCATAAAACCCATAGTCAAGGAAGGAAAAGCTTCGTCAAAAATTGAGGAGGCACTGCAAAAGAAGCTAAAGGCCAGCAATACTATGCACATTCCCATGGACACGACTTCTACCAACTTCGTCAACAGTCAGAGTGTGATTGCCCTCGCTAGCAATCCTATTTTTTCTAACTGTACCAAGCATGTTGGTGTTCATTTTCATTTTACCAAGGAACATGTTGAGCTTGGTACCATCAGGCTCATATACATTCCTATGGGGCGGACAACCATGTCGACATCCTTACAAAGTCCGTCAATCGGCCTATCCTCCTCGAGCGTCTTTGAGAGCGGATCGGCATCGGTCCTCCACCATCACCCTTAGCATCTTGAGAGGGGGACCATCCTCACCATTTGGATTATTTATCATTGTTGTAAAGGGCACATGAGTAAGTGAAAACCCCTTGAGGGCATTGTTCATGTGAAAACTCACTACATAGCATTTACCATCTTGCATTCCCTTTGCATCACATTTTGTTTTTTTGTGTTTTGGGTGCATGTGTGAATGAAAACCCATATGGGCATTCATGCATGTGAAAATCCTTGCATGTGGCATTGATCCACTATAGGCCCCAAACTCTCAAGACTCTACGAAAGATGAAGAGCACATGATCTAC
This sequence comes from Cibotium barometz, assembly GCF_041138505.1. Classification (NCBI taxonomy): domain Eukaryota; kingdom Viridiplantae; phylum Streptophyta; class Polypodiopsida; order Cyatheales; family Cibotiaceae; genus Cibotium; species Cibotium barometz. The sequence goes on along the minus strand of NC_141063.1, from coordinate 59,189,112 downwards.
ACCCGCAACAACCGACCTTGCCTAAATACTTCATCATGTTCCTCTTCACCCAATTACCAGTTCCATGGTGGGGGAGCCTGTAGAGTAGGTGCTAGAGTATGACCGTGCCAATTTGAGGTATTGATGGCACCTTGGTTGTTTTGGCGATTCGATTTGTTGGTGTTGGGTTGGTGTTGGGACTGCTACCTCTTTTTTCCCTGGCTTTGATGCCACACTCGTCATCATGTCCAGACATCTAGCAATGAGTGTAGTATCTATTCTTTTTGGGAATATTTTGCCAGTGGGAGTGGGTGTCGAGGCAGTAGGAGTGGGTGTCGAGCTAGGGTTTTTGGAATCATTGTTGTTTCCTTGAGGTTTGCCTTCATTACCTAGATTGTTGTTCATCTTTCCTTGCTACCCTTTTATTAAACCCATTCCTAGGGTTAACAAGATCTACCACCATTATCTTACATCAAGGAGTCAAGGTAGATACACCAAAAGGTCATACATTCAAGATATGAAGCAATGGTGTCTAAATCTACAACTTGGATGGGTGCCCGTAATGGTCCTATATAATACTTATGGCGATTTCCACTTCAAGAGTGTGTGGTAGCAAGTTAGGATGAAGTCCAAAGTGATGTACTTCATGGATATATTATGAGAGTAGTCATTGTAATAGCATTAGGCCTCTTATGAGCCTAAAGTGCCCGATCGGCCACAATTTAAGTGAGTGTGAACACTTATGGCCATGTATATAAGTGAATATCTCTTATAATACAAGGATACTCTTTCATTGTGCAATAGAGTCTTGCTCTTGCTAATCTCTCTCTAATGCATGCTAGTGAGTGTGTGTGAGTGATGTGAGGTGAGAGGAGGGACGAGTACACTTAGTGTAATGCGGCGGTATGACAATGCTGTAGAAGACACGGTGGAATTGCTTCTCAAGGAGTTGTAGAGCTTGGAGACCTCAATGGTTACTTGTTGTGATGAGCTCCACCATTGGAAAGATCCTCACATGACAGTTGCACTTCACCAGGTAACCTCTTGTTGGATGTGTTTCAAAGAGGGTTAGGGTGAGCCATTAACATTTTTGGCACCGTTGGCCGAGATTCATCTCTTGGCTTTTTCCATCAATTTTCTCTAATCTATGCATTACTTGTTGCCCATCGTCTTGATTAATGGTTTCCCATGAAAAAGATGTAGATTTGATATAGATATGTGTGTTATTTTGTGAGAAATAGCTCTCTTTTTTGTTTTGTAATAAAGAATACTTTTTTGCTTAATTTTTAGCTTAATTTATTGTTGTTAATCTAGTATTTAATGTTCTTAGGGCTTGCACATAGAGTGTATTAGGCTTAGTTTGCATCCATTGCATCAAATAATGCAATAGAATGTAATTTTTAGGAAATTTTAGCTCTCTTTAGAGTTAAACATAGAGTTAGAATCATTAATTTTTGCTTGATTTGTATGTTTTTTGTTTGATTTGTATGCATTAGAGTGTTAGCAAGTATTAGGAGTAGCTTGATCATTGAAAAAATTTCTCAAAACCATCAAAACTCTTGAAATCATCAAAAAATTTCTCAAAACCATCAAAACTCTTGAAATCATCTAATCTCTCTTAATTGATTGGTTTTTATCATTAAGGGTGATTAATCTTATTCAAGAGGTAAAATTTTTAAAAAATGTATTTTTGAGTCAGAATTGCTTATGTAAGAGGACAAAATTAGTGTGTTTGGGTGTTTTGGGAACATCTATTAAAAGTGTAATTAATCTCTAATTATATATTAATTTACACATTAGTTGGTGCACATAGCTTAGCAATTCCACGCTCTATCCAATGATGTGCTCAATGGTATGAATTAATTAGTGATTAGTGGTTAATTAGAGCCTTTGATTAGTCTAAAAGAGAGAAAGATTAGTGAAAGAATTAATCTTTGATTAATTTCTAATCAATTTTTTATATAACTCATTAAGGCTAATGAGCATTGAATGAGAAGATGCCAATGAGTTGTCAAATTATCCATTTTGGGAATCATTTATGAAGGGTATAAGGAAATGTCATAAATGTTGAAATATGCACCAAACACATCCTTAGAAGGATGGGGTCAAATGGACCATGTACATGTGAAAGGAACCAAATCACTTAGCTTGAAGCTTCTCTAGCATGTAGTTTTATGTTTAACCACTTGTTTTTATGAAACCACTAGGTGGTATTGAGTTGTATGGAATCGATAAAAGGGCACTTGCCTATGAAGTAATCAATCAACCATTTTGCCTAACATTGTTGTCTCTCTTGTGTGTATATATCAGTTTACATTATTTTTCTTTATGATGTGTTTTAACCTAGCATTAGTATTGATCCACCATAGCCAACTTGCACATGGCTTTCAATATTGTAACATGGTATCTTAGAGCAAAGAATAGGTAGGGATCCTAGGACTACCTCAACCCTAAATCAACCTCAAATTAGGTCACATTTAATGATATCTTATCTTCTTCACTAGATTCTAAGCTGCCAGCCATACCCCCAGCTGGTGAAGGCTTCAGTGCTCTTAGATTCTTCAACCATTACCCACCAAACTTGGTGGGCCTCTCCTCTGACTCTAGGCGCCTAGGCCTACACCCTCAATTGTGCCAAGACAGTCATGCCAGTCGCGCCATTGTCGTTTCCCCAAATCGCATTCGTTTTTTTGCACAGTCATGGTCATAGAGTTCATTCAGCATCTACAGCCCGCCATTATTCGATTCCTCTCAGTTGTAGTTGCGCCTAATCGTGCCCTTGCTTGCCCTAGAAGGGATTCTTCCACTAAGGAGAACCAACTAGTTTATCAGGGCTGGGTACTCTCACAACCATAGCCAAAATCCTTAAACCTCTTTTTTAGTGATTAATTATCACTAATCTCATTAATTCTTTGGCTAAATAAGCCCTCTCTCTCAGTATTTGGTACTCTCCTAATCCTAATGTTGGTGTTGGCCTCCCTTGTAAGGCCCAACAAGGTTCTTGAAATCAAATCTAAGCCTCTTTCAAGCCTTTCACAAGCTTCTAGTTCAAATCTCCCATTCACTAAGAGCTTCAATTGCTCTCAAGTGTGTTTCTCAACTCTCTCAACCCCAATGGCCTCGAAGCCAACATTGAGCTCTTTGACATTGTTCTGCCCAAGGGAAAAGTCAATCATTTTGGCCTCTGACCAGTAGCCTCAAAATTCGACCAAAAAAATGAGACAAAAAACGGTCCTTAAAGCACTAAAAATTGCCCAAAACAACGTGAAACAATTGCGAGCCATATTCTGGCTACTTTTTGAGCATCTAAACGACAAAATCACGAAAGACTCAGAGAGACAAAGTTGTAGTATTCCAAAAATACTACAACTCTCTCATCAGATTTTTTTCCAAATTCCTTTCGAAACATCTTCAAAAAGGGGCTGTGAAACAGGAAAAATCTTCTCGAAAAAAATTTCATCTTCAGACAGTGATGAAAAATAGGTTTTGAGACCTCCTCTTCCATCTAGGATGCTACCATCATGTACTTTTTTCAAACACTCGTTTGACCCAACGAAGGGTACTCCAGGCCTCCTGAGGCTATAGCGGGCTGTAACAAGTCATAAATTAGTTTTAAAAAAAATATGTACTTGCTCATTAAGGAGCAATTGGCAACATAAGACATAGCAGCGATAGAAAGACTACGTGGGCTGACACCCTCACTGAACCCAATGGTTGACATCTTCGACCCATTGAGATCAATGCCCCCAATGCACCTCCTAATACCATTGGCCATGTCGACGACAAGCGTGTCATTGGGTTTTACACCCCCTGTCACTTCAATCCCACCGGGCTTTGGTCCTTTACCTAGCATTTCCACAAATCCTATAGGTACCAATCCTTTGCAACCCCTGGATGCCCACACCTTGGATATATTGACTAATCTAGGAAGGGGGGTTGCCCAACGACTAAGTGAGTCCCTACCCACAAGAGCACTCCCACACGGCCTCAGTGACTCATACAAAAACACGGCCATATAGATTTCAAAAATCATGGGCAAATATGATGGAACAACTAATCTTGTTCAATTCATTCAAATGTTTGAACAAAGATGTGAAGCCTTTAGAAATCCAAACTGCCTTACCAAGATACATGCGTTGAACCTATGCTTAGTGGAAAAGGCTAGTCGATGGTTCATCACATTGATGCCGGCAACCAAGACGAACTTCGGAACCTTAAAAACAATCTTTATCCACAGCTTTTCAAGACAAGGTGATCGGTGGAGTGTAGCGAAAGAACTCTATTCAATTGAGCATAAACCAAATGAAATCATTAGAGACTTTATCCTTCGGACAAAACTCTTGGACTCACGATGTGAGGCATGGAAAAAATTAAAGGATTCTCAATTGAAGAGATGTTTCATAATAATGGGCTTAAAGAAGAACATCTTACACAATTTGATCATTGTATCCAATCTAGAAACATTTGATCAATGTTGTAAAGAAGCAATACAGTTAGATGACAACATGATGAAAGATGATCATGATACGAGATGTTCCTCATCTAAACCAAGTGAAGCAATGGCTAACAAAAAATTAATCTCAGAGTTGTCATTCCCTGAATTCTATGTAGCTTTGTTTAAAAGCTTACAACCGACATCTTTAAGAGAGGATGAGATCCTTCAAAACCAAACATCCTTAAGGCCTCTTCAAGTGATGAGCGAAATGCCTTGTGTTCAGTGCAATCACTACAACCATCCCAATCCCCATTGTGCATACAAAACACCTATTTTTATATACTGCATATATTTCAAAGCCTTTGATCATGACACAACCCTATGTCCCAATTCATCAACAATTAACTCAAAACCTCCATCTCTCGTGCACCAAACATAAACTGTCCAAAGAGTAGAAACCGCTCAAGAAGTAGTTAAGCAAACACTTCAGTGTTTCTGGTATCGTGGACCTCACAAAGTGGTAGACTGCACAATTTGGAATACTTCCATGCATAGCCACTAACACTTTGCATCCCATGTGTGAACGATATGGCATTGATCACATGTTCCAAGATTGCCGAAGGCAAGTTGCTTCACTGCAACTTGTCTCACAAATTATCTCTTAACATCTTAAGTGTATAAAACGAGCAATCGTCCACGGTACCCTTGAATGTGCTTACACATTTACAAACTAAGGCATGAGAGAGTAAAAAAGAATTCAAAAGCAAACACTTTGAAATGGGTAGAAGAACATGCTTTAAAACAGGAACCAAAAGAAAAAGCAAAACCTTCTAAACCCAAGAAGGACAAGGGGCAACAAACTATCAAAACCAAAGCTGAAATAGAGGACATGGAAAAAGATCCTATGGAGGACATAACCTCAAAAGTGCCAAAAGCTACACATGATGCATAAGTATCCACCTTAAAGCATCTCAAACAAGTGTAGGTACCCAAAAGATTATTGCAAGCACAAGGGTACTACCAAGGAAATACCAAAGCTTGGATTCCCAAGCACATAAAAAAGTCTCCTAAGCCTGCACAAAGAAAGAAACCTCAACACCAACAGCATCAGCAGCCACCAAATTAGAATGTTCATCAAAGATGGGTGCCTGTGCACATGCTTCACGAACAAGAATACTATGATGGTAATCCCATCATATGGTTGCCAAAATTGAACCAAGTGAAGACAGCCTCACCAACGACTTTAACCCCAATAGCTTCACCTAAAGTTAGACAAGAATGGAAACCCAAGCAACACCAAACAAGCCACTCAACAAATACACGAGAGCTTGCATGTTCATTCAAACCCAATGGCAACCAACCAGAAGTTGTACCTACCGCCTCGACAACACTTGCGCCAAAAATTCAAGATTCCATTTCCATGTCTGCAACTGAGACTTATAAGCGCATCAAAGACAAACTCACAATGCTCTTTTCACCCCTCTCTGGATGTGAAACATAAGTGCAGGAAGCACCTGTTCTCTAAAATAGGGAATAGACACAAGAACCGTTGATCGTAAGGTATTAGCCAAAAAAAAAAACACCAGGGAGTCACACATATGGCCTACCTAAAAAAGCTACTCCATGAGTACATATCCATACTCATGCACTAGAGGACATTTGCATCAAAGCCTCACCATCAACAACTTCCAGGTACATCTCTGGATGGGGGGGGCATGGTGGGCGAAAGCCTGGTCAATGGTACAACTCATCGCCTGGAACTTTCTTTCAAATTTCAAACCTCTCCAAACAAAAATCTTCACAACGCATGGGTCTCAAATCCTTAGTAAAGAAATCTTAGCCTCGCAAGTCGACGTAATTCTTCCATGCCTCACCAACAAGTGGCCACATCAACAAGCAGCAGATCCATAAGAGTCTATGTGACTTAATTCTTGTACTTCATGTATATATGCTTTATTAGAGCACTTAAATATACATAAAAGCATAAAAAGCACATGGGAAGAAGCAGGCATGAACAAGTCCTACTCAACAACATTTGACAAGAATCCTACCACACAAAGGGACATCATCGAAGGCTAATTTCTTCAAATGATGAATGTCGCTTCAATGAACCAAATAAGGAATTGAAAATTACCATCTCGTTCTGATGATTATGTCTATGTTCCTCCAGATCCTTCCCTCCTCTCCCATTATTAACATCTCTTAGCGTCCCCACTAACAGAAATCACATGTAACTTTGCTAATGATTGCCAAAAATAAAGTGAGCAAAAAACCCAAAAAAAACATGCTCACACAAATATAAAAATGCAATTATTCTCAAAAAAACCCCACCCCGTTTTAGGGGTTCCCAATAAACTACTAACCTTTTCGTATACTAACTCGCCTTTCTTATTCCTTCAAGAGGAATAACGACCATTGAATGTCACTCAACATCAAAGCTATCTACAAGCTTGTCAATTCTCCTCACACAAAGGTCTTCAACGCGATCACGCGATCGACATCGGGAAGGGGGGAATGTTAACCCATTCATAGGGTTAACAAGATCTACCGCCATTATCTTACATCAAGGAGTCAAGGTAGATACACCAAAATGTCATACATTCAAGATATAAAGCAATGGTGTCCAAATCTACAACTTGGACGAGTGCCCGTAATGTTCCTATGTAATACTTAATGGCAACTTCCGCTTCAAGAGCATATGGTAGCAAGTTAGGATAAAGTCCTAAGTAATGTACTCATGGATATATTATGAGAGTAGTCATTGTAATAGCATTAGGTCTCTTATGAGCCTAAAGTGCTTGGGCAGCCATAGTTTAAGTGAGTGTGAACACTTATGGCCATATATATAAGTGAATATCTCTCATAATACAAGGATACTCTCCCATTGTGCAATAGAGTCTTGCTCTTGCTAATATCTCTCTCTAATGCATGCTAGTGAGTGTGTGTGAGTGATATGAGGTGAGAGGAGGGACGAGCACACGTAGTGCAACGTGGCGGTGTGACAACGCTCGCGGGAGATGCGGTGGAATTGTTTCTCAAGGAATTGTAGATCTTGGAGACCTCGAGGGTTACAAGCTCGACCATTGGAAAGATCCTCATCACGACAGTTGTCGTTCACCAAGTAACTCCTTGTTGGATGTTTTTCAAGGAGAGTTAGAGTGAGCCATTAACATCTTTGTGGATAGAGGTGGTATTGGAAACAAGGGCCCCTCTATGGTAGAGAAGGAATAAGATGGATTCTTGGGGTGAAACTGGTCATGCAACACCGAGTGAAGCGCATGAGTTGGCACTTACACTTATACGGATTAGGCATAGGTTCTAAACTAATGGTCTGTGTGATAAAAGTAATGAAACTAGGTGGCAACGTTTTCAGTAACGTGATGACTTAGTCTTCCTAAGACTTGGCAGAGCCAGTTGTGGCGTGCTCCATGTTCAGGTAGCGGTATTCTCAAACCTTTACTTTCAGGTCATCCTTCTCTTTAATATAGAATTTTTGGATTTGATGCTTGAGATCAATGCGATGCGTGTGATCACGCGCTGCATAAGGTGTGACCATCTGCCCAAAGATAGGGGAATTACTGGAGTTGTGAATAAAACTCCGGCAGAAGGCCTTGTGCATGAGCCCCACTATGGCAATGGCATTCCTACCTTCCCAATAGCGGATGACTGCAAGAGGTGCTAGTGAGGGGTGGGGTTTTGGTTCAAGTCCCTTCACCGGGTTCAAAGAACCTTGGGCAGTGAAAACCTATTCCATAAGGTTAGCCTAGGTGGTGTAATTAGACCCATTGAAATGAGTCTTTTTTGTGAAAGCATTTTTGGACATAGAAACATGAAGGGAAGGAGGTGGTGGGGTCCAGGATGACTGGTACCCATATCCAGAGTGCAGAGGATTAGGCGTTACTCCATAATAACCACTAATACCTGGTACAGGTGTAGGACCTAGCATAGGTTACTCCATAAGATGGGATATAAGGCTGGGCACTTGGCACAGGCGGAATACCTGGTTGAGGCACAAATCTTTGAGTAGGCACATAAGCTAGTACTAGTGTAGTGTCTATGATGGGTTGGTAAACTCCCTGATACCCCGAGATTCTAGGTGGAGACACAGTGCCAGTTGGCATAGTGCCGAGAGATCCCTGTGTTGGGTAAAACCCATATGCGTCCCTGTGGTGGTGCACCTAGTAATGGTTGCACGCCAACGCCAGAGTAGGACAGAGCATGGGTTAGGTGGGAGGGTTTTGTGCTTGTGGTTATGCAGTATTCCAAAACACATTAGGAGCAGGAATAGAAGATGAATGAGAAGAAGAAACAATGTTACCTCCTTGAACACCAGTAGTCTGGGAGCGTATGTTACTCCTTGACCCTCCTCTATTTAGGTGCACATTACTCTAAGGATCAAGGGTAGTTGTTAGTACCATATGTTGAACCTGTGCTACAGAAGTGAACACCTAGGTACATACGAACACCTAGGTACATACGAACCTGACGACACGGTCTCTGGCTGAGTTGATGACAATGGATCTTTGGTTGTCGACCATGGTGGTACTTGTTCTCCCTGAGAGAAATAACCAAACTGAAGTCCAAGCTGTCGGCTAGACTACGTAGCAGGACTCTCCAGATCAGGCTGGATACTAGGGTCCAATATTGCCACACTGGTTGTAGGCATGTATCCCCCTCTGGAAGCGAAGTCTGATAAGCTCAAAGAGGAAGGTCGAGATGCCAAAGGTGTAGAGGGTGAGTAGGTGTAGGTAGGATGGTCGTCTCCTAATATAAGACCTCGAACGGGGCTCTCCAATGAGTGAGAAATCCCATCCTCCATGTGGTCCAAATTTGAGTAAGGAGACTCAACATTTGGTGACAAAAGTTGGTCCTCCGAAATCATGGCTAGACGATCCATGCTGTGTGCTCTCAAGGTCTTCAATCCCTTTGCTCACGATAGCTTTGATACCATGTGAGGAAAAAATGATGAAAGGAATAGATGTGCGAGAGATCAGAACAAATCAACACACCATGAAACGGATGAATGAGTGTATGTATAATAGTGAATGAAATCCAATACAAGAGGCCCTCTGATATGAGGTGACTCTAAGTAGTAGACTGACGAAGGAGAAAAGAGGAAGTCGAAGCAAGAGGCTTGATCGGTGACGAAGGCTCGCGTCGAGGCCAATGGTAGTGCTTCGTGTGTGAAGTAGAGGTCGAAGATGATCTACATAGGTAGATGTGTTGATCACTGGGCTGCTGGTATGGAGTATTGATTGGTGATGATGTTGATCGATGTGATAAAGAAGTATGCTAGGCGGCTGCCAGAGCTGTGCTGGATGATGTAGCTGATCAATCTGTTGGTTGATGCAGCCAAGCAGCGCTGTCATATGATGCGCATATAGTGAAGCTATGCAGAAGATGATGATTATCAACCATGCGATGCACTGATGAAGGTTGAGTTGGCCAGGCTGTACAGTGCTGGAGCCGACGACTGTTTGTGTGGGCCAGCAGGTTGATGCAGACGAGTTAACCATATGCAATGATGTGTTGGTTGTGGTCGGCTGCTGCAATGAGGGAGCCGACATGTGTGTTGACATTGATATTTAACCAGGTGCTGATGAAAGCGATAGAGCCAATGGCTGCTAGTTTCCCTTGTGGTGGAGCTCTGGCTACTATTGTTTAGGGGCGTGTTCATTGTTGATGATGATCTGTTGCACACGATAGTGTTGGGTTGGCCGGTTAATATAGACATGGCTGGTGTGTCGGCCAGCCCCAACCGACCAGCCAAAAGAATAATGCACCCTATTGGGCTAGTGGTCACACAGGTATCCCATTCATCCTTAAGTTAGGTGTTGTTGCATCCATTATATGACCAATCATAGCATACGATACACTAATAGATAGCCAGTAGATCATTTTGTTGGCTTTCTTATGCCACGACTAAAAGGCATGTGCCTATTATGCATTGACATTTTCTTTCAGAAGCTTCGGATCCTTCTCATCACCTGAAATAAACTCCCAGTATCCTTTTCCCATGAGCAAGTTTCTCATCCCAAACTTCCATGTTTAGAAGTTATTCTTATCGAGCTTCTCGTGCACAATCTAGGATAGAATGTCAGACATGGTTATATGCAGCAACTTACCAAACAATGCTTGTAGAAACTTATGTACTTATAGTAAATCTGTAATCTCTACTATTAATTCACCTCCATAGCCATAGCATTACTTGGCAAATAAAACAAGAAGAACATTCAAAAGCAAAATATGCACGACAAAGAGAGTGGGTTTAATCTCCCCCCATGCATGAGTGAGCACGCTTTCTCATGCATGTATTTATGTATTAGCAAAAATCAAGTGCTCAAAAATAGCTTGAGACGTTCCACTTTGGGCTATTAATATCAGAAAGTAACTTGGTCTCCAAGCTTAGCTATTTACATTAAAATTGTAGCAATTTAATTAAATGAAACTATGGACGAGCGACCATCGGCGCACACCAAAATCCGACGGCCGTGCACCGGCCAAAATCCATCGCACCCATGCTACTTCATGTATTGATCTGCTCACCAAAAACAAAAGACACATTAAATCTTGCTTATCCACCCATCACGATGCGACCACTGCTTTACACTTTCGTGTGTATCCAGTCACAATCGTGTGGCAAATGAGCATACCATAAATATAACATAAAATATCAAATAATTCCACAATTCACATTTTCATAACATACCGTAGGGTTAAAGAGAAACTGTCCTGGTTGTGTGAAATAAACAAAAGCAAGGGTGGCCAACCTCATGCTATAGTGTTGCCTCAGTCCGGCGAATCGGTACTAAATCAACGTGTTGCCTCAATCGGTGAATCGGCACTAAACTAAGGTGCTTCCTCAATTGGCGAATCAGCACTAAATGGATATGCTACCTCAGTCGACGAATCGGCACTAAATGAATGTGCTGCCTCAGTTGGTGAATCGACACCAAAACATGTGGAAGTACTATGACACTGTCTCAATCGGCAAATCGGTGTCTATAAAAGAATCAATGTGAATGTGAGTGGTATGCTAGAATCAAGTGTCGATAGTGCGGGATAAGTGATGTTTCAGGAATCCACTGTGATTCCTCAATGCAAAGGAGTAAGAGGTATTGCCAAAAACTCTCACTATATTCACTCACGTTTTCACCTTCAATCTATGAGAAATTTGACCATGCGCGTGCACGTGAAGATAAAACTATGTGGTAAGAATGATTCCTTGACCTTCTCTTGGAATGAGGCCCAAGTGGTAGGGTGATCAATGCTATTGCGGAGCACGTTCTACCATAAAGCAGCTTTATCATTCATGTGGTTGGTGGCGCACTTAATTTTGTCACGTTTGGAGAAATTTTCTTTGGCGAAGTAGTCATTGAATTGACTCAACTATGACAAAATAGTTTTTCCATCTTTGTGACCATCAAAGCAAGAAAATTAAAGGAGCAACGACTTATCTTTGCTTTTGTTCTTTGCGGGTTTTTTGAGCATCGAACGCCAAAATTTTAGCAATTCAACAACCTCAGCGTCCGTGTCCCGCAGTCGTTTGTCGCAGTCTTGTAATTGGCATTCATCATCTTGAAGCTATTGGTGCAACAAATAAATTTATTGTTCCAGAGTAGCACTAGGCAAAGGGATATCCATGTCGAGTTGTGTTGCAACGAGTTGTCGCTGGATAACGGCAGGTGGGTGTAGGCATTGGAAAATTAGCACCGGAGGAAGATGCTACTTCAATTGAGATCCATGGTGGTAGAAACCAATGGCCGCTAAAAGATGGCCAGGGTAGAGGACCCAAAACGACTTCAATTTTACACAGGAGAGGCGAAGCCTTAATTAAGTAATTTTTGCCTAATTTTTGAGAATCAAGACCATATTAGGGAGTTTGGGAAAATCACAATTCCCATTTTATAAGATCAAAAATTGGGGGTGGTACAATGAATCCTTTTAAGAATTTGTCAAAACCCTATCATGTGACATATCATGGCAAACTCCCAAGGTAATGACATTTTCCCAAATTCCCCTAAATTCCCAAAATTACCATCAATTTCGAAAAGCCCTAATTCTGTTGCGCGGCTGTAGATGCTGGAGGTCCGGTATCTCTCCTTTGAGCTTGTCCGCCCGGATGTCTAAAGGACGAGTTCATTGGAAGGTCTTCAGCGAGGCATGTCTGTGCACAAATGTACAAGCTCCACGATGATCGTCTGAAGAGGGTAACATTACAATCACGCAAGAGATCCGCGTCTTGCCCTCTCGTTGCCGTGCACCCTAGTCGGTGATAATCTTGACTTGGGGTAGGAAGGCGGTGGCTTTCAGTTGGTGATGGCCAGGGGCGCCTGTCATCAGCCAAGCACAACAAGCAGCATCAATTGATGGTGATAGTAGCAGCAAAAAGCACACTCGACAATGGGTGAGGGCGGCAGTGGACGCTCGCCTGAGCACGCTGGCGAGCAGAGGGCGGCACAAGATGGTGCGGTGGGCAACACGTGTTGACTGCCTGGTGCCGCCTCAATGTGTTGGGTGCGGCAGTTGGGTCTGATTCAGTCAACTGCTAGCAGGTACACAAAGCACACCATTTGACGGCGAGAGGTGGATGTGCAGAGGAGCAGGTGGCGGCCAAGTGTAGTGGCAACTTTAACTGGCTTTGATACCAATGCTATTAACTTAGCCATAACATTACTTGGCAAATAAAACAAGAAGAACATGAAAAGCAAAATATGCACTACAAAGAGAGTGGGTTCAATCTCCTCCCATGCATGAGTGAGCACACTTCCTCATGCATGTATTTATGTATTAGTAAAAGCAAGTGCTCAAAAATAGCTTGATACATTTCACTTTGGGTTATTAATATCAAAAAGTAACTTGGTCTCTAAGCTTAGCTATTTACATTAAAATTGTAAAAATTTAATTAGATAAAACTATCGGCGAGCGACCATCTACGCACACCAAAATCCGACGGCCGCGTGTGACGACCAAAATCTATCGCACCCACGCTACTCCATGCATTGATCTGCTCACCAAAACACAAGACACATTAAATCTCGCTTATCCACCCATCACGATGCAACCACTGCTCCACGCTCTCGTATGTAGCCAGTCACGGCCGTGCGGTAAATGAGCGTACCATAAATGTCACATAAATTATCAAATAATTTTACAATTCATATTTCCATAAAAATCTCCAACATAATGCTTATAGAAACTTGTGTGCTTATAGTAAACCTGTAATCTCCAACATAGTGGTATTGTAAACCTGTTAATAATGCAGCTCTATGTGAACTAGTCACATAAACATACATCTACCAACAACCTGCAAATCTCAAATTCTATACACATACTATCCTAAAAATCTCAAATTCTTAGCGTAGACTATCCTGCAACCAAATTTCTACCGCAAACTTTGCACCAAACCAGAAATTGGGCATACACAGTCAAAATCCACCCTTTTGTAGGGTATTGTGAAAAACTTACAAAGCCAAAACGGGGCTCAAAATGGCCTTAAATCCCATATAATTTAATGCCCTTGTGCTTCACCGTGAGAGGTTTTAAATGTGACATTTTACCTTATTATTGTGCCTGTCTGTTTGTTGCTGCGCTTGCCTACAGTTACCCTCTGTAGAGATTTTCTTCCAAATTAAAGGAAAATAGATGGAGTTATCCTTACCTATTCCTTTTCTTACCTCTTGCTTGTCTCTCACGAACCAATGCTCCAATACCATGAGACGAATGGCGAGGAGATGGATGGTTCTTCTCTTCTCTACAACCATAACATAAAGGTAAGAGTGCAAACTAAAAGGGAAATTACTCTCCTACTATAACATACTGTTGTAATTAGGGTTGCAGGAAAGCACACAAAGCTTGGAGAAGAAGAAGCAAGAATGCACACAACACACAGTGTATTAGATTGTGTCAATGTACAAAGATAAGTTAGCCCTAGAATAATGGGCGTATATACAAGCCGGGGGAAAAAACCTCCTAAAGAGGAAAAAAGTACCCCGGCGGTCCTAAGTGTGTTCACACACATCACTGCCTATATATATGGTAACAAATCCCCCCTGGGAGTGATGGTGTGAACGAGAGCTCGCACTCATGTATAGGGAAGTACCATGCCCGAAGTAGATCAGTCTCACAAAGGGGAGCAAGCCCAAAGCTTTGCGGAAAGCTTCAAACTTCTCACGAGGAAGCACCTTTGTGAAAAGATCGGCGAGGTTGTCTTGTGTTGGCACATATGCCAAGCTGATCTCTCCTGCTGAGAGTCTCTCCCTAACATAGTGATAATGCACCTCAATGTGCTTTGTGCGAGCATGAAAAATTAGGTTTCTCATAACTGCCAATGTGCTCTGACTGTCAGTGTTGTAGATAGAGGTGGCAGACTCTTGTCCAACACCCAAGTCAGCCATAAGCCGTCTGAGCCACACACACTCAATCGTAGCTGTGAAAGCTGCCCTATACTCAGCCTCACAACTAGAAATGGCCACAGTAGGTTGCTTCTTGCTCAACCAAGATATGCATGAGCTACCGAGCATGAAACAAAAACCACTTGTGGACACTCTTGTGTCATAGCAACCAGCCCAATCTGAGTCCGAAAAAACATGTAAATATGGCGGCAACGATCTCCCCTTGGGATAAAACAACCCAAGATGTATGGTGCCACTCAAGTAGCGAAAGATGCGTTTAACTGCCTTCCAATGCTGAGACCTTGGGCTATACATAAACCTGCTCACCTGTGAGACTGCAAACTGAATGTCCGGCCTCGTAATGCATACATAAATGAGGCAACCAACACCTGTCTGATAGAGTGTGACATCAAAGTGATCTCCGGCATCATGAAGACTCAACTTCAAACCTCTCTCCATTGGAGTAGCAATAGGCTTGCAGTCTTCAAGGCCAAATCTCCGCAACAATGTCTCAATATACTTTGTCTGACACAAAGCAGTACCTCCATCACACTACTTAAATTGTATCCCCAAATAATGATGCAAATGCCCCAAATCTGACATCTCAAAAGAGGCATTCAAATCAGCCTTACAATCAGCAATATGACTCTCATTTGGTCCTGTGAGCAGCATGTCATCGACATAGAGAGCAATGATTAGATGTACATCATCCACGCGTTTAACATACAAAGTGCTTTCTGTTGGACTATTCTGAAAACCATGTGCAATCAAATATGCATGTATCTTTTCATACCAAGCTCGTGGAGCTTGGTTTAAACCATATAAAGCCTTTTTCAACCTGCACACTTTGTTTTCCTGCCCTCTTTGAACAAACCCACGAGGCTGCGATACATACACCTCCTCATGCAAATCTCCATTCAAGAACGCAGTCTTTATGCCCAACTGATATACATTCCAACCATTATGAGCTGTCAATGCACAAATGCTACAAGTGGGAGCAAAGGTCTCATCAAAATCAATGCCCTTTTCTTGAGCATAACCCTTTGTAACAAGTCTAGCCTTATAGCGATCAACACTGCCATCTGGCTTTCGTTTCAACTTAAAAACCTATTTACATCCAATGACCTTTTTACCAATAGGCAAATCACACAAAGACCATGTACCATTCTTCATTATAGCATCATATTCACTTTGCATTGCAGCCAACCAATTTTTTGATTTTTGTGCCTCATCAAATGAAAGAGGTTCTTCCTCTTCATACATACTAGACACAGCCAAAGCATAACAATTTGATGCATAAGAGGCATGCTGAAAACCTGAACGAGTACGACTAGACATAGGTGCATCTATTTTACTATCACGCAAGGTTTGCACCAGCCATTTAGGCATACCTCAAGCCTGCTCATTTTCAACCCTATCCTCATAAATTACATCCTGTAAATCTGCATCAAAAATAGGTTGATCTATGATGTCGTTTGAAATCTGCATAGGCTGAATATTTACCTCATTAGGACTTACATTTGAATTTCCAACTGTAAACAGAGGCAACAACGTATCAAATACATCCTGTGAGCTCACACCTGTCTCTTTGGTACATGATAACAAAGGCTGCACAGCATCTTCCACAAAAACATCTCGACTAATCAAGATACGCTTTGACTGCGGATGATACAATTTGTAACCCTTGCTCTCAGCATTGTAACCATCTCCATAAGTAACCTGTTTTTCCTCTCAGCAACACCATTTTGCTGAGGGGTATACGGCACTGTACATTGGTGTTTTATCCCACGACTAGCTAGAAATGCATCAAACCCTTTAGACATGTATTCCCCCCCTCGATCAGAACGGAGGATGCCCACAGTACAATTGGATACATTTTCAGCCATAAGCAAAAACTGTTTGAAGCACAAAAACACTTCGGACTTTGCCTTCAGTAGTGGATATATGCCTTGAGTAATCATCAATGAAATTCACGAAGTACAAGTGTTTACCAAATGACGGAGTTTGCATAGGCCCACATACATCATTATGTACAAGTTGCAATTTGCGAGTGGCCCACACAGAATCATCCTTTGGAAACGTAGAACGCTGCATTTTGCCTAAAATACAGCCTTCACAAACATGTTTCAATGGTGCCTCAAGAGGGGGCAATGAAGCAACCATATCAAATTTCTACAAACGCAGCAAACTAGTAAAGTTCAGATGACCAAAACGAGCATGCCATAGTTTTGCATCTAAAATTGTCTTTTCATCAAAAACTGCATTTGCTGAATCTTCCACAGTTGTCATAAGAATTGAGCCTATACAGCCCACGAAACAAAGTGCCAGATGCAATAATTGTATCACCAGAAGTCAAATCATGAACAGTACATCTGTCATCCATAAATTTGACTACAAGTCCAAGTCTAGCAAGCGCAGAGATAGACAATAGATAGATTCTTCATCCCTGGCACATACAAAGCATCTGAAAGTGTGAAATTGCTGCCATTTGCAGCAGTAAGCATAATTTTACCAATGCCCTTCACTGGGTAAGAAGCATTATTGGCACATGTGACAGTATTCCTAGCCTCAAGACAAGTGAAAATATCACGATGCGAGGTAATGTGCTTTGTAGCACCACTGTCAAAATACCATACATCAGAGTCAACAGAAACTGCCAAACATGCATCATGTACAGATGGGTCATACTGGAAATACACGCTAAATGCCCATTCTGTATCCTGCACAACATTTGCAGAATCTGCATTTGTAGAAGCATCCGCTATTGTGGCTGCATTTGACTCTTTCTTCTTTGCCTCTTTAGCCTTTAGCTTAGGGCAATTCTTAATGACATGATCAGTTGCCTTACAATAGTTACACCTGATCTTTTTCTTGCCTTTATCAAGAGCCTTATCAGACCTATTGTTGCTACCTGTGGAAGGAGAAGAAGTTACAGACCTACTAATAGAAGAAGAAATAGTGGAAGGAACTGCCTTACCACTTCTTCTCTGCTGGGCAGTAACAAATGCCTGATCAACTGCATGCTGCCTAGCCCTATTTTGCCTGGACTGCGCTTCTTGCAAGAGCTTATTGACTAAAGTATCATACTTGACAACATCAGGTCTGTTCTCAGTAATAACAAGTCTCCACGTGGAAGCAAAAGTCTGATATGACTCAGGTAAAGCATCAAGAACAGTCTGCACAAGAGAATGATCAGGAATAATCTCACCTGCAGAAATCAACTATTCCTTGAGATCTTTAATCTCAGCAAGAAAAACATTCATGTCATCATATTCCTACATAATCTTCGATTCTAGCTCTTTACGCAGGTAAGAGATTTTTACCTCATTAATACGACCTGCATACAAACCAGCTAGAATATCCCAAGCCTGTTTTGCTGTTGTAGCTGAACGAATATGTGGAGTGATGTTACGTTTGACAGAAAGTGCAATCAAAAGGCATGAGCCTGCGCATCTTTACCATCCCAACGAGCTTGTTCAGCAGTGGGTAAAACAGCAACAACAGTAGAGCTGCTAGAACCTGCAACATCCTCAACAGATCCTACATCCACAGAACTTGGACGTACATCCATACCACCCTGCACAATGTTCCACACTCCTTTTGCAACCAAAACATGCTGCATCATGTATGCCCAAAGTGGGTAGTTGTTGTCTCCATCCAATTTGTCATCAGAAGACAACATGCAAAATACATCATTGGCTGTTATCAGCTATGGCCACTGACTGAAACTGATGCAAAAGCTACCTGTAATGAAGCAAAGACTGAACAGAAAACAACTCGTGCTATGTAGCACGGTCCACAATAGAATACGTATGCCTGTTTTTTGCAAAAAACTGCACTATCAAAATTTCTGCACAAAATGACGAAAACACCTATACAGAACTTGTAATGTAAAAACAGAGCCCGAAATGACCTCAGATGCAGAGTATAGGGACCTGCACAAGCGCTCGTGAAAGGTCACCTCAATCGGAGAACGTGAGTTGGAGGTACTAGCGGCGTAGCCCTGGGAGCCGATGCCTGCTCTGATACCAATTGTTGTAATTAGGGTTGCAGGAAAGCACACAAAGCTTGGAGAAGAAGAAGCAAGAATGCACACAACACACAATGTATTAGATTGTGTCAATGTACAAAGATAAGTTAGCCCTAGAATAATGGGCGTATATACAAGCCGAGGGAAAAAGTGCCCCAGCGGTCTTAAGTGTGTTCACACACATCACTGCCTATATATATGGTAACACATACAAAGGTCAATCCATAGTGTGAACCCCCAGTTACATGAGCTAGCACTATAACTATGCTATAACTCTAGTAAACCAAATTGGTTGGCACATAACCTATAAACCACTGGTGGCATATCACCCATTATCTCACTAACCATGAGAGTGGCGTAAGTGTGGAGTTGTCAACTTGGCATAAGTGTGGAGCTATCATCCTAACGTGTCACCCATATTTGCACCACTAATTGAGCTCGATATCTTAACACTTGGTCTAGAACTTTGGCATGTACTTGTCCTCCTAGATCTCTACTAGGAGTTTTAGAGGTTGAAGACTCTTTAGATATGTGACGGTGTAACTCTCTGCTACTCTTTGCTTGCTTTACATGTGCTTGATTACATTTAGAGGCTGCACTCAAAAAAGGTAGTGTAATTTTGATTCACACTTGGACACAAAACCTCACTTTATGATGGGTGAAAATGCATAAAGATGTTTGCATTTCATGTGTAGATTAGTTTGCACTCCCTTTCTCCACTACAAGACAATGCTGCCATACACGCGTTTCATACACGCGATAAATTACGGGCGCGTGTATGGTCGCGCATGTATTTGAATAGTATCGAGCGCGTGTATATTGGCATTTAAATTCGCGTGTATATTGGCATCTACCAGCGCGTGTATAAGCGCGTGTATATACACGCAATTATACACGCATCAATACACGCTTTATTAAGAAAAACTAAATTCCTTTACAAAATTAAAAACTATTTTCTTTAAACCATCTCATAGTACATTACAGTATATATCATTACACAATACCACTACATGCATTTACAACAATGAAATATATTCAAAAATAAATCATGAGATGATAATTAAAAGACAACACATACAATAGAAATGTCATCAATTTAGAACGATACAGTGATGGATTGGTTAGGGTTCGATCTCATCTTCAATAAGATCCATCCTTGCCAAACGATCAACGTCAATATCCATTTGATCAATTTGTAAGGCTACGATTAAATTTATTCCACTATCGATATTCTGTCCATTGATAATGGTATCGATGTCCTGATCATCCTCATCAACATCACCATTATCCTCAATGGTAGGGTCATTCTCATGATCATGAGAAATGGCACGCTCATCCTCATTATCATGATCATCTCTTATTTCTTGATCATCGATCACAACATCTTCATTGGCATGTTCGACATCATCTTCACTGCGGCTTGTTACATCCTCCATATGCTCCATATCAGTGAATGTACTATACATCACTTTGGAACGTGGTGCAATAGGGATGACGTACCACCATTTAATGTCATGCACCATTGGCAGATAGATAACCTACTCAAATACACGTACTACAGTAGTTAATTAGCATATCAAAAGTCAAGGGGTACGTGAGCTTAGATATATATGTACATGAAACACATTAGTAAAAAAATGCATACCTGCTCACATTGTTGTGGCAATACGAGCCTATCTTTCTTTGTTTGCCAAAACTTTGTAGAGTCAATAGTTACATAGCCACTTGCATGGCATTTTATCGTTGCATTAGGCCCTTTTTCCACCACGTTCATTTGCCATTTGACATCCAAAACATACACAAAGAAGCGACGAAAGTCAAGCCTAAATATGTCTTGGATTGTGCCACAATAATCATCCATTTTTCCATTAGCTCCCTCAAAGCTACTAATGACACCGTAATCTTGTGTATTCCTCTTTTCATCAATTCTTTGTGTTCGAAAATGCTTGCCTTCACACCATATAGCATTGAACATAGTGCATTGGACCAAAATAGAAGCAATATTTGTGTAAGCAATGTGAATAAATATTAAAAGCAAATCACTTACAACTAATGCAAAACATTAGTTCTATGTACCTTTAACATGCATCCTCGTGCATACTCCCATTCTTCCGCCGTGATATGCAGCCCCTCGTCGCTCTCTGCTCTCTCCATTTCCTCATGCAACCAATCAACATGGATATCATTCGGAAGTGTTGCTAGATGCTTAGGGTATGCCTTACGAGAGCCATGTTGCCTCCGAAAGAGAGCTCTTTCTGCTTGCCTTTTTGTCTTTGCATCCTCATATCTTGTAACCCATCTGCTCATCACATCACTATTAAGGATGCAAGTGAAATTGAGATCATCAATCAATGTTCTGTCAATTACTTTACTCTGTCCTTTTCCTTGAGGCACAATAGAGGTCATCCTCAAGTCCTCTTCATTGCTCCATAGTCGTGGCAAAGAGCTGTCCACCTGACCAAGAAATTCTGAAATATATACAAGAGACTCTTGTATCAACCAACCCTCGGCCATGCTTCCTTTAGGCCTTGCACTTTGCCTCACAAAGTCTTTTAAGGTCTTCATGAAGCGCTCTAGGAAGAACATCCAACGTGCATGCACAGTGCCACATAAAGCAATTTCGTCCACTAAATGCACAATGAGATGTAGTTGACTTGTGAGAATGGTTCGCGGAAAAGTCTCCTCTACCAAACAAACTACCTCCACTGCCATAACACGCACATCATCCAACGTGGCTGGATCAATTGCTTTGGAACTAACATATCTGAAAAATAAATAAATAGTACGTTATACCTCATGCACGTTCATTTTGCAAGGTATAATGAAGGGTGATCTAACATGGGTTTTACATACCTCACAAGCTCACCCATCTTATAAATATATTTTTTCAAACTCTTATTTGCACAATGGTCGATGCTAGTAGGTAGTATGAACTGCGCACATAAGAGCACATGTATGTATGGTTTATGGCATTACAAAATTTAATTTCAACGTACAAGACTTGGAAAACACTTACTTGGAGCATCTTGTGCCAATCGTGGGACTTCAACCCATATAGTTGCTCAACGCCTCTTTTCTTAGTGGTTGTAAAGCCTCCCTTCAATGATCTCATGCATCCAGTGGGAGTACGCGAAGTGGTGATGGCCTGCTTTACCTGCTTCTCCTCTTTCTTTGATATAATCCATGGTGCAGGCGGAAGACGAACGTGCCCACCCTCCTCTCGTGGCCAAGCTTGACGCATACGTCCTGCGACCCGCAAGTCCTCCCGTACGCTAACATTGTCTCGTTTACCAATAACATGTTCCCAGATACCAAATCCCACATTCTTGAAGATGTGCATGGGATCAAGAAGATGGTTGATCTTAAGATGGGTCCAATATGGTAACCGAAAAAAAATGGAGTACCTACACAAGGGATTGCTCTATGTGACCTTTAATCCAATTAGAGACTACACAAAACAAGAGTGAAAAACATTACTATACCTGTTCATGCCATCTGGAGGAAGAATATTTGTAGACTCCCAAATACGCTTCCAATCTTTTGCACGAAGTGTTTGTGGAGGAATGTTACTCTTACTAGCAACATATTTAGGATGATCTGAGGGGAGAAATCGAAGATGATTATCGAATATGGTCTTACACAAACCGTCAGCATACTCATGTACTAACGAAGGGCCACAAACAGGACATGCATGTTTACCCGATGTTTTCAAACCTGTTAAAATATAAATAAAAGTTAGAATAATAAAGTCAATATTTATAATTAATATAGCCATTAGTATTAAAGTAGGGAGGTAATTAGAATTCTTACCAGAACAATCGCTGTATCCTGGAAAGTCATGCATTGTCCACATCAACACTGCTTTTAAGTCAAAGTGTCGAGAGGAGGGAGGCCTACTAATGTCCACCACTGCAACACCTCTCCATAGTTCCTCCAACTCATCAATCAACGGTTCGAGATAAACATCCATATGCTTGACTTTATGTTTCCCTGAAATTAGAAGGGATAACATAAGATGTCCCTTCTTGATCGCCATTGATGGTGGAAGGTTGTAATTCACCAACACAACTAGCCACACGCTGTATGTGGTGCTTTTGAAACCAAATGGATTCACTCCATCCATACCTAGGCCAAGTCTCAAGTTTCTAGGTTCTGTTTTAAAGCTGGGCCACTCATCTTCAATATGGTTCCAAGCAGGAGTGTCTGCAGGAATTCTCCACATGCCATCATCCGATCGATGTGAGGAATGCCATGACATGAGCTCTGTTATGGATTTGCACTTGAACATGTGTTTGATGTGAGGAATTATAGGAAAGTGTCGCAAGACTTTACGAGGTACATCAAAACTCTTCACATCTGTTCTATACCTTGCTTCACCACAAGTGGGACAATGTCGAGCCTCCTTATGCGTCCCACGAAAGAGAATGCAATCATTGACACATGCATGTATGCGATCATAATCCAATCCTCCAAGAGATGTCACATAGCGCCTCGCTATGTCTCTTGAGGTGGGTAGTCTATTTCCCTTTGGAAGCATGTTTGATAATAGCCTGCATCCAATATCATCAATTAGTCCTAAACCCTAAACCTTAAACCACTAATTCTTTGCAAGTTAGAATGCTTACTTCAATAATGCGTCAAGACTTGCATTGCTCCATCCATAAACTGTTTGTATATTGAGTAGTTCAAGTGAAGCACGTAAAATAGAGAATGTGCATCCTTCAAAAACCGGTGTCGATGAAGCCTTGTAAAGATGCTCTTGTTCCATATCATCGTCGTCCATACCTTTGGGATCATTCTTAAAAAGATTCCGCACCATATCATCAAACACTTCCTCTTCCACAACTTCGTGGGGTGCAGGGCTATTGTCATCCCTTTCCCACTCATCTCTGACAATAGATCCCGAAGCTCCAGCATCATCTCGTCGACGCTTTGCGTGCTCTCGTCGCGCGTAGGGCACCATGTTAGGGTGTGGTACTGCATCCTGCTTCAATTAGAGTATATATATTACAACTCCATTAATTTAATTTGGATACCATGAGTCATTTGAATACTATCAATTTACATCTACTCACCTCTAAACCTGTTTGATTCCATTCTCCATACATGGAGATGTGATTCAAGGTAATTCGACGTGCTCGTACAATGCATCCTTGACATCAATTACACATACACTTGATCCTTTGTCCCAACCACACATCGCAATTACGATGACGCATTGTCTCATCCTCACCAGAACTGCTTGAGGAGGTTGATGACATCCTATGTACAAACCAGAAAACACAAAATCATAATCAGTTTTTAATGAAAGTATAAAAATCGCGTGTATTCACGCGGCTACATCCTAAAAATCGCGTGTATTAACGCGGCTATATCCTAAAAATCGCGTGTATTAACGCGGCTACATCCTGAAAATCGCGTGTATCAACGCGGCTACATCCTGAAAATCGCGTGTATGAACGCGGCTAGATCTTAAAAATCGCGTGTATAAACGCTCATAAACGTGAAAATACACGCATTTTTACACGTGACGACCTGTTCAAACTAAAAATAACCCGCCTTTCCCAAATAAACATTTTCAAAAAATAGATCTGCTCTCCTTCGTTGTCGCCTCTTCCAACAAAGCACTAAACCTAAGTGCAAGGAGCAGACAAGGAGCACACACGGGTGAAGGAAACCGACCAAAAAGAAGACTCACTTTTTCAGAGGTGAGTCAGTTTGTCCTTTGCCCTGTCTCTTTCCTCATATTTGTTTATGCTATTGTCTCTTTCCTTTATGGGTTTGTCTCCGTCCTTCTCCTTCTCTGGTTGCCATCTGGTGAACGATTCTGACAGGGGCGACAGTGGGCCTTTTATAAGGACGATTGGTCGAAGGTCGGTTGCTTTCAAAAAAAAAATTTCGCAGGTCGCGTGTAGGAACGCGTGTATGTCTGCGTGTATCCTGTCTGCACAGACGGTTCACGTGCATATACACGCGTTTTTGGACAGGTATATACACGCGTTTCTGGACGGGTGTATACACGCGACTATGTTTCCCCATTCTATGGTCTTAGAGCTGATAGGTGGCTTGGATGATGATATTTGTGTGAGTCAAGAGACAGTCCATGATGTACATGAGGATGGTGATAGTCATGCATGCAATAATGTGTGTGCAACCTTTGAAGATAACCACACAAGATGGATGTTGTGGTGATAGTGATGTAGTTTTTGAAGAGTTGTAGGAGGATAACTCTATAGTTCTGAGTGTTGTTGAAGATGTGAATTCTCTAGATAGTGATGTCAGTTTGATGGTGGAAAATCATATGTGCGCCTAGCTTGCATTTGTGCTTTGATGCAATCATGTATATACTTTTATTTTTACAGATTCTTTATGGATATTCCAGGTTCTTCATCCGATCCATTTGCGTACAGCAATTGGCTGATGGAGATGCTAAATCATTTTGGGCACCATCCTGGTCCAGTTGAGCTTACAGAGTACATGTATGCCCATCCCCCTCCTTCCATGCCTGGTGTCTATACCCCTACCGCAAGTATCCAGTGCACTCCACTACCGTCTATGCCTACGAGTCCGACGAGACAGCATGCAGCTTCTCCTCTTCCACAGCCACCGAGGAGACATACCTCGTCCCAGACACACTCACGCACACCTTCCCAAGCACCGTCACGTCAGGGCTCACAGCCACCATGACGTACTCCCTCAGAGCCACCGTCACGTCAGGGCTCACAGCCACCGTCACGTAGACAATCCCCCAGTCGTGACTCCACCCGCAGCAGTAGGAAGAGTGGGAGTGGGGGATGCGGTGGGTGCTTTGGTGGGGGAGGTAGTAGGGCACGCGGTGAGAGAGGAGGGAGAGATCTGCTATGATGTGACGGATAGGGACGGGATAGTGATGGATGTGAGGGGGAAAGAGGTAATGGAGTACATGCGTGGGGTAGTATCAAACTTGTATAGAAATTATTTTATTAAATTTAAAGATCAAAATAGCCGATTAGTTGGGGAGGTGATAGAGGCTGTACATAGTCGGTACCCCAATCCCCCACATGCTACAGAAGGACGCGAATAAGGGAGATCTTAAGTAATAAAAGATCTCACCTTAAAAAACTCGCGTACGATAATGGGCTAAATGTAGCTGCGGGTGGCTATCCTGCTGAGAAATCTGCCAACTGCGCACAAACGCAAGTGGAAAGAGGCAAAGAAACGAGCAGAGGGTGGCGTGAAGAGCAGGCAGCATGTGGAGGCACGACGGATCCAGATGGAGACCATTGGATCTTCGCATTTCGGATCTGGCGGCGTCGAGTCATGGGAGGCAGAGTTCGTAAGTATCTTGCCACTTTATTTGATTGTTTACTTAATTCATTAATTCTATGATTGTTTTAATCTTATAAATTGTGTTGATTATGATACAGTGACGGATTACGGGGAGGAAGCCCACAGCCCACGATACTGGGTATGCTCGCCGGCATAGCAGACGTGACACATGGGCCATCTTCAGAGCTGAGGGACGTATTACGGACGTGCAGTTTGAGATGGCCATGAGACCATACGGTCGACAGGTACTTGAAAACTCTAAACGAATGATTTTGGTTTATTGAATTACATATATATATACTTATATACTATATATTACTTGAACAGGCACAAGCTGCTGATGATCCACCCGCCGCCACTGCAGAGGGTGGACGTGAGCACTACTCATCGGACATTCCGACCGATGTGAGCTCATCTGAGCATGGAGGGAGCACCGAGTCATCATCTGGGTCTGAGTAGTACTCAGACTTATAGTATCACATTCCATATTGAGGATGTGGTTGTATATATATTTTTGTAACTGAAGCCATGGGCTACTTCGACATATGGACTCCCTTGTATATATGTGTACACATAAAATTTTGATAGTAATATTGAATCGTGAATCGATAGTATTGCATTCATGTCTGTCTTGAATCGTGTATTGACAATGTATGCATTCATGTCGTTCTTGTCTTAATCTTCCTCGTGGATAGTCCAATGCACCCAAAAAAAAAATCCAGAGAGTGTTATTGGGTGCTGGAATGCTGGAACAGCATTCAGGTACCAAATAGCACTCTCTGGATTTTTTTTTGCTCTCTGTTCGCGTGTATAAACGCATCAGATCTGCAAAAAGTCGCGTGTATATACGCAGATAATCTGTAAAACACGCGTGTATAGACGCGTCAAATCTGTGAAATACGCGTGTATAAGCGTAGCTAAACTGACAAAACGCGTGTATAGACACTTCTATCAGCGCGTCTAAGCGCAGCTGAACTGACAGAACGCGTGTATACGCCCGTGTATCAGCGCGTTTGAAAAGTCTTATACACGCGCTTTTACACGCATGTCTCTGGCCGCGATTATACACGCGCTGATACACGGGCCCGTTACTTTTTTTCACAAGTCATTTTTAGCGGCTAGAAGCGCGGGTATGAGCCCGATCCCTTGTAGTGCTCGAAGGATGTGAAGCCAAGAAAGATAGGGAGAGTTGTTGCTTACGCCTCAAAGAGAAAGAGTTGCAATGCATGTGTACACCTCCAAGACAGAGAGTCCTTATGGCTATGTATGCGAGAGAGGGAGAGAGAGCATAGCTCTTCGCTGCTTTTTACATGCATGGGAGTCAATATAGCAGGGACTTGATAAAAAATCATCTAGGAGGCTACATTCACCCCTACCATATACAGGCCTTCTTAAAAAGTGATGTCCCCCTCATGTTGAAAGAGACATGTTAATGACTCTAGTGTTCAAACCCTAACGATGACTTTTTGTTGAGGCATCTTGTAGAATATAGTGGTGGTACATATGAAGGTTTTAAAGTGCAAGTGCACTTCAAATTTCTCTCTTTTTTAGTAAACGTTAATTGTATTTTTCATTTGATGCTAATTTTTTAGAGAGGAAACTATGGATTTATTATTATTATCCCAAAAAAAAGGGGAGGGAATTACCTCCCTTTTGGGAGAGAAGGGCCCTGAGCGCCTCAATAGGCTTGGATAAAGTTGGATTGTGACCTTAAAGAAAAGGTAGAGAACCTGAAGGCTATAATTGGAAAACGTATAGTGGAAGACGCTATCACGTGAACATGCCTCTACAAAGCAAACAGTCACCATAATAATTATTTAAGTCATGCCTGCAACTTTCGTATGGTTGATTGGTGATAATTGCAAAAGGAAAGTGGGAGGATAGTGGAAGCCTGAAGGATGCTTGTTGCCTGGCTTTTCAGTGGGTAGTGGGGCTACAGCAGTTGACGATCATCGCAGTACTTTGGCCAGGGTGAAAGTGGTGATTGAGAGAGTACCCTCCGTAACTTGCACATGCCAGTCCTCTTCGAGGGGAGCTGGCAACCTCTCTTCCCTATATTTTGAGAGTACTTCCTTCTTGCCCATCTTTTGAGTGCTTTGATGATGGCAGTTGAAAGGACAATGTAAGTTTTAGGAATGCCATGAGTTGAGTTTTGGTTACTTGCTTTGCAACCTAACTGGTAATTACCTTGGGAAAGGCCCTTGCTTCATAGCCTCTGGTAGTAGTAACAGCAGCATAGGTCAATGGTCACTACCTCTAGATGTTGCAGGCAGTTGAAGTCTAACATGCTACATGCCGCATATTATGTGTACAGCATTGCTATGGGCGGATTCCTTGAGTGTTGTCATGGAACTCCTTTAGTTTGACGTTTCCCAAGCCGGACATTTTTGATAGCCAGCTTTTTCTGAGTGTTGGTGCATGGTACTGCAAGAAGAAATTCGTCCCCCCTACACCTTGACGTATTGTGCTCTCTTTTGATGATATCATCGTCAGAGCCATGGCCAAAAAAAAAAAAAAAAAGCTAGGCTTCACACGGTGCAAATTTAGAGGCATAATGGCGTGCTTTGAGGAGGAGGTGCTTGGACACACGCCTCGATCCTCTTATTACCAATTATATATATGGTGGTGTGTTCGCCACCATACGACGATCCGGGTTTGGATTTATGTGAATTTTGAAACAAAAGGAAGTACTAGGCTCAATATTGTGCTTCATTTAGGCTTTTTTGCAGAGATCAGTGCTTACAGTTCAAGTGATGCCTGGAGAAAGCTGGGAGCAAGAGGCCGGGGAGGAGTCCTCGACCCCCGCGGCGGCGGCGGCAGTTAGTGGTGGTGATAGTTCCAAAGGTCAGCTCGAAGTAGAGGGGCCTCCATCTCGGGCCAGCACAAGCTTAGATCACTGGGAGGCCCAATCGGTGGACATCCACAAGACAGCGTTACCTGTTTTTGAAGATGACGACGACAGGGGGCTGAGCAGCACGTTCAGGATGTCCATCATCCTTGGCTCGGTTCTCATGATGGTCGTCGTCATCCTCTGCCTGGTCGTCGTCCTGCCCCGCTCAGCCAAAAAGCATGACAAGTCCAAGCTCATGGAATTAAACATCCTACAGCAGCAAGAACCTCATGTTGCTGATGTGCCGGCCGTCATCGCAATAGTGTGTAAGGCCACCCGTTTCCCCGACACGTGCGAGGCGTCCCTGCTGTCGGAACCCTCCGCCCGCTTTGCCTTCAAAGTCACGGACGTCGTCGACTCAGCTGTCGGAATCTCTCGCACCGCGGCCGTCGCACTCCACACTCTTTCAAAGGACTTGCTGAAAACTTCGGACAACGTTAAGCTCACCAGCGCCGCCCGCGATTGCGAGTACTTGCTGGCGAGAGCTGCGAGTTTTCTCGCGAGATGCCAAGAGACCCCGCTCGCGAGGCAGATGGCCTGGCAGGTGGCCGACGCGCAGGCGTGGATGAGCGCTGCCCTCACCTACGAGAACGATTGCCGGTCGGCCCTCAACTATGTCAACACGACACTGGCCGTGGACCACCTTGTGGGGCAGGTGAATTACGCCATCACGCTCACCAGCAATTGCCTCAGCATCGTGGACGCTTACAGAGCTCACGGCAACGACACCAGTGCCTGGGCGCAACCAACACGGCTCAGCGTCTACAATGCAGCCGAGGGCTGCAGAGATGGAGCCGGAAGTAGAGACTGGTGGCGAAACGCCGCCGTCACGGTGGCCACGGACGGCACTGGCGAGTACTCCAGCGTGCAAGCCGCGGTGGACGCGGCGCCAGACGGAGCGACGGAGTGGTTTACGATCCACGTCCGAGAGGGGGTCTACAAAGAGACGGTAAGGATTCCGTCGGCCAAGAGAAAGCTAGCGCTGGTGGGGGAAGGAATGGGTAGAACGGTTATTACCGGCAACCGCACTGCGGAGATGCCGGGCGTCACGACGTACGACTCAGCCACTATGGGTAATTTGTCAATTGCCAATGTAGCGTAACGGCAGAACTAACAGAAACCATTGTACTAACGCAGCTGCTGTTTCGGTCGTCGCAGCGGTGGATGGAGACAGGTTCGTGGCGGTGGGCATGACGTTTGAGAACACCGCCGGCCCGGAGAAGCACCAGGCGGTGGCGTTGCGGGTGGACAGCGATTTTGCCGCCTTCTACAACTGCTCCGTTCTAGGTTACCAAGACACGCTCTACGTGCATTCGCTCCGGCAGTTCTTCAGTGGCTGCCGGATTGAGGGCACAATCGACTTCATCTTTGGCAACGCCGCCGCCGTCTTCCAAGACTGCCTCATCCTCTTCCGTCCGGGCATCCCAAATGTGGCCACCAGTGTTGTCACCGCACAAGGCCGGACGGACCCCGCCGAAACCACCGCCCTTGTCTTTCACAACTGCACCCTCAACGGAACCCTGCCCTTCCTGCAGAATTACGCAATGTCGCCCAAGAGCCACCACGTCTACCTGGGGCGCCCGTGGAAGAGCTTCTCCCGCACCATCTTCTTGCAGTCCAAGCTGGCCGGCTTTATCCAGCCGGAAGGCTGGCTGCCCTGGAACGGTACCGTCGCCCTCGACACCCTCTTCTACGGCGAATACCTCAGCTCTGGCCCAGGTTCCCACCCGACCACCCGTGTTGCGTGGTCCACCCAAGTTCCATACGACGTGGCTCTCTTCTTCACAGTTGCCCCCCTCATCCAAGGCGACCGCTGGCTCCCAGCCACAAATGTCCCCTTTGCCTTGTCACTATGAAGAAGTGGTGGTGTGTCACTATAAATTTACCGGCTTACTTCTCTCTCTCTCTCTCTCATCGAATCGAATCTGAAGGCATGCTCCATAACCTTGCGTTGGAGTAAAAAGTCTCAACTAAAAAGCTTGCATTGTGGACCTTCACGATAACCTTGTGTCAAAGTACACGTATTGTAGTGGACGGCAAAGCATTGTGTTTTCTTTCCTTATTTCTAATCGAAGCACAAGGAAGTTAACTTGTCCACCCAACCAAAAAACAAGAAGGTAGCAGACAATACATATTTTTCACTAAAGGTGTGTAATCTCGAGTATCTTGCTCAGGCTATATACCCCCATCATAGTCTTATATATCCATCTCAAGAGTAGATTGGTAAAGAAAGATGCCATCTTTTATTATCAATATAAAGGCAATTGGAGTTTTGTTCTTTTCTTCATCTATGCTTGAATTTGTATTTATGATCCTCATAATGTGAGTTTGAATTGCGTTGTTACACCATGCATTGTGTTTTCATACATGATATTAGAGCTTAGGATTTGAACATGATGGTTTGCAACTTATACTTGACAAAACTAAAGAAATAAAATATCTTAATCCAATGTGGTGAATGCTATTGCCAATGCACTTTCAAATTGCATTTTTGCCCGGTTGCATTATTTTGAGAAGACTCAACATAACGAAGTACTAGCTATGGAAATATAAACTTACCATGTCTTTGGAGGTCTTTGAGATACTTGACCTCACACTTAAATTGACCTTGAGCAAACCATGACAATAGATGCCAACAATCAAGACATCCGATTGATCACATCTTGCTCACCAACTTTGTTTTAACCTTAATTCAACAAATCATGTAGGACGTAGATGTGTGCCAGATCCTAGAGACTTACTTTGAGACCACCAATAGACACCAATAGTACTAGAGTGCAGAATTTGCAAGCTTGTTTTCAAAACAAGAAGATAAACGAGGGAGGATCGATGGTGGACACTTTTCTCATGAGAATGAAAGCCTAGTATGATAAAAAGACATAGTAGGCATTGTCACTCATCCAAAAATTTCACACCTTTAATACTTCTCTCACACCATGGGTTTTAGGCCTACCCATTTACGTTTTAGGAGCTCAACTCCATGCTCATGGAGGAAGATCAAATGTAGGGTAGAGAGCATTCATTCTCCATGTCAATTTAAGGTAAAAAAAATTGTAAAGCCTTCAATAACGAAAATGAAAAGAAGAAGAAAGTCAATTGCTATCGAAAGAAAGGACATCATGTCAAGAGTGCACGAAGAAGAAGCAAGCAGACGCTAATAAATGGTGCTTTGAAGATTAATAAAGCACAATATGGTACCAAAATTCTCTTTCACATTAATTAATTAGACAAGGGTGGGAGAGATTATTTTTAACCTTAGGAAAGAAGAGAACCTTTGTATCCGATGCGAACCTTAGTTTGGAATTTCCAGATTCTTCTAACCGCCTCAAAAAGTGAATAAAAGACCCAGCTAAGGCAAGGCCATTCGAGGCTCTGGCCTCCAACGTGAGCAAGAAACAGCGAGATAGGAAGACACAAGGGTGCCTTTACGTGAGAGAGCAAATTTTTTTTCTTTCGCTTCTATCGATCAACTTGAGAGAGAAAGAGCGAGGGACGAAGATGCCTGTTCCGTGAGAGAGGAATTTTTTTTAAACGAATCGTGTAAATCGTGCTCGTTTCGCATGTGAGAGAAAAAAAAATACAAATCATGCACTCGTTTCGGCTGAGAGAGATAGAGGACGTTTGAAAGGTGTTGATTAATGTCTTTTAGCTAAGGTCTTGAATTACTTAATTAGGCCTATCAGGGTTTGATTAATTAATTAATACGATAGTTAGCCTGAATATATTAGCACAAAAGGTTAGTAATGGCATGAAGGTTTACTACCTTTTTATCATTGTCAAAGAGCTTCCTTAAGAAGTCAATGTTGCTAATAATCATTTGAAAAGACTATTACTTCACTCTCCTCCCTAGTTAATCGACATATATTTATTTAATCAATCAACAATACTATCACACCACTCTCCTGCCTAGTTTGAAATGGTGATAAACAATGAAACACATTGGACACATTGGAAGATGAAAAGAAAACGTAGAGAGTTAATAATTTTTGAAGAAAGGGTTTCTAATCAATTACAAGGCAATCTTTTTGTTCTAGGTATGAAGAGGAATCTTCTATTGGTAGCCAAATACTAATGGTGATGTGTCATCTCATCTAGCTTGCTATGAAGAGTGGCCATGAGACTAGGGGAGTTCCAGAGTCTACGTCTTTCTTCTTTTGGAGCTCTTATCTTGTTTCTAAGGGCTTGTGGTGTTGACCACGAGACCAGGGAGTTCCACGAGATTGGGGGAGTTCCACGAGACTGGGGTAGTTCTCCAAAGTCTATGTCTTTCTTCTTTTGGAGCTCTTATCTTGTTTCTAAGAGGTTGGTATATCTGGTTCAGTTGGCCCCCCTCAGCTACATTATTAGCAACAAGTTGTAAGAAAAGTTAGAAATGTTCTTATTGGAATTTAGTAGCACAGTTTATTAATGATGCCTCTTAGACTTACACAGTGGCAAGTAGGCACATGTCCTGCAGGGTCATTTAGGAGAAATATGGACTCTCCATTTTGCCCCTTAACAAGTGAATAAAAAAAGATTGGCCTGACCAATGAGAGAACTGGGATTCTATAAAATAATAGAGCCCATATCTTTAAAAAATAGAGAAATGTCAGATTTCATGTCTGATTCCATATCTTTCATATCAAATGTATATGGAAGTTTGAAAACCGAATTTTATTTTTTTCTATTTTTTATGTTTTTTTTCTTTCCCTCCTTTTGCATTTCATTACCTTTTCATTTTTCCCTTTTTGGTGGAATTCAATTTTGTCATATGTTCTCCAACTCTGGTTCTTTCTTCATGAAAATTTACAGTCGTATTGTTCTACACCATAGCTCTCTCCTCCTAAAATTTCATCTCATCTGGACAAAACTTCTGTAAGTTATGCCCGTTTTCTCACATGAACTTTCTCTTCTCTACACCACAGATAGCTATCTTGATGTGAAGCGGCTTCAAATTCTTGTGAGTAATTATTATATATTTAAGGTTTATCTATGTTTTGTGTGGATGTGACTAATAATCATAGATTTAGGATTTGTTTATGTTTTGTCTTGATGTGTTGATGTTTATTTTCTCAGGAGCAAGGTTGTGAACAACAAGGTTGTGTAAATCAAAGCAGTAAGTTGCTATTTATTTCTTATTGTTTTAATCTTTATTTGTTACTTTCAATCTTCTTTGCACAGTATTGATTTGAAGTGGCATAAAATACCACAGTAATGATCATAGGTTTAGGATTTGTTTATGTTTTCTCTTGATATGTTGCTGTTTATTTTCATATGAGCAACAAGGTTGTGAGCAATAAGTTACTATTTATTTCTTGTTTTTTTTTATTTGTTTATTACAATCTTCTTTGCACAGTAATGATTTCAAGTGGCATAAAATACAACATTATTGATCATAAGTTTAGGGTTTGTCTATGTTTTGTCTGAATGTAAGTAATGATCATAGGTTTAGGGTTTGTTAATGTTTTGTCTTGATGTGTTTATGTTTATTTTCATAGAAGCAACAAGGTTGTGTAAATCAAAACAACAAGGTTGTGAGTAACAAGGTTGCTGTTTATTTCTTGTTGTTTTAATCTTTATTTGTTGCTTTTACAATCTAACATATATACTTATTAATCATGTAGTCTAGCTTTATTAATTTAGATGTCTTCAAGGAGGAGGAATATCATTAATATTCACACAGTTAAATTGGATTTTAATGCAACCAAGTACTCGTGAAAATTTCGAGGTCAAGCTCAAAGATGTCACAGACCCCAACAAGCAATGGAAAGGTAGAATCATAGAGTTCAGGAGACGCACAAATGGTATGAGTATAATAACAGAGGCTTTCATTCAACATGTTTATATGCACAAAGAGATTCGAATGCATCATGATAACTTCAGTGAAAGACATATATCTAACAGCAAGTTTATATCTCTATGCTTTATGTTCTTGTGCTTTGAGTCCATCCACTCTGCATGTTATAATACAAGCATATTTGTTGCTTGTAGCTTTATATCCATCTACTCTACATGAATGGTAGAATATAGAATATTTTAGTGGAAAGCTAAATGTTTTACATGCAGAGATAGGTGCCTTGATCTATGACAACAAGAGTGTAAGAGAATTGGCATCTCAGAATGTTTACTTTTATGATTCAGTGTATGATGTGGAGAGACATAGTTTGGAGTATATTCCATGTTACATATCCGTAACGCCGCTATACGGGCGTTACCACAAGAGGGGACGGCCTCTGGCTCACCACCCAGCCATAGAGGAAGAATGAGGATTGCCCCTCATCCCCCAGGCTATATAGTGTGTGGCCTGCCGTCCACACTAGCCTGGCCGCCCATGACTCCGCATGGGCGTCCTCTCCCACTGAACCCCGGACATGGCCATCCGGTCTGCCGTCGGTCACAGGCATTACAGCCTACGTGACATTACCCCCCCTTAAGAAGAGTTTTCGTCCTCGAAAACAAACTGGGAAAACCTTTTGGAAATTGCACTACGGCGTTCCCAGGTTGCCACCTCCTCATGCCTATCTGTCCATTTAACAAGTACCTCCTGGTACACTTTATGTCGGGTTTGTCTGTCTCGATACCCAAGAATCCTTTCCGGTTCATGTGATATCTTTGGTGGAGTGATCAATTCCACCAAAATCTCTGGAGAAACTGCGTTCTCTAACCCGTGAACTGA
This sequence comes from Cibotium barometz, assembly GCF_041138505.1. NCBI lineage: Eukaryota > Viridiplantae > Streptophyta > Polypodiopsida > Cyatheales > Cibotiaceae > Cibotium > Cibotium barometz. The sequence continues at coordinate 59,153,421 of NC_141063.1, read as the reverse complement.
TTTCTTCAGTTTACTGACATGGAAGACAGGATGAACTTGAGAACTCTCCGGTAACTCAAGTTTGTAGGCTACGTCCCCAATCTTCTTAAGGACTTTAAAAGGACCACAATATCTCGGAGAAAGTTTATCACACTTTACCGTTTTCATGGTTTCTGACTGCGCAGGAACCTTGAGGAATACAAAGTCACCTTCTGCAAAGGTCACCTTTCTTCGTCCTTTATCTGCATAAGTTTTAGCGCAATCCTGAGCGCTACGAATGCTCTCTCGTGCAGCTCTGAGCATATCATTCATATCTTCAAGGAAATCCTTGACAGATTGAATCTTCTCCTTTTCTAGGCCTACAACCATCGGAGATCTCGGCTGGAATCCATACATTAACATGAATGGTGTAAATCCAGTCGCTGAGTGTTTGGAGCTGTTATAGGCAAACTCCAATAAGGGAAAGTACTCTTCTCAATTTGATTGCTTCTTACTTACATAAGAACGCAACAGATCCTCGAGTATTTGGTTAACCCTTTCTGTTTGACCATCAGACTCCGGATGATCTGCCGTACTCATATCAGAGTAGTATCCAACTTTTTGAAGACTTCCCTCCAAAAATGACTGTTGAACTTTCTATCTCTATCCGACACTATATCTGCGGGCAGGCCATATAGCTTGTAGAGATGTTCAATAAAGAGTTTTGCCAACTCTGGCGTTTTTACAGTTTTCTTCGTGGCAATAAACTTTGCCATTTTAGTTAACCTGTCCACTACCACCCACACCGAGTCATTCCCTCGACTCGTCTTGGGTAAATCGGTAATGAAATCCATGGAAATGCTTTCCCATTTCCCTTGAGGAATCTCCAGCGGATGGAGTAGTTCTCGAACCTTAAGACGTTCATGTTTATTGACCTGGCACTTACTGCATTTCAGCACATAAGTCTGGATGTCTTTAAACAAACTAGGCCAATAAAACTGTCTTTTTACTAGTGCATAGGTCTTCTGAATCCCAGGATGACCCGCACTTGGACTATCATTACTTTCTTTAAGAATTTGGACACGAAAGTCACCAATAGTTGGTACACATACTCTACCCTTGTAAAGTAAGTACCCGTCGTCAATGGAGTAATTAGCATATTTCTCCCACGTGTTTGGTCGAGCTCGACCGCCGCTACCGGCAATCCAATGTGCCATTACAGGATAAAGAGTTTTCGTCCTCGAAAACAAACTGGAAAAGTTATTGGTAAGCAAATGTCTAGTAGTACTCACGCAAGTCGTGATTTGGTATTTCAACCAAAACCCCAAGACAAATTTCATGCCTTGATTTTGCATCATGGCATTAGCACAGAAGCTAATGTACTGGAGAGCACTCTAGTAGCGCAAGTTCTCAGACTATGCTACTAGATATTTGTAGACTACGCTACCATGTTGCATCACCAACCTGTTAAAACTTCTCCTTGGAAAGCTCTACGGCCATAGGAGAAATAAACTAGAGCCAATCTAATCATGCATCACAAGGATTAGTTCCAAAGCTGAGACATACTTTCTCTCTTAGAGTAACATCTTTGCACAAGCATATGCTCTAGAATCTTGTTGAGTTTCTAACTACCATCAATCTACGGATGGTTAAACTCCACTCTAACTCAGAGTAAATGTAAGATTTGAAGATTTCCCTTCAAATATAACAATCAAACTTCCTATCTCTTATGCCATACTATATCTGCTGCTGCGGGCAGACCATATAGTATGTGGAGATGTTTGATAAAGATTCTTGCACCACTATGGGTGTCTGGAGTTACATCCAATCACTTACAACTCTCTGTTGCTATTACCAAACACATCCCTTCAAGTATTGTCTGGACTCACACAACTATTCGAGTTTATGTGATATTTGAGGATAGCCCTCCTTTCCCTCAAGAAAGGTTTTTGTCCTCAAAAACTCTACTCTCAAGCTGACTACGCGCTAGTGTCATAGGTCCAAGAACAAATCTAGACCGTGTTTAATATCATATGTTATATTCTTGAGTCCTTCCAAGAAACTTTTAAACATCTTGCAACGAAGATGTGTTATAGTGTCTACGCACATAGAGTGGTACTATTGATAAAATGCTTTGCAACAGATCAGTGGTTTCACACTTGTAACAAAGTGCTTCATTGTTGCATATTATTACCCTTCATAAGCGGTTACACACTTATGAATCATTTGGGTGGGTTGTACCATCTATCAAGAAAAATTCCAAACTACTAATAACCACATTATCAATCCACAGATAATGACTGAGCTTGCTGTGAAGCCATAGGTTGCTAGGTAATTGATGGTAATTACACAAGCCCAATGTCTCATTACATCATACATTCAATATAAATGCAAACATCACAGTACTTCGTGATGATGTACTTAGGAATTTCATCCTATCCCTGTTTGGTGTTGGTATGAAGTATAACTATGAGAACATTATTTGCTGCCTCCTCATTATAGCGGCAAAGCTACCTACCCATCATAGGTGGCAATCTCTACCAAGCTATAACCAATGACAAGCAAATAAACGAGTACTCTTGTAAGAACTTCATAACCATATCTCGCACCAAACTCATAATCACTACGGATTAAATGCCAGGGCTTGCAAAATTGAATGTTATCTGATAGGTAGAGGGGATCATCAAACTACGGATGACCTCGACAACTCACTAGGACTAGTGATGTGTAACTTTTAAGTTACTCCACTCTCCTTGCTTATTCCATACCATCGAACAAATCGGTCCCTCGATTTGAGCAACGTCAACATATTTATGAGTACCTCGATACTCATGGATTGTGGTTCGGTAATTTAAAATGTTGATCTAGAGTATCTTTCACTCGAGGATCTTAATTTTATTAGCAGCTATGTATTAGTAGTGAGTAACTACGTACCCACTATCATCACACTAGTAGTTCCATACTAGTCTGTGAGTAACTCCGTACCCCATGGCGTACCTCCCCTGAGTGGGAGTACCATATACAACCATCTATAACAAGATGCTTAAGTCACTTGCTGCTAAGAAGTGACTACACAAATTGACATACTAGTCTGTGAGTAACTCCGTACCCAATGGCGTACCTCCCCCGAGTGGGAGTACCATATACAACCATCTATAACAAGATGCTTAAGTCATTTGTGCTAAGAAGTGACTACACAAATTGACCCCTCCATTGCACATTGCAGTACAATTTCTGGTATTACAACACGATTTTTGGACGTCCTTATCATAGAGGTCAACTTAAAAACTAGTGCATAGGTCTTGTGGAGTCTCGGCTGACCTAACCACACCACTGGTGACTTCCTACAAAAAATGTGGCGCCGAAGTCACCACCTATGTACTTTAACTCCGTAAAGTACATGGTCTTCATCTATCATCTATGGAAAGTTGTAAAACATTCCTGCGATGGATTTTTATCACCCTAAAATTATTGTACACTATTTTAGTGTGAAGAGCTTTTTTCCTGGGTACCATGGTTCACCCCAAGCTCATCTGTTGCTAAATTCTCCGATTTAACAAAAGATATGTCTGCCTCCGAACACTCCAGTTCAGCCCCAGACTTTGAGTTTACTTCTTAACACTCCGGTTAAGTCAAAACTCACCAGATACAGTAGGATTTACCACTAAGCTCTCCGGCTTAGCCTCCTATCCTAACTCAGCCCGAGTTTATGTACACGACATATGTCGGATCCGATACTAACAACAACCAGGCTCGTCTGGAGTGAGATACTACTCACTATTGCCATGTAAAACCTTATTAAATCCTAGAAATGCTCCACTCATTCCTTAGGGGTCATACAACTTATAGGGTTTACACGCACATGAACTTTGTAAGCAAAATAGCCTGTCATGCAATATTACAATTGCTTATGTAGGAAAGTAATATATTTCCCAAATTCATATGGTAGCAACTAAAATGTGCTTACAATCGCACACTTATGTTGAGCATAGGCAAGACTACGCTTGCAAAATGCTATAGGGCATCCCCCATGCATGAAACTGTCCAACCAAACTAGTCTTACTGCTAACCTCTAGATTTAGATCACTCCGGAACTAAATCACTCTGTTAGCACTAGTACACCATGATGGTCTTGCTACCTAGATCTTCTCCGAACTCTGTAACTGGGTTTTATCCCAACTTATGGCTATATTTGGTAATTTTCAAAGTTTAAATTTTATCTTGCACACTTTATCACTACAGACAAGTGTACATACAGACCTGCCAAAGAGTCAAGTTACATGCACAAGCCTTGGCGTCCCATTCCACCAAGACTACAATCGATTCCGTGAGAATTTGATGTCCCATACCATCAAGTTACCACCAAACCAATTGATGTGACATATAAAAAGGCTCTTTCCCTCCTCGAAAGATCACCACAAACTCTCGAGCAGTGGGATGTCGACGCATGGCAATAAAAAGAGGAGAAAACCATGCTAGTAAGTTTAAGAACAGTTCTCTTCGTCGATCAACTTTTATAAGGGCATTGAGCATTACATCTCAAGACTATACCCCTTCAGATTTACCTTTGATTTCTACAAATCAATCCTAAATCTGCTATTATTATCTAGGCGTATGCTAATCCCTCAGATTAGTACTCCTAGATAAACCATTCAATTGAGTACTGCTAGCAGCACTGCTAGCCCCGTTATCCCAAGTAATACACACTTTAGGGATTACTTTTACCAGGCAATCACGTGACTAAATCAAACTAGTCACTAATCTCTAGGCCCAAGTAGTGACACTATTTTGTTACTACCAACAACAAGGGCCAACTTGCCTCTACGGGCCAAGGCTCTCTTGTTGCTACAAACAGTAAGCAACTTGTTTGGACACAAGGCATAACCACATCAAGACTACGCTTGTACATGGTTCTCATTTGCCAAAGTTTATCACAATCTTCTAGCATCTGTTAAAAGATTGTGAAGGGTTATGAGCACTACAGCTCAATTAGGCTTACCTTGATTTCTCGTGATAAGCACTTCGTCTAATTTGGGCACAACTGACGCCATTGCCGGTCCTCTTAGCCCAAGTAAAACACACCGCAGTTTTAGATTTACACTATAGCCAAACTACGTGACTTTGATGGTCAATACTAAGTCTATGCTCAGCTTAAATTTAGTCTCTTCGAACCAAATGTGTGATCACCACATGTGTTACCCTCGAGGCGCTACGGCCATAGACGTGTTCACTAGGCACAACGGCCATAGAACGGCTCTCTCTCGAAGGACACGGCACTACGGCCGTGGGATTTGTCTCTCTCTTAGCACGCGGCGCTACAGCCGTGTGCGGTGGGTCTCTTTCGTGGAAAACGGGCACTACGGCCACACGGCGCGACGGCCGTGTTGGGGTTGTTTCGTGGGGTTTACCCTTGTTTTTTTTAAAAATAAATAAATAAATAAATAAATAAACGGGCCGGGCCGGCCTTCGTCGCTTCGGACGTGGCCGCCCGCCCGTGGGGAGACAGACAAACCCGACATAAAGTGTACCAGGAGGTACTTGTTAAATGGACAGATAGGCATGAGGAGGTGGCAACCTGGGAACGCCGTAGTGCAATTTCCAAAAGGTTTTCCCAGTTTGTTTTCGAGGACGAAAACTCTTCTTAAGGGGGGGGGTAATGTCACGCGCGGACTACTCTGACGATCCCATCCGCTCTGATACCAGTGTTACATATCCGTAACGCCGCTACGGGCATTACCACAAGAGGGGACGGCCTCTAGCTCACCACCCAGCCATAGAGGAAGAATGAGGATTGCCCCTCATCCCCCAGGCTATATAGTGTGTGGCCTGCCGTCCACACTAGCCTGGTCGCCCATGACTCCGCATGGGCGTCCTCTCCCACTGAACCCCGGACATGGCCATCCGGTCTACCGTCGGTCACAGGCATTACAGCCTACATGACATTCCACTACCACCGTTGTCTAGCCACAAGAATGGTATAATCCTAGCTTAGACATGTCAGAAGCATGAAGGGTAAAGATAAAACCTAATGTTCATGCTGCCATGAAACCATCCACAGGCTCTAGAGATGTGCATCTAAGTTGGTTTGTACCATTTGGTTTGTTTACACATTTGTTTGGATCTTGTGAAGTAGTTAAGAAAACTAAGATTACTTATCAATGCAAGTGCCCATCTGAGGATTGGATGACTCAGTTACTGGGTGAGTCATAGCATCTCAAGAGAACTCACCCACGATGATATCATTGAGTGTAGAATTACTGTGTCAGATGTTACTATCATTTAGGTAAGATTGCAGAATTACTATGTCTATTGATTATTGATGGTTTTTATTCATAAATACTTCATTGTAAGATAATGATTGTTGATTGTTGATTTTATTTTTTTATATTGGTTATTTATTTTTTTGACAGGTACTTCATTGCAAGACAAACTTTGTACATTTGCTTCAAGTATAGGAGGTGACGACTTCTACGAGGAGAGTGGCTCAGCTTGAACCAAGGCATGCAAGATGGCAGGCATTCAGCACTCATTGATGTGAATATTCTTTAGGAGGGTCATGACCCTTCTAGCGTTAATGTAGAAAGTCATTAGCCCCTTAGTTTTCTGAGGTAGGAAATCCAACTCATGTCCAATGATCCCCCTTGTAATTTTTATTTTAAGTTGGATGGTAGGAAGGTTGGGAGTCGAAGTGAACATTGCAAAACATGCAAACAGTGTGTTGCTCCACACATCCTTGAGATTGTAGAGTCCATGTAATTCTTATTCTTTCACGTGAGTACTAAAAACTGTTTCTCTAAACGTGTTATAAATTTAATTTTATTTCATTTTCATAAATTGTAGTGGTTTTTTTAAGTCTTCTATGTTTCGAACCCATTAATATGTAAGAAAATAAAGATAAGTATAAGTACAATTGTAAATATAAGTATAAATATATATTTAAGCATAAACAATAAGATAATTAATTATCCTAGAAATATAAATATGATTTATGATTTCTTATGTTTTAATGAAGTGTCATTAATTTTTAGTCTATGGATATAAGTATAAAAATAAATATAACTTTAAGTATATATTTAAGTGCAAATAATAATATAAGTAACTTTGTAAATAATAATAATAATAATATGTAACAAGAAATAAAAGTATGATTTATTATTTATTATATTTTATTGAAGTGTCCTTTATTTATAAGTATAAGTAGGGGTTATTTTCATTCACTTCTATTGCATTCTCTATCCCTCACTTTCTATCCACCTTGCTTGTTGCTCCCTTTATGCCTTCACCATGGCTTCTCATCACATGATGCGTTCGCACAGTGGATGAGTGAAACCCGTTACCGATCAGATATGGGACCAGATTTACCCTAGGTTTTTTTAGAGTGTTGAGCTAGAGAATATATTTAGAACTCTAGAGCCCGATAGCTCAGTGCTTGCATTTTTTTGTGTGGGATGTGATGATATCACATTTTTTATCCCTGACACCACTACTCAGTGGGATACCCCTAGAGTTCCTCTTCTCCATGAAGAGTGGTGGCAACCATAGAAAGGTTGTGCAAAGAGCACTTGCACATGTTCCCCCCCCCCCTCTCTCCCCCCTTCTGATCTATCTCTATGCCCCTCACTTTTGAGGAGGCAAACCCGATCGATCTCATCGAGCAGGATATTACCTTTGCTATTTATATATTATGCTCTCATTTTGAAGAAGATAATGATGAGGAGCCAGTGGTGCCTCTTCGCACCTATGAAGAAGCCAGAGGAGACATTCCTGGACAAGCAAGAAGAGGAGGCACGTAGCTTATCTCTGGACTTGTCGACTATCCACCAAGAGGTAGCCCATCCTACTGAGAATTCAAAACTTGCATCATTGAATGCCATCACTATAGATGGTGTTGAGTACTTGCTCATGCAGGATGTCCTCGAGGTCTTGGATTTGAGGGAGGAAGAGCTCTACTGCCCCTTGTCCGAGATGTTGATGAACACCTCATCGACTTTGACATTGTGGATGTCCCTCCACAAGTAACTGAGATTGGTCGATATACGATGGCACGAGCATAGATGATGTCTCTGCAATCATTCACATCCAAAGAAGTGTTGTAGAATCTGCTCCTAAGTATGATATCTTAGATGCAGAATTTGAGAGGCTGCAAGAGGAGCTCTTTGGACCTCGACCGCGCATTGACCTCTGACCCTGTACATGGTGATAGAGCGATTCCTGGGACAGACTAAGATGCATCGGACGGGAAACAGAATGATGAGGCTGAGAAGGTACGTAATTTTTTTTTAAATCTTCCTGAAAATTTCGGTGTGCGGGGCCTCAGGGGCCTGGGACCCTTGGGAAGCATCAGGGCTCTCCAGGCATGCCAACCGAAGGCTGGCGAGGATGGCCTTGAATCTATAGGCCCTCCAGGCATGTCAGCCGAAGGCTGGCGAGGACGAGGATGACCCTGAATTTGCAGATTCAGGGCCATCCTTGCCAGCCTTCGGCTGGCATGCCTAGAGGGCCCTGATGCTTCCCAGATTACATGTGTGGGGTCCCCAAGCCCCTGAGCCCCGCACTGACATTTTCATCTCATTTGAAAATATTTACTTTTCATGCAATTGTATTTTGAAATAATTTTTGATATTTTATTTTTGCATGCAAATATTTTCTTCAAGAAATTGTCTATGTCGATGAGTTTGCATCTAGAGCTGGTGGAACAAGGGACGATAGAGAAAGAGTCCAGGATGCAGCTTTGAAGGAGTACATTGGCAAAATCTTCCAAGACATTATTGTCTTTCACAAAGTATGCTCCCCTGATGGACAAGTCTCTCTAATGAAGATCAAGGCTTTAACAAAGGGTGCTGCATATTCAAGCCTATGCCTATGAAATCAAGCTTAGAGAAGGTGGTGCTTGTAAAGCACTGCAAGCTCCTATACTTGTTCGAAGCTCAGCGTGGAGGGAAGATTCATTCACTAGTTGGCCTAGGCCTTGCCACTGGGAAGATTGATCTTCATGCTATCCAGCTCGAGCTCGAAGGAAATTTTGTTGTAATTCCTTCGCTTAAACCTCCTACTGACTCTGCTGAGCCTAATTCTAAGAGGCGCAGAGTTTAGGATTTTTGTACTTGCTTCTATGTCATGATGTAACAGTTTCTATATTAATAAAAATATATTTTTGAAGTTTTGTCTCTGTTGTATTCGTGCGATCAAAAAATAATATTCAATCATTAATTTGAAATTGAAATCACAATACAAGTAGACACTTGGCAAGGATCAAAAAAATATATTTTCATTAAGTAAAGCATTTACATCATGTCACATGAGATTACATTGTGAAATATACATGAGATTATCCTAAACCCTAAACTGCGGCTCTTCATCACCATAATCTTTCCTCCACTTCCAAAGAACTAGCTGCATATCTTTGTCATCAGTGATGGTGACTCTCTTGGCATGGACAGCTGTGTACACTGTGTCACCATATATGTCCACCAAAAAAGCTTCAGCAGTCTCTTGAAGAGCTTCCAAAGCTACTGCTGTCCATCGTGTGGGAGCCTCACTGTTGTCAACCCGACGATGCCATCGAGATAACCGACGGCTCGCGTTCAAATCATCCATAATCTCCCTAACGAGGCGATGAAAAGACCTTCTCGGGATCAGAAGGTCTGATACTTTCTGATTTCCAAAGAGCGACGGTGCCGGGTCTCCACCGACTTTTGCGATGTGTGGACGGTGGTGGGGGCCTAACCTTCACGGAATCAACCCTCTTGGCAGTTTGCTTCGTGCGAGCCATATTCTTGAAGAAGATAAAACAAGAATAGAATGAAAACAAAAGACTCTGAACTTATATTTATAACTTGAAAATATAACTTATAGTTATATTTTTATAGAATGAAAATAAATAGCTCTTAAATTTTTTATATATTTAATAATTTCCTTTTTATAAGAGCCCCTCTCATGCAACATCTCACTAATTCCCTAGGGTTTCTAGAACTTCATTCCATGTTTAAAGTAATCTAATTTTTAGAGTAGTTTTTTTTTAGTAAAGACAAAATTTTTAAAACTTCTAAGTTGATTGAAATTTTATACACTTATAATCTTTCATGCATACATGTGTGAAAAATCCTAAATCTATATAAGACCTGTGAACAAAAAAATAATGCTTTCGATAAACTTGAAAAACTATATGAGAGAAAAAGATAATAACACCCAAGATATTGAGAAAGAAACATCAAATTGTACTTGTATTAAAAACACTTCTCATAGATTACAAGTACATTGAAACACAGGTTTACAACGCATCATATGATTTACACAAATCATATTATCCATATTCAAACTGAAGGCATCAGCATTATTACGAATCCTTCGTACAAGTCTCAAATCCTTGTCCATAAGAGTGATGTGCGCGAACTGACCATCATGCATGAGGTCCACCGAATATGCATCAACTGCTTCTTGAGAAGAGCTAGCAACTCTTGGGCTGACCATCGCTGTCTTGTATAGAATCTATTATGAGACATTCGCTGGAGATCTTACAATATCTCTCTCACCAGTCTTGAAAATGACGCCCTCGGTATGATTAAGTTTGTACTTTTCTGATACTTTCTTATTTCTCAAAGAGCAGCAGTGCTTGGTCTCCATCTACGCTTCTTGTGGGACGTGGTGGATGTGGATGCGTTGTACCTGTAGTAGTGCCTCCTAGATTATCAGTTTGAGTGCGCTCACTATCAATCTCCGTTTTGGTATATTGACGTGGGACTGTGTTAGGTGAGTCTTAGTAGGGTTCCTCTTAGCGCTTTGCTTGGTGCATGCCATGGCTTGAAAGCTAGAAGACCATAAAATGTAAATGTCTCACCACTTATAAGCACTTATAAGTAATAGTTTAGTCAACTTTAAAAATAACACAACTGTTCACACACAAGTATGCATATACTCTCACACACAAGTATATATATCAACACTATCAAAAAGTTATCCATGTTGACTTTAGTAAACACTTATTTTGAAAAAGTTATCCATGTTGACTTTAGCAAACACCTATTTCTTCAAAACATTGGATTGCTCCAATACTCTCATAAACATAAAATGTTATTTCATAATTACAATTCTATCGATATTTCGATTTGCTCTACCGACTGTCAATCATTCTGCATGATATTCTTTGGCTATGCTATTTTCATGTCTTGCTTTCCTCACTTCATATATTGCCCTGCAAATAGCTTCTGTATCATTGGATTTGGACTTTATTAATTTGTCCTCATATCTTATCTCTATTCTCCTATACCATCATTGGAGTAACTGCCTCATAGGATTAGAATCATTGATTCCACCTCCATGTGCCGTTGCTTTTTGGAATCTGCATCGAGCTTGCCAATGAGATCACTCCATGCCTTGTGTGGACCATATCACCAAACTTCCTTGTTTAGCAAAGTATTGACCATGAGCCTTAAGTATGTGCTGCATTCAAAAACACAGGATCCACAATTAAACTCAAAATATTACATTCACAATTTAATTGAAACACAGGATGTTTTGAATTGATGCTAGGATCCAATGCCATATTCATTAGTGTCAAGCGTTCAAGCTTTTGGCCCTTAACGACTTCACTCTCATCAAGCTTCAAAACAAATAGAAGCTTACCTCTGCACTCTTTGATAGACATGTTGTAGAACTTTACCATTGCTGCTTGTAGCTTGCATACATTCAATACAAAGTTATTGTCTACATACAATTTGAAGGGCACTTCCTTTGATCCAAACTTAAGCATCTGTGTATGTTCCAAATGCATTGGCTCACCAATTGCGTCTAAGACTTTTGCATTAAGATCTTCTTGTGTCTGCTTTACATGGAACGGTTTAGGGATGCGCACCACCCGTCTCTTGTTAAGAACAGCCTTAAACCCTGCATCCAATTGCTTATAAATCATAGCATAGGATTCGGAGCTAATCCCTACCTTGTCATATATGCCTTGAGCATCTGTTAGCTGTGAAGGTATTGCTTCAAGCGTTCTCTTGCAACATCATCATCCCAATGGTTTTTAATTTGGGGTTTTCCAATGCATACTTCACCATACCTTTGCTTAAGACCTTTTCAATTGCATCATCAACCTCTTCACTTGGGTTGGAAAACATATTCTTCATGTTTGCACATTGTGCATAGACCCGCCAATTATATTGCCCACTCCCTCTGGTCAACTCATGAAGTGGTTTGATGGACCTCACACACTCACGTGCTTGTTTGGTTTTTGTTGAGGGTCCAACAACAACAGCCTTTAAAAGCATTGCTACCATATTTTTTTTGTCCTTCTCCAAACCCTGCATTTTACATTGTAGTTCTGCATTGTCTACCTCGACAACATGCACCGCATTTTCCATAACATGCATCGCATCTTGCATAGTCTGATTCTCTCTCCTTTTCACTTAGTAATTTTTTGAGCTCCTTAATCCTTGCATCCATACCCATCATGGTTCACTGAACAGATATGTAAATACTATGAGGAAGCATTGCTAGCCTCCTAGTGTATCCCAATAACCCTGCATTACCTTCACACATACTTAATGAAAGATGTAAGCCCACTAAATTGTGGAGGTGTTTGGGTAATTGGATCGGGTGGATAAATACACCCCCAAAGATCGACATGTTTTTTCCCTGCATTTCTTTCTTGTTGCACTATCTCTGGTTGCTTTCTACTTGTTTCCGTTCTATTTTCTAGCGGTGCGTACTCAGTCTCCAATTGGAAGTGAATGTCTCTCTTCTTATTCGGCTTGCATCCTAAAATTAGCAATTAGACAAAACATAGATATTAACCAAAAATTATCTAACAAAATATAACTATTAACAAAAAGTAGCTTTTACACATTTGTACAACTAAAAAATATAACCACAAATAACATTATTGAACACAACTTTAACCAGATATAACTTCAATATAATTTAAAACTAAATCATAACTTGTAATCAAAATAACACACTTATTTCACCCAAATAACACAACAATAGCATCATAAATGAGAAATAGTATTATTGAACATAACATATAGACTTCAATATATCCTAAAACTAAATCATAACTATTAATCAACAATTATATTTCACACACTTCTTTCACTCTAAAAATCACTAATAAATAATCTAAATAGCACAAAAATAGCATCCTTAATCTCAGCTATTATCTGCTATTTTACACATGACTAAATCACATTTAGAACAATAAGATGGTTAAAATAGAAAAGAAAACAAAATAACTCAGATAATATTAAATCATAACAAAATAATTCAAATAGCACAAAAATAACATCATTAAACTTAACTATTATCTTCTATTTCACACATGAGTAAATCACATTTAGAATAACAAGATTAACATTAATAGAAAAGAATACATAATAACTCAGACAAAATTAAACCATAACAAAATAACATAATAGATCACAGTAATAATCATACCTCCACTGCTCTCTTGTTCTTGATTCTTTTGCAGAGATTGATGAACAGAAATAGCCACAAAATAGCCTTCGCCACCGAATGGGGACATAACATATTATTGAACATAACATAATATATAAACTTCAATATATCCTAAAACTAAATCATAACTATTCATCAACAATTATATTTCACACACTTCTCACTCAGAAAATCACTAATAAACAATCTAAATAACACAGAAATAGCATCCGTAAACTCAACTATTATCTACTATTTTACACATGACTAAATCACATTTCCAACAATAAGATGGTCAAAATAGAAAAGAAAACAAAATAACTCAGACAATATTAAATCATAACAAAACAATCCAAATAGCACAAAAATAACATCATTAAACTCAACTATTATCTTCTATTTCACATATGACTAAATTACATTTAGAATAACAAGATTAAGAAAAGAAAACATAATAACTCAGACAAAATTAAACCATAAGAAAACAACATAACAGATAACAGTAATGATCATACCTCCATTGCTCTCTTGTTCTTGATTCCTTTGTGCAGAAATTGATGAATAGAAAGATGATTGAAGGGGAAGATGAATATGTGGTTCCACCTAAATGGCATCCAATAATCAACCTACCCTTCAATTTCTCTGTTATAAAACAGAAGAAACCCCATGATTGAGAATATCTAGACTCATTAATGTGGTTTAGGAGGGAAAGAAAACTCTTGAGCATAGCTACTAAAAAAAACAAACATAGATTTGAATTTTCTCTGTACAAAGGAGGGAAAGTGAAAAATCAAAGCAAACTAAAATCGCCCTGAACTGAAAACCCTACTTTTCTTATTCGAAAAAAATGTAAAGAAGTCTCTAAATGAAGAAAATATTCATAAACCCTTGTATACTTAATGAAAAATGACGAAAATTAACAGTCACACTCTTAGAGCATAGAGGTAGGCGTGGATAAAAAGAAATTCAAAAATCTGATATCTACATCAAATTATTTCATTTTTAACTTTTCCCATTTTGAAATACGTAAATGCAATCTATTTGGAAGGAATTAGAAGTTGAAAAGTCAAGTGGGCATTTAAGAGTGTCACATCTTAGATGCTTCACGTTTTTAGATCAAGTAGAATATTATTATTTCAAATTTTTGAGAATTTTCAAGACATGTGGTCATAACTTTGAAGATGGAACAGTACTACAATAAAATAATAGGTGAATCTCTTTTAAAAACAATATAAAGAGATCTCCTTGATTCTACAAGAGCTAATATTATAACATTATTTTAGAATCTTTTTCTAGAGAGAGAGAGAGAGAAGTGAGAGAAACCCCTTAAGGGGCAAAATGGATAGTCCATATTTCTCCTAATGCTTCTTTAACCCTCTCCTATGAGTTGCGAACATCAAAACGAAGGCATCACTCTCCTCTAGAAATAGATCCTCAATCACCCGATCATTGTTGCAGTGGCAGTTATGCAGTAGGTGAGTACTCAAAGAAAATATGAAGGACATTGTAGAGATCTCCATTACCCACCTCATCAATTGGCAAGTGTTAACTTCTAGGTGTATCCTCATAATCTCCACTCGTGGCTCTCCACTCTCTGACTAGATCAAGCTACACAAGCTCCACACCTTGTTAGCGATTCATCACTTTGTAAAAACAACAAAATATGTATCTATCTACATAGGTTTTCCCTCTTGCCACATGTCACCTCTAGCCATCTCCACTAAAACAATCACCTCTAGCCATCTCCTCTAAAACAATCTCCTTTGCTCCTTCTCTAACAGACGTGGCAATAGTGTACAAAGAGGCAAATTGTGCAAGGGTGGGGAACAGTGCCATAATAGCATGTAGGTATAGAACTAATATATTATATATGTGTGTGTGTGTGCATACGGAGGTATAGAACTAATATATTATATATGTGTGTGTGTGTGTGCATACGGGGGTGCGTGTATGTATGTATGTATACATACATACATATATACATACACAAACATATGTACACATACACACATATATACATATATTCATATATACATACACACACGTGTATACATCATACGTACATACATGCATACACACACGTGTATACATCATACGTACATACATGCATACACACACGTGTGTGTGTGTGTATGTATTGATACATAATGTATGTACATACACATGTATTATGCATACATATGTGTGTGTATGTATATAATGTGTGTACATGCATACATACACACATTTGTATTATGCATACATATATATGTGTATGTATATATATACATACATATATGTGTGTGTAAGATTCCTCCCTCCAGCTTTTTGAGGTGTGCAGGTGTAAGAACCTCCCCTTCTGATCTTATAATTATTTCCCTCTATGAAATAAAAGAAAGATTCTGTTTTACCCTGTTGTGACCTAGAGAGAGAAAATGTCTAGAGAGAGATAGTCTAAAATTGAGATATTTTTAGATAGAAAAATCTTCCTAGTGTCTAAAATGAATTCCCCTGAAACATAAATTCAAAAAAAACTTTCCAATGTGCAATTGGAAATGGGTATAAAGGACCTTAGCCTAAGGGTCTAGATTTTCAGAAATTTTTGGATTATGGTCCAATTAAGGTTCCTATGGGCCAATAAGATCAATCCATGTGTGGGGAGGAGATAAATCTAATTTGTAAAATAAAAATACCCAAAAATGTGTAAATGCTCACATAAGATGAAGAGTTGACTATGTACAAGGGTTATTAGTAAAAAACTATGAGTATTACTAAAAAAATGAGATATTTTAGGTATAATGATTCCATTTTGACACATGTGTAAGGAAGGGGAGTCTCTTCAAGGAGCCGCCTACTTCACATGCTTGAATGAGTTTTAAACTCAAAAATAATGTGATATTTTTATCTCTCCTCTCTCTTGGATCAAACCGAATCAAAAAGGAACCAAACTAGATCCAAATCTGGTCCAAATTCAACCAAGTTGAATCTAGAAAATTCTAGAAATCAGTTGGTCTTGGTTAGAGCCTCCCTCTCCTATAAATAGAACCTGAGCCCTTTGTAAAAAAATAGGAGAATTATACTATGCCAGAATTATGCTGAAATAATGATAATTTTTACTATTCTCTAAAATTCTCTCCAAATTGAAGAAATTGGAGCTTCCCTCCTTCTTCAATCTCCATTGGTGACTCCATCAACATACCAAACCAATTGATTGGTTGGGGGCCTCTACCGTGATCAAAGAATCAAGCAATTTGTAAGGTAAAGGGTGAATTTTGATCTTTTTCTATAATTTCTCAATGTTTCTCTCTTCTCAACCCCTCTCAAGCTTGAGAAGCTTAATTGGAATGGCTTTTTAATGCTATTGAAGTTAATTGATGAATGATAGTAAGGAAATACATAAATTTCCATTTATGCTTAATTTTAATGGTTTTTATGTAATTTCTCTCTCTCACTTAAAGAATGGTCATTCCCATGACCTATTCTCAATGCAAATGAAGCTTTTCCCTAATCCAGGAATAAATTCTATGCTTGTTTAATTGGAGGCCAAATTCATGGCTTTTTTATGCTTTCAAGTTAGTTATTTCATTAAAATATATGATTCAATCCATAATGGGTTAATGATCCAATTAGGGATCATTCTAATCATATCCATAATGTTAAAGTTTATTATTTTAGAATAAATTGAGATTTATCAATAATAGCAGCGGATCTATGGTGAAATTTCTGTAAAAATTACACATAAAATATTTTCATTCAAAGTATGAAAAGAGGACTTCCTACCATATTCTAGGAATTATCATCCTAGATTAATTGAAAGATTTTCATTGTAATCATGGAGAAATTTATTTTTATGTTTATGCATAATTATTGAATTAAGAAAAAGAGAAATTTCTAGTAATTAAATTTTATGTTAAAAGAGTAATCCCCACCATGACCTTGGGAATCCATGTATTCCATTAATTTAGAGAAAAGAATTGGAAAGCTAAGATTATGTATAATTTATGTAAAAAAATTTAAAGAAAGATTTTAGTTAAATTTATCTTTTTGTATAGATAAATTTTTATGATGAGAGAGGAATTCCCACTATATTGGAATTCAAATATTTAATTAAGGAAAGTGTAATTCCTTGTGCAAAGGAATTAATAGAGATTTTATTTAATTTTTAAGAGAATAATTTAATTTAATTTATCTTTTTCTTAGATAAGTTTAAAGGTTAAAAGAGGAATTCCCATTACAATTGGAATTCCATGATTGGATGAGAAAAGAGAAATTCTTATCATTTGGAATTATGAGATAAATCATTTAATTTCAATGATAAAATTTTTAGATAAATTTATTTATCTATGAGAAATAATTAAATGTTAAAAGAGGAATTCCCATTACATTTGGAATTCCATGATTGTATGAGAAAAGAGAATTTCTTATCATTTGGAATTATGAGATAAATCATTTAATTTCAATGATAAAATTTTTAGATAAATTTATTTATCTATGAGAAATAATTAAATGTTAAAAGAGGAATTTCCATTACATTTGAAATTCCATGATTGGATAAGAAAAGAGAATTTCTTATCATATTGGAATTATGGGATAATTCATTTAATTTCAAAGATAAAATTTTTAGATAAATTTATTTATCTATGAGAAATAATTAAATGTTAGAAGAGGAACTCCCATTACATTTGGAATTCCATGATTGGATGAGAAAAGAGAATTTCTTATCATATTGAAATTATGGGATAATTCATTTAATTTCAAAGATGAAATTTTTAGATAAATTTATTTATCTATGAGAAATATTTAAATGTCAAAAGAGGAATTCTTACGACATTTGGAATTCCCTCATTAGCTGGGCAAAGAGAAATTTCTAACATATTGAAATAATGGATATTTTAATTTAGATGAATTTATTATATGAGAAATACTTGATGGAAAAAGAGGAATTCCCAGGACATTGGAATGTAATTAATTAAAAGCAAAAAAGAAGAATTTTCATGGTAATTGGAATCCTAGAAATTAAATGGGAAGAAGAGAAATTTTTAGTATAAATTTGATTTATGATTACTTTACCATAAGAGAAAATATGGGTAGAATTGATTTCTATAAATCCCATGAACTCTTTTATTCAAAAGAAGAATATTGAATTTAGTTAAATAGAGGAATTGAGAAGCAATATGAAAATAATCCTCAGAAAAGAATCTTTAATTTAGGCCAAGCAATTGGCAGGAATTTAGAAAAAAAAAGTCCTATTATCGATATCAATCTAGAAAAAGCTATAAAAAGGTAATAGCATGAAAATGGGATGTGATAAAATGTGTATGTGATATGATAGGATGTGATAAGATGTATAAGGGATGTGATCATATAAGAATGGATGTGATAAGATGAGTACGTGATGTGATAGGATATGATAAGATGTGTAGGAGATGTGATCGGATAAGAATGGATGTGATAAGATGAGTATATGATGTGTTAGGATGTGATACGATGTGTATGTGGTGTGATAGGATGTGATTAGATGTATAGGAGATGTGATCAGATAAGAATGGATGTGATAAGATGTGTATGTGATGTGATAGGATGTGATAAGATGTGTAGGGGATGTGATCAGATAAGAATGGATGTGATAAGATGAGTATGTGATGTGATAGGATGTGATAAGATGAGTATGAGATGTAAAAGGATGTGATAAGATGAAAAAGGATGTGATAAGATGTGTATGGGATGTGATAAGATGTGTATGGGCTGTGATAGGATGAGAATGGATGTGTGAATGTGAATATGGATACAAATGTTAATGTGAATATGGATGTGGATGTGTGAATGAGGATGTGGATGTGGATGTATGAATATGGATGTGGATATGGATGTATAGATGTGGATGTAGATGTGGATGGGGATGTAGATGTATGAATGTGGATGTGGATATGGATGTACGGATGT
Source organism: Cibotium barometz (assembly GCF_041138505.1). NCBI lineage: Eukaryota > Viridiplantae > Streptophyta > Polypodiopsida > Cyatheales > Cibotiaceae > Cibotium > Cibotium barometz. The sequence goes on along the minus strand of NC_141063.1, from coordinate 59,134,113 downwards.
GGATGTGGATGTGGATGTGGATGTGGAATGTATGAATGTGGATGTGGATGTATGAATATGGATGTGGATATGGATGTATAGATGTGGATGTAGATGTGGATGGAGATGTAGATGTATGAATGTGGATGTGGATATGGATGTATGGATGTGGATGTGGATGTGGATGTATGAATGTGGATGTGGATGTGGATGTAGATGTATGAATGTGGATGTGAAAATGGATGTATGGATGTAGATGTGAATGTGGATGTATGAATGAGGATGTGGATGTGGATGTATGAATGTGGATGTGAAAATGGATGTATGGATGTAGATGTGGATGTGGATGTATGGATGTGGAATGTATGAATGTGGATGTGGATATGGATGTATGGATGTGGATGTGGATGTATGAATGTGGATGTGAAAATGGATGTATGGATGTGGATGTGGATGTATAGATGTGGATGTGGATGTATGAATGTGGATGTGAAAATGGATGTATGGATGTAGATGTGGATGTGGATGTGGATGTGGATGTGGATGTATGAATGTGGATTTAGATGTGGATGTGGATGTATGAATGTGGATGTGAAAATGGATGTATGGATGTAGATGTGGATGTGGATGTATGGATGTGGATGTGGATGTGGATGTATGAATGTGGATGTGGAAATGGATGTATGGATGTAGATGTGGATGTGGATGTACGAATGTGGATGTGTATGTGGAATAATGAATGCGAATATGTATGTGAATGGATATGCCATCGATATGAGCGAATGGATGAGATGAGATGTCATGTGAATTAGAATGAGAATGAATGAGATGTAATGAGAAATGGATGTGATGAGACGTAATGTAATTTAAGAAAGATAGGAATGGATGTTATGTGAAGTGAATGAATCTGATGGAAAATGATGTATCTGGTTAAGAATGGATACGCATATGATTTGGATTTGGGTTAAGTAATATGGATTGATGTGGAACAATCTGGAAAGACGAGAGTTCATTATAGAAACTGTATTTGTGAACTATTTCTAAATGACTGTTTTATGTCAAGAATGCTGGGGAAGCATTTTGACTGTCTTGAGAATGTGGTCGTGGAGACCTACCTGCTGATAAAGTTGCAACAGCTGATGGAGAGTCAACGGAGGACGTCTCGCGTAGCAAGGTCGGCCGAGGTCTTGACCAGCCTCGGTTCAATTTAAATGGTGAGCTTCCGGTACGGTAGATGAGGGACCAAGGAAGCGGCCTATGAGTGAAGCGCTAGGTGACCTGTGAAGGATCCTAGGGGGTGTTGACCATACGGTGCTCGGGCTCTAGGTCACCGAAGATACCCACACGTGCGTCGTGGAAGATATTGGAACAAGGAGTAAGAGTTATTTTCTGAAACCGAGTATGGATCTGGTTGATTAACCTTGCTGGTCCTCAACTGATGAGTCCATAGCTCTCTTATATGGATCTGTTGGTTGATCTTGCTGATCTTCAATGAGGATTCCATCTTGATTTTTATAAATGAGCTAGGGTACTATGAGCTAGGAGTTATCGAAAAGGCCCCTGAGTGAACAGGTGGTGAGCGTTCTGGTTGCCAATGATGCCATAGATACTCCGATGAAGGAATGATTGGAAATTAAGATTCAACCGGATACTTGGAAGTTTATGAATCAGTAACACTATGATTTCATTAAATGACTGATTTAAATACAGTTGAATCTGGGAAAAAGGCAATTTCATATTGGGTGTGTAAGTGGTGTGACTGGAGTTAAATTTGCTTGAAAATCCGGCTAGGGGGCCTGGGAACTCTTTTCCTTGGTACCCGGGACAAAACCTAACCCAATTCTAAGTTGGATCCCATCACTACAGTCGTTGGGCGGTTGGCTAACCCATGGGACTGGATGGGGTTGGGCTGGACTGATGGATCCGTAAAATGAGACTCAATTTCTATTGTAGTACGCTAGATGAAGTAAATCCCGGATAATAATTGTTCTATGGAAAAAGGAATCAATGGATGTGCCTCTCGATGGGGAAAAAAGCGTTGTTCTCTATGATCCAAGTGCAAGTTTCTTCCTTGATCTGACCATGTGACTTTAGGTTCGGTCGGATCAGTTTGATCAGTAATGACCTTGACTACGTTGGAGTAAAATTTTATCCTGGAGGAATCGCCTGTGCTTTTCGAGCAAGAGAAGTTTTTTCGAGTTCGGTTTTGGAAGAACAGAGAAATTAGTCACCTATCCGGATATCCGTGGGCGAGGCCCCGAGTGTGGGACCCTGCCCCACGCAAGATGTGCTACTTCCGCTGCTAGCACCCCGAATCCGTTGCGCGTCGGGGACGGGGATCTTACAGTTGGTATCAGAGCCAATTGACTAATGAGGATCAACCAAAAAGCCAAAAATGTCAAAAATTTATGAAGTAGCAGTATAGGATCAGAATTGTGTGATGAAATTCATACAAATTGTTATTTGAACTGAAATTCATAAATTAGTAATTGGGTCTTCAGATGGAAGTACCACAATTGCATGGAATCCCTGACTTGCTTGAGGCCTAGAAATGATAGTCTTTACCTTATAATTCCAAGGGCCGTGACTACCCGTATATACTGAGGGTATAACTGCAGCTCTTTACTGGCAGTATATACGAGTAAATCTAAGACTTGAAATTATAAGTATTAATGCTATCCAGATGATGAATTCGAATGTGGTTGATATGATTTTTAAATTCTGGTTGTGAACTGATGAGTTGATTTGGATTCTGATTGAAAAAAAAAGATGATTCTTGAATTTTGGTTAAAAAGCATTAAGCTGAACAAAAACCACAATGAGGATGAATGTAACAAGTCCCTGTGCTAATATTCGTAACTGGAATGATGTTAGTGACTTCAGCAAATCACTATGAGATTAGTGGATTGTGCTGTCACATTGCTACTATTAACACGACCCGGTGGATCAAGTTAATTGAATGACAAATTCAGGACTTGTTTGACAAAAATTCTCGTGGAGGAATGTTCAGGAGGAATGTTCAGAAAGAAATTTTTTCGGTCTAATGGACCATTATTGTGTTAAAAGTATGAATGTTACGATCTGAATGAATCGTTATCCGATGATGAGTTCTATATAAGAGATCTTTATCCCACGATTCTGTTGGGTTGACCAGAATATAAGGAACCCCAGAATCAATTGGATCTTAAGGGGAAGAGTTGTCCTCTAGTTGCGAGATGAGGACATCTCGCATTTTTTAAGTGGGGTAGGATGTAAGATTCCTCCCTCCAGCTTTTTAAGGTGTGCAGGTGTAAGAACCTCCCCTTCTGATCTTATAATTATTCCCCTCTCTGAAATAAAAGAAAGATTCTGTTTTACCCTGTTTGTGACCTAGAGAGAGAAAATATCTAGAGAGAGATAGTCCAAAATTGAGATATTTTTGGATAGAAAAATCCTCCTAGTGTCTAAAATGAATTCCCCTGAAACATAAATTCAAAAAGAACTTTCCAATGTGCAATTGGAAATGGGTATAAAGGACCTTAGCCTAAGGGTCTAGATTTTCAGAAATTTTTGGATTATGGTCCAATTAAGGTTCCTATGGGCCAATAAGATCAATCCATGTGTGGGGAGGAGATAAATTTAATTTGTAAAAAAAAAAACCCAAAAATAAGTAAATGCTCACATAAGATGAAGAGTTGACTATGTACAAGGGTTATTAGTAAAAAACTATGAGTATTACTAAAAAAATGAGATATTTTGGGTATAATGATTCCATTTTGACACATGTGTAAGGAAGGGGAGTCTCTTCAAGGAGGCGCCTACTTCACATGCTTGAATGAGTTTTAAACTCAAAAATAATGTGATATTTTTATCTCTCCTCTCTCTTGGATCAAAAATAATGTGATATTTTTATCTCTCCTCTCTCTTGGATCAAACCGAATAAAAAAGGAACCAAACTAGGTCCAAATCTTGTCCAAATTCAACCAAGCTGAATCTGGAAAATTCTAGAAATCAGTTGGTCTTGGTTAGAGCCTCCCTCTCCTATAAATAGAACCTGAGTCCTTTGTAAAAAAATAGGAGAATTATACTATGCCAGAATTATGCTGAAATAATGATAATTTTTACTATTCTCTAAAATTCTCTCCAAATTGAAGAAATTGGAGCTTCCCTCGTTCTTCAATCTCCATTGGTGGCTCCATCAACATACCAAACCAATTGATTGGTTGGGGGCCTCTACCGTGATCAAAGAATCAAGCAATTTGTAAGTTAAAGGGTGAATTTTGATCTTTTTCTATAATTTCTCAATGTTTCTCTCTTCTCAACCCCTCTCAAGCTTGAGAAGCTTAATTGGAATGGCTTTTTAATGCTATTGATGTTAATTGATGAATGATAGCAAGGAAATACATAAATTTCTATTTATGCTTAATTTTAATGGTTTTTATGTAATTTCTCTCTCTCACTCAAAGAATGGTCATTCCCATGACCTATTCTCAATGCAAATGAAGCTTTTCCCTAATCCAAGAATAAATTCTATGCTTGTTTAATTGGAGGCCAAATTAATGGCTTTTTTATGCTTTCAAGTTAGTTATTTCATTAAAATATATGATTCAATCCATAATGGGTTAATGATCCAATTAGGGATCATTCTAATCATATCCATAATGTTAAAGTTCATTCTTTTAGAATAAATTGAGATTTAATAACAGCGGAGCTATGGCAAAATTTCTGTAAAAATTACACATAAAACATTTTCATTCAAAGTATGAAAAGAGGACTTCCTACCATAGTCTAGGAATTATCATCCTAGATTAATTAAAAGATTTTCATTGTAATCATGGAGAAATTGATTTTTATGTTTATGCATAATTATTGAATTAAGAAAAAGAGGAATTTCTAGTAATTAAATTTTGTTAAAAGAGTAATCCCCATGACCTTGGGAATCCATGTATTCCATTGATTTAGAGAAAAGAATTGGAAGGCTAAGATTATGTAAAAAATTAAAGAAAGATTTTAGTTAAATTTATCTTTTTGTATAGATAAATTTTTATGATGAAAGAGGAATTCTCACTATATTGGAATTCAAATATTTAAATAAGGAAAGTGTAATTCCTTGTGCAAAGGAATCAATGGAGATTTTATTTAAATTTTTAGAGAATAATTTAATTAAATTTATCTTTTGCTTAGATAAGTTTAAAGGTTAAAAGAGGAATTCCCATTACAATTGGAATTCCATGATTGGATGAGAAAAGAGAAATTCTTATCATTTGGAATTATGAGATAAATCATTTAATTTCAATGATGAAATTTTTAGATAAATTTATTTATCTATGAGAAATAATTAAATGTTAAAAGAGGAATTCCCATTACATTTGGAATTCCATGATTGGATGAGAAAAGAGAATTTCTTATCATATTGGACTTATGGGATAATTCATTTAATTTCAAAGATAAAATTTTTAGATAAATTATTTATCTATGAGAAATAATTAAATGTTAAAAGAGGAATTCCCATTACATTTGGAATTCCATGATTGGATGAGAAAAGAGAAATTCTTATCATATTGGAATTATGGGATAATTCATTTAATTTCAAGGATGAAATTTTTAGATAAATTTATTTATCTATGACAAATAATTAAATGTTAAAAGAGGAATTCCCATTACATTTGGAATTCCATGATTGGATGAGATGTGGATATATGAATGTGGAGATATGTGGATATATGAATGTGGATGTGAAAATGGATGTATGGATGTAGATGTGAATGTGGATGTATGAATGTGGATGTGGATGTGGATGTATGAATGTGGATGTGAAAATGGATGTATGGATGTAGATGTGGATGTGGATGTATGGATGTGAAATGTATGAATGTGGATGTGGATAGAGATGTATGGATGTATGAATGTGGATGTGAAAATGGATGTATGGATGTGGATGTGGATGTGGATGTATGGATGTGGATGTGAAAATGGATGTATGGATGTAGATGTGGATGTGGATGTATGGATGTGGATGTGGATGTGGATGTGGATGTATGAATAGGGATGTGAAAATGGATGTATGGATGTGGATGTGGATGTATGGATGTGGATGTGGATGTATGAATGTGGATGTGGATCTGGATGTATGAATGTGGATGTGGATGTAGATGTATGGATGTGGATGTATGGATGTGGATGTGGATGTGGATGTGGATGTATGAATGTGGATGTCGAAATGGATGTATGGATGTAGATGTGGATGTGGATGTACGAATATGGATATGTATGTGGAATAATGAATGCGAATATGTATGTGAATGGATATGACATCGATATGAGCGAATGGATGAGATGAGATATCATGTGAATCAGAATGAGAATGAATGATATAAGATGTGAATGAATGAGATGTAATGAGAAATGGATGTGATGAGACGTAATGTAATTTAAGAAAGATAGTAATGGATGTTATGTGAAGTGAATGAATCTGATGTGATGGGATGGAAAATGATGTATCTGGTTAAGAATAGATACGCATATGATTTTGATTTGGGTTAAGTAATATGGATTGATGTGGAACAATCTGGAAAGACGAGAGTTCATTATAGAAATTGTATTTGTGAACTGTTTGTAAATGACTGTTTTATGTCAAGAATGCTGGGGAAGCATTTTGACTGTCTTGAGAATGTGGTCGTGGAGACCTACCTGATAAAGTTGCAACAGTTGACGGAGAGTCACCAGAGGACATTAAACGTAGCAAGGTCGACCGAGGTCTTGACCAGCCTTGGTTCAATTTAAATGGTGAGCTTCCGGTATGGTGGATGAGGGACTAAGGAAGCGGGCTATGACTGAAGCGCTAGGTGACCTGCGAAGGATCCTAGAGGGTGCTGACCATACGGTGCTCAGGCTCTGGGGGGTCGCCGAAGATACCCACATGTGCGTTGTGGAAGATATTGGAACAAGGAGTAAGAGTTGTTTTCTGAAACCGAGTATGGATCTGGTTGATTGACCTTGCTGGTCCTCAACAACTGATGAGTCCATAGCTCTCTTATATGGATCTGTTGGTTGATCTTGCTGATCTTCAACGAGGATTCCATCTTGATTTTTATAAATGAATATTTGCCGGGTACTATGAGCTAGGAACTATCGAAAAGGCCCCTGAGTGAACAGGTGGTGAGCGTTCTGGTTGCCAATGATGCCATAGATACTCCGATGAAGGAATGATTGGAAATTAAGATTCAACCGGATACTTGGAAGTTTATGAATCAGTGGATGTATGAATGTGGATGTGAAAATGGATGTATGGATGTATGGATGTAGATGTGGATGTGGATGTATGAATGTGGATGTGAAAATGGATGTATGGATGTAGATGTGGATGTGGATGTGGATGTGAAAATGGATGTATGGATGTAGATGTAGATGTGGATGTGGATGTGAAAATGGATGTATGGATGTAGATGTGGATGTGGATGTATGAATGTGGATGTGAAAATGGATGTATGAATGTAGATGTGGATGTGGATGTATGAATGTGGATGTGGAAATGGATGTGGATGTGGATGTGGATGTGGATGTGGATGTGAAAATGGATGTATGGATGTAGATGTAGATGTGGATGTGGATGTGAAAATGGATGTATGGATGTAGATGTGGATGTGGATGTATGAATGTGGATGTGAAAATGGATGTATGAATGTAGATGTGGATGTTGATGTATGAATGTGGATGTGAAAATGGATGTGGAAGTGGATGTATGAATGTGGATGTGAAAATGGATGTATGGATGTAGATGTGGATGTGGATGTGGATGTGGATGTATGAATGTGGATGTGGATGTGGATGTGGATGTATGGATGTGGATGTATGAATGTGGATGTGGAAATGGATGTATGGATGTAGATGTGGATGTGGTGGATGTGGATGTATGAATGTGGATGTGGAAATGGATGTATGGATGTAGATGTGGAAATGGATGTATGGATGTAGATGTGGATGTGGATGTACGAATGTGGATGTGGATGTGGATGTACGAATGTGGATGTGGAAGTGGAATAATGAATGCGAATATGTATGTGAATGGATATGACGTCGATATGAGCGAATGGATGAGATGAGATGTCATGTGAATCAGAATGAGAATGAATGATATAAGATGTGAATGAATGAGATGTAATGAGAAATGGATGTGATGAGACGTAATGTAATTTAAGAAAGATAGGAATGGATGTTATGTGAAGTGAATGAATCTGATGTGATGGGATGGAAAATGATGTATTTGGTTAAGAATGGATACGCATATAATTTGGATTTGGGTTAAGTAATATGGATTGATGTGGAACAATCTGGAAAGACGAGAGTTCATTATAGAAACTGTATTTGTGAACTATTTCTAAATGACTGTTTTATGTCAAGAATGCTGGGGAAGCATTTTGACTGTCTTGAGAATGTGGTCGTGGAGACCTACCTGATAAAGTTGCAATAGCTGATGGAGAGTCAACGGAGGACGTCTCGCGTAGCAAGGTCGGAGGTCTTGACTAGCCTCGATTCAATTTAAATGGTGAGCTTCCGGTACGGTAGATGAGGGACCAAGGAAGCGGCCTATGAGTGAAGCGCTAGGTGACCTGTGAAGGACCCTAGGGGGTGCTGACCATACGGTGCTCGGGCTCTGGGTCACCGAAAATACCCACACGTGCATCGTGGAAGATATTGGAACAAGGAGTAAGAGTTATTTTCTGAAACCGAGTATGGATCTGGTTGATTGACCTTGCTGGTCCTCAACTGATGAGTCCATAGCTCTCTTATATGGATCTGTTGGTTGATCTTGCTGATCTTCAACGAGGATTCCATCTTGATTTTTATAAATGAATATTTACCGAGTACTATGAGCTAGGAGCTATCGAAAAGGCCCCTGAGTCAACAGGTGGTGAGCGTTCTGGTTGCCAATGATGGCATAGATACTCCGATGAAGGAATGATTGGAAATTAAGATTCAACTGGATACTTGGAAGTTTATGAATCAGTAACACTATGATTTCATTAAATGACTGATTTAAATACATTTGAATCTGGAAAAAAGGCAATTTCATATTGGGTGTGTAAGTGGTGTGACTGGAGTTAAATTTGCTTGAAAATCCGGCTTGGGAACTCTTTTCCCTGGTACCCGGGACAAAACCTAACCAAATTCTAAATTGGATCCCATCACTACAGTGGTTGGGCAGTTGGCTAACCCATGGGACTGGATGGGGTTGGGCTGGACTGATGGATCCGTAAAATGAGACTCAATTTCTATTGTAGCACGCTAGATGAAGTAAATCCTGGATAGTAATTGTTCTATGGAAAAAGGAATCAATGGCTGTGCCTCTCGACGGGGAAAAAAGCGTTGATCTCTATGATCCAAGTGCAAGTTTCTTCCTTGATCTGACCATGTGACTTTAGGTTCGGTCGGATCAGTTTGGTCAGTAATGACCTTGACTATGTTGGAGTAAAATTTTATCCTGGAGGAATCGCCTGTTCTTTCCGGGCAAGAGAAGTTTTTCTGTAATTAGTATCCTAGAAATTAAATGGGAAGAAGAGGAATTTTTAGTATAAATTCGATTTATGATTATTTTACCATAAGAGGAAATATGGGTAGAATTGATTTCTATAAATCCCATGAATTCTCTATTCAAAAGAAGAATATTGAATTTAGTTAAATAGAGGAATCGAGAAGCAATATAAAAATAATCCTCAGAAAAGAGTCATTAATTTAGGCCGCCAAGCAATTGGCAAGAATTTAGAAAAAAAAAGTCCTATTATCGATATCAATTTGGAAAAAGCTATAAAAAGGTAATAGCATGAAAATGAGATGTGATAAAATGTGTATGTGATATGATAGGATGTGATAAGATGTATAAGGGATGTGATCGGATAAGAATGGATGTGATAAGATGAGTACGTGATGTGATAGGATATGCTAAGATGTGTAGGGGATGTGATCGGATAAGAATGGATGTGATAAGATGAGTATATGATGTGATAGGATGTGATGAGATGTGTATGTGATGTGATAAGATGTGTAGGGGATGTGATCAGATAAGAATGGATGTGATAAGATGTGTATGTGATGTGATAGGATGTGATAAGATGTGTAGGGAATGTGATCAGATAAGAATGGATGTGATAAGATGAGTATATGATGTGATAAGATGAGTATGAGATGTAAAAGGATGTGATAAGATGTGTATGGGCTGTGATAGGATGAGAATGGATGTGTGAATGTGAATAAGAATACGAATGTTAATGTGAATATGGATGTGGATGTGCGAATGAGGATGTGGATGTGGATGGGGATGTAGATGTATGAACGTATAATAATTGTATAGACATCACCCCATCCAGATTTGTACACCAACCAAACCAAGCCATAATGAGGAAAAAACCGATTCTTAAACTCTGTAGCCTAATTCACTCTTTCCTCAAATGAAAAAGTACTCCTCATGTGCTCAAAATAAATCCAAGTCACCTCTTCCATCTCTATCAATCATACATACATAGATATAGGTAAGTAGATAAATGACTGCTATGTGCATGTGCATAGGTGTAAAAATCATAATTGTAAGTACTATGTGTGTATACATGTGTGTTTGAATTTGTACATTTGGGTGCTTACCCTTGTGTGTGTGTGTGTGTGTGTGTGTGTGTGTGTGTGTGTGTGAGAGAGAGAGAGAGAGAGAGAGAGAGAGAAATCAATATTACATTTCAAATTACCATGTGATTCAACATCTCTATCCATGTGTGATTTATGCGGTACATGTATCTACATGTGTGTGAGTGTGGGTGGCATGTCTCTCCCTCTCTCTCACACTACTGGTTTGGTAAAATCCTACTTGAGAGGGATCTTATATCAGCACTTTATAAACAGTAGACATACAATGATATTTTTACTTTTTATAAATAGTAGGCATACAATGCCATTCAAATCACAACCCACATAACCTTTTATCACACTAACAAAAACCCATGCATAGACTTCAAAAACCCTAACAAATGTGTGATATATTAGTGGTGAAACTTCACTTAGATGTCAAATTGCAAACATCTCATAAGACCACCATCCATGCATCATATAAAAAAGATAGTTCATTAGCACATAAATCCTCCGAAAAGGCCTATGGCCAAGCATAAATGTAACCTTCTCCTATGTACATAATACATATACTCAAAAACCTCTCTCTTTCAAATCACAACCCCCACATAACCTTTTATCACACACACACAAAGTTAATGCACATACAAAAGAACAAAATACATGCCATTCAAATCACAAACAAACTTAACCTTTTATCACACTTTACAACAAACTCATTCAAAGGCAACAAAAATGCAAGGGCACGCACGCACACACACACACACACACACACACACTCTGAATGGCATATAAGTCATGTAGACCCCTGACTCTACTACAAATGCACACATACATGCATGCATGCACATGTGCACACACACATATAAGCACATGTACACATAGAGAAATAGAGGCAGAAACGAATGGTGATGCAAATTGAGGTAGGTTGGAACAGGCTAGTTTCATCTAGCTTGGACTATGTTAATAGCTAGGATAGCCCCAATTAATCTATAAAACCTCTTCATTCACCATTATTGAGGCCTTAGAGAAAAAGGGGAGAACTTTATCCTCTCAAAGGAGACACTACTGGTTTGGTAAAGTCGTACTTGATAGGGATCTTCTATCAACACCTTATAAACAGTAAGCATGCAATGATATTTTTACTATCTTTAATAGTAGGCATACAATGATATTTTGACTTTTTATAAACTTAGCTAGTGTTTGATGCTCAGTGGCTGTGTATGCCAACGTTAATGCACATACAAATGAACAAAATACATGCCATTCAAATCACAACTCCACATAACCTTTTATTACACTTTACAACAAACTCATTCAAAGGTAGCAAACATGCAAGGGCACACGCGCACACACACACACATGGGTACATGTATTTATACACACACTCTGACTCTCTCTCTCTCTCTCTCTCACACACACACACTGTTAAAACCCTAAGATCTCTCTAGATAATTGTTATGCATAAACATGCATAAATCAGGCATAAACTCAACCACCCAACCACCCCCGAGCCCAAGGGATGCACACATGAATAATAATGAAATACATCATTCCTCTACCTTGATGTCCCATACCATCAAGAGGTATAACTCCAATCCAATAGCATGTAGCTATAGTGTGAAATGGTAGATGAATAGATATGGACCTCTACACAAGAGACCATAGCATAAGCCTCCAAGCCTCCAAGCCTCAAGCCCCCAAGCTCCCTTGAGTGTGCCCCATGCCCCTATTATATAGGAGGGCCCTCAAGTGACTCTTGACTTTCCATTTCCCATGTGTGACCCTTGGATGCCTGACCCTAACCTTAACCCTTAAGGTTAGTCCTAACCCATGCTCCACTAGAGCTTGTTCCCATGCTCCCATGCTCACAAGCCTAATGTGGGTTAGCCTCCTAGTATATGCACACATAATGTGTATATAACATAGCACACATAATGTACATATAACATACTTCCCCTCTCTCAAAACATTGCACTCTTGCAATGAAAAGAAGGAGAAGTGCGCTGAACCATCTCAACTGACTCCCAAGTCGAATTCTCAATTTCCCTATCTTTCCACCTAATTTTAACCTCAAGGATAAGTCAACTACAAAGTTTCCTTTCCCTGAATTCATGTACCATATCAGGTTCATGTGGAACATAGGATAAATCTTCGACTTCAACGAGTTCTTGAGGAGTAACTCTGTTATCCTCACCTCCCAGTTTCCCTTTCAATCTATTGATATGAAAGACTGGATGAACTCTAACAATTGGAGGTAGTTTTAGTTCTTACGCAACCGTGCCAATCCGATGCATAACTCAAAATGGACCACAATATCTAGGAGATAAATTCGAGCATTTTCCCATTGACAAAGTCTGAAAATCTTTAGGAACATTAAAATAAACCAACGCTCCTGGTTCAAAAGACCGAGATGAGCATCCCCTATCAGCATAAAACCGTGCCCTATCATGAGCACTCCTGATAGAATCCCGAGCTTCGGTCAGCATTTCCTGCATATCTCGTAAGAAATTCCTCGATGCATCAAGCTCGATGTCCTTAAGACCGACATCAATAGGTGCCCTGGGTTGATACCCATACATAAGTATGCAGGGACTAAAAAATAATAGCCGTAAATTAAGAACTGTTATAGGCAAATTCCATCATTGGAAGATATTTTTTCCAATATGATGATTTTCTAGAGACATATGCACGAAACATATACACTATAATCTGATTCATACACTCTGTTTGCCCATCAGACTACTGTGGATAATCAGAGCAATTCACATTCAAAAGTAACTTCCTCATTGTAAACCATTCGGAATAAAGTAGGAAAACATGGCATTATAATAGCAGAAACCAGGGATTCATCGACGCCCCGACATACCCACATCTGCATATAGAATAATCGATGTCTCGAGTTACCCATATCAACATAGAGAATCATCAATGTCTCGATGAGTTACATATGTCCATTCGTAAACCTATCAGGTTGATTGTGTAAATCACCTAAAGTACGGAACTAGAGAAAGAAATGCCAACAAAGGAAGAATCCAAATTTTCTTATCCGAACACAACAAGATAAACTTGTTTGAACTCTAAAGAAAGAGATTTCAACAAGTGAAAATGCCGATGAGATCGCCATCATCAAAACATGCAAGCTATAGATAAAAGAAGTTTATCTAGAGAATGCCCACACTATAACTTCTAGTGAATTTAGAAAATAAGATTGTCTTTGAATGTTGAGGTCAACATGCTAAGTGATGTAAGCAAAGCAACAATCTTGAGCCCAAATTATCCCATAAGATAATATATGTGAGGGATCACTAGCGTCCCATACCACCATGATACCACCCATACATACCTTAACAATTTGAAACTCCCTAGTATGCCATCTAGAAAATATGAATAAAATCATGTATAAAAGGAATAAGATGGCCTCATCCAGACTTTCACATACTAAACCTGTCTTTATATACTTGAGACTACATCAAGGAATAACTCCTTCTGAGTACATCATTAGAAAAGAAATTGAATTATTGGTGCCTTTCTAATGATAACTACCCAAAACACAATAAAGTTAGGGTAGAAAAATAACTCACCTAGATATATAAGCAACTAGGTATCCGAGTTGGAATATGTACGAGTACAAGAAATATACTCCAAAATTACGTGCAAAAAACGAAGGCAAACGCTACCTTCAAGGCACATGAAATTATCCAAAAGATCAAAAGATCCTTATAAAACCATGGATAAAAGCATAGAAGCTCCTTAAATCCATGAAAACCATAGTTGATCATAAAAAATCAATGCACACCATCTAATGGACATTAATAATGCCAAAAGAAGCATTAAAATTGGTGGCCAACTCATCAATCCGGAGTATATGAACATTGTGTCGTTCAACCAAAACTCCAAAGTAAACAAGTGAAACACATGTGTGTAGCACTCAATAAAAAACCCCTAGACACAAGTGATCTAGGCAGCACCTGATGAGTCTATATAAAACTTGAAAAACATCCAATAAAAATCCACCAAAATAAACCGATCAACTAACCCATGATAGAATTTGTCTTAAGCTTAAGAAATTAAGCACAAACCACACTTAAACAAGTGCAAAATAAGTTATCATGGAAAAGTGTCAAAGGTGAAACATACTTTGAATGCAAATTATAAACATCAAAAGAAATTAAGGAACATGTCCAAAAAGAATGGCTAAACAATGGTAAAAAATCATGAATACATCGTTTAAAATTAATCCAAACATAAATATCCATTAATACGAGGTATAATCGTATTAAAAATATACGAATAACACGCATCTATCTAATGTCAGCACGAGAAAACGTACTTCAACATTAAATAACTCTCAAAAATATTAAATTCTCGAGAAAAAAAAATATCATGAATTTTTTCAAAATTTTCCTAATTTTACAGGGCCTCAAAATATAATAATTTTGAAGTCCACCAAACCTTTCTTATGGCATTCCAAACCTATATTTTTCCAGAAAATTTTTAGCAATTTAATTTACCAATATACCATTGATATTTTAAAAATACCAATTTTTAGGATTTTTAAAAATAATTTCAGAATATTTCTAATTTTTCCTGAGAATCCCATCGTTCACGAAATTTCCAATTCCGCCCGACAATTCTCAAATCCAATGAAAATTTTCAATTTTAATGGATTTTTTTAATTTTTTGGGTCAAAAAATATAATTTAAAAGGAATTTGAATGATCACGGGCGCCCGAATGGACACACCACGTGCCAAACACCAACCCCACATTTTCCCAAAATTTAAAATAACCTTTGTCTAATTTTCCACTAATTTTCAAGAATTTTTTAAAAATTTTAAACCACCCCGAATGCATTTAGAATACGAACGGTCAAAAAATTTCAGAATTCCAACGGTTTTCCCAGAATACGGAAAGCCAAAAGTTTTGGGAAAATGAAAAGACAAAAAAAAAATTCGGAATGTGAAAGGTCAAAGGTTTCCGGAATACGGAAGGTCAAAAGTTTTTCTGGAATTCGGAAAGCCAAAAGGTTTCGGGAAAACGGAAAGCCAAAGGTTTTCCGGAAGACGAAAAGCCAAAAATTTTCATTAACAAATTTCCAGGAATTTTCAGGGATTTTTTTTTCTCAAATCCCATATTTTTCAGTATTTTCCAGGCTTTTTTTTGAAATATTATCAAAAAGCTTTTTTAAAAATAAAAAACTCATTTTTAAAAAAAATAAAAAAAACTTTTTTTTAAAGCTTATACTAGAATTTGATTTTTTAGGGGGGGGCGTTTTTTTCCGCCGGCTGCTGTGCCCCCTCCCGTCGCCTGCGCATAGAGAGATGTGAGAGAGAGAGAGAGAGATAGATAGTCTCTTCTCTCCACCCTCTCCATTATCTTTCCTCTCCAATTCATTCTCCTCCCATCTCTTCTCTCTCTCTTAATCAGAGAGATTAACTTAATCCATGATTAAGTTTTTAATTAAACTTTTTTAAATCATAATTATCATTAATTATGATTAATGTTTAAAAAAATCATTTTAAAGAGATTTTCTCACGGAAAAAGAAGGAAAAATCAGATTTGAGAGGTGGAGAGAGTCCCACGCACACGGGAGAGCATCTCATGCATCAACACGCTGTCCCCTACTAAATTTCAGTAGAAATTGACAGAAATTTGATCGCATTCCCGCGGAAAAAACCCGTAAAAATGTATGAAAATACATTTTATTTCAAAAAAATGCTCAAAAAATTCCTAAAAATTTAGAAAAAATTTCCAAAATTTCTAGAAATTCAAGGAATCCATTCTACAAAAATATCCACCATAAACTTTATGGTATTTTTGTAAAAAATTCTATTAATGCTTGATTTTAACCATAAAAAATAGGAAAAAATAGCATTAACTCACGGAATTTCCCCGCAACGTCGATTCGTCCATTGAATTGTAGTTACACACATTCCAATCACCAAATCGATGATCCACGTGCAATTCATCAACATAAATCAACAAAAAATAATATTTTATTAGTAAATATTAAAATTTACTAAAAAATATCAACAACAATTAAATAGAGATTGCTCTGATACCACTGTTAAAACCCTAAGATCTCTCTAGATAATTGTTATGGATAAACATGCATAAATCAGGCATAAACTCAACCACCCAACCACCCCCGAGTCCAAGGGATGCACACATGAATAATAATGAAATACATCATACCTCTACCTTGATGTCCCATACCATCAAGAGGTAGAACTCCAATCCAATAGCATGTAGCTATAGTGTGAAATGGTAGATGAATAGATATGGACCTCTACACAAGAGACCATAGCATAAGCCTCCAAGCCTCCAAGCCTTAAGCCCCCAAGCTCCCTTGAGTGTGCCCCATGCCCCTATTATATAGGAGGGTCCTCAAGTGACTCTTGACTTTCCATTTCCCATGTGTGACCCTTGGATGCCTGACCCTAACCTTAACCCTTAAGGTTAGTCCTAACCCATGCTCCACTAGAGCTTGTTCCCATGCTCCCATGCTCACAAGCCTAATGTGGGTTAGCCTCCTAGTATATGCACACATAATGTGTATATAACATAGCATACATAATGTACATAACACACACACACACACACACACACACACTCACAAAAGTGAAATCTCTCTCTCTCTCTCTCTCTCTCTCTCTCTCTCTCTCTCTCTCTCTCGCATCCAAATAACCTTTTATCACACTTTATAACAAACTCATTCAAAGGCAACAAACATGCAAGGGCACACACACACCCACGCTCGCAAAGTAAAATCAATCACTCTCTCTCTCTCTCTCTCTCTCTCTCTCACACACACACACACACACACACACAGAGAGTTAATGCATGCCATGTATCTACATGTGTGAGTGTGTGTGTGTGTGTGCGTCACCATATTATGCCAAAACACAATAAAAAACGCAACCTCTTAACATATACTTTAAAATATAGTCTCTAAAAACTCTTGCGGAATCGTTATACAATATTCAAAGGCACGCACACACATAAATTATATTAGTGGCACAACTTCACTTAGATATCAAATTGCAAACATCTTATATGACCACCATCCATGCATCATTAAAAAAGATAGTGCATTAGCGCATAAATCCTCTGGAAAGGCCTATGACCAAGCATAAATGTAACCTTCTCCTATGTACATAATACGTATGCCTTTATAAGGGATGTGCTTCTAAGCTTTTTTCTTTGTTAACCTCGCTTCTTTGTGGAGATTATCTCTCTCTCTCAAACACACAGACACAATTAATATCACTTCATTTTTCATATCACTCCAACTATTAATTTTTGATTCAACACAGTGTTGCCTACAAACATTGCGCATGCAATTTTGAAGTTGACTCACAAACAACAGAATTCTGCTTACTTTGGAGACCGTGGGGGGACAAAATCTAGTTGGTAATACTTCAGAGACCATGAGGGGCAAACTCAAGTTGACGATTGTGCTTGTAACCTGGCACAAACACATAGAGATATGAGAACAAAGAGAGAGAGAGAGAGAGAGAGAGAGAGAGAGAGAGAGAGAGCCTAGAGAGAGAGAGAGAGAGAGAAAGAGAGAGAGAGAGAGAGAGAGAGAGGGGGGGGGGCATGCAGTCTTGAAGTTTAGTCATAAAACAACCAGTGCATGCTTACTTTGGAGACTGCAAGGGGCAAACTCTCATTGACGACTGTGCTTGCAACCTGCACAAATATATGGATGGCGAACATGACCCCCAAGAGGAAACATAGAGAGAGAGAGAGAGAGAGAGAGAGAGAGAGAGGGCAGACCACCAGGGCAAGCACTAAACCTTTGATTGAGAGAGAGGGCGAGTGAAAATCTTCGACTAAGAGAGGGACCAGGACGTAGGCGGCTCCAAGATTCTGAATTCTCCAAGCCAGCTTCATGGCAGGCGGCTCTAGCACTCTATGACCCTGCATGGCAGGGCGGCAGGCAAGTTGTGGTGTTTAAGGTTGAGAAGTCAAAGGATGGCGGCTCTGGCACTCTACGACCCTGCATGGTAGGGTAGTGTCGGGGTCGTGGATGTGAACTTGATATGAACTGTGTGTGAACTAAGATCTGACCAAACAGTGGACTAAAAAATGTGCAAACTTTTAGGTAGATCTCAAGTAATCATTAGTATTTAAGAGGAGGGCGTTCTTTTATGAGCCAAAAAGTTTGCATCTCCCCTTTATATTCAAATTGTGAGATATTTGTATTCTAATCACAATAAAGGGACACTAAGGTAAAACTTTGATCTCTAACATAAACTACTTTAGTGAACTTAAGATGAATTATGTTAATAAACTGAGGGTAAACTAAGGGTGAACTAAAAGATGTCTAGGAATCCATGTATAGTATGTGAGCTAAATGTAATCTATGAGTAAACTAAGCAGTAAACTATGGGTAAACTAAGAGTGAACAAGAGAATTTCTGGGAATCCATGCATGGATTGTAAACTATGGGTAAACTAAGGGTGATCTATGAGTGAACTAGATAGTATCTGGCTTTCTAGTAAACTATGGATAAACTAATTGTGAACCAGGGGGTTCTTGGATATAAAGTAAACTCCTCCAATATTCTCCTACTAGGGTCCCTATTTAATATAAATGTAAATTTATTATTAGCCACATTTTGGGAGTGTTTTTCATAATCATGTTGTTAGCATGTTTTTTCCTTGTCATCTATCGTAATGTTTCTCTTTATTTATGTTTTGTCATAGAATACATGGAGTTTTCTTGAAGAAGACAAGAGGCAATTTGTGTGGTCAGATATTTCTTCAAATGATTATCCAAGCACTTTTGAGACAAGTAACCAGGAGAGTGATGATTCAAGCTCCGATGGGAGAAGTAGCCACCATAACACAAATGAAGATCATCCCCAGACTACCGTTCTAAGTTTGGAGCAACAAAGCAAGCCAAGAATTTTCTTTCTGCTTGATCCATATCAGTATGTCTCTCCCACATTCTACTCCGATGAAAAAAGTTACAACTTGATGTAGATTGCACTCCAAAGTAGGCGTTCCATAACCTTAGAGGAATTAAAGGCATGTGATACTAGAGGCATGCTTGATTTAAAGAGATGGAGAAAAATGAAAGACAATCTATGCTTGGAGAAAAATGAAGATGGTTCGTCTTATCTATGCCTAAGCTCATCACCAAAGTTGAAAATTTCCCACATAGAGGAGGGGGAAAGCATTGTGCAAGGATGTCACACAAGGGAAGATGGAACATCTCAGCTAGAGATCGATGAGGCTCTTCAAAATATCAAGTGTACATGGTGTGTGGACATCAGAAGGTAGGGTATACCTATACTAGCATATGCGAAGGACCTTCTCAACGTTTGTGAATGTGCCAAATGGAATGAAAGTCAAAAGATATCTCAAACACTTGGTAAAAAAGATATTACTCATGTTCTAAAGCATGAAAGGAGTGTAGATATATCATATGTGGATCAAGCTTTGATTGAGATTATGGTGTTGAGCATAAAGCGAGGCCAGTTATGGTTCGCTCCAATAAGAACCATAGTGGAAGCAAGACAATTGTTGATTATGCATGTCATAGAGGTAGGGAACCACGTAGAAGAGGAACCAAAAAGTGGCTTAGGAGGTCAAAGAGATGTGGTTGCCCGTTCCAAGTGAGAGTACAATGTGATAAAGATACAATTGCTTCCATTTTATTGTATCCTCTTCATGAAGGGCATATCCCTAGATCACGTGAGGATCTATATCATTTACTTGTACACCCAAATGTCATTGAATTCTGCATGGAAGATTTGTTTGATGTCGGTAGCTCAAGGCATGTGGCAAAGATGTCTTTGTCAAAGGAAAGACTACAATATGAGCAATCCTCTATTGTTGATCAAGTAATCTACAGGTTCTTCATGATGCAAAGGGAGGTTTCTATGATGTCTTACCAAATTCGCAATCAAGGTAACCTCTACAACTACCATTGAGTGTTTATATCTATTAAAGCTTTCTATTCCTTATAATTTATTTTTTTTTGTATATGTAGGAAAGGTCTCAAAAGATGATTGGACAACCATGTGGAGCGAGGTTTGCTTATGCAAAAACAAGACAAGGTAGGTATTACATTCACAAAGAATCATATGGATACAAAGAAAGCATGGGTAGAGAACCTTATTCCAAAGGTATGCCATGGTTCATTCTATGTGTGTTGCCTTTTTGTTTCACAAGTATCATTTTATTTAAAAACCATGTGTATGTAGGTTCCGAAGCATTTACAAGATCATCTCCATTCTTCAATGACCACACTTATGTACAATGCCACCGAATTTGATATTGAACATGGCTATCAACGGCTTTTGCAAAACTATGCTGCATACACAAATGTGCAAAGATATATGACAAATGGATGGTGTGGACATTATTGTCCTTGGCGTAGTCGATGGCCCAAGTATGGTCATCTATTCAATTATGAAACGTGGACACGATAAACTTAGTTGAGATAAACTTAGTTAATATATTGTGGCAATACGTAAAGTACATTTTATTGGATGCACATATCAATAGGTCCATTTTGGATCTTCTCCATGCTATTGTGGGTGATTCTATAAGTGGCACTCACATGGGTGGAACATTGTTGGAGTTTTACAGGCAAAAACAAGACATAGGTAATTAAGTAGTACTTATTGAATCAGTGTTTTGTAAGGCTTCTTGTAACCTGTGATTTATATGTTGTAGTTGACTTGGGGCGCTTTAACATCCATGGCTTCTCAAAGCATCACACCACAAGACTACGAGAAGGGGAGAAAATATTATAGCGATATGAGAATGAACCATCTTCTTTGCTTATTATTATCAATGAAATGACATTGTTGTTCAAGATCCAAAGTGTTTCTACTCCAAATCAATGGTATTATGTAAGCATGCAAAGTAATTATTGTGATTGCCCAGATATGACAAGTGATTGTAAGCACCTTTATATGCACTATGACTAGTCATAAAGAAGCACTTTCCCCATTTGGTTCCCATTCTTCCTATTTTGGATAATGTGAATGGCAAAGACATCGAGGACAAGAAGGAAGATCATGTAGAGAACCTTCAAAGTGCTATAGATAACAATATGGCATTCTCAAGTTGCAGTACGGACACAATTCAAGTAATGTTATGCATCAATGAGGTGAGAAACATGCTTCTCAAGATTGAAGGAGAGCTAGAGGAGAGTGATTCTTCTCAAAACTTAGCCTTCGTGCATCAACTTAGCACTTGCAAGGAGATCCTTAAGAAAACTCTTTTGCCCAAAGAGATTGAGATGCTAGTGAGAGGAAGCATTCAACAAATACAAGCACATGTGACCCAAACAAGACTTGGGCACGGAAAAGCTCTACCACTTGAAGGCCAAGCTAAGCTAGTATCTTCTCAACCCACCAAGCAATCTCGCTTGACTGGAGTATCGAGAAGAAAGCATCATTGTGGCAAGTATCACACATAAGGTTTGAGAAGACCCCATAAATATGGTGTCCACATTGTTGCACAAAAACTTTCATGGTGGACCCTAAAGTGACCATCACATGTACTACATGTCATGCCCTATTACCTCTAGCAGCAAGGCAAGCTCCAATAGGCAGTGAGCAATTTCTACTTGAAAATTTTGTGAAGATATGCGATATACCAACCAATGTGACGCGTAAGATTATAGCTTGTAACTATGGGGGCTCACAAGATGATGAGAGACGCTTCACTTTGGTGCAAGATGAGGGCAATGTCCTTTGTAATATTTTGGCCTCTCGATGGAGGCTTATTTCTTGTAATGATGAAAAAAGTAATGGCAGTATTCGTTTGGTGAATTGTCATTTTCAATTTCTTGTTTTTCTTTTACAATCTATCTCGTAGGCCATATTCTAAGTATTTTTATAAGTTCACATCTTGTTTTCACCTAGATCACACTAGTCACATGAAGTCCACAATTTTACCTATCATTCACATGCAACATACCTCCAGGGCCATATTCCTAGGCCTGGAATTAGTTTACAAATAGTTCACAACTAGTTCACATCAAGTTCTCATTTCTATGAATCATTCAAATCCATTCAAACTCTTGGCTCGTATTTACATAGTTTACATTATGTTTGCACATAGTTTACCTATAGTTCACATCTTTTTCACATTAATTTTACATTCATGTGAATCCTTCAAATCCTAGATCATTATCATATAGTTCACAACATCTTCACACCGAGTTGACATGCATGTGAACCCTTTAAATGAAAGCCTCTCTTGGGTCATATCCATATAGTTTACAACCTTTTGCAGGTAGTTCCCAACATGTTCACACCAAGTTCACATGCCTGTGCATCCTTCAAATCTAACTTACTCTTGGGTCATATCCATGAACTTTACATCTTGTTTTAATGTGGTTCACACATAGTTCACAACATGTTCACATCAAATTCACAACCCTATGTGAATGCTTCAAATCCAAGTTACTCTTGGATCATATACATATAGTTTACATCTTGTTTGCACGTAGTTCACACATGGTTCACACATGTTCACATCAAGTTCACAACCTTGTGAATCCTTCACATGTCTAACAACTCTTATGTTATGTTTGTAGGCCTTTGCACTTAGATGATGCCTACTTTACATGTTCACGTATATGACATTTGATTTCACACAAACAACTCTATGTAGTCAGCACGTCTAGTGTCAATACAACCAACCCACATATTTCTTTCAATGCAACTCATGTAGTACACCTATGTATAAAGCAAAGAAGTTTGTAACATGCTCAAAAAGTAAACAAGGATGTGTTAGAAGACGATGATCAAATTAAAGTTGCTTCAAAAATTACAAGCCGATATACCAAAAAGCTTAGGCAAGCTTCATTAGCATTCTTTTTTATACAAAAATGCAAGAGTCTTTGCAAAAGGCTTGTATAGTTACATGGTAAGATAAGGGATAAAGCTAGGAAGTCATCTATGCCTATAACTTGTTGTTGGATAAATGTAATCCCAACTCCTTAGTCCAAATTAATATGTGGTGGATAGGCTAGTGGTCAGTGGTTGTGGTGTGTAAAGCCTACAAATGGTTGGTGCATGTTGTTCATGCAACTCATGCAACTAAAAATAGGGTAGAGGAGTATCTAAATAAGGTACAAGTCGTGATCAAGGTATTATGTAAGTTTGGTTCATGTCTAATCACAATTAGTGTCTTCTTGTGTTAATCTCATATCAATTTTTTGCATATACCAATTTTTGTCCCTCATCTTCATGATGTCTTGTACAATCTTTGATCCACCTTGAGTATGTTTTGATCAATCTTCATAGCTTAGTTATCATATCCAACATTTGGTATCAGAGCTTGACTCAATTAGATTTAGTTTATTAGAAAAAACCCTAATTAATTTCTTAATCACCATAGCCAGTTTTTTACTATTTGAACCACTTGTTGTAGTTTGCTTCCATGCTTACACCTGAGTGGATGAAACCCTAATCTTTTGATATAAGCTCTTAGCTTTGCTCCCACTCTTGCTACAATTCGAAGATCAACGTCCAATTCCATCGCAGCAGCGCGAATTTCTCATCGCCATCAGTGCACGTCGATTCTTGTTCAACGCAGCCATTCGTCGCCGTCCGTACAAATTGCGCCAATTTCTTTGAGGTGATGTAAATGCATCAAGTGAAGATTCAGCATCTCAAATCTTGTGCTATTTGGTGCACTGTAGCTGCTGTACGGAGCTAATTTCTAGTCGCCCCTTTTCTGTAATTTTTGCTCCTCCAACATGGTGATACCAATTTTGATTTATATTGATGATATTTTTACTATTTGGGCTTAAATCATCTATGTGAGCAAGTTTTCAACATTAATCATCATATTTTATCATCATGAGTTCCAAATTCCCCGACAAATTCAACGGAACTGGGTTCCATACCTGGCAAATCAAGGTGAAGGGCTACCTCATGAAGAAAAATCTGTGGAGTATGGTCAAGCCACTTACTAAAGATGAAGCAGGTATTTCTGCTGTAGTTACAAGAGCTACAACAGCTGCACTTCAAGCAAAAGATGAACAAGCACTTGGTATTATCATTACTGCTTTAGAGATGATTTTATTCATTATATTGATGATGTTGAGTCAGCTATGGAAGCTTGGGAATTATTAGAACGTACTTTTGGTGCAAAGGCAAAGCATTCCAAGATCAGTTTGAAGATGCAACTCTTTGATCTAACCATGGAGAGTAATGAAAATTTAGCAGCTTTGATTAACAGGTTGAAGAGCTTAATGACATAGTTGGTTTATGTTAAATCTCCTGTTCCTAAAGAAGATGCAATTGCTATCTTGCTTAAAAGCTTACCTTCAAGCTTTAGACAAATTGTGACGGTACTTAAAGAGAAGGAGCCAGTCCCTTCTTTGGAAAGTATCATAAATTCTTTGCAGGAAGAAGACAAGAAGATTACAAAGGATGTGATAGATCCTTATGCATATACTGTTACTATGACATCGGCAAAGAAGAAGTGTACTATTTGTGGTCATACAAATCATCTTACTAAGGATTGTTTCTCCAAATATCCTTGTGAGTATTGTGGAAAGACCAATCATCCATCCTCAAAGTGCTACCAAAAAGATCAAAAGCAAGCAAAGGCACATGTGGTTGAAGAAGTCAACCAACAAGAAGAAACAAATCTTTGTTCTAGTCTCAGTATAAAAGATGTAGATGAGGAGTATGCTTTTTAGATTATGTCATGTATGTGGTTGAGTCAAGACTTATGTTGTTCCAACTAGACAAGTTGTAGAGGACAATACACTACCCTATGTTGTTGTTAAGGGGGGGCTCTTACTCATTGTGTCAAGGAGGTTTGTTAGACTTGATTTATGTTTTGTAAGAAGTTGGTCTTAAGGGGGGATTGTTGGATAAATCTAATCCCAACTCCTTAGTCCAAATTAATATGTGGTGGATAGGCTAGTGGTCAGTGGTTGTGGTGTGTAAAGCCTACAAATGGTTGGTGCATGTTGTTCATGCAACTCATGCAACTAAAAATAGGGTAGAGGAGTCTCTAAATAAGGTACAAGTCATGATCAAGATATTATGTAAGTTTGGTTCATGTCTAATCACAATTAGTGTCTTCTTGTGTTAATCTCATATCAATTTTCTGCATATACCAATTTTTGTCCCTCATCTTCATGATGTCTTGTACAATCTTTGATCCACCTTGAGTATGTTTTGATCAATCTTCATAGCTTAGTTATCATATCCAACACTTGTTTCCTATGTTCAAGGCCTCCTTAGCCTAAACGGCAAGGTCCTTCTTCAGCTTCTCCACATCCTCGTGCGCTTAAACCATGTCTTAGTTAGCTGCACACAAAATAGAGAAAGTTAGGTACTTTTTATCTTATTAATAAGATATTGCAAGTACATTTGTTCTTAGATACCTACCCAACTTTTAAACCTTTTGCCATAAGCACCCTCAACAAGACGCTTCATGTATGTCATCACATAAAAGCCACAATCAAAGGAGTTTGGCTGTAGTGGAACCTAACAATGAATTGTGTTAGTAACAACGCTATCTTAGAATAGATGTGAGCTCACGTTAACAACAGCTTCAAGTTCTTTGCCATACTTGTGGTGTCTCTAATGGTGCTAGAGTCTTTCTAGGACTCTCCATAAATTGTTTCAAAGAGGGATCCGAACAATTTGGAGCTTGTTAACCACATATTGGTTAACACATTCCTATGACAACTATGTCGGAACACTTATGTAATGGACGCCCGTGCTATATTGTAAATCCCTTTATTTGATGAGAGAAATGCCCTAAAGATGCTCCTAAGTATTGAGCTTCAAAGGACATACAAGAGGATCTTGGTCAGTTGGCCAAACCATAAAGAAAAGCCTTGTAACTATGTTTTGGGTGCCCCGGGTCACTTACTCCCGACGAGCAACTATAAAAGCCAAGTTCTCTTGTTTGTAACTCATTCTCCCATTTATGCAAGACAAGTGGAGTGTGTCTCTCTCTCCCTCTCTCTTGCAACTCTAATCTAGCATGTGTGGTGTGCTTAGGGTTAGGGTTTGGAAGTGACTTGTTCCCTCTTGCTTCATCTCTCTCTCTCTCTCTCTCTCTCTCTCTCTCTCTCTCTCTCTCTCTCTCTCTCTCTCTCTCTCTCTCTCGTTATTAGTCTAACCAACATGATCCTCTTTCGTGGAGATCCCACACGATCTTCGTGATGAGAGAGCTTGCTCACCTGTCAGATTAGAGCAACCGCCTCGATGTGACACCACGAGTGCAGGAGGATGGCGATGATGACGAGCGGCTATGGTGGAGCTCTTGAGCCATACTCGAGCTCGGCGGATAGGGAACTTCCCACAACACAATTAGGGTAGGGTTTCCTTAACATTTTTGGTGCCGCTCTGCTGCCGGGCAGCGCCATCCACTACCTATCTACGCCATCTTTGATTCGAACAGGTAGGCTCTTTGGCATGTGATTTTTTAATTTTTGTTGTATTTTGATGTTTTGTTTGGTTGTTTTGATGTTTTTGTTAAGATTCATGTATAGCTTTGTGTTTAGAGTAGGATGATCGCTTGTTTGAGTAATTAAACTCGTGATTTAGGTGATTAGAGAGCCTAATCAAGAGAGCCTAATCGTGATTTAGGTGATTAGAGAGCCTAATCAAGAGAGAGTAGGATTATCACTTGTTTGAGTTAAAAAAACTTATGATTTAGGTGATTAGAGAGCCTAATCAAGAGGATTTTTATTTAAACCTAGACTCTTTTTGTTAATTTTTAGCTTAATCTTATTTTTCTTGCTTGATTCCTTTGCTTAGGTAGGTTAGCATTACTAGAGAGAACACTAATCAAACAAAAAAACCATAAATTATCTCTTAATTTTTTACTAATTATCACTAACCTATTGGTTAGTGTGATTAGTGAACTTAAATTAGACTAATTGAAGTGACATTAGTGTTCTAAAAACTTGCCTTGACTCAAATCTATGCATAGTTCACTCCAATTAGGCCCTAATTAGCAAGAATTAGCACTAATTTGGTCTCTTTTATCTAATTTTTCCACTTTTGACTGGATTAATTAGTGACCTAATTAGTGAAATTATTTTGGAATAATCATATCTTTGGATTAACATAAACATTGCTAATCCACCTATCAAATCTCCATGCTTAAACTCCTCACCAATTAGGAGTAATTTGAGGGCAAAGAAGAGGATTAACGAGTGAATAATAGTGGGATTAAGAGAATTAATCTTTAAGCTAGAAGACCTCTAAATTAGTCAAAATCCACTAATTTAGAGGTAGTCTCTAACTTTAGCTCGATCCCACCCACCTAGCATTAAAGAGGGGGTCTTAGTTGTCTCCCATTCACTTCCCTCTAATTTGAAATTCAAATTCAAATCCAAAATTTCAAATTCAAATTTGCCCACGGCCATCGTTCCATACTTGCCACACGACCGTTTTCCAACCTAAAGCCACGGGCATTCACTTGTAAGTGTACGACTGTGCCGAACCCCCCAAAAAAACTTTTTTTTTCAAAAGAAAAGTAAAAAAAATTCGGATGGTCGTTCACTTGTGAGTGTACGGCCATACCAAACCAAAAAAAAGGCTTAATTTTTTTTAAAAGTTACAAGAATTTAAACGGCCGTTCCAACCTAAAGCCACGGGCGTTCACTTGTGAGCGTACGATCGTGCCAAACCCAAAAAAAAGTAATTTTTAATTTTGTAAATTTTTTTTAAAATTTCCATATCTTTAGAGGTGCTTTTGGTCTAGCTCCCTGACTCACTAGGGTCATTTTTACATGCATATAAAACACCTCAAAAGACCATTTTTTACCTTAAGGATGCGTTCACATGCAAGGCAAAAGTGAGCTAAAACTCATATTTCGGGCCTACGCACGCACTGTTGAAGCTTCTTTAACCTTACCCGCACACCATGAACACCTTTAGTTCATGGTCGAATGCCCCCAATGCCTCCATTCCATTCGGCGGCACCCTGGCCTCAATTGCTCATTCACATGTGGTCGCCATGCCACCCATACTTAGCCGGGAGGGCGAAACGATCTTTGAAGAGTCCTCATCTAGTGAGGACTCTCCCTACATGCACCCCAGCGTGGATAGACGCCCCGAGCACATTCACATATCCTCTTCTCTATCCACCACACAGATCTATTCCCACCCCCCACCGTTGCAACACCTCCCCTTACGCCACAACTTGACATTCCAAGCTTAGCACAAGCTCTAGGAAGGGGAGTGTCACAACACTTACACCCACAAACATCACATACAAAACCTATGTAAGTAAAAATTTTCAAACTTCTGCTAAAATTCCATGGAGTTGGAGACCCCATATACCACATCGAGGTCTTTAATCAAATCGGTCAGGCATTTGAAATTTTTGACGATGGAACCAAAGTCCATCTCCTTGGACTCAACCTTGAAGGCAAGGCCGTGCAATGGTTTCAATCCTTGGACCCTCAGCATAAAAGTGCTTTCAACGCAGTGAGGGAGGCCTTCATTCTCGGATTTGCACCCTACGGGCCCAAATGGAGCCCCATCATCCAACTGTTCCAATTGGAACAAAAACCAGAGGAAACATTAATCGACTACATCGCACACGTCAAGTACCTTGATTCGCGTTGCGAAGAGAGGAAAAATTTGAGTGATAAGAAATTAATGGATTTCTCTTGGGCTTGCACAATTCACAGCTTCACGACCACATGTTGGTCAAGGAGCCCTCCATCTTTGATTAGGCGTGCAAATTGTGATCTTTCTCGATGACAACATGCGAGAAAGCTGTTCCATGCAATTGGCCACCGCACTGATGCCACCCCACAGCTCATTTGTAACATTACCTGCCTCTTCTCTCGGGCCCCAAACCTTATTGGTGGCACCACCACAAACTCACGACTCACACATGGTGCCACCATGACCTTCTCTAGTGCCCATCTTTCCACTCCAACTGTTGCCTCTTCAGGCAAACCCCATTGCTTATGGAAAGATCCCAATTAGGTCCATAGCTACAGCTACCCTCAAGCTTCCCCAAGGCAAGGTAACAGTTGCGCTAGGATGGGGAGTGCATGATCTTCTACCCCCACCAACTGCTTCTACAAAGGGTACCCCCCACAATAACTGGTAAGTCTTCCACTGCCCTAGAACTACCACCAGAACTCAACCCACCATGAATATGGATTGGATTTCTGACCGATAATAGTCTACAATGGTGGCAAGACCACATATATCCTATGCTCCACCCCAATCTCATATTCTTGGAGGCATGGAAAGCTCTTGGAAAACCCACACTAACAAAAGAAAACACTTATATTCAAATTTCACATGAAATGCGTTTAATGAGTGTTGGGTCTTTCATTCCTAAAATTTCTATTGAAAATAACCAGTTGGAGTGCAGATTTCATATCATTGATGTAGGGGCACTCTAAGGCCGAATTATCATTGGAAAAGAGTGGATTGATGCCACTCACTGTCAAATCAATTGGCGTGAAGAAATGGCTACCATGGAAATCAACGGCAAAAAGGCCATCGTCCTCTTGTGTCCCTAAGAGGAAATCATCCACACACCCTCACCTTAGACTGCCCTACCACCTCATGCCCCCTCCTCATCACTGGCAGTCTCCCCTATTCCCCCACCCCATGCCTTACCTAAGCTAATCGATCAGCCACTATCGACACCATCCACCAATGACAATCAAGCCTCGTTCGTCGACATTGCCCCTCAACTCTACAATCTCGACCACCCCCACTGCAAGCACCTTGACCTCGTATCTTTATCATGACAATCAATGGTGGGTGCCAAAGAATCTTCTTGCCGCTTAGGGATTCTACGATGGCTACACAAAATATGGATCCCAAACAACCATCTCTAAAACCTAAGCGCAAAAAGACAACTAAGCCAACACGCACCAACCCTAAGACAAAGCTTCAATGTTGGCTAGTCCCCAACCACCTGTGAGCACAAGGCTACTATGAAGGCAACAATCGCCTCTGGCTACCCAAGCATGCTGCTTGTGCTCATCCACCACAACTTCCCAAGAAGCCACGACAAAAGGACCCATAACCACAAGTTCGGCAACCCCAAGCACAACGAAGCTAACAATGCTAGGTGCTTACCAATGTACTCAAAGCACAAGGCTTCCATAAAGGCAACACATGCCTGTGGCTTCCCAAGCCACAATCAAAAGCCTCTTCTCCACGTCGACAACCACCTCATAACTCAAAGTCTCATCGACAAAAAAGCTGGAAGCCTTGCCAACCACGAACCTTCATCACTCATCAGCGCTGGTGGGTGCCCAAATGTCTCTTAGAATCCCAAGGATTCCATGATGCAAATTTTATCATTTGGCTCCCAAGGCATACCCCTTAGCAGTTCATCCAAACCACACCCACCACATAGTACCTGCCCAATCGAAAAAGATGGTTTGGTGACCAACAGGCATGCAAGTCCCCTCCTCCTCCACAAAATCTTCCGGACTTGCCCATATCCAACACATGGGCACTCCAAAGATTAATTTGCCCAACCATTTTAACCCACGGAGCCTCATCCACAAAGCTCCACCTTGCCCCTTGACTTCATCACCAAACCAAGGGACAGTGCTACACATGGCTGAGCTTATCCAACCACTCAAAGATAAACTCAAAGGTAGCTCACAACTCTAGCCACATGGGCCACTCAATACAAAACCCTCTTTAGGGATGCTGACCAATAAACACATGTTAAACAAAAAACAACCCATGCACAACACCTGCAAATCTCACTGGGCTTTGTCCTATGCACACACACCGCATAAATCTTCATCATTAATAGCCATCCAGGTACATCTCTAGATGGGGGGACCATGGTGGGCACAATCCTAGTCAATGGTACAACCCATTGCCTGGATCTTCTTATTCACCCCTAATGCACTTGAATAATTGCGCTTCATGTCTAATCAATCCTAACCAAATTTTCTTCTTCGGCTCAACACCTATGGATCCTCGCCATTGACTACCACTCCTATCCACCCAAGATCCTAGAGCTCCAATGGCTAACCAACACGATCCTCTTTCGTGCGGAGATCCCACACGATCTTTGCGTGAGAGCTTGCATCACCCATTGGATTAGAGCAACCGCCTCGGTGTGACGTGTGCGGGAGGACGGCGGTGACGAGTGGCTATGACGGAGCTCTTGAGCCATGCTCGAGCTTGGTGGATAAGCAACTTCCTACGACACAGATAGGGTAGGGTTTCCTTAGTAAAGCCATGATTTGAAGTGCCCTAAAAATAATGATAACAATGATAAGAAAAGCAAGAAAGCATGAAATAAGACAAAATATAATAACTTCCCTTGCATTGGTCTTACCTATGGATATTAGGTAGATACTGATGAGGCAAAGATCTCGACAAGGAATTAAAGGAAATCTTCTTTGAGTTGGTGTCCAGAGTTTCCAATATTCCTATACTGCACAATTGTGATATATACCACACTACAGTTGCCTTCAATATTAGTCAGCTCCATCTAAGCTCAAACTTGAAACATTTTGATGCATACTATCAGACAATGTCATGAGCTAACATGTAAACCGACTAGTAGGCCTTATCATCATGTCCTTGAGTACTCCTCATTATTCTGGATGTAGACTTTTTTTCTGTGGAAAGACCCTTTGTATGTCGGTGAATGATTTTTCATAATCTCCTCCATATATCACTTTCATATGTACACGTTTATGAATTGTTTTGTTTTTGTTTTGTTTTTGAGCTGGGAGGTTGCAAAGGAATCACCCTCTACCACCATTTGCTCGGGGAAAAAACCTGTTACCACCATGTCACCATGTACACGTTTATGAATTCCAATGTCCCAACTCAGCACAATTATCTCACATGTAACCCATACTACAAGTGCCTTCCATGATCCTCCCATGGCAATATTACAAGTTTTTTTATTGTGTTATTATATAGCACAAATAATACCCAATGATCCCTTCAAAGAGAAAAGAATTAAGACTTAAAATCACACAAAAAGATATGACTTTTTGCAAGAACACAATTTTTAAAACATACCTACAAAACAAGTGTTTTCTCACATCCACACACCCAAAGTAGTTTTGAACCTTTTTGCTATCTTCATGGAGACCTGACTTAAGAAAGTCATACCACAAACTGTCAAAAAACCAAACCTTTTCAAGCACGTCTTTTGTTAGTGTATTTTCCAACCACCTCTGCAAATTTTAAAAAATACAACGTTTGTTTTTGAAATCAAGAACAACAATGCTATTCTAAAATGGGCATGCACGAAAAGTAAAAAGAAACCCACATAAAGAATAGGTTCATGGTCTTAGTGGATGCTTTTTCAGTTGTTATTGAGTCGACAAGGTTGATGTCAACCTCAATGAGCAAGTTAAATCTTTGAGACATAATGCATAAATGGGAAAAAAAGTGTTGTTTCTAAGAATCAAGAATAGAGGTTTCCCAAAATAGTTCTATCACACTATGGGTGATTCAATTTTAAGAGTCATTTAGGAGACCACGTCCCCTGCAGGATAGAACTAGGTTTTACCTATTAATTCAACATGTACTTCATTTGTGAATCGGCTTGCCCAATTGGTCTCAGAGCACTTGTTTGATCTTTAGAAGAAAAACATGTGGGAGAAAGTCCTCGTCACATACTTTCACAATGATCTTGCCATAGGGACACGCCTAACATAGAAGCTGAGCCTACATAGAATGCCCTCATGGACAGAATTTCAGCCATTTATATGATGGTGATTTCATGGTTTGATGCTTATACATGGTGTGATGATGTTCAACCATTCCAAGAGCTGAATGCTACGATTTCGAGGATGAAAGCAATGGGTGGGAATGGTTTGTAACAAAGGGGTTATTTCAAACCATGGATATACTTGTTAATAAGGGGCCATGGGCCAAGGAATAAGTGGGAACTAGGGACCAAGGGCCTAAGGCTTGGGCCTAGGCACATTTTAATAAGTGTGAACCCACAACCAAGTATAAATACCAATTATAATACTAATGTGGTAGCTAATCACTTTTACTAATCATAATTAATCCAAATCTTGGAGATCCCAAACTTTCCATGGATTCTTGGCTACATTGAAGCAAACTTTCCTCAATCTTATGCCCATCTCAAGCTCTAATGGGACGTCTTGTCTTGCAGTTTTTTTATGTTAGTGGGGATTCCATGGCTTGTTAGGAAATGGAAGAGAAGGAATGGTTCTGGAGGAACATAGATGCATGTGAACTCACTTCCAACATCAATGGGGCTCCTAAAACTGGTCATAACAGAAAATTCCAGCAAGCATGTTTTTCATAGATGACCCATTCATTGACCTCCATATGCATCCAATAGCCCTTGGAAACCATCCAACATGGAGATGGGGCTGCCAAGTAATCTCCTCAAGAGGTAAACCCTTCCATTTGACCAATTACTCCACCATTGTACGGTTGTAAAGCACTCTTTCCCTCTTGCCCACAAGATTCTCGAGCACAGACTTTCCTCATTCATGGGAGGAAGTTCATCCATAACTTGCACATCTGACCCCAAGTATGCCTTCAAGTTAGAAACATGGAATACATCATGGATTCGAGTAGTTGAAGGAAGAAAAAGTTGATAAGCCACTTCACCAACTTTCCTCAACACTTTCTATGGCCCATAATAGTGGTGTGCAAGCTTTGTATTTGCATTGCCTTTGAGTGAACCATATCTACTCTTGGGAATCCTCAAGAAAACAAGATTCCCCTCCTTGAATTTGAAAGGTCTTGTATGGGCATCGCTATAGTGCTACATCCTCTCTTGAGACTTCTTAATGTTGTCTTTGGATTGTTGGAGTAGCATATGTAACTTTTCCACTTCTTCTTTAGCACTTGGATTCACATCATCATGCTTGAAGACCATCATGGAAAGATTGACTTTGTATCCATACATCGGTTCAAATGGAGACATCCCCATCCTAGTATGATAAGTGTTGTTATAAGCAAACTCCACCAAATGCAACCACTGATCCCAAGCATGTTGAGTCTCAAAGCAATAATGTCTCAAGTAGGTCTCCAACCATTTGTTTACCCTCTCGGTTTTACCATATCAGTCTCAAGATGATAAGTGGTAAAAGGTTCCAATTTTGTTCCCATGCTCTCAAATAGTGTGCACCAAAAACCACTCATAAACCTAACATCCCGGTCATTCACTATTTGTTGTGGCATCCCATGTAACTTGAATACATTCTTCATGAATTGAGCTACCTTAGCTACCGTATGCTTGATGTTAGTGGGTATGAAATGGATTGCCTTTGTTAAGCGGTCCATCACCACATAGATGCTATCCCATCCCCTCCTAGTAGTAATAGGAAGATCGGTAATGAAGAATGGGTAAGGGCTAAAGTAAACCACCCTCCTTATGTGTGGGATCCTTATTCATTTGATATGCAAACACTTTGATACATATTCATGCACGTCCTACCATAACCCTTTCCAATAGAACCTCTTTCTCACTCCATCATCATATGTCTTAAACAAGCCCATGTTACCTGCCCCATGAGTGAAGAATGCATCTTATCCAACACCTTTTGCTTGAAAGCTGAGTTGGGAACAAGATAGACCTTATCTTTGAAGTACAATAGGTCATTATGCATGGTAGAATGAGGCAAATAATCACATGCACCATGCTGTAATTTCTGCATCATTTGGGCTAAATCCTCATCCAACAAATATTCCTCTTGTAGATCCTTTATCCAATCCTTATGAAGCTCCGATATGACTGCCAATGAACATTCCCACATTTTACATAATGGATTAGCAACCACATTGTCCTTCCCTTTTGTGTAGGTGATATCAAAATCATAGTTTTGGAGCATAGCAACCCATCTTCTTTTCTTTGGCAAGAGTGTAGGTTGACACAAGAAATATTTGAGCACCCTATGATCACTACACACATAGAACTTGGTCCCATAAAGATAATGATGCCACTTCTTGACTACATGCAAAATCACTATCATATCTTGATCATAGACATGCAGCTACATCTCTTTGTCACTCAACTTTCGACTCTCAAATGCAATCACCCCATGATCTTGGTATAACATGGCCCCGATTCCTCTTCCACATGGATCCGCCCTCACAGTAAATGGTTTTGAAAAATCTCAACATACAAGAATAGGGAGGACTGAAGTAATCATTCTTTTGAGCTCTTCAAAACTCTTATGAGCAATAGCATCCCAAAAGAAAGCTTCCTTCTTGTCTCACTGGGGTTGCAATTTGAGCATCTCTCTCAATAAACCTCCTATATAGAAGGATGTGAGACCCACCAATAATCCTCTTAATTGTGTGATATTGGAGGGCATTGGCCAATTTTTGATGCATTCCACCTTCTTAGAATCCACCCTAATACCAGCCTTGCCCACAATGTGTCTATGGTATTCCACTTCACTCGCCATGAAAGTGCATTTGCTCTCTTTGGCATACAATTAATGTGCCCTTAATGCATCCAAAACCTCTCGTACATGCTTTAAGAGCCCTTCTTTGCTTTTGTTATACCCCAATATATCATCAAAGAAGACCAACACTGATTTGAAAAGATAGGGCTGCAACACCTTATCCATCAAATCTTGGAAGGTCACCGGAGCATTGCATAAACCAAAAGGCATAACCATATAGTGAAATAGACCCCTTTCGATTATAAAAGCTATTTTATGCTCATCTCCCTCCTTCATCCTTGTTTGGTGGTAGCCCGATCTCAAATCAATCTTGGAAAAGTAGCATGCACCCTTGAGCTTATCCAAGATATCATCTATCCCTTCGAATAGGCTATCTATTCTTCATGGTAATCTTATTGACATCCCTATAGTCAAAACAAATGCGGAAAGTGCCGTCTTTCTTCTTCACTACTAGTAGGACTAGTGATGTAAATGGAGAATGACTAGGTTTTCCCGACCCATGCCAAATAACTCTCGCACTTGCTTGGCCAGTTCATCTTACTCAATCTTTGAACGCCAATATGGTGGTTTGTTCACGGCCTTTGCATTTGGCTCAAGCTCAATAGCATGGTCCACTTCCCTCTTTGGAAGTAGGAACTTTGACATGTCAAACAGATTTCGATACTGTTCTAAAAGCTTTGCCATATCACTATCCACAACTTGCTCATTGTTTGCATTGACAACATCATTGGAAAGTTGTAAAACATATATGTGGCCCACTTTCTTCAATTCTCTCTTACGTTGTGTGGCATTAATGAGTGTTAGCTTTGAACCATTAATTTCTCTCAAAGTGGCCATCTCCTTGGCATGCATGAAACTCATGAATCCCTTTTGAATATTCATGGCAATTGTCCCAAGAGTGGACAACCAAGCACATCCCAAGATGACATCAATTGGACCCATTTCCATGATTAAAAAATTTGCTTTGCAAGTGACCTCTTTGTCAAACATGAAGTCCACATCCCGGCACACATTGCATTCTGGCACCATTAGCCACTTGAATAGCATGCATGGAAGACAAAGATAAGGGTTGTAATCTCAAGTTATGTAGAGATTTGGCATTGGAAAAACTATGTGTACTCCCACAAGAACATATGCCACCCTTCCATTGATGTAGGTCTTCAACCTCAATGTATTTGCATTTTTTGCATCCCACATAAGCATCATGTGATAGAGTGAAAATGATGGCATCCTTGCATGAATCATCCAGAGCACACATAGGAGAAGGTAGTCCATCATCATACTCTTCATGATTCCCACAATGATCACCATCGGGGTTGGAAGGAAACTCACCACCAAGATCACAATCCTCTTCATCCTCAATGGTATCATTGCATTCCGCATAATCTTTAAGTTCATTATTCTTCTCCTCTTCCATTTTGGTAAGAATGACATTAAGACTTGTACCTCTCACCTTGCAAGTCTTTGCATGCTCCTTATCCCATTTCTCACCACATTTGAAGCATAGCCCCTTGCTTCTTAACTCATTTAAGCAGTCCTATTTGACAGACTTTGTCTTGTTGATACCCACATTCTTTCCATCACCACTCAAAGGCTTTGTAGATCCACTACCGAATTTGAAGTTATGTTTCTTGGTCCAATCTTTTTCATAGACGGTAGGGTATCTAGGAATAGCCATGGTTGATGAAGCATTTGGGTTTGTTTTGACCAAAGTAGGGGGTGCTTCACTCTTCTTTTGGTCTTTTAATCCACCTCTTGAAGGGTATTTCTCTACATAAATCTTGGCCAACATCATTGCCTCTTCAAGGGTGGTCGGCATTTGTGCTTTGACATCCGCTCCTTGACAACCCTTTGATATACTTCACAGTCTCATAACCGGCATCAAGTCCTTTGACATAGGGCATAACTTTCACAAATTTATGATTGTAAACGGCATCAAGTCCTTTGAGCATAAGTTTCAAAAATTTATGATTAAGTCTTGCACACTATTGGATTGAGTAAGGTTATCTCATTCGGTGTTTTTCTGAGCATCATGTAATTTAGACATAAAAGCATCTCTCATTTTCTCCTTGAATGCATTCTAAGAAGTAATGACATAGATGTCCTCTTGTGTGTTTGAGCATATCCTTTGGCAACTAATCATGCCTTGTACTTGCCAATAGACCCATCTAAATTGTGCTTCACTTTGAATACCCATTTACATCCAATTGCCTTCTTATCCTTACGCAATGGCACCAAATCCCATGTCATGTTAGCATCTAACACAACCATTTCCTCGTCCATGGCATCCTCCTAATTCTTATGTCCAAGTGCCTCCTCAAAGAATGTGGGATCTATCTCTTAGATAACTCTAACCATATATGCATAATGATGAGTTGTATATCTATCATATCTCAATATGTCAATACGATATTTGATCCTTGTAGACTTGCGTACTCTTAGATCACTTTTTGGTGTCTTCAAAATTGCTTTTTTCATTTGTACACCATGCGTAACCTAAAATACCAAACTCCTCATCAAGGCTCTATTCTGAGCCATTAGAGTCACCATCAAAGGAATGCCTCCTCAATACATCGAGCATCACAAAAGGTTGATCCATATTCTCTTTACCCTTGCGTGAGACATGAGAGCTTGCTGAATTTTCAGCACCTACATTTTCACCAAATGATGTGGGAGACTTCATGACATTGTATCTCCACCTACTTGACCATGGTCTAATAGTAGTTCCATTGCTAGGAGACTTGTAAGGCCCACTAACTGCCTGTTATTGTTGTTCTACAAGTGGCATAACCACATTGTTCTCTGTTAATCCCATTTTAGATTAACAAACATGATCCTCCAATTGAGGATATTAATAAGTGTCATGAAACGGTACTACAAAAGTTGTACATTATGAGATATTGGCTACCCAAGTCCTAGTAAGTAAATTTTGGGTGCCCAAGTGTGAATAAGGGCCAAACGTATATAAGGCATTTTCTCATAATGGAAAGACACAATCCCCTTTGTGCTATATAGAGAGCTCTCCCTTATGTCTTGAGAGAGATTGAGAGAGAGAGAGAGAGAGAGAGAGAGAGAGAGAGAGAGCATTCTAGCATTGTTTCTCTTTTATGATTGTGTGATTCATGCTTGTATGAGAGAGTGATTGCCTTATGCGGTGACGGTGTGAGCGACTCTACGGTGACAGCGTGGAGGTGGAGCTTGGAGGTTAGAGCTTAACAAGCAAGCTTGGAGGCCTCAAGGGACTCAAGTTTGAAGCATTGGTAAGTGCCCTACAACAGCTGTGATCTATTGCTCATCCTTTAGGTGAATGTGTTGAGTTCCCTCTTGGAGATGTGGTAGCCCATAACATTTTTGGCGCCACCGGGGAAACACCTTTGTTTCTTCCATCTCCCATTTCATAAGATTCATGATTGCCTTTGCAATCTAGTAGTGTGTGGTAGAAAGAAATCACGAGAAATTTGTTTTTGTGATGTTGTGTA
Source organism: Cibotium barometz (assembly GCF_041138505.1). NCBI lineage: Eukaryota > Viridiplantae > Streptophyta > Polypodiopsida > Cyatheales > Cibotiaceae > Cibotium > Cibotium barometz. The sequence goes on along the minus strand of NC_141063.1, from coordinate 59,094,678 downwards.
TGTTTGTGGTGGAGTGGCCTTAGGATAGAACTTCATTATTTTTTCTTGTTAATTTTGATATTTGCATCATTGAAAGCACCAATGTGAATACTCGGTGTTGTTTTGTTTTCCTTATTTTTTTTAAATTCACAAAAATAAAAACATAAAGAACTATTGACTGTGCCAAGAACTTGCATTCTATTCCTTAGGCGTGGCACAATCAATTTGGGATCAATTGGATAAGTATTACGCACCCAAAATCATAACTTTCGACGTGAAAAGTTCCACGTGAAACTGCGGAAAAATGTTCATGTCATGAACATTTTCTGCAACTTCAAGCCGTGAATCGCTCCCGAAATCAGCGCTATAATTAAAGCCAAAAATCATAGGATTGCCTTGTCAAAAATAGGTAACCTTATCCTGACACCTCTGACGCCATGAAGTCTACCAAAATTTTTGATCCTGTGAAAGTTCAGCAAAACTTTCACAACGTGAACGTTTCCAAAAAATCTTTATGATGTGAAACCTTTTGAAATTCTTCACGGCGTGAACCCTTTTTTGTTCACGATGTGAACTTTTTCTACAGATTCATGGGTTGGCCAAATCCAATGAATAGTCAGGCCAAGGCCACAAAGGTCGGTAAGAGAGGGTAGCCTATATCAAAGAGAGGATCTGACCCGAAAGGCAAAAATCTTTGAGCACGTGAAAGTGCAAAATAATGTTCACGCTGTGAACCTTTTTTTAACTTTTCAGGTCGTTAACCATTCTCTACAGTTTCATGGCTTCAAAACATAGCGATGGAGTCGGAAGAAAAATCAAATTGGGTCGAAAAGTAGCTTATCAAATCGTACATACATGCACATAAGATCTAGAAAACTAATCAGAGACGATCTTACACCTGACGATAGTGCATCGAATCACCCAGGATCTTCCTATCAAAGAAGTGTGGGATCAGGACATTCCGCAAGCACACACCTGAGTGTTTTAAGAAACCTGACCACCGTTGAAACTAGTAGCGAAGAGTCCATGGAAGAAGGGCTGAGATACACTGGGTTTGGGAAGAGGAGAAACCACCCTCCCTAACTAGGTCCAATGGTATCATATTGATATCGCCCGGGGATTTTTTGGTCTCCAATCCAGTCATGAAGAAAAAGCGCAATCTGCGGGCATGGGTTCATTAACCAGCGCTAGACTCGGTCCACGACAAGAAGTGTCCATCTCCAAATGTCGAATTCTAGGTTGTCGAATACCAGCACCCCCCGAATAAGACGGGACATAGAAAGTGTGGCTAAGAGATGGGTCAATTATTCTTCCCCACAACCGAGGAAGTAGAGTAAGACCTCAAATGGAGCTAGGTGGAGCTTAAGGAAACAAGAGCTCGATACTCGAAGAGCGAGAGCTGAGCAAAAGGAAACGGGAAGTTTTAACCCACTCCAATCACGAGGGAAGGAACTATAATTGGTTATGGGAAGAAATGAGGGAGAAATTCCAAACTTGGAACCCATAAAGGAGGAATCCAGAGCCGAGGAAGGGTTTACAACCATAGAAGAGGAGGATAACCTAGCAAGAGTGGTGGGTGAAGGAGAGGGCCGTCTGTACACCAAAAAGGATATTGAGCAGATGATCAATCACCCTACGTTCCTACAAGACATGGAACTTCTGATTCTGCAATGACGTATGGAGGCGACTAATGATGAGTCACTCCAAGGTACAGAGGCTGGACCATCCCATGGACCATAAATACCTAAAAGAGCCAATACAAGAAGGGGACGAGGTCTAGGAAGGGGGGAGCAATTCCTCAAAAGCCAAGGATAGATCCAACCATGGACCTTAATGCAGCCACAAGGACAGACTTGCTAAATATGGTGGCAAAGATGGGCTGGGGGATGGTCAAAGAACTAGGCACTCCTCTAGAATCCCGACCCTCCCAGATGAAACTGCATATCATTTCCAAACTTGTCTGAAAATTCTCTAGGGACGTGGATCCTATCCAACATGTCGAGATTTTTGAATTCACATGTGAAACCTGCGGGCCAGTCAGTGATGTGACAATGATTCATGCCTTCTCACTGACCTTGGAAATGTGATGTGACAATGATTCATGCCTTCTCACTGATCTTGGAAGGAAAAGCTCATCAATGGTTCCAAACCCTCAAACCTAAGGATAAGGTTAACTTCACAAGACTCAAGAACGTTTTTGTGCCAAGTTTTACCTGAAGTGGTGACAGATGGAGCCCTGTGGCACAGTTATATAATATCAAACAAAAGGAAGTTGAGTCAATGAGAGACTATGTGTCTTGTCTTAAGCAATTAAATTCAAGGTGCAAACTTCAGGAGAGGTTAACTGGTGATCAGTTATTGCCTTGCTTCCGGAGAGGGATTAGAGACCACAAAATGCATGATTACCTACTAGTACTAGCTTGACCTGCTACTCTTGATGCATGTTGCAAATTTGAAATCGAATATGAATATAATATGTCGGAATTGCTGCAAACCGGAACTACGACTTCGTGTGTCTCGAGCCACCAAGAAATTGGAACTCGAAGCAAGAAAGTCAGAAACATGACAGTGGATGAGCTTAGTAATGCCATATTAGAGAAATTGAAAGTAAGGGAGGGAAGAGAAACATCTGGGCATGGGCATAATCATCTTTACCCCTACAGGGAATCGGTGTGGTGCTCTATGCATAGATTAAATCACATTACCACACCGAGTGTCCACAATTAAGAGCAAGGCCATTACTCTATTGTGCCCACTGTGTAAAATTAGAAAATCATAACACTTCAATGTGCAGATATCCCAAATTTCAAAATGTTGCTCAACTACAGCCCCATTAGCTTTACCTGCGCCACCTGTACAGATCACCGCTACTGCTGGACAACCCAACTCTTTCTAATTACCTAGGAGGATGTTTTGGGTACAAGACACTTCATCTTTGCCACCACCACTTCTACCACCGCAACCACCACAGGCTAAAATCAATCAAGTATTGATTGAAGAGCCGCGTCAGAAGATGTTGATATGGTGCGGGAAATAGAACTTAGTAGAGAGTACTACGAGAAAATGGTGGAGGTCACGCCAAAATATTACGTCCTACATAATGCCAGTACCTATGTTTCAAACCACGGTACAATGGAAGGGCAAGGACATGAACTCAAACTTGAGAAGAGGACCGCTAAAATGCTTTGGCTGTGGAGGGTGGCATCGAGTCGCCGAGTGCCCAAACAAGAATATGGTTCATACACACCAATCCCAACAAGTGGCGGCTCCGCCCAATGACATGCCAATACTCACATGTACTAAATGTGGGATTGATCATTTGATCAAGGATTGTCCATACCGTGCAAGTGGTTTGACTTCTACTGTTATTCAGGCCACCATCCAGACCATTAGTGTACAGCCTGGGAATATCACACCACTCAACGTCCTAAAACAAGAGCTCAAGCTCAATTAGGAGACACAGGAAAGAATCGAGCGGATGTGACTGTTTCTTGAGCTGGCCGTAGGAGAAGAGTGAAAAAAGTGGGTAAGGGTGACACAAGGGTCACAATCCAAGATAGATCCAAAGAAGATACAATCGACAACAAATCCACCCAATTGAAGGAACAGTGGGATCAAAGGATCAATCACAAGGGGTCGGACCAAGAAGAGCAAAGAGAGCAACCAACAACTCCTAAGAGGGTTGGTGAATACCCCAATGCCGACGAGGAAATAAGAAATCTTGAAGATGCCAGCGCCTTAGTCAAAGAGTGCCAACGGCTTCATGAAGCCAAGCTAAGGCCAATCGAGTCAGGGATACAGTTTATCCCCACGAAACGAGCCAACCATGAATAGGGAATTGGGTGTGCCTACCCCAATTCTAGAAGAAACAGAAGAGGAGTCCCAAGCAAACACACTGTCCAGAATGTTTGAGAAAAATGTGTTGGGGGAATCCATCCATTACTTCCCTAGGGAGGAATACGAGGCACATATATGGGAAGAACCCTCTATCTCCAAAGAACCCAAAGACATAGGAAGTCTTGCAGCTGTGCTGTCCATGCCTGTATAAATGCCATTAGGGAAACTGTTATGCAATTCACCAACCCTATGGATAGACATAAATTAATGGGTAGAAGGCGGCGGACTAAAGCCAGCTGATACTATAGATGAGACTCTGCCACCTCTGGCAGAAAGAACCTTGAGACATACAAGGAAAACTCTAGTCTTTAGATACCAATTAATCAACTGGGATGCTACTACGAAAGCGATGCAAATGCTACAATCGCGATCCATCATAATGGGTACCAAGCACTGGCTATCTTGGATGGTGGGGCGGGGGTAAGCATCATCACAAAATGTTGCTGGGAAACCTGATCTAAAAAAACCAGATCTAATCGTTAAAATGGCTGACTAAACATCTTCGAGGCCCATTGGGCTTTTAGAGAATGTTAAATTCAAACTCTTTACATTTTGCTACCATCATACATTTGTGGTCATGGACTTCCCTGAGCCAACCTGATTCATATGACATAATATTGGGGAGACCCTTCATGAGGGAATCCAAATTGGTGCATGATTGGGCCCTAGATCACGTGTATGTACACAGGAATTCGCAAATCTTAAAGATTGATATGAGAACATGGAAAGCACACCCCATGGAAGAAAAATTGTTTGGTAACGATTCGGTCACAAATGGAATGGACCACCTCTATACAAATATGCCAGCCTCTTCGGTGGGAGATCCCAAGGATAAAGAGGAAATGGAAATGTATGCGTCACTTCCTCCTCTGGACTTCAGTGAAAATTGGATGCATGTGTTGGCCACCATTGATGTGATGCAACCCAGGGGGACCCGGTATGTGGAGTCTGGAACCGTCGACCTCTATCTGTATGGTTAATTGGTAGACCATTGATGAAGAATTAGGAGAGGAGACATCGAGTACAAAAGGTACCATAGCACAAAGCCGTACCAGTGCTAAACACCTCAGACGGTGGCGAAAACAGAAATGATATATAGCCCAACGAAATGCCCTATTATATTAAGAAAACCCACGGATGCCCAGTGGTGGCTGAGATACCTTAAGGCCACTAAGGTACACGATGAGTTCTCAAAGGATTGGGGTGAGGAGTTAAGATATCGCTGGAGGGAAGACACAAGGAGAAAGTCATCCTTCAAGAGCTAGAAACAACCAAGCCTACAAAAGTTAGGCACCGAAAATGAAATAAAGCCTTGGCGGAAGCAGAACATGAGGCTAGAAAGATCATGGCTAAAACCAAAACTGAAAATGAGGACAAACCAGACTTGCTCTCAGTACTACCCAACCACTTCAAAACCAGACTTGCTCTCAGTACTACCCAACCACTTCAAAACCTATACAATTGGCGAACTGAAAGTCGTTCGACTGATAGTAACAAGGGTGAAGAAGGATGGGCTGTCCACATCATACAATGGCCCGACAGAAGTCAAGGAAGTGGATATTGCAGGACCAGGGGAGGAAGATCAACCCGTATACATTTCTAAGGACTTGACTTCGGCTGAAAAGGATGAGCTCATGGCTCTCCTCAAGGAATTTAAGTATTGCTTTGCATGGAATTACAAAGAGATGAAGGGGGTAACACCTAAGATAGTACAGCATACCCTTCCAATCATGGAAGGGTCGAGACCAACCAGGCAGAAACCATACCAGATGAATCCTAAGTATGCGAAAATTGTATAGGAAGAAATAGACAAGCTCATTGCTACGGATTTCATCTATGAAATTGAACATACGGATTGGTTGTCACCGATCGTGATAGTGCCAAAAAAGAATGGAAAACTTAGGGTATGTGTTGATCTTAAAAAGGTCAACGCAGCCACTAGGAAAGACCATTATCCACTACCATATATAGAACATGTTTTGGAAAGAGTGGCTCTGGGAAAGAAACTTCTTGGATGGATTCTCCGATTACAATTAGGTGTCCATAGCACCAGAGGACCAGCACAAGACAGCTTTCAATACAATGTGGGGGACATTTGCATACAAGGTTATGCCGTTCGGCCTCACCAACGCCCCATCAACCTTTCAACAGTTGATGTGCACAGCCTTCAAGGACTACTTACAAAAGTGGTTGGAGGTATTCATTGACGATCTGTGTGCACACTCTCGATGGGCAGGCCATTTGGCCTGCTTGAGAAAAGTGTTCGAGCGATGTCGATTATATCGTATATCCATGAACCCTTTGAAGTGTCAGTTTTGGGTCAAGCATGGTGTGATATTGGGACACACTGTCTCAAAGAATAGTATATCCACGGAGGATAGCAAGGTCAAGCTGATATTGGAGCTGCCACCACCTAATCAACTACAAGGGTGTGCAAAGATTTATGGGCCATGGGGGGTATTATTGCTGCTTCATAATTTTCTATGCTGAAATAGCCAGACCCTTGTACAAGCTCATTGTCTTTGAATGGACTGAGGAGTGTCAGGAAGCTTATGATCGACTGAAGCAAGCATTGGCTAGCGCACCAATTCTACGATCCCCCAATTGGGATCTCATATTTCACGTGCACATTGATGCATCAAATTTTGCTATTGGTTGTGTACTAGTCCAGCTTGGTGAGTTCAAATTGGACTATCCAATCTGCTTCGCTAGTCGTCAGCTAAATGATGCAGAGGTGAACTACACCACCATAGAGAGAGAAGGATTGTTGGCCATGGCTTACGCCGTCAAGAAATATTGACATTACCTCTTGGCCAACACATTTGTATTTTTCGTGGACCATTAAGCCTTACTATACTTAGTAAATAAACCTTGCACCATAGGGAGAATCACATGATGGTTGCTATTATTGTTGGAATTCGACTTTACAGTCATGATAAGAAAGGCAACACAGCATTTGTTAGCCGATCACATGTCAAGAATTCCAAATGGAGAACCAACAACTAGTGTTGATGATGATCTCCCTGATCCTTATTTATTCAAGTTGGACATGGTATAGCCAAATGGAGTCAAGAAATCTTAGAGTATAGAGCTTATGGTTTTCCACAGGAAATAGATTTGAACAAAGATAAAATGTGGTGGCTTATCAATCTTGCTGCACCTTATCAACTGATTACGGGAGAACTATATAAGCTAGGAAAAGATAATGTGCTCAGAAGATGCATTAGAGAAGATGAGTTCCTCACCATATTGGAAGAAGCTCATTCAGGGATAGTAGGTGGGCATTTTACTAGAAATCATAGCTCGAAAAGTGCTTCAAGCAAGACTATGGTGGCCTACGTTATTCGGACATGCAAAGCAAGTCGAATAGACTGGGAACATAAGCTGACAGGCAGCCCTATGGGCCTATCGAACATCATATAAGGTAGCGACGAGATATACTCCCTTTCATCTAGCTTATGGTGTTGAAGCAGTTATGCCCATGGAATACCTAGTCCCAAGCTTAAGGATTTCCCTACAAGAGCGTCTAACGGAGAATGCATTAGCTAAAAGACTAATTGACTTAGAGAAACTGGATGAGACCAGACTGATAGCATCACATGGACTCATGGTTGAAAAACTACACGCAGGAAACATTGGTTTGATAAAAACCTTAAGCAAAAAGAACTGGAAACGGGGGACCTTGTCCTCATGTATGGTGTCGAAAGTGCCAGGAAAAAGAAACTCAAATACTGAGGCCTCGGACCATTCTGAGTATTGAAAATCACACCTCCAGGGGTCTGTTCGAATTGAGACAATTGACGACATCCAAATGGAGGATTATGTCAATGGAAGTAAATTAAAAAAATATTTCGGACTACTGACTCAAGAGATGCTCTTACAAGAACATCTCTTAAAACAACAAAAATAGCTTGCAAAAGAAAAAATCCAGCAAGCACAAGAAGAGGCTAAGGCTAGGGAGGCCAAAGCCAAACAATTATTGCACAAAAGAATGATACATGTCAACATGGCTTCTATGACCCTTTTGGACGAAGGGGAACTAAACATTGAGCATTGAGCCAGCACGACTCAAGGTAAGACTTACTACAGCTAAAGGCCATGCAACAGGCATTGCATTAATAGATACGGGGTCAAGTCATTTGATCTCATATGAAACCTGGGTAGCATTAGATAGACCACACCTTGAACCCACCACTGATGCGCAAGTTCGTAGTGTTCACTTGATAACCACAAAAGCCGAGGGCTTTTTAAATGTTAACATTTCCATCAGGAATAATTCCTTGGTCGGGAAGGTGTTTGTCATGCATGCAGGTTCCATGGAAGAAGAAATGATTCTAGGATGATCTTGGATCCGTGTGCAAGTAAATGCATGCAATATCCAATGGGAAGAAAGAACATCATTGTCAAGCATGGGTGACGACGAGGTCATGTCCATACCCTTATGAAACTTGACAAACACAGGGAAGCATATCATAACTGATAAACAAACGAGTGCAGTGGCAACACCTCAAAAAACAGAACCAGCTTCCATTCCGCGAAGCTTGCCCACACAATACCCAACATCTAAGGGTACACAGAAGTGGGTGCCCAAGAACCAACTAAAGATCAACCAGACGAGAAGTACACCATGATTGATATAAAGGCCCCAAGAACCTGCAAACAATTCAAAAGTTAGACCTTGCTGACACAAACCGATTGGCAGAACTCCAAGCATCTCAAGAGACCTCAAGGGTTCCGAAAGCAATGGATCTGAAAGGACTTACTGTCTGCGAGCACAAGGATACTATCAAGGCAATACGGCAATATGGGTACCCAAACCCCACTCAATGGCCAATACCACAAGCAATTCGAATCATAAAAAAGAGGATGGTAAGAGCATACAACATCAACTCCCAAGTCAAGCAAGCACCATGCCAACCCTTGTGTGGAGGAAGAAGAAAACTCAACCAAATGGGTTGGTAATTGCCAAAGCAACGAAAGTACCCACTCGGGCTATAGAACTGAACAAAAAACCTAAAGTTAGTATAGCAAAGAAATTTAGCAACAAGGAGACACAGATAGAAGCCCTCCACAACCAGGCACAGTGACAACATTATTCAGTTGAGTGGAAGGAACAATAAAAAACTCCCACATAGAGCTAAAATGACTGCATCAACAAAAGCCCAAAAGTGCCCAGGTGACCCCTTGGTTCTCATGGCAATAAAACAAAAGGGTGTCCAATGATTACACAATGGGTACGAGGTAAGCAAGGTATCATTCACTCATCATGTACAAGTTTGACTGCTTGAGCATAAAGGAAAAAATGAGAAGTATTTGATCTTATGCATTCCACGTGAAATTGCAAAAAAAACGTTCACGCCATGAACAAAATCCAAAACCGTTCGTGCTATGAAACAAAATTACAAGGGTTCACGCCATGAAAAAAGTCAAAAAAGTTCACGCCATGAAATGGTAATTTCTCATGGGCCAATCACGTAGTGCCATGTGGCATTCTTCATTAAGGTAGCCACCATGTCCGACGGCTGCGTTATTAAATTGATTTTCTTTCCTCTTTTTGTTATTTTGCATCGTGTGCATTGTTTGATCGACTGCGAATCACCTCCGCTTGCATCTCCCGAGCTCGCTATCTCATTTCAACCTTCTCGACTATCACCTTCGAGGTGGGAGCTTGATTTTCTTCTTTTCGTTTTCTTTTTTGTTTTTTGTTTTATTTTTATTTTTGTAAGATTCATTACATCTTGTATATACACTTAGTAATTAGTATAACCACACCACGTGTGCATCATTCAATAAAATTAACAAATGAAAAAATCCTCATACATGAAAAAATCATAATCTCAACGATTAACAATACATCCTGCAGTTTCACGAAAACTCAGGTTCGTGTTTCACGAAACCTGCAATTTCACGGAAACTATGTTTTCACGGGCCTAATGTTTTCACGGCCACACACTTTCACGGTAGAAACTGTGTTTTCATAGCCTAACATTTTCACGGCCTGTGTTTTCATGACCACACATTTTCATGGAAACTGACCTTTTCATGGCCACACATTTTCACAAAAACTGATGTTTTCACGGCCTATGTTTTCACGGCCACACTTTCACAAAAATTGAGCTTTTCACGGCCATACATTTTCATGAAAACTGACATTTTCATGGCCTGTGTTTTCACGGCCACACACTTTCATGGAAACTGACCTTTTCACGGCCACACATTTTCACAGAAACTGATATTTTCACAGCCTATGTTTTCACGGTCAAACACTTTCACGGAAACTGACCTCGGCCACACATTTTCACAAAAAGTGACCTTTTCATGGCCACACATTTTCACGGAAACTAACATTTTCATGGCCTGTGTTTTCACGGCCACACACTTTCATGAAAACTAACCTTTTCACGACCACGGCCAACAACCACGACCACACACTTTCACGAAAACTGACTTTTCATGCCTCCCTTTTCATGCTTGACCTTTTCACGACCTGCAGATTCACGTACTCACTCCTACCTTGCACCTCCACGCCATAGCGTGACTATTAACACACCTAAGGATTGCTCCTCCACTCACAAACTCTTCAATCCAACTAACCTATTCCCCATTTTTAAAAAAAGGATAAAAAGTAAGGGAAAAGATGATATCAACCCCACCAGTTAGACTGATCCGATGTGCGTGTACAGATGTCAGCCTCAGAGTCAAAGGCTCATGAGACCCCAGCTGCAACTCAAGAAAGCAGCGCTACAGGATTCCCAGCAAGTCAGAGAAGGAGGACAACACAGTGGCCAAAAATGGAACTTTTTGGGTCCTTATGCCCAAACCTTCCATGGGACCATCATCAGCAAGGAAGCTCACACGGCCCATGGAAAGGTAGCCCTCTAGTACCATAGCCTGGAATGCCTACAAATACTGGAAGAGGCCAAAGTTAAAGTAAGCTGGACAAAGTTGGTTTAGGTAAGATGGTGCAGATACTCTCACGAAGTATCGACACAAAACTATACGCAGAGTACCTCAAGACCTACGACAAGGGGACCAAAAGAGGAACAATCACCAAAGAAAACGAAACTATCGAGCAACTCCTCATCATAGAGGAACTCATACGGGAGGCTCTGCAACTTCCAACTGCAATCAGGGTCCGCCAACACATCATTGATAAGATGCCTCTAGATGCCATGTTCAAGAAGAGTTCATACAATTCGAATGGGGCCGAGTATGAAAATATACAAGATGAGGCTATAGAGAAAGCTTGCAGGGCCATGTCCTTGATGATGCAAGTAAAGCCAGTGGACAGATACAACCAGAGTCGGGGTCTCAATAGGATTGCAAAAGTCCATGAGGAGAAAGAAGACGATTGGGCATACTATCTACATAAGGAGATGGAGAATTACTTGAAAGCCCACCAATCTAAAATATGTAACCCATAACTCCTCACACAGGTTCTCAATCACGTAGCAAAAAGGAACAGAGGAACACATGCAGTTGGCACTAATACCAGAACAACCCAAATTAACAACAACTGAAGATGTATAAGAAGGGCAAGCTATCTTGATGGAGACCAAGGAGATCATAAAGCAGATCAAGAAAGAGTGCAAGAAGACAACAGATAAGAAGATGAGGGGAGTGCTTCAAGATGTAGTTGCTATGCTGAGTCGCAAAGACTAGAGGCGAAAGTGGCCAAGGAAATCCGCACTTACCAACAAGAGGCACTTCAAGAGAATATTCTCAGCCATACCACACAAGAGCCCCTGCATCAAATCACTTCTCCGACAAGCCCAACAAAACTCATATTTATAGATTTATCTACCCTCAAGGAATCAAGTTTGGCAGACATGCCAACAGAGACAGCTCTCGAACAAGCAACACTAATACAAGCTAAGGAAAGACAAGATGCTGAGGTGGCCACAGCTCTAGTACAGGAACTAGGGGCCTCGATGGAAGCAAGCAAAAGACAAAGAACTCCAGAGCCATCCCGTCCAAGCAAGCGAAGAAGATTGGAAGATGAAGAAAGACTACCTTAGCTGGCCTCCCTACTGCTGCAGAACATAGACTATCAACAATTCTTGCAGGAGACCATGGAAGGACTTGACGAGCTACCCAACCAACCACACACTGGGCTGAAAGCCAAATCAAGAACACGAATGCAATGTGGGAGCAAGAACAAAAGGAGGTTGGAGCTTAACAAGCGAGCTTGGAGGCCTCAAGGGACTCAAGGGACTCAAGTTTAAAGCATTGGTAAGTGCCCTACGACAGTTGTGATCTATTGCTCATCCTTTAGGTGAATGTGTTGAGTTCCCTCTTGGAGTTGTGGTAGCCCATAACATTCTCTCCACCACCCTCTATGGAGTTCTTTATGGGTGCATACCAACTACTCATCTCATTAAAGACAACATCCCTGCTTACCCTCATTTGATGTGCAGTATGGTTACAGCATCTATATTGTTCTTGTTTAAGAGGGTATCCAATGAAGATGCATTTTTATGCCTTGATATTCAATTTGCTTCTCACTTCATCTAGTACATTTACGTAAGCAATACATCAAAACATAATGAGGCATATTCTTCTCATTCATTAATGCGAGCAACACTTCTACAACAACTCCTCAATAACGATGTGCAGTTGAACAACATCCCGACATGATAAGCAAAGATACCTTGTCTCTCTCCAAGCAGCAGCAGCTAAAACATCCCGACATGATAAGCAAAGATACCTTGTCTCTCTGCAAGCAGCACTGAAATGTTCCGACAGCCTTCAGCTGTCATCGCCCCTTTTTCTCCACTCCTTGAATTACTAAGCAAAGCATGACACTGCATATAGTGTTTGATCATCTCAGGCATTGCACTCATCAGGGAGGCATTGGATGTGACCCAGAGGTGGCCAAAAAGTATTAGCAAGACATGAGAAAAGATTGAAGAAGAGGGAAGCATGGAAGCCCCCTATAGATTTGAAGCCCCCACTCCCTCTGTATACCAGAGTTTTTGCCAGCAGGTTCTGCTGGCGCAAAGCCATCGGGCGTGCCAGGTGTTGGCCATGAGTTCGCCACGTCAGATGACTGGTGGGACGTCCGTAAAAGTGGCTACTAGAAAGTTTGCAATGGCCACTAAGCCATGGGTGTTAGCCGACCGAGAGTGCATCCACTAAGCACTTCTTGTAATCATGAATGCAGTGTTGTAACTATATATTCTTGTAGAAGCAGTTCGGCACAATAGCCGCCGTCGGATTTTTTTGTATAACAAGGTGAGAGATAGCATTAGGAAGTATGTTAAAACCGTAAAGATCTCTCTAGCTAATCACTATACATAGACATGCATAAACCAAGCATATACTCATCCACCCAACCACCCCCAAGCCCAATGGTGCACACATAAATATAATGAAGATCCACATACCTAACCTTGGTGTCCCACACCACCAAGAAGTATGCCTTCAATCCAGCAGCTCATAGCTCTAGCATGAAATGGCAAAAGAGTATATACAATGCTCTACACAAGAGAACATCCCTTGAGAGTGTCCCATGCCCCTATTATATAGGAGAGCACTCAAGTGACTCTTGACTCTCCATTTCCATGTGTGACCCTTGGTTGCTTGACCCTAACCTCAACCCAAGGTTAGACCTAACCCTTGCCCCACTAGAGCATGTTCCCATGCTTCCATGCTCACATACCTAGGGTGGGTTAGCCTCCTAGTTTATGCACATATAATTGAATCCTCAATTTTTGTGTCTTTTCACTTAATTTTAACCTCAAGGATTAAGCGACTACGAAGTTTCCTTTCGTTGAATTCAAGTACCTTTTTAGGTTCATGTGGAACATAGGATAAATCTTTGACTCTTCAATGAGTTCTTGAGAAGTAACTATGTTCTCACCTACCAGCTTCCCTTTCAGTCTATTGACATGAAAGACTAGATGAACTCTCATATGTGGAGGTAGTCTTAGCTCATACGCAACCGTGCCAATCCGACGTATAACTCGGAATGGACCAGAATATCTAGGAGATATTTTTGAGCACTTTCTTGTTGACAAAGTCTGAGAATCTTTAGGAACTTTCAAATAACCCATGTGGTCTACAATAGATACAATAATATTTTTTATGACTTGGAGGCCTTACAATCATATGCTGTTCAATTGTTTGAAGTTACTCCTGAAGAATGTGATGGTGTCCTCAAATTTGTGCTAAAGCTGATGAGTGTCAAATTGTGAAGGAGAGAAAGTTAGAAAGGGTTACCATCACACTGATGAATAGGCACTTGATACATCTATTCTAAAAGATATCCTAGATGGTTTAGTGTTCAATCTGAAAACAATATATTGTTGTTGGGATCGTTTGAGGTAAAATTTATTAGACTTAGATATGTTTGTGAAAAAATAATTACATATAAAAAACACTAATGGGTGTTTCATTCCTATGTTTCTTATGTATTACAAGTAGAATCAGAGAATTTTGATGTTCTGCATTGGGTCTTTCATAAGACATCGATACCCGAGATCATCAGCGAGAGCAGAGAAATGGCAAAATCTTGGATGTGGAAGGCATGGAACAATATAAGGTGGAGTGGCATATGGTGGGTGATCTTAAAACTCTGAAATGTATGCACAATGTGTCAAAGAGTGCCAATTCAAAAAGTCCCTGCTTATATTGCATGTGTAGTACAAAGGTGTTTGATAAGAGGTATTGGAAGAAGGCACTTGAAAGACCCAAACTTCAAGCCAATTCTCGATATTCCATTGTCGTGACCACATTTGTACAATGCATGCTCTTTACAGAATCATTGAAAAACTCTTGTTTTTATACATATGTTTTGCATGGACTCTATAGCCCAATACAACAAAGGTTACATCCATCAAAGCACTAGAGAAAGTTCTATCAGACATTGGTTTGCATGGTGGATATGCAAAAATTGAACAAGATGAAAAAAGGTCTAAGGATGGGAAGAATGTACCTAAGAAACCTTCCATTGGGGTTGTTAAAGCAAGAAGGTTTCTATTTGAACCAACACCAGAAGGTCATAGAAGAAGACGATCAGTGCAGATCATAAAATACAACAGATGGAAGTGCGTTCACAATGCAGTAGTAGACCATGCAGACAATGGTCAAGCAAGAACACGGGAAGCCAAGGTGTGGAAATCTCTAGACACTATGTTTAAGCTATGTGAAAAGAAAGTGTGGACGAAGGAGGACCATGATATATTTCAAAGAGTGCTAAATGAGTTCAAGAGATTAATGATTGATGCATGGACGGATCAACACATCACCCACTATATGGTATTAGATTGATTATGCATTGAACTAGTTTTTATACTGTATATTGAAAAATATACTAATTAATATATTCTTTCATTCTCTTGAAGCATATTATATACCATCATACCCCTTGGTTTGCAAAGAAGTATGGTAGTTTATCAATATGGTCAACCCAGGGAATGGAGAAAACACATTATCACGCTCCAGGTATTTCAATCATACAAGACATGGTAGAGGAGCAGAAAAAGCTAACAGTTTAGAGGAATTACATCAGTGGACATATAGGAAGCTTGTACACAAAGCCAAAAAGAAGCAGCAGTTCAAAGCATCCGAAATTAATCAAGCAATAAAACTTGTGAATAAAGAAAGAAAGCAAGATATATGGAGGAGATCTAATGCAAGTATTAAGCATGCAGAATGGCGAGGAACAAAACAAAGAAATGGGAAGATTTGGATATCCATAGATCCATGATTAACATTTCAAATTCAAAAATGATCATATGCAAAACTGTCATGGCATTACATGAGAGAGAATATTATTACAAGAGATAGGAATATACTACTACTCCTTAACCTGCTCACTAACATCCTCATGTGCATGAAGCCTTGCCCTTTTTGAAGATGGCTCTGCAACATCCTGTAATTGGCAAACTAGAGGAACCCTCGGTTTTGTGAATCTGAGAAGCTCCCTTTTGCCATAATCACTTAGCATATTGGGATCCTTAATTCCACACACCAATCCATAAGCAGTATAGGCTAAGTAATATTTACTCCTTAGTGCATAGACTCCAGGGCCCTGCCCAAAGATTCGCAACGTTAACTGCTTCTCCTAACTGCTTCTCCAAAAGCATGACTTTGTCTGCATTCCACCTGATGGGATATGCCCCAAGGTATTTGGATAATGTCTTGATTGCAAACAAAGGAAATTCTGCATTGTCTTTTGATAATTTCTTGTGGAATATAATGAATTGTGGAAACTTCAATCGGTTTATGTCACTCTCCCAGTGTTGAGTTCATTCCGAGGCCTCCCATGCGTTTGCCTGCTCCATGCCCGAGAAACTCATCCTCAAACACAACCAGCTGCAAAATAATATTGTCGATGAGCCAACATAACAAATAGAATAAGCTACTCAGCACGATAAAAGTAATTAACAACAAGTAAACACACCTTCTGATTTTTGTCATTAACAAGTAAATCATCTGTCCATATATTGATTGTTGAGTTAGTGTCCTGGACTGCCAATGTGAGGACGCCCCTTCCTTTCCCATGTGTGAAATATTAAGTCTTTTGCTGAATAGCCTAAAATTCCCCTTCAGTGGGAAGGTTGGATTCATAGCTTTTTGCATCCTTGTACATCATACATAATGTGTCGGCGGCAACAGAATGGAACTCACTATCCTTGACATTTGAATCCAATAAGAGATACTTATCCACATATAGATCGACAAAATCTTCATCTTCCTCAAGATTATGTGCAATGATGGCTAGACAGTAGTCTTCCCTTATGTCAAACACAGCTTGAATATCTGTAGTTAACAAATATTCTTTGTCACCAATAGGAAATGTGGGGAGTAGTGGGATTGGAATGTCCCTTGCTTCCTCTATCATAGAGGGCTGCTCGTCACCTGTAACCACTAAGGTGTCTTCTCTTCTGAGCGCGTCAATATCCAACTGCTCACTTAAGTCCCTCTTCGCCACAGCCAAGTTTATCTCCTCTGCAATCTCTTGAACTTCATCTTCTGCTCTTGGAGGTTCCTCTTCCTTCTCCTCAATTTCTTCATTTGTAACTTTTTCATCCTCAAGCAGCACATGCAGGTAGCAGATAAATCCATAGTGGTAAGCAATGAGACGACACTTGCGATTGTGAATGGGGAACTTACTGTGTGTCTTCTTCTTATCATCTGGCACCTTTAAAACATCCCTGTTTAACTTTTGTCTCAGGGTTGTTACACGTATTGGATGTCGTCAAACATGACTGTACCACTCAAAGTGATCTGCTGAAATTGTTGCCCTTTCTCCTTAAGATATGAATGAGCAGAAACGATCATGTCTTTGATAGAGAAATTGAAATTAAACATGCGTGAGATTTCAGGATGGCGATGATGCTGTCAAACTTTATAAAGGAAGTCAAACAACTTTTAATCTGGGGTTTCTTGAAGGCCAGCATCATCAGACTCAACCTCAATCCTCCCGAAAGTCTCTATCTACAAGCCAGGAAATATGTCAGGGTGACGAAAGTTCTGTGTATGATAATAAAGGATTAGGCAAGATCAGTATAATGCGATAAGCATTGGAGAAATCTCACCGACATTGTTTGGGGTAGGATTATTTTTCAAGTTATATGTATGGATTTTGGTATGTTTGGAAGTCGGTTAGCTTTGGGATCTTGGAAGGTAGAGAGTCGTGGGTGGGAAGTCTATATAGCTGGAGCCATTTTGTTTATTGGTACACGAATATAGTTCTTGGTGGATTTTATGTGTAGCTATGGCGGATTCTATAATGACAATATAGTTTGACAGATTTTGTGCTTCGTCTCTTCTAGTCATTTTCATTTTGTATTCTGTGTATTGAGAGTGGTGCAAGTGCAGCTGTGTTGTGTGAGACATGTGTGTAGAGTTGTAGTGAGTTTTCGGAGTAAGATGAAACTGTGTTGGTTTGTCAGAGTGAGTGTCATTGTGAAGTGTCAAACCTAGAAATGGAGAAATACTGCTCTGCTCAAGCAACAATAAACACTGGCGATCACGGTGCTTATGATGGGTGTTCATGGTCGAGTTCGCTTTCTTCTGTTATTAGAAGGACGGGTGCCAAGAAGATGCAGAGCAGCAATAGAAGTGATGGTTGTAGAGGTGGTTATGTTTTCTTGGAAGTCAAGTGCTAGGCGGTAGTTCGGGCTGGAGAATTCGCAACAGTTCCTTCATTCATATTTTACTAGGTGGGTAGCAAGGCAACGAGGTTTGCAGCAGCATGACCCGAATGCAGAAAGGCATGAAGGTGGTGAAGATAGTGGGATGCAACGTGATAGTCCTAAGAATGAGTTAGAGCCTGGTGCAGAGGATTTAGCAAAAATAGAGGAGTATGGAGGCATTTTCAATGAGCCAAGAGAAGAAAGGCAATGGGATCCGGTTGTGATAGGAGGAGTTTTGTTACAACATTTGTTTCTAGTAAGGAGGCGATTGGATTTTGATCCACTGCGGATTGGGGGGGGCTTACCGGCACCACCTCCATCACCAGTATCGTCCTTAACATCTTCTGCACGGCATTTGACCCCCCCTAATACGCTAAGGAATATGGCAGCAGCATCGGCTAGTGCTGATTTTTGCATCAAATTCGGGACCTTTTCAGGGAAGTCTAAACAGGACCCCGATTGCCATGTAGCTTAATTCGAGACAAGATGGCAGGCCAGAGGATTCGATGGAGTGTATGATGCGCAAGCCAAGATGCGACAATTCCAAGCGACACTAGAGGGAAGATCCATGCAGTGGTTGAGCAATTTCAATGCAGGTTATTTTGGAGATTATTTGGCATTAAAGAATGCATTTTTGAACAGGTTCAGAAAAGGAGAAAACTCCGAATGATGTTCTTGCAAAGATTAAAGCAATTAAGCAGAGGAAAATGTTTGTGGAGGATTACACTCAGAAGTTCAATCAGTATCTCAGAAGGCTTGCAAATGCGGAGAGGCCGACAGATGAAATGTTGGCCAAATACTATATGAATGGTTTGAGGAAGGAACTGCAGAATGCAGTAGAGCAGGTGTGGATGTCAGAGCAGGTTTGGATGGTTTGATAGAAACTACCACAAGAGTAGAGAAGCGCTTTGGAGTAATCAATCCGAGTCCTTCAAAGCGGAGTTCTCGGGAATCCAAGAAGAAAAAGAAGGGGAGGAAGAAGAAGAGATCTTCAGATGACAGTAGTGATCATGATTCTGATTCAGACACAGATTCAGATTCTGAGTCAGAGAGACAAGTAGTGGTTCAGGTTCTGATTCAGATTTCGATTCAGATTCGAGTTCAGACAAGGGGGATAAGAAACGGAAGCATAAGAAGAAGGATAAAGAAAAGTCCAAAGGAAGTTTGGTTGAAAAGATGGTGGAGAAAAAGTTGAAAGAAATGGGGGTTAAGCAGGAGTCAAAATCAAGTAGCAAGAAGCCTTGTGATATTTGTGACATTGATGGTCATAAAACAACCAATTGTTGGTACAATCCTAATTTTAGGGGACCAATTCCGAAGCGCATTCAGCAAAGGATTCAGCAAAATTTGGCACAAGCAAGTGGAGTATTTCCGGATGCTGCAGGACAGCAGAGAACATTTAATAATTTGGGTTGGCGTGGACAATAGCAGTAGTGGAGGCCACCTTTTAATCAAAATAGGTCATACAGAGGCAATTTTAATCAGGGTTACCGACCCCGATATGGCCGTTATCCAAATTTCAGGCCCTGGGGGGGAAATTGGCAGCAACAGCAGGGATGGCACCAACCCCCAAACTGGAGTCAGCCAAATTGGAATTCGCAAGCATGGGATCAACAGTCACCAAATACGCAGTTACCACAGTTACCTGCACACCATCTGTACAGTAGGGGGAGGCAAAGAAAACACCTCAGAGTAATTTCATTGATGTTGAAGTTTCAGAGGATCAGGGGACAAATCAAGTGTCAAAACAGAGTGTTCTCCGGAGTGTGATTGTTCACAATGTAAGTCCAGTGAGCCAGAGGCAATGGCAGTTACACGTTCAAAGAAGGCAAGGCTTAAACCACCGTTTGATTGGGAAGCACATCGAGATGAGGCAGCGGATGAAGTGGAGCAGTTCGGAAAGGAAGAAATGACATCTGGACAGAAGCAAAAGCAACTCAAGATAGTGGGGAGTTCAGAATTAGCATCAGGGGCATTGTTTGAGGAACTCCTGAATACTCCTATGTAGTTTACATTGGATCAGTTGCTTTCATTGGTTTCAATTTTTAGGGACAGACTTTATTCAATAACAAGAAAGTCAACCATTCCTGACATTCCGAGTGCATTGAAGGAGAGTGTTGAGACTTATCAGATTAGTCCAGATGATGTGGATTTTACTATCCCAACTGTGAAACTGGAATTTGATGGTCGTATATTTTCTGATGTTCTGTTAGATGGGGGATCCGGTGTGAATATTTTGTCTAAAGCTAAATTTTCAAGGATGGCAGATGTTAAGCTTGAGCCTGCACCATTCCAAGTGCGGATGGCGGATCAGCGGAGAGTATAGCCAATTGGGATGTTGCGAGGTCAAATCCTCAAGGTGCATGGATTGTCATTTCAAGCAAATTTTGTTGTTTTGAAGATGCAGATGTAGGGAATGCTTATTCAATGCTATTAGGGAGACCGTGGTTTAAGTTCGCAAAGCTTAAATAGGATTGGGAAAGGAATGAAGTGAATTTGAAGAAAGGTAAACATTCTGTAAGGATTCCAATGACTGCAAAGAAGAAATTGTCAACGTCAGTAAAGCCAATGATGGCTCAGACAATTAATTTGGCTAATGAAGTTGAAGATGATAAGTTGAAGAAGCATGTTTTATGGAGGCAAATCCTACTGTCGTTCCAGTCTTTGAAGTTCATGTAGAAAGGATTGTGGAGAAGTATGTTTTTCAGGAGGATTCTGCAAAGTCCGACAGGAAGTCATCTATTAAGTCAGGTGAAGTGGATACAGGTCAGGGATCAATTCAGGAATTAGGAGACAGTTCTGTCTCCAAGATGAAAGAGGATTTGGAGTATTTAGATGAGGAAGTGACACCCAAAGAGGCAATAACCAGAGCTGAGTTTCTATATGACAAGTTGATGGAAAAGGTTTCAAGAGTGAAAGAAGATGATTTGCAGGAGTTCAATCTAGGATCTGAAGTTAATCCAAAAGTGGTCAAAGTCAGTGTCAATTTGGATGAGAGGTTTAAGGAGGATCTTAAGAGGTTGCTGCAAGAGTTCATTGATGTGTTTGCCTGGGATTATTCGGATTTGAAGGGCATGGATCCGGAGGTGTATAAACACCAGATCAATCTAAAGGAAGGTGCAGTGCCGGTGATTCAGCAACATTGAATCCAAATTATGCAAAGCAGGTGAAGGAAGAGTTGGATAAGCTTTTGCAAGTAGGTTTCATTATACCAATAGATCAGGCAAAATGGTTGTTACCAATAGTTGTCGTACCAAAGAAGTCTGGCAAAATCCGGGTGTGTGTGGATTACAGAAAGTTGAATGCAGCAACTATTGCTGATCCATTTCCATTGCCATTTATGGATTCAATCTTGGATGATGTCGCAGGCCATGAAATGTATAGTTTTCTTGATGGTTTTTCAGGATATAACCAGATCCGGGTGGCGGAGGAAGATGTTGCTAAAACTACATTTATAACAGAATGATGGGGTGCATTTGCATATACAGTGATGAGTTTTGGATTGAAGAATGGGCCACCATCGTTTTCCAAAGCAGCTTTCAAAGCTTTTGAGCCGTATTTGACGGAATTCATGCGGATTTTCATGGATGATTTTTCTGTATTTGGCAAGAAGGCAAAACACTTGGAGTATCTTAGGAAATGTTTGAAAAGGTGTCGGCTGTTTCGGATGTCTGTGAATCCATACAAATGTGCAATTGCAGTGCAAAGAGGGAAGCTATTAGGTCACATCATCTCTGAGAAGAAGGTATGTCAATTGACTCTGACAAAATTAGTGCAATTCAAAAAGCAGTAGCACTTGACAATTTGAAGGCAATATCAAGATTTATGGGGTAGATATAGTGGCACAATAGGTACTTGAGGTATCTTGCAGATGTCAGTGCACCTTTGACTCATTTGACAAAGAAGGATGTTGAGTTTGTATGGGGAGACGCTCAGGAGAAGGCATTTCAGGTTATGAAGAAGATGCTTGTTGTTTCTCCTATCATTCAACCACCAAATTGGCAGCAGTTGCCATTTCATGTGTTTGTGGATGCGTCGGATATGGCGGTCGGAGTTGTTTTGATGCAGGAGAAGATCCGCGAGTGGTTTCAACCAGTGTACTATGCAAGTCAGATGCTGAAACCGGCTGAAAAGAATTACACAGTTACTGAGCGGGAAGCTTTAGGAATGATTTTTGCATTGGAGAAATTTCGGCATTACTTGCTTGGGAACAAATTAATTTTTCATTTTGATCACCAAGCGCTGATTTTCTTAGTGAAGAAGCCAAAGCTGGAAGGCAGATTGGCAAGGTGGATGCTTTTGCTACAGGAATTTGACTATATGGTGTTGCATACACCACGGAACAAGCATGCAGTATAGCGGATTACCTTAGCAGATTGGAAAATGTGCAAGAGATGCCTAGGGTGTCGGATCAGCTTCCGGATGCGGAATTGTTTCATGTACAGGGACAAGAGTTTGACAACTGGTATGATCAAATGTTCCAGTTTTTGACAGATGGAGTTTTGCCTTCTAGTATGTCAACAGATCAGAAGAAAAAATTTGCATTGAGAAGCAGACCATTTTTTATTATTGCTGGTGCACAGGATCAGATCATCATGAGATGTGTACCGGATGAGGAGCAGAGAGCTATTTTGCAGGAGGCACATTTTGGAGCAGCTGGAGGACATTTTTCAGGAGAGATTACAGGACGGAAAATAATGCAACCAGGTTTGTGGTGGCCATTGTTGCTCAAGGATGCACATCAGTTTGCCAGGGAGTGTCTGCAATGTCAGAAGATTGGGCAGCCAACCTCAATGGATAGGAGAAATACTGCTCTGCTCAGGCAACAATAAACAGACATCTCTAGTTGCGTTGTAGTAATTTGATGAAATATTAGTGAGAAAATGAAATTGCAAAGAAAAATGTGCCAAAATCACTGTAACGCGATACATGTGGAAGAATTCCTAAGGAGCCCTCTCTTCAAATGATAGTGAAATGATGCAATATTTCAAAGGCAATGACGATTGTAAGAAAAATCACTACAAGAATAACAGTAGGACAAATCACTATAACGCGATATGGGTGGGAGAGTTCTCACCGACTCCCCTCTTCTTCGCGCTGTAGTAATTTGATCAAATATTTGTAAGAAAAAAAATCAATTTCTTAAAAATCTAAACAACAAAATCTTTGAAAAGGCAAAAAAAAGAACGGCAGTAGGACAAATCACTATAACGCGATATGCTTGAGAGAGTTCGCACCGAGACCTCTTCTCGCATTGTAGTGATTTCAAGAAATTTATGTAAGCAAATTACCATTATGTGCAAAATCACTACAACGCGATATGGGTACATTAGTTCCCACCGAGATCCCTCTTTGCGTTGTAGTGATTTGATGAAATATTTATGAGAAATAAATTAAATTCTTAAAAATCTAAAAGCAGCAATCTTTGATGGAATATTTATAAAATAATTATATAACTTTGGCCAAATTGAAACACGGAAATATTTAAAAACATACCACGAAATTCACTGGGAGAGCAAGAAGCAACCAACGAAGTTAATTGTAGGAGAGCAAGAAGCAACGTGAAGGTGATGATTGTGAGAAAAATTGCACAAGCAAGAAGCAACGAATAATGAATGTTGGTCACCTTTATCCACACGGAAACTAATGGTCTGTATATGTGGCAGACATGCATGATGGCACACCACGTGCTTCACGTGCTCGCGCACGTATGATGACACTTGTCAAAAATTGATGGATCGTAATCATCATGAGTACGGCCCCACGTCCTCCTTTGCACGTGTTGACATGCTCTTTCGCACGTGTGTCGTGCTTGTCCTCGATAAATGTGATACTCGTCCTCGATAAATGTCAAGTGTCCTTATGTTTTGGCCCCATTTTGTTCGGCCTCCTTTAGCTGCGTGTATTCCTCTGCCATGCCTCATCTACACCATCTCTATGATTTATCATGCAAGCGTCCATCACTTCAACATTTTTCTTACGTAATTCTTTGGTGAGTTATCAAGCAATCACTACTGGTCTTAAATGTTATATTCAATCATATATATCATGTTTTACCTACGTTCATTAGATATTGGGTCAAACAAAAGGCAATGTCTGACAAATCACCACGACGCAAAGAATGAATTACGATTTTTTCTGATGTAGCCATATCGCGTTATAGTGTTTTGGACATACTTTCTTGTCCTATACATTGTTCTGTGTCGTGTATGTTATCTATGACTTATTTCCATGACCTACTTTGTGAAATGAAACGCTCTGTGCAAGAAATCGCTACAGCGCGAGAGGAGGGTATGACGATTGGGTCTGATGTGCCTGTATTGTGTTGTAGTGATTTGGACCTATTTTATCGTCATAGGTGTTGTTAGGTGTATTGTTCTTCTGTTATTTTGTCAAATGAAAGGGCCTCTTTGAGAAATCAATACAACGCGAGGAGTTGATGTAGATTTTGTCTGAAGTACCCATATCACGTTGTAGTGATTTGAAGCTAATTTGTTATCAATGTTAACTTTTTTAGTAGTTTTGGTATTATTGTCCTATGTATTTATTGAGAAACTTATCATGTAACATTATGACTATTTTCAGATGGCGCGTACAAAGAAGACCGCAAGGCTCTCATCTACAGATGATCCTCAATTAGGTAGAGAAGCTAGTTCGGGAAAGAAAATGTCTGCACTACCCTCAATGAGGAGACGCAGATATGACCAACATAGATCCGTCCTTGTTGAACTAAGGAAGGTGGAGAAACATATGCATTGCGTGATTCTAAAGTTGCCATTCGAGCGCGTAGTCCGATCTACATGCGAGAATTTTGGCATTAATATGCGTTGGCATGCCTCTGCCCTAGGATGTTTGCAAGAGGCTGCGAAAGACTGGCTTGTCGAGTTTTTCAGGATAGCTATGTCCTTGCCACGCGCATGTACACAGAATCACTGTGATGCTAAAAGACATGAACTCACTTCGTTTGCTTAGGTTGAAATATGATCGTACGCTGGAGCCCGTCCTACTTAGTGACAAGAGAATGAAACGAATTTTGGAAATCCCTCCTTTGATGAAGAAAGTTAAGATCACAGAAGTGATAGAGGCTAGTCATTCACGTGACACAAGGCTAAACGCACAAAGGATTGGCGACCAAGCCAGGATGCAGGAGCTCCAAGAATTATGGTTGAAGAAAGCGGCTATTCGGGACATGCATAAGTCAAATGTGAGAGCTTTCAATTATTTTGTCCCCTCGTTTCACATTAGACTTTCGGTACGAGGCACCGGGCAATTTTTCCCTTTCGATGCGGAGGAGATTGATGTTTTATCCAATGTTTTAAGGGAGGTCAACGATAGAATTATCATAGCAGTTCTAAGGTTTGCTACGTCCTTTTCATTATCTTGATTGTAAAGTGGTTTGCTTATCCAAAGTAACTAATATAATATAATTTTCTTGTACAACTTGGTTATATCAAATCTCCAATTCGATGTTCAAAATCGTGTATATATTGTAGATTCCCTTCTTTCCTCGGTTCTTACTGCACAACATACTTCATTGGTTGATGTATGTCCATGGTTTAGTTCGATAAATTTTGATGTAGCTCAACTAATTCTAATGGCATCATACAATGAAGAGTAAGTGACATGTAATCTCATTCATAGTCTTAGTATTGTGACCTAAATTTACTATATATTTTTTATGTTACTTCGGATACTCCTAATTGCATGTTGTAGTTCACACTAGAGTTTGATCCTTTACAATATGGAATCCAAGACTTGTTACTTGGTCGATTCAGGTGAAGAATTCCATGGCACCGTGAGACAATAAGTCCACACATTCATTATTTATATATCGTAAAACGAGTTGGAGAGAGAGAGAGAGAGAGAGAGAGAGAGAGAGAGAGAGAGAGAGAGAGAGAGAGAGAAGGAGTAGTTAGAGAACTTTCAGTATTGACAACAGTATTGTTTCGTGCAGATCGATTAGAAAGCTAATAACTGCTCTCTCGAGGCCATAATCCAGGACACACTGCTAGAACACACAAGGACTGTGAGATGTAGAGTCCTGCAGCAACGGGATGGCCATAGTTTTGTGGTTGGAGGGTGTGCAACAATGCAAAGTTGTTGCTACACTTAGTTCTCTCGTTGCCCACAAAAAATGTAGGCACATTCCTTCCACATTCCTTGTTGCTCCTTTTTTTTAATGATATCTTACTTTCCTTCCTCATTCTTTGACGGCACATGTGCTTTTTGTAGAATACTCCGATGTGAATTTAGGGCTGTTCAGGGAAGAGGCCATTGAGCATATTATTGTCAACATTCATAACAGGCCACCTAATATCCCTGTTGGGTTTGTGCCCCCTCCTCCACCACGGCCGCGACCAGGACCACCGCCATCGGCAGTACCCCCGAACACAAGTCGACCGGTTTGTTGTCAAGCTTCCAGAATCTGATGAGTCTGAAGACGTTAATTTAGAAGCTTCAACCCCGCAAGACCCCAAGAGCGTCCGGAAGAGCAACCACCCCAACAGCGTCCAGAAGAGCAACCACCCCAAGAGCATCCCGAAGAGCAAGCACCGCCCCAACAACAAGAATCATCCCACACAATAGCACGCTTCATAGGAAAAAATAAGAACATATCAATGTTTTAAATATCCAATAAGAAAATGTAGAATATTTGTCTTAGTTTCTATTGCTCTGAGAAATACAAAATGTTATCATGATTGATGTAACTATATGCTATCAAAAATACATTTATCTCCATTAATCTCTATGTGATGGTCGTTTGTACCACGAAAACTTGCTTCCTTGTAATTTCTTTACATTGAATGGTCCTTTCTTTTCTCCTTGGTACCTATTTCCAAAAATCAAAGTAATGTATATAAGTAATAATGATTATGGCGTAGTTTTGGAATGAATACTTTTTTGAGGTTAGATTGAATAACATACCTTATGGTCGTTGCACTTGAACACATAATCATCAGGCACTTGTAGGTCATCCTCATTTGCCAAGTCTGTTCTCACTTGACGCAGTGAGATGTTTGACCTTGTTTTGAGTACTGTCAAGAGCTCATGTTCAAACCATACCTCTAATAACATCAATGGATTTTCAATGTCATCCTCCAAGTCGTGATCAATTGCTACAAGTTTTCCATTGACATAATGCCATCTCATATAATGAAAGGCCAAAATAAAATTCTGGGAGCCAATCATATATTTACAGATAATAGATTTCCTATGGATTTTGTAGGTAACCCCATTTAATTCTTTCACATCCTAATTTTGACCTAAGAAATCCAAACATTTCTCTGATTTACAGATAAACATTGACGATGTTTTTTTGACCTCCTCATTCCTCGTTCATAAAAGAAGTCGACAAAAACATGCAATGGCATAAAGACAACGATTTTCACTTGACGATTTGCTACATTTGGTCTTATACACCTCTGCACGTCTTGGTATATCTTTAATCTAAAGCACTCACTTGTTTCTGCTATTGGTATGGGCCATTCTGGACTGTCGAATGAAGGCAGTGGTAATTCTTTCAAAGATCCATAACCTGTAACCCTATGAGGTGCCGTGTAAAATTCATTATAAAAGAAAACTCCTCTCTCTGCCAAAGACCTGCTTGATGTTTCTTTGTGTATAGCTCCTCACCAATAGATGCATGAAAAACATCAAAGTTTCCCACAATAATATCTGTAGGCTGCCAGTCAACCAAGTTTGAAGGGTATATATCTATACAGACGAATACAAGAGAAGCATAAGTATAGAAATGAAACACATTACATAAACATAATGTAAAAACATTTACTTACAGATTGGTCTATGGAGTGGGATTCCATTAAGCAAACGCTGCAGACACAGTTCTAAGTGCATGTAGGCATGTTGTATAAGGACTTCCTTAATGCTCCTACCTGTGTCAAAGAGTTTGAAGTCTTGAACTCTGCCTTTGTAAGTGTCAATGAACTCATTCTTTGTTTTTTTTTGCTTCCTAGTCTGCAACATAATCCAACTACCAATAGAGATTGTGGTAGGAATCCACCTTTGATTATCCATATCAAAACTGTTGTAATAGCTCTAGTAGAGGAGCAAGGACGCCTAGGACATGTGGTTTCCATGGAAGCAAATAGAAAATAAAAGCAGATGGAAGAAGATGAGATGGCAGAGATAACCTCCAAAACGTTCGAAGAGGGAAATCCATTCATTAAATGAGCTAGGAACTTCGAAGAGAAAATTTTAAATTTTTAGAGGAAAAAAGCAGTTTTATTAAATGAGCTGAACGAGGGAAATTTTTAGATTAAAAACCATTCATTAAATGAGCTGAGATTTATTAAATGAGCTGACAACACTCTAATTTCCATTATATTAAAGAAATGACATTATAAAGGGTGGTCAAATGCATTTCGTATTTCTTTAATAATAATATATTCATATAAAGAATATATGAAAATCGTCTAATTATCAAAAGTTCCGTTACAGTGGCTCTCTTCCTATTGGTCGAAAGCCTTTCTCTCTCTAGAGGAAAAAGGCCCAAAGTTGAGTCTAAAATTTGCCTAATGTCCTCAACGAACTCCAACATCTCAATAAGTGTGGGTATGCAACAGATTACTACAAGCACAAGGGTACTACCAAGAAAATACCAAAGCTTGGATTCCCAAGCGCTTCAAAAGGTCTCCTAAGCCTGCACAAAGTAAGAAACCTCAACCCCAAAGGCATCGGCTCTACCAATTATGATGTTCATCAAAGATGGTGCCTGTCACGTGCTTTAACAACAAGGGTACTATGATGGTAATCCCATCATATGGTTGCCAAAATCGAACCAAGTGAAGACAGCCTCACCACCAACTTTAACCCCAACAACTTCACCTAAAGTTCGACAAGAATGCAAACCCAAGCAACACCAAAGCAAGCCACTCAACAAATACACAAGAGCTTGCATGTTCATTCAAACCCGATGGAAACCAACTAGAAGCTGTACCTACTGCCTCGACAACACTTGCACATATTTTGGGCACCTCAAGGTTTCTGTAGACGTTCTGGAGAGGTGTCATTTTGGATTGGTTCTGTTGTTCGATTTTGGGTGTTTGGGTTGTGTAGCAGTAAAGATTTGGTGTGCAACAACATCCATAGTGTCTTCAACAACATCGACCATCATACTTTCACCAGTAACCCTCTATTCTCTACTCTGTGTTATTTTTCATACACTTTGTAGGTGATTCACTCAGTTGGCAGCCATCTAGGGTTGCATTCAGTGAATACTGAGTACTTGTAGTGTGTTGAAAGATTTTGCATTTGCTAGAAAGTCATGGCTGGCAGTAGTAATGCATTCAACATGTTGTCTGCTGTGCTGCTGCGCTGAGGACAAACTTGATGGGACTAACTACCCATTGTGGTCCTATATGATGAGGCATGTAGTGGTTGCTAAAGGCCTTTGGAATGTGGTCAGTAGTAGTGAAGCTTGTCCTGTTTCACAAGTACTAGTGCAACCAAGTGCTGTAGAAACATCTAAAGTAGAATCTGATACAGATGTGGGATGGAAGAGATACACAAGCACATTCATTACTTGCACTTTCTGTAAAGCGAAGCATTATTCCTCATATTCAGTCATGTAAGACTTCTAAACAGGCATGGGATGCACTTGCTACATTATACCAGGTATGCAATGAAGCATGTGTTGCATATTTGCGTGAATAGTTAGAGTCTGAGCACATGAATGAGGGAGACTCAATGGACAACTTCTTGACCAAGATCAAAGATTTTAAGGAGGAGTGTGGATAAGATATATCCTGATAGTACATTGGTGCCCACAGTTCTCAATGCATTACCAAATTATTATCAGAGTTTTGCCTCTACCCTTAGACTCATGATGAAGGGAAATCCAAATTCCCTTACATTTGATGAGCTAGTTTCAGTACTCTTGTAAGAAGAGCAGTCTAGGCAAAAGAGATTTGTTATGTGAGTTGGTGACCAAGCTTTTGTTGCCAATCAGAAAGGCAAAGGTAAAGCTTCTTCGCATGGTGGCTATAAGCCAAAATCAAAATCCTCAGGTAAGAATGCAGAGAAAGAAGGTGATAAGCCTCAAAAGAAGGGCAAGTGTCACTATTGCAGGAAACCAGGGTACTACATAAATGAGTGCAAGAAAAGGCTAGAGAGGGAGAAAAAGAAAGAATCGAGCATGGTTGTGGGGGCTGTTACATGTGCACCAAGTGCACAGAAGAAGGAATCTGCAAGTTTGCTCAAGATGATTGGGCATGAACTGTACATTGCATTTATGACCTTCTGTTCATGATGTATGCATGTTAGCGGAAGAATCTGATGCTTGGTACTTTGACAATGGTGCTAGTAAGCACATTACTTCACAAAAAAAATTGTTCTCATCTCTGGAATCTGTCCCAAGTGTAGGAAGAACCATCACATGTGCAAATGGTTCCTCATATCCTGTCAAAGGAGTTGGTAGAGTTGTGCTTACTGCTGCAAATGGGGGCGCATTTACTCTTTCTAAAGTTTTATATGTGCCAGATATTAAGAACTTGCTGTCAATTTCAGCCTTAGCCTTTTCAAGCTTGACGGTAAAATCTATGGATGACAGATGTACAGTTCAAGATAGAAATGATGGCTATTCTATCATTGCCTCAGGTACCTTGTTTCATGGCCTATACAAGATGGATGTGTTTGAGAAGTTGCAGCATGATGCTTGCTTAGTCTCTATGACTCGTGCTATGAGTGATGTAGAATATGGCATGCACGATTTGGCCATTTGAATTATGGCAGTTTATTATGCCTTCAAAGGCATGAGATGGTGTCTGAGTTGCCAACTCTTGAGACCCCCACTAGACATGTATGTGAGGGGTGTATTCTTGATAAAATGCATCGGGCATCATTTTCAAAGGATGGATCTATGAGAGCTGTTAAGAAATTACAACTTATACATAGTGATGTATGTGGTCCTATGAGAACACCATCTATTGGGGGATATCTCTACTTCATCACTTTTATTGATGATTACTTATGCTTTAATGGATACACTTTGTATCCATGGCTTTAGGCACTTCGTATCCATGGATTTAGGCACTTCATATCCATGGCTGAAAATACATGTGAATGTAAAGTTGGCACCCTTCGTTTCAGATCAAGGGGGAGAGTACATGTCCAAGGAATTTCATGCATATATGGCTAAAAAAGGCATAAGGCATCAATGTATAGTGTTACACCTCAGCAAAATGGTGTGGTTGAGAGGAAGAACAGGTCTCTCATGGAGATGGCACGATGTATGGTGAAAGCCCAAGATTTTCCTCATGGTTTTTGGTTAGAGGCAACTATGTGTGCAAACTATGTGTTGAACAAATGCCCTACCAGGGCCTTGCATTCTAAAACTCCTTATGAAGCTTGGCATGGCAAGAAGCCTTCTGTGGCTCATTTGCATGTTTTTGGTTGTCTTACTTATGTTCTTGTGCCTGAGCAACAACGCAGTAAGCTTGATGATAAGGCAGTTAAATGCATATTTATGTGATATAGTTCAAAAAGCAAGGGATATAGACTCTACCATCCGGCCTCAAAGCGGATTTTGGTAAGTAGAGATGTTGTTTTTGTTGAAAACTCAGTTCAGCTCATACTTTCATGCAAAAAACAGAAAAATGTATGCTCACAAGACATGTTTGATTCGCTCTTACCTTTGTTTAATGGAGGGCAGTCATATGTAGAGTAATTGAATACTCAACCAAGTGCTGAAATTCAACCTTTGCAGGTGCAAAATTTGCTTTGATGAGGCAATTATTGAGGATGTAGTGGATGAGGAAAGACTAGCCATATAAGAATCTAGGCGTATGCCAAAATGGCTTGTGTAGACATTGAGGGATAGCAAGTTGACAACTCCTTTACCTAGTAGAACTCGTGCAGGTTCTCATCATGCAGATTATTCTCATGTTGATCATGTTCTCATTTCTACTTTATGTAATGAGGAGGAACTTGTTTTCTTTGAGGAAGCACATGATGATGATCATTGGATGCATACTATGCAAGATAGTATAACTCTATACTCAAGAATGACACCTGGTATTTGACAGATCTATCTCATGGCAAGAAGGCCATTGGTACTAAGTGGGTTTACAAGTTAAAACGCAAAGTAGATGGTAGCATTGATCTCTACAAGGCCAGACTTGTGGCAAAGGTGTATGCCCAGCAACACAAAAGGGCATTGATTATGATAAGACCTTTGCACCCACATCTCGTATGACTACCATTAGGTGTCTCATTGCTTTGGCAGCACATCATGGGTGGAATGTACATTAGTTGGACATTAAGACTGCATTCTCGAATGGTGATTTACATGAGGAGGTGTATGTATCATAGCCTCCTGGTTTTGTTATGAAAGGAGAAGAGTCTAAAGTATGCATGTTGAAAAAGGCTCTTTATGGCCTTAAGCAGGCTCTTAGAGCATGGTATGAGAAGATCCATAAATACTTGGTTGCAAATGATTTTTGCAACAGTCCAACAAAGAGTACCCTCTATGTGAAGAGGAGTAAGGACATATTTTTGGTCATCATTCTATACGTTGATGACATGCTGCTCATAGGACCCGATATAGATCAGATTTCAGCCTTTAAGGCTGATCTTGCAGTCATCGTTTAAGATGTTAGATTTGGGACCGTTGCATTACTATTTGGGGATTTAGTTTATACAGCACAATGATGGCACTGTTATGTTACAATCTAAATATATACAAAAGCTATTGAAGAGGCTTAATCTTGAACAATGTAAACCTGTGGCTACACCTATGGAGACAGGTACTCGACTTAGTCTTGAAGATGCAGGAGACTCTTTTGATGCTAGTTTATATCAACGGGCTGTTGGATCCCTTCTTTATGTATGCAACATGAGGCCAGATATACAGTATGCGGTCTCACAGTTGAGTGGATTTATGCATAGCCCATGTATGAAGCATTGGCTGGCTATTGACCGGGTTTTTTGCTATTTATAGGACACTCAATATTTTGGGTTGTTTTATCCAAAAGGGGGTGAGTCACAGTTGCGTGCTTTTAGTGATTCAGATTGGGCTGCTGGATGTTATGACACACGAGTGTCCACTAGTGGGTTTTGCTTTTGCCTTGGTGATTCATGTATATCATGTCTCTGTAAGAAGTAGCCTACAGTGGCCACTTCCAGCAGCAATGAACCTGAGTATATGGCAGCTTTTACAGTTACAGTTGAGTGTGTGTGGCTTAGACGTCTTATGACTGATTTGGGTGTTGGACAGTCGATTTTCACTGACAGCCAGAGTGCATTAGCAGTTGCCAGGAACCCAGTGTTTCATGCTCACACTAAGCGCATTGAGGTGCATTACCACTATGTCAGGGAAAGACTCTCTACAGCAGAGATCAGCTTGGTCTATGTGCCTACACATGACAACATGGCAGATTTATTCATGAAGGCTCTTCCTCATGAAAAGTTCGAAGCTTTTCGTAAAGCTTTGGGCTTACTGCCTTTTTAGGATTGATCGACTATACCCTGTATGTGTTCACATCATCACTCCGGGGGATTTGTAGCATTATATGGTAGTGATGTGTGTTGAACACACTTAGGACCCGGGGCACTTTTTTTTCATTAGGAGGTTTTTTTCCCGTGTGTACGTACACCCTCTTATCTACTCATTTTGGGGTGTGTACTTATCTTTTGTATTTGGCACACATTTGCTCATTCTAATCTAGTGAGTTTGTGTGCTCTCAAGCTTCTCTATCTTGTGTGTGTGCATTCCAACAATGGCCACGTATATAAATGAATATCTCTCATAATACAGGGAGACTCTCCCATTGTGCAATAATATTATCTTGCTCTTGCTAATCCTCCTGCTAATCTCTCTCTCTCTAATGCATGCTAGTGATGTGAGGTGAGAGGAGGGACGAGTACACGTAGTGCAACACGACAGTGTGTGAGTGATGTGAGGTGAGAGGAGGGACGAGTACACGTAGTGCAACGCGACAGTGTGACAACACTCACGGGGAGATGCGGTAGAATTGCTTCTCAAGGAGTTATAGAGCTTTGAGACCTCGAGGGTTACGAGCTCAGCCATTGGAAAGATCCTCACGACAGTTGCGGTTCACTAGGTAATATCTTGTTCGATGTGTCGATGTGTTTCAAGGGGGGTTAGGGTGAGCCATAACATTATCCTAGGATCCATGTCACCACTTGGCCAAAGGTGGTGGACAGGGTGCTTATGTGCATTATAGGAAGGTGCTTATGTGCATTATAGGAAGTAAGCATCGTTGCTATCTTTTTGGAGGTAGCTCTCAAGATGGCTGATGGGAACTATTGGTCTTCGGATTTCTTGGTCAACTTTGATGCTTCATTCTCCTAATCTAGTTTTCTCTGAGCAATTTATAGTAGTTGCTTATGCTAGGTTTGCTTCTTTGTGAGCAACGGATTCGTTTGAGGTTAGATAAAAATGTGTGGATGGCAGCTTTATTCTCCTATTCAAGTTTTCTCTCAGCAATTTATAGTAGTTGCTTATGCTAGGTTCATTTCTTTGTGAGCAATGGATGCTTTCGAGGTTCGATATAAATGTGTGGATGCCTTACCTATCTTGGTTTCAATGAACATAAGACTCATTTTTGGTAGTTCGTTTAAAAGAGAGTGCTCTCACTCAACTGATAGATTATCTCCAATCTTTTATATCTTGATTGATGTGTTATGGTATGTAGATACACTAGCATGCTTCATACTCAATCTGACTTGCAACCTCCCTAGAATTGGTTGATTTAGAAGACTTGAGTCTTATCCTTTTTTGGGTTTGTGTCCTTTCAACCTAATTCGTGCAACCCTCCATCAGGTGATGTCAAGTCTATCATGGAGGACTTTAGTTAGGAGAATCTTATGTTGCTACCTGCTCAAGTTATGGCTATCAGAGAGCCTTTTGATCATGTCTTCCTTGCTTCTGCTTTAGATGTACAAGATGAGGTGGCAAAAGCAAGCCTTGTTTCTTGTCAGAATACGTCATCTTGGTTGCCTCTAGGGTTGTTGTCTACTTTTCTTCATGGCTTTCTTGCATTTGTTTTGGGTATAGAAGATGAGGAGGTAGAAGCAGGGCTTTTTAATTGTCAAAATGCTCCCTCTTGCTTGCTTGCTTCTAGGGTTGTGCTCTTGGGCTAGAGCTAGATAATGTTTTAGATATGTAACTACTCATCAAAACTTGATGGATTTGTATGGTTTGAAAGTATCGGAGATTGTTAGAAAGATTTTTTCTTTTTAATACATTTTACACTTTTCAATTTTTCTTTTTAATACATTTTACACTTACCATTATTGGAAAAAGACATTGTGAAAGAAAAAGGTGCAATATTGTGACCCCAAGAGGATAGGATGCTCGCAGTTCTTGGTAAAGGTGCCAAGTTTGAGTCACACAAAGCATTCATGATGTTTTTTGTTTATGGTTTGATGCCTTATAAATAAAGTGCCACCACATGCTATCTTCGCATGTCCCACAATGCAATTAAGTTGTTGGTCTTATTGTCTCAATCTCACCTCTCTTGAAATGGTTAATACTGGATCAATTGTAGTAGCTAGTGGAAGACCTCTTTGTAGTGTTCGCGGAAAACATTTTTCTTAGCAAGTCAAAAAAATTGCATCCTCAAAATTTAAGGGTTTTCGTCAAAAATTTATTGACCTTTTGGGCAACTTATAACTACATCACCTAAAAATTTGTTGTTTTTTAAAATTGCAAATTTAAAATTTACAAGTAAAAACTAAAACGTTGCAAGTACATCGTAACTTTTTGCAGGTTTTCTATGAACACTGCCTCCATGCAATTTAAACCTTACACGATGTGTCCCACTTAAATAAGTACTTTGACCAAGTCATAACAAGTATTGTCAATTTCCTTCTTTTTTAGGACTCCCACTATCCTATGGAGAAAAGGATATCAAACTAGTTTGAGCTGACCACTCAGGGTAAGGGTGTACTTCTACATCAATGATTATGGAAGACTCTTGGTTAAAACAACTACACCAAACAACACAACACCAAAAAAAAAAAAAACTAAAAAAAAAACAGTTGCTGCACAACTCAGCTCTAAAGTCCTAAATTGGTGTATAATTGAATTACATAAAGGCTAAAAGAGAACAAATGCTTGACTTCAGCATATTGAAGAGTTCTGTCCGGCAATTTTCATCCTCATCTAAGTTGCACAATCGCTACCAGTATTCAAATTTTCATCACTACCATCACAATTTTCAGCAACAGCCAGGCGCACTACCATCACCAATATTCCTCACAAATACACTTTCCATCCTCGAAAATGTGAATGCGATTTGTGTCTTTGACCTAAATTTTGCGCTTCTCCATCTTTAATATGAGCCATGTAGCAAAATGGCAGTCACCACAAACCTGCATGTTCTTCATAACACGTATATGTCATGTGCACACACATGTACATGCTAATCTCAGGGCTAATCTTGGAGGCAACATGATAAAGACTCACTAGAACCAGATATTTTGGAGCATTGGAGTGCAAGTTTAGGCAAGGGATGGACTCGAGTGGACTCAGGGACCTGTCGGCTGCATGGAGAACAAGATATGGTTGTGTCGGCTGGTTCAGATAGGTCGGGATCTGCTTTAATCGACCAGCAATCGGCCAGATCTCTAGCTGTCCAAGGCCTATAAAAGTCATGTTTGCTCATTGTTTATTTCATTCAACTCCTTTTGAGTTGGGTCTAGACATAGGACTAGGGTTAGGGTTTTCTAACTTTTCCAAAAGGCAGCCCATGGCTAGAAGGGATTATGTACCTTACTGCACCATATGACATACTGAATTTCCAGCTCTCTCTCTCTCTTCTGTCTGCGTTTTTGCATCAGCATGTTCTAGATGGTGTTTAGGGCTTAAAGAAGCATATCAAAGCTTCCGCATGTAACATTGGTATCAGAGCATCGGGCTCAACAAGACTAAACCCTGATTCACTCCCATATGAAGGTGTACAGGTCCAAGGTATCAGAGCATCAGGCTCAACAAGGCTAAACCCTGATTCACTCCCATATGAAGGTGTACAGGTCCAAGGTACAAGAAAGGGCACAGATACAAGGCCCAAAGCAAGGAACACAAGACAGGGAAGAGCTCCCAAGAGGTTGGTTGGTGGTGTTCCACAAAGCCCAAAGGGGATGGCAGTCCTGTAAGCCAGGAAAGGCTTTCGGGCAACGGTTCCAAGGAAGGATGAACCTCCAAGGGGTGGAGTGAGAGTGCCAAACTCATTTCTTAGAAATGAAGACCAAGACGGTGTTCAGAGACAGGGCAGGAACAGAATGGGGACTGGATGGAACAGATGCATAGATCTTCTTCAGAGTTAGAGTGGATTTGGAGACCGGGCCGGGCATTCAATGAAAAGGTTGCCTAAGTAGGAAGGATGACAGAGGGACTTCGGGAATGGAATGGGATGATGACAGTCATCCAAGAAGCAGATTGGAATCCCGTCATCAAGTTTTGAAGAGCGGGATGTCATGTGCACACACACATACATGCTAATCTCAGGGCTAATCCTGGAGGCAACATGATAGAGACTCACTAGAACCAGATATTCTGGAGCATTGAAGTGCAAGTTTAGGCAAGGGATGGACTGGAGGGGACTCAGGGACCTGTCGGCTACATGGAGAAAAAGATATGGCTGTGTCGGCTGGTTTAGACAGGTTGGGATCTACTTTAATTATGTTTGTGTCCAGGCGGCTGGCCGACCAGATCTCTAGCTGTCCAAGGCCTGTAAAAGTCATGTTGGCTCGTTGTTTATTCATTCAACTCCTTTTGAGTTGGGTCTAGACATAGGACTAGGGTTAGGGTTTTCTACCTTTTCCAAAAGGCAGCCCATGGCTGCAAGGGATTATGTACCTTCTTGTACCATATGAAATGCTGAATCATCCTCAAGAAGATGCAAAATGGATGCCCAAGAGATTTTTCCGAGCTTATCCTGAGATCCTTCGTTCTTTTCAAACCCAGCAAACCTGCAATTGAGGGCAATTGCAAACTCAAGCAAGAGGGATGTCATGAGAATATATTTTAAGTCCTCTTTAAGAATATTATTTTTCCCTCTTGAGTAATTTGGGGACGCCTAGGTTACTCTTGCGTCATGCCGGCTAGGTTAATATTATGGGTGACACCACTATAAATATTAATACATGCGGTATATGACGTATGCTTGGGACCGTCTATGATTATTTCAGTTAGGTTTGTATTGGCAGGGTGATTCCTGGAGTACTTACGCCTGGTAGTCATGAGTTGGTTATGGTTTGTGCCTGTTTAATATTTGTGAGATTAATTTAATTATTAATTGGACTTATATTTTCAAGTGAAGAAGATTACGAGGATTGATAAATAATGTCAAGGAGAATGTTTCTTATGTGCATCATATTTATTTTTACAAGCGTAGCTTGTAACCTTAGTAGTTGATTTTTCCATTTTGATACATTGGAAAAAATACATTTATAATGTTAAATTTATTAAAGCCTAAAGGCTTTATCCTAGCCCCAATTTTTGGGACACTCTATTTTTGTTGTAGAAGAGTGTCGTGCTCTCTAAAAGCACACTTTGTATATTTTTGGGAGCTATGGCCTATTTTTGGTTGAAAGCTAATAAAAATACTCTTGTGTGGGGGAAGGCCACGCACAAGAGGGGGGAAGATTGCACCCAGCCTTGTGTTGATGGTGATGTTTTTCTTTCTCTTGCTTATGTTTTGTTATGTGCTTTAATTTTCAATTTAATTCAAGTAGTTGTTTTAATATTTGATATAATTTATGAGTTTTTGATTATTCTCTTCAAGAAGATTAAAGGGTCCCGTGACAGTAAAGTTGTGCTTGAGCTATGGTGATTTTATTGGAAAGTTCCAATCTAACCAAAATCCTAGAGATCTTTTCAGTAAGATATGTTGGAAGTTCCAGCTCCTCCAAGGTCTCTTTCTCCCATAATAACAATTGTACAATGCCTGCAGGAGTGTTCAACGTGAACTCTCTCTCTCTCTCTACTCTCCCTTCTGTCTGCGTTTTTGCATCAGTATGTTCTAGATGGTGTTTAGGGCTGAAAGAAGCATCTCGGAGCTTCTGCATGTAACGATGTAGGTGTCCCTTCAGGTGTATTGATGAGGGCACATGCGATGGCCAACTTCGCACTATGCCCACATAGCACATCTTCCTTTGCATCATCTGAAATGACTTGTGACACTCAGTGCAAACCTGGGGAATACCCTTCCAGCAGCGATATTTTTTGACCAATGTCTTTTAGCTTTGCATAGATATTTTTGCCTTGGGGATGACTCCCATCCCCCACAATAAATGAATGTACATTTCTACTTGCATCAATCCACCAACAACGTCCTGGTATCTTCCAAGCTCCATTTTTCCATCTCATATCTTAAACCTTGTCCGCTTCCTCTCCCATGCCAGCAGCTGCATATATATTACTCATGAGGACATATGCGGAAGCATTCTTTTCATCCAACCGTACTGCATGCTCAAAGACCCATCTTCCAAGCTTAACATTTCCCCATTTTTGACAAGCACCCAACAGACCATACCAAACCGGAGGACAATCAGAAGGTGGCATCTTCTCAATCACACTTATTGCCTTGTCAAAGTGTCCTGCACGACTGAAAAGATCAACCATGCAAGTGTGGTGCTCTAAAGTTGGGATGATGTTGTAGACTGTGCTCATAGTCTCAAAGTACATTTGCCCCTCATCCACTAGACCTGTGTGACTGCACGCAGTAAGCAACACAGCGAATGTGACCAGGTCTGGCTCTGTAAATTCTCCTATCATTTTGCTGAACGAGTCAAAAACACTTTCAACCTTTCCAAGCTGGGCATATCCCGCCATTATCGCATTCCAGGATACTACATCCCGTACTAAAAGCTTTTCAAACACTTCTTGTGCTTTTGCAAGCGCGCCACATTTGGCATACATATCCACCAATGCATTGCCAAGCACAATATCTTTCTCCAATAACCCCTGCCTGGCAATCTCAGCATGTATCTCTTGGCCCTTCTCAGCTGCTCCTATGCTGCCACAAACTTTCAAGATGCATAGAAAGGTCACTGCATTTGGGTAGAGGCCCTCATCTCG
Source organism: Cibotium barometz (assembly GCF_041138505.1). Classification (NCBI taxonomy): domain Eukaryota; kingdom Viridiplantae; phylum Streptophyta; class Polypodiopsida; order Cyatheales; family Cibotiaceae; genus Cibotium; species Cibotium barometz. The sequence goes on along the minus strand of NC_141063.1, from coordinate 59,054,595 downwards.
CATCCGTCCGAAGCAGTTCAGAGCTTCATCACCGTGCCCATGCTCAGCATATCCTGCAATTAGCGCATTCCAGGAAACTACATCCCGTGCTGGAAGCTCATCAAACACTTCTTGTGCTTTTGAAAGCACGCCACATTTGGCATACATATCCACCAATGCCGTGCCAAGCACAAAATCGTTTTCCAATAACCCCTGCCTGGCAACCTCAGCATGTATCTCTTGGCCCTTCTCAGCTGCTCCTATGCTGCCGCAAGCTTTCAAGATCCATAGAAAGGTGACTGCGTTTGGAAAGAGGCCCTTCTCTTGCATGTGTCCAAAACAGTTCAGAGCTACATCACCATGCCCGTGCTGGGCATATCCTGCAATTAGAGCATTCCACGCAACTACATCCCGTACTGGAAGCTCGTTAAACACTTCTTGTGCTTTTGCAAGCACGCCACATTTAGCATACATATCCACCAATGCCGTGCCAAGCACAATATCTTTTTCTAATAACCCCAGCCTGGCAACCTCAGAATGTATCTCTTCACCCTTCTCCGCTGCTCCTATGCTGCCGCAAGCTTTCAAGATGCATAGAAAGGTGACTGCGTTTGGAGAGAGGCCCTTGTCTCGCATCAGTCCAAAACAGTTCAGAGCTACATCACCATGCCCGTGCTGGGCATATCCTGCGATTAGCGCATTCCAGCAAACTACATCCCGTACTGGAAGATCGTCAAACACTTCTTGTGCTTTTCGAAGCACGCCACATTTAGCATACATATCCACCAATGCAGTGGCAAGCACAATATCTTTTTCTAATAACCCCTGCCTGGCAACCTCAGCGTGTATCTCTTCGCCCTTCTCCACTGCTCCTATGCTGCCGCAAACTTTCAGGATGCATAGAAAAGTGACTGCGTCTGGGTAAAGGCCCTCGTCCCGCATCCGTCCAAAACAGTTTAGAGCTTCATCACCGTGCCCATGCTGGGCATATCCCGCCATTAGCGCATTCCAAGATACTACATCCCGTATCGGAAGCTCGTCGAACACTTCTTGCGCTTTCGCAAGCGCGCCATATTTGGCATACATATCCACCAATGCATTGCCAAGCACAATATCTTTCTCCAAAAACCCCTGCCTGGCAACCTCAGCATGTATCTCTCGGCCCATCTCAGCTGCTCCTATGCTGCCACAAGCTTTCAAGATGCATAGAAAGGTGACTGCATTTGGGTAGAGGCCCTCGTCTTGCATCCGTCCAAAGCAGTTCAGAGCTTCATCACCGTGCCCATGCTCAGCATATCCTGTGATTAGCGCATTCCAGGAAACTACATCCCGTGCTGGAAGCCCATCAAACACTTCTTGTGCTTTTGCAAGCATGCCACATTTGGCATACATATCCACCAATGCCGTGCCAAGCACAATATCTTTTTCCAATAACCCCTGCCTGGCAACCTCAGCATGTATCTCTTGGCCCTTCCCAGCTGCTCCTATACTGCCACAAGCTTTCAAGATGCATAGAAAGGTGACTGCGTTTGGAGAGAGGCCCTTCTCTCGCATCAGTCCAAAACAGTTCAGAGCTACATCACCATGCCCGTGCTGGGCATATCCTGTGATTAGCGCATTCCATGAAACTACATCCCGTACTGGAAGCTCATCAAACACTTCTTGCGCTTTTGCAAGCACGCCACATTTAGCATACATATCCACCAATGCAGTGCCAAGCACAATATCTTTTTCTAATAACCCCTGCCTGGCAACCACAGCATGTATCTCTTTGCCCTTCTCAGCTGCTCCTATGCTGCCACAAGCTTTCAAGATGCAAATAAAGGTGACTGAGTCTGGGGAGAGGCCCTCATCTCCCATCCGTCCAAAACAGTTCAAAGCTTCATGACCGTGCTTGTGCTGGGCATATCCTGCCATTAGCGCATTCCACGAAACAACATTACGTACTGGAAGCTCGTCAAACACTTCTTGCGCTTTTGCAAGCGCCCCACATTTAGCATACATATCCACCAATGCAGTGCCAAGCACAACATCTTTCTCCAATAACCTCTGCCTGGCAACCTCAGCATGTATCTCTTTGCCCTTCTCAGCTGCTCTTATGCCCCCGCAAGCTTTCAAGATGCAAACAAAGGTGACTGCGTCTGGGGAGAGGCCCTTGTCTCGCATCCGTCCAAAGCAGTTCAGAGCTTTATCACCATGCCCGTGTTGGGCATATCCTGCAATTAGCGCATTCCAGGAAACTACATCCCGTACTGGAAGCTCATCAAACACTTCTTGTGCTTTTGCAAGCGCACCGCATTTGGCATACATATGGAGTAGGGTGTTGCCGACATAAATGTTCTTTTCAAGCAACCCCCTTTTGAGAATATCAGCATGTATTCTGCTGCCTTTGCACAGGTCCTTTTGCTTGGCACAAGCCTTTAGCAACGCCACAAGAGCAGTAGCGTCTCGAAACTCCTCGTGGTTGCCGTTGGTAACAATCAGCACCTCCTCACCTCGGTGGTGGATTTCCTTGGCCTTGGTCATCCGCTTATCCTTCCGTACACAGAACTCTCCATCTTTCACTTGGAGTTGCAGTCCCAACTGCTCTTGGACCCAAGGCGGATTGTGCCGGTCATCCATCCACAGCGGCTCGTTTGTCAGTTTGTGCCTGAAGTCTGGGGATCTTGGGCTTCTCTGTGATGCAAAACAAAACTTAGGAAAGCCAATAGCTCTCCTGTACTCTCATGAAATTGTAAAACAGTGCTTACCTTACTGTTCCGATTGTCCCAAAATTGGGAGGGATCCCTGAAGTACTCCTTCCATAAGAAGTCCATGTCTCTACATGCCATTGAGAGGGAGCCGAACAAGCCCTTTTCGGTTGTTACGAAGTGAGCGTTCCTGACTTTCTTTGGGGTTGTTAAGTGGTGAGCACTGCAGAGGAGTTATGAATTCTAGAAGAGGCAGCTTGGCAATCGTTGCTGTGGCACCACCTCACTTTGTCTACCGAGAGTGATGATTTTTTTTTTTAATGAAATTTTTTTTTTGTTTGTTTAGATGGTTTTTCATTTTTGGCTCAGAAGAAATACATTGAAGGGACATGATCATAAATAAATAAGGCTTTAGCGTCTGGTTTGTTTTTTTAGTCTATCTTGTGAATTAAGAAATTAAGGAAAAAAATGATTGGCTAAGGGTTCTCAAAGTTTGAGCATATCTCATGCATTGGGTGCTTACTTATATCTCATGGTAAGAACTCAATGTGGCTCAAAGAAAGTAAACAATATTTTTTTAGAATCTCTCCCCCTCTCTCTCATCATTCTCTCTCATGCTTCTTTTCTTTTCCCTTCCCTTGTATTCAAGTTTGTCTTTTGTGAAGATTTTCTTCTATGTTTGGAGTGCCAAATGAGGATAATCGACAAATTTGGGTACCTCGCAAAACAATAGTACCCACCAAAACCAAGCCTTGAGAATCTAGAAGCAAAAGAGGTCAAATTCTAAACCATGTAAAGCCGCTAGAGTTCAACAAATATCAATGCCGACTTAACAAGTTTGGGTTTCAAGGGCATTGCTACAAGTCCAAGCATACTTTGAAGCAGCAATTCAAGCATGGATCTAATGGCAAAAGACACAAACCTCAAGGAGGAATATACTTACACACTAAAGATGAAGCCTCTTTAGTCAAAGTACCAAAGAAGATGTCCACAATTTCATCAAAGTTGGATCCCAAAACATTTACTTCAAGTTCACAGCAGGTACTTTAATGGCAATAATCTCATATGGGTGCCCAAAAAGGTTTAAAGGGATCGAGTCTCTCCAATAGCTTCTGTATCAACTTCGACAGCATTAGCAACACGCAAATCGCAACAGATGTGGCAACTAAAATCACAACAATGTTTCAAATGAAGATAAGATCCATGGTCCAAACATTTGGCATCTCAAATCTATTACTATAAGCAAACAATCTTCAACCTCAAAGCAAGTGAGCATGTTTTATGCTCACTCATTATTAGTGGAAATCACAAACCATAGCCTCGTCTCATCAACACTTCCATGTACATCTCTGGATAGGGAGGGAATGGTGGGTGAAAATTTGGTCAATGGTATGGCCCATCGTCTGAACATCATAGCTTCTCCAAACGGGTTTCCCCAACATCAACCTCTTCACATTTGATAAACCTTGGTGTTAATAACAATGAAGAAGATGGATCGTAACAGCCTCGCAAGTCGACTAATCTTCCAAGCCTATCCAATAAACTTGAGTTTTCAACATGTACTTCATTTTTGAATCACCTTGCCCAATTGGTCTCAAAGCACTTGTTTGATCTTTAAAAGAAAAACATGTGGGAGAAAGTCCTCGTCACATACTTTCACAATGATCTTACCATAGGGACATGCCTAACATAGAAGCTGAGCCTACATAGAATGCGTATCTATGTTACCTTCTTAGAACCATCCCTTCTCTTCCATTTCCTAACAAGTCATAGAATCCCCACTACCCTTAATAAAACTGCAAGATGAGAGGTCCCATTAGAGCTTGAGATGGGCACAAGATTGAGGAAAGTTTGCCTCAATGTAGCCAAGAATCCATGGAAAGTTTGAGAGCTCCAAGATTTGTATTAATTATGATTAGTAAAAATGATTAGCTACCACATTAGTGTTATAATTAGTATTTATACTTGGTTGTGGGTTCACACTTATTAAAATGTGCCCATGCCCAAGCCTTAGGCCCTTGGCCCCTAGTTCCCACTTATTCCTTGGCCCATGGCCCCTTATTAACAAGTATATCCATGGTTGGAAATAACCCCTTTGTTACAAACCATCCCCACCCATTGGTTTCATCGTTGAAACCAATGCATTCAGCTCTTGGAATGGTTGAACATCAGCACACCATGTATAAGAATCAAACCATGAAATCAGCATCATATACATGGCTGAAATTCTGTCCATGAGAGCATTTGCAACCAATAATAGACCCATAAATGTATGAAATGCCCTCAAAACAACCGTTCAATGGTACCCCATGACATAGCATAGCTCCATGAGTCATCTCCATGCATGTGAACTCACTTCCAACATCAATGGGGCTCCAAAAACTGGTCATAATAGAAAATTCCAACAAGCATGCTTTTCATAGATGACCCATTCATTGACCTCCATATGCATCCAATAGCCCTTGGAAACCATCTAACATAGCCTTCTAAAGGGGTAAACCCTTCCATTTGACCAAGTACTCCACCAGTGTACGGTTGTGAAGTACTCTTTCCCTCTTCCAACGAGACTGTCTGGCACATACTCCACCATGCCTTCCTCATTCGTGGGAGGAAGTTCATCCATGACTTGCACTTTTGACCCCAAGTATGCCTTCAAGTTAGAAACATGGAATACATCATGTATTCAAGTAGTTGAAGGAAGAAAAAGTTGATAAGCCACTTCACCAACCTTCCTCAACACTTTGTATGGCCCATAATAGTGGTGTGCAAGCTTTGTATTTGCATTTCATTTGAGTGACCATATCTACTCTTGGGAATCCTCAAGAAAACAAGATTCCCCTCCTTGAATTCGAGAGGTCTTCTATGGGCATCCTCATAGTGCTTCATTCTCTCTTGAGACTTCTTAATGTTGTCTTTCCATCGTTGGAGTAGCACATGTAACTTTTCCACTTCTTCTTTAGCACCTGGATTCACATCATCATGCTTGAAGACCATCATGGAAAGATTGACTTTGTATCCATACATGGCTTCAAGTGGAGACATCCCAATGCTAGGATGATAAGTGTTGTTATAAGCAAACTCCATCAAATGCAACCACTTATCCCAAGCATGTTGAGTGTCAAAGCAATAATGTCTCAAGTAGGTCTCCAACCATTTCTTTACCTTCTCGGTTTGACCATCGGTCTCGAGATGATATGCGGTACTAGGTGCCAATTGTGTTTCCGTGCTCTCAAATAGCGTGTGCCAAAAACCACGGGATCCTTATTCATTTGATATGCAAACACTTTGATACATATGCATGCACGTCCTACCATAACCCTTTCCAATGGAAGCTCTTTCTCATATTACCATCGTCTAAGATGTCTTCCAAGTTATATGCACATAACATTTGAAGACATGATCAACACCGGGTTCATGAAAGCCAATATGGTGGTTTGTTCATGGCCTTTGGATTTGGCTCAAGCTCAATAGCATGGTCCACTTCCCTATTTGGTAGTAGGCACTTTGACCTTTCAAACACATCTTGATATTGTTCTAAAAGCTTTGCCATATCACTATCCACAACTTGCTCATTCTTTGCATTGATGACAACATCATCGGAAAGCTGTAAAACATATATGTGGCCCACTTTCTTCAATTATCTCTTGCGTTTTGTGGCATTAATGAGTGTTAACTTTGAACCATTGATTCCTCTCAAAGTGGCAATCTCCTTGCCATGCATGAAACTCATGAATCCCTCTCGAATATTTATGGCAATTGTCCCAAGAGTGGACAGCCAATCACATCCCAAGATGACGTCAATCAGACCCATTTTCATGACTAAAAAATTTGCTTTGCAAGTGGCCTCTTTGTCAAACATCAAGTCCACATCTCGGCATTCCATTGTACATTGCATTTTGACACCATTACCCACTTGAACAAAATGCATGGAAGACAAAGATAAGGGTTGAAATCTCAAGTTGTGTAGAGATTTGGCATTGAAAAAACTATGTGTACTCCCACTATCCACAAGAACATATGCCACCCTTCCATTGATGTAGGTCTTCAACCTCAATGTATTTGCATTTCTGCATCCCACATAAGCATCATTTGATAGAGTGCAAACGATGGCATCCTTGCATGAACCATCCGGAGCACACATAGGAGAAGGTAGTCCATCATCATACTCTTCAAGATTCCCACAATGATCACCACCGGGGTCGAAAGGAAACTCACCACCAAGCTCACAATCCTCTTCATCCTCCATGGTTTCATTGCATTCCACATAATCTTCAACTTCATTATTCTTCTCCTCTTCCATTTCGGTAAGAATGACATTGAGAGTTGTACCTCTTTCCTTGCAAGTATTTGCATGCTCATTATGCCATTTCTCACCATATTTGAAGCATAGCCCCTTGCTTCTTAACTCATTCAAGTGGTCCTCTTTGACAAACTTTGTCTTGTTGATGCCCACATTCTTTCCATCACCACTCAAAGGCTTTGTAGATCCATTGCCAAATCTGAAGTTATGTTTCTTGCTCCAATCTTTACCATAGACGGTAGGGTATATAGGAATAGCCATGGTTGATGAAGCATTTGGGTTTGTTTTGACCAAAGTAGGGGGTGCTTCACTCTTCTTTTGGTCTTTTAATCCACCTCTTGAAGGGTATTTCTCCTCATAAATCTCGGCCAACATCATTGCCTCTTCAAGAGTGGTCGGCATTTGTGCTTCGACATCCGCTCCAATGTCCCTTGACAACCCTTTGATATACTTCACAATCTTGTAACCGCCATCAAGTCCTTTGACATAGAGCATAAGTTTCACAAATTTATGATTGTAGTCTCACACACTACTGGATTGAGTAAGGTTATCCCATTCGGTGACTTTGTGAGCATCATGTAATTTAGACATAAAAGCATCTCTCATTTTCTCCTTGAATGCATTCCAAGAAGTAATGACATAGATGCCCTCCCGTCCATCAATAAAAGATGCAAATTTTCAAAGGAAGGTGGAAAAGAGGAGTACTTGCTCTCCCCTACTTCTCCATGAGTTTTCTAGCTTGGAAATAGTGCAAATTTCATCAAAAATCATAAATTCAAGGTAAGCCCAAATCCATTTGTTCAAATATTTCTTAAATTGGCTATTCATTACTTCCATTTTATGAAACATTGAGTAAATAAATGAGTCTCAAATAAATGAGGTAGAAGACTTAGGGTTAATTTTTGGATAAAAAGGATCCACTCTAATAATTTATAGTTAACAAAACTTATGTTAAAAATGTGCAGTTGTACAAAAGGTTTATAGGCCCGGAGATGCTATGAATGCAACAAACACAGCAAGTAACTCACCCAAACCCAATGCAAGAGAGAGAGAGATGGTGTAGATAATGTTGGACTAACAAGAACGATGTTACCAAATAGCACACAACTCCTAGAATAAGTACAGGTTATGGTCTACTACGCTTTCTAATCGCAAGGACCAGATACCCTCAAACAGTCACTCAAGTGTACTGATCTTAATGATTACAACGATCACACAATGATGATATGACAATTACTTAGGTGTCTTTAATCAGGCATCGACCGGTATAATGTCCAATAAAGTAGACACCCACTTTCCTAAGTCCTAAACCCTAACTTGCATAACTTATGAAACTTTCACGAATTGACCATTAAAATTATCCTAGGATCCATGTGACCACTTGGCCAAAGGTGGACAGGGTGCTTATGTGCATTCATAGGAAGTAAGCATCATTGCCATCTTTTTGGAGGTAGCTCTCAAGATGGCTGATGGGAACCATTGGTGTTAGGATTTCTATGTCAACTTCGATGCTTCATTCTCCTAATCGAGTTTTCTCTGAGCAATTTATAGTAATTGCTTATGCTAGGTTTGCTTCTTTGTGAGCAATGGATGCTTTTGAGGTTAGATAAAAATGTGTGGATGCCTTTGGTGCTTCATTCTCCTATTCAAGTTTTCTCTCAGCAATTTATAGTAGTTGCTTATGCTAGGTTCGTTTCTTTGTGAGCAATGGATGCTTTCGAGGTTCGATATAAATGTGTGGATGCCTTACCTATCTTGGTTTCAATGAACATAAGACTCTTATTTTTGGTAATTGAGAAAGTCCTAAATTGGTGTATAATTGAATTACAGAAAGGCTAAAAGAGAACAAATGCTTAAATTCAGCATACTGAAGAGTTCTGTCTGGCAATTTTCATCGTCATCTGAGTTGCACAAATCGCTACCAGTATTCAAATTTTCATCACTACCATCACAAATTTCAGCAGCAGCCAGGCAACACAATTGCACTACCATCACCAGTATTCCTCACAAATACACTTTCCATCCTCGAAAATGTGAATGCGGTTTGCGTCTTTCACCTGAATTTTGCGCTTCTCCATCTTTGATATGAGCCATGTAGCAAAATGGCATTCACCACAAACCCGCATGTTCTTCGTAACACGTATGGGTGTCCCTTCAGGTGTATTGATGAGGGCACATGCGATGGCTAACTTCGCACTATGCCCACAGCACATCTTCCTTTGCATCATCTCAAATGGCTTGTGACACTCAGTGCAAACCTGGGGAATACCCTTCCAGCGATATTTTTTGACCAATGTCTTTTAGCTTTGCATACATATTTTTGCTTTGGGGATGACTCCCATCCCCCACAATAAATGAATCTACATTTCTACTTGCATCAGTCCACCAACAACGTCCTGGTATCTTCCAAGCTCCATTTTTCCATCTCATATCTTCAACCTTGTCCGCTTCCTCTCCCATGCCAGCAGCTGCATATATATTACTCATGAGGACATATGCAGCAGCATTCTTTTCATCCAACCAGACTGCATGCTCAAAGGCCCATCTTCCAAGCTTCACATTTCCCCATTTTTGACAAGCACCCAATAGACCAGACCAAAGCGGAAGACAATCAGCAGGTGGCATATTCTGAATAACACGTATTGCCTTGTCAAAGTGCCCTGCACGACCGAAAAGATCAACCATGCAAGTGTGGTGCTCTAAAGTTGGGATGATGTTGTAGACTGTGCTCATAGTCTCAAAGTACATTTGCCCCTCATCCACTAGACCTGCATGACTGCACGCAGTAAGCAACACAGTGAATGTGACCAGGTCTGGCTCTGTAAATTCTCCTATCATTTTGCTGAACGAGTCAAAAACAGTTTCAACCTTTCCAAGCTGGGCATATCCTGCCATTAGCGCATTCCAGGATACTACATCCCGTACTAAAAGCTTTCCAAACACTTCTTGCGCTTTTGCAAGCACGCCACATTTGGCATACATATCCACCAATGCATTGCCAAGCACAATATCTTTCTCCAATAACCCCTGCCTGGCAACCTCAGCATGTATCTCTTGGCCCTTCTCAGCTGCTCCTATGCTGCCACAAGCTTTCAAGATGCATAGAAAGGTGACTGCATTTGGGTAGAGGCCCTCCTCTCGCATCCGTCCAAAGCAGTTCAGAGCTTCATAACCGTGCCCATGCTCAGCATATCCTGCGATTAGCGCATTCCAGGAAACTACATCCCGTGCTGGAAGCTCATCAAACACTTCTTGTGCTTTTGGAAGCACGCCACATTTGGCATACATATCCACCAATGCCGTGCCAAGCACAATGTCTTTTTCCAATAACCCCTGCCTGGCAACCTCAGCGTGTATCTCTTTGCCCTTCTCAGCTGCTCCTATGGCGCCGCAAGCTTTCAAGATGCAAACAAAGGTGACTACGTCTGGGGACAGGCCCTCATCTCGCATCCGTCCAAAGCAGTTCAGAGCTTTATCACCATGCCCGTGTTGGGCATATCCTGCAATTAGCGCATTCCACGAAACTACATCCCGTATTGGAAGCTCGTCAAACACTTCTTGCGCTTTTGCAAGCATGCCACATTTAGCATACATATCCACCAATGCAGTGGCAAGCACAATATCTTTTTCTAATAACCCCTGCCTTGCAACCTCAGCATGTATCTCTTTGCCCTTCTCCGCTGCTCCTATGCTGCCACAAGCTTTCAAGATGCATAGAAAGGCGACTGGGTCTGGGTAAAGGCCCTCGTCTCGCATCCGTCCAAAACAGTTTAGAGCTTCGTCACCGTGCCCATGCTGGGCATATCCTGCCATTAGCGCATTCCAGGATACTACATCCCGTACTGGAAGCTCGTCAAACACTTCTTGTGCTTTTGCAAGCACGCCACATTTGGCATACATATCCACCAATGCATTGCCAAGCACAATATCTTTCTCCAATAACCCCTGCCTGGCAACCTCAGCATGTATCTCTTGGCCCTTCTCAGCTGCTCCTATGCTGCCACAAGCTTTCAAGATGCATAGAAAGGTGACTGCATTTGGGTAGAGGCCCTCGTCTCGCATCTGTCCAAAGCAGTTCAGAGCTTCATCACCGTGCTCATGCTCAGCATATCCTGCAATTAGTGTATTCCAGGAAACTACATCCCGTGCTGGAAGCTCATCAAACACTTCTTTTGCTTTTGAAAGCATGCCACATTTGGCATACATATCCACCAATGCCGTGCCAAGCACAATATCTTTTTCCAATAACCCTTGCCTGGCAACCTCAGCATGTATCTCTTGGCCCTTCTCAGCTGCTCCTATGCTGCCGCAAGCTTTCAAGATGCATAGAAAGGTGACTGCATTTGGAGAGAGGCCCTTGTCTAGCATCAGTGCAAAACAGTTCAGAGCTACATTACCATGCCCGTGCTGGGCATATCCTGCGATTAGCGCATTCCATGAAACTACATCCTGTACTGGAAGCTCGTCAAACACTTCTTGCGCTCTTGCAAGAACGCCGCATTTAGCATACATATCCACCAATGCAGTAGCAAGCACAATATCTTTTTCTAATAACCCCTGCCTGGCAACCTCAGCATGTATCTCTTCACCCTTCTCAGCTGTTCCTATGCTGCCACAAGCTTTCAAGATGCAAACAAAGGTGACTGCATCTGGGGAGAGGCCCTCGTCTTGCATCCGTCCAAAGCAGTTCAGAGCTTCATCACCATGCTTGTGCTGGGCATATGCTGCGATTAGCGTATTCCAAGAAACTACATCCCGTGCTGGAAGCTCATCAAACACTTCTTGTGCTTTCGCAAGCATGCCACATTTGGCATACATATCCACCAATGCCGTGCCAAGCACAATATCTTTTTCTAATAACCCCTGCCTGGCAACCTCAGCATGTATCTCTTGGCCCTTTTCAGCTGCTCCTATGCTGCCGCAAGCTTTCAAGATGCATAGAAAGGTGACTGCATTTGGGTAGAGGCCCTCATCTCGCATCTGTCCAAAGCAGTTCAGAGCAGCATCACCGTGCCCATGCTCAGCATATCCTGCGATTAGTGCATTCCAGGAAACTACATCCCGTGCTGGAAGCTCATCAAACACTTCCTGTGCTTTTGCAAGCACGCCACATTTGGCATACATATCCACCAATGCCGTGCCAAGCACAATATCTTTTTCCAATAACCCCTGCCTGGCAACCTCAGCATGTATCTCTTCGCCCTTCTCAGCTGCTCCTGTGCTGCCGCAAGCTTTCAAGATCCATAGAAAGGTGACTGCGTTTGGAGAGAGGCCCTTGTCTCGCATCAGTCCAAAACAGTTCAGAGCTACATCACCATGCCCGTGCTGGGCATATCCTGCGATTAGCGCATTCCACGAAACTACATCCCGTACTGGAAGCTCATCAAACACTTCTTGCGCTTTTGCAAGCACGCCACATTTAGCATACATATCCACCAATGCATTGCCAAGCACAATATTGTTTTCTAATAACCCCTGCCTGGCAACCTCAGCATGTATCTCTTCGCCCTTCTCAGCTGCTCCTATGCTGCCACAAGCTTTCAAGATGCAAACAAAGGTGACTGCGTCTGGGGAGAGGCCCTCCTCTCGCATCCGTCCAAAACAGTTCAGAGCTTCATCACCGTGCTTGTGCTGGGCATATCCTGCCATTAGCGCATTCCAGCAAACAACATTCCGTACTGGAAGCTCGTCAAACACTTCTTGTGCTTTTGCAAGCGCGCCACATTTGGCATACATATCCACCAATGCATTGCCAAGCAAAATATTTTTTTCCAATAAGCCCTGCCTGGCAACCTCAGCATGTATCTCTTTGCCCTTCTCTGCTGCTCCTATGCTGCCACAAGCTTTCAAGATGCATAGAAAGGTGACTGCGTCTGGGGAGAAGCCCTCGTCTCGCATCCGTCCAAAACAGTTCAAAGCTTCATCACCGTGCTTGTGCTGGGCATATCCTGTCATTAGCGCATTCCACGAAACAACATTCCGTACTGGAAGCTCGTCAAACACTTCTTGCGCTTTTGCAAGCGCACCACATTTGGCATACATATCCACCAACGCATTGCCCAGCACAATATTTTTTTCCAATAACCCCTGCCTGGCAACCTCAGCATGTATCTCTTTGCCCTTCTCAGCTGCTCCTATGCTGCCACAAGCTTTCAAGATGCAAACAAAGGTGACTGCGTCTGGGGAGAGGCCCTCGTCTTGCATCCGTCCAAAACAGTTCAAAGCTTCATCACCGTGCTTGTGCTGGGCATATCCTGCCATTAGCGCATTCCACGAAACAACATTCCGTGCTGGAAGTTCGTCAAACACTTCTTGCGCCTTTGCAAGCACGCCACATTTGGCATACATATCCACCAATGCAGTGCCAAGCACAATATCTTTCTCCAATAACCCCTGCCTGGCAACCTCAGCATGTATCTCTTTGCCCTTCTCAGCTGCTCCTATGCCGCCGCAAGCTTTCAAGATGCAAACAAAGGTGACTGTGTCTGGGGAGAGGCCCTCATCTCGCATCCGTCCAAAGCAGTTCAGAGCTTTATCACCATGCCCGTGTTGGGCATATCCTGCAATTAGCGCATTCCAGGAAACTACATCCCGTACTGGAAGCTCATCAAACACTTCTTGCGCTTTTACAAGCGCGCCGCATTTGGCATACATATGGAGTAGGGTGTTGCCGACATAAATGTTCTTTTCAAGCAACCCCCTTTTGAGAATATCAGCATGTATTCTGCTGCCTTTGCACAAGTCCTTTTGCTTGGCACAAGCCTTTAGCAATGCCACAAGAGCGGTAGCGTCTCGAAACTCCTCGTGGTTGCCGTTGGTAACAATCAGCACCTCCTCACCTCGGTGGTGGATTTCCTTGGCCTTGGTCATCCGCTTATCCTTCCGTACACAGAACTCTCCATCTTTCACTTGGAGTTGGAGTCCCAAGTGCTCTTGGACCCAAGGCGGATTGTGCCGGCCGTCCATCCACAGCGGCTCCTTTGTCAGTTTGTGCCTGAAGTCTGGGGATCTTGGGCTTCTCTGTGATGCAAAACAAAACTTAGGAAAGCCAATAGCTCTCCTGTACTCTCATGAAATTGTAAAACAGTGCTTACCTTACTGTTCCGATTGTCCCAAAATTGGGAGGGATCCCTGAAGTACTCCTTCCATAAGAAGTCCATGTCTCTACATGCCATTGAGAGGGAGCCGAACAAGCCCTTTTCGGTTGTTAAGAAGTGAGCGTTCCTGACTTTCTTTCAGAGGAGTTATGAATTCTAGAAGAGGCAGCTTGGCAATGGTTGCTGTGGCACCACCTCCCGAGAGTTTTTTTTTTTTTTTTTAATGAACATTTTTTTTTGTTTGTTTATATTGTTTTTCATTTTTGAATTAAGAAATTAAGGAAAAAAATGATTCGCTAAGGGTTCTCAAAGTTTGAGCATATCTCATGCAATGGGTGCTTACTTATATCTCATGGTAAGCACTCCCTCATAACAATATTTTTTTAGAATCTCTCCCTCTCTCTCTCATCATTCTTCCTCATGCTTCTTTTCTTTTCCCTTCCCTTGTATTCAAGTTTGTCTTTTGTGAAGATTTTCTTTTATGTTTGGAGTGCCAAATGAGGATAATCGACAAATTTGGCTACCTCGCAAAACAACAGTACCCACCAAAACCAAGCCTTGAGAGTCTAGAAGAAAAAGAGCTCAAAATTCTAAACCATGTAAAGCCACTAGAGTTCAGCAAATATCAATGCCGACTTGACAAGTTTGGGTTTCAAGGGCATTGGTACGAGTCCAAGCATACTTTGAAGGAGAAATTCAAGCATGGATCCCATGGCAAAAGACACAGACCTCAAGGAGGAGGGTGAAAATCTGGTCCATGGTATGGCCTATCGCTTGGAATTCCTTGAACATCATAGCCTCTCCAAACGAGTTCCACCAACATCAACCTCTTCACATTTGATAAACCTTGGTCTTAATAACAATGAAGAAGATGGATCATAACAACCTCGGAGGTGGACTAATCTTCCAAGCCTATCCAGTAAACTTGAATTTTCAACATGTACTTCATTTTTGAATCACCTGCCCAATTGGTCTCAGAGCACTTGTTTGATCTTTAAAAGAAAAACATGTGGGAGAAAGTCCTCGTCACATACTTTCACAATGATCTTGCCATAGGGACATGCCTAACATAGAAGCTGAGCCTACATAGAATGCATATCTATGTTTCTCCAGAACCATCCCTTCTCTTCCATTTCCTAACAAGCCATAGAATCCCCACAACACGTCCCATTAGAGCTTGAGATGGGCACAAGATTGAGGAAAGTCTGCCTCAATGCAGCCAAGAATCCATGGAAAGTTTGGGAGCTCCAAGGTTCTGATTAAATATGATTAGTAAAAGTGATTAGCTACTACCATATTAGTATTAAACGCCGATTTGAAAAGATAGGGCTGCAACACCTTGTTCATCAAAGCTTGGAAGGTCACCGAAGCACTGGATAAACCAAAAGGAATAACCATGTAGTGAAATAGACCCCTTTCGGTTGGAAAAGCTGTTTTATGCCCATCTCCCTCCTTCATCCTTATTGGTGGTAGCCCGATCTCAAATCAATCTTGGAAAAGAAGCATGCACCCTTGAGCTTATCCAAGAGATCATCTATACTTGGAATAGGGTATCTCTTCTTAATGGTAATCTTGTTGACATTCCCATGGTCAACACACATGACAAAAGTGCCATTTTTCTTCTTCACTTAGTAGGACTAGTGATGCAAATGGAGAATGACTAGGTTTTCCCCAACCCATGTCAAATAACTCTTACACTTGCTTGGGTATTTCATCTTTCTCAATCTTTGAAAGCCAATATGGTGGTTTGTTCACACGGCCTTTGTATTTGGCTCAAGCTCAATAGCATGGTCCACTTCCCTCTTTGGCAGTAGGCACTTTGACCTGTCAAACACATTTAGATACTATTCTAAAAGCTTTGCCATATCGCTATCAACAACTTGCTCATTCTTTGCATTGATACAACATCATTGGAAAGCTCTAAAACATATATGAGGCCCACTTTCTTCAATTCTCTCTTGCGTTGTTGTCATGAAGCCATAGAGCTTGATTTCCACATGTACATAGGGGCCCATGGGCAAAAGGAGAAAGTGACTATAAATAGGGCTTGGGGTACATTGGTAGGATCTTTTGACACTTTTACTAATTTTGGTCATCTTGTACCTTTGAGCTCCATCAATGGAGATTTGGCCTTCCATGGTCAAGTTCATGGCTAACTTGAAAGCCATCCTCTTGGTGAGAGGTCTATTTGTGCATCTTCTCTTGCTACATGCACTTATAGATTTTCTCTCTCTTGTATATGTGATGAGCCATTTGATAACTAATCTCATGATTAATGGATACTAGATTCTTGCTTTGATGTGTTTGATTCAATATTTTACTCTAGATCCATTTCATTTGGTATCAAAGCCTTGATTTTGATCCATTATCAAGGTTTTGGGCATGAGATTAGTCATTTTCTTGATAATTTTCTGAATTTTCTCTTGATTTCTTGGAGTTTTGGCTTAATCTTGCTTAATTTCTACTTAATCTTTTGAGATTAGTGGAGAGGAGGCATCATTTCACGTGATTTCATGGAGATTAAGCTCAAATGGACCTAATTTGGGCACCCTGGATCAATTATTTGGGACGGGGATACAAAAATTGAAAAAAAAATTGAATTAATCACTTGTTAATCTCTCTATTAATCACGTTTATCTTTTTGTGCTTCTACTCCAAGCTTTCCATAGCCATTACTTCTCATCTTTCCCCCGTTTTGCTCCCATTTGCTAGGGCTTTTGTTGATCTTGAGGAGAGGAACACATAGAGTACCAATTTACATGCATTTTTCTGAAAATTTGTTTTCCTTTCCTTTCCCTCTTCGACCTCAAAGTATAGAACCTTCATTTTGAAAGCAAGGGCATGCGTGTGCCGGAGCAACCCTTAAACCAGAGCCATGACAGTGTCTGCTACTTCTTCTGCCCGCCCGGTGTCTACATGGAGAAGGTGAAGCCCCAATTCATTGGCAAGCGAAGAATCGGCCGCTTTGTCAATCGATCCGAGGCACAAGATGAGTTGCCATGGCTGCAGGCAGCGCTGTGCAACCCGCGGAAGAAAGGAGAGCGAATGCAAAAGGACGGCGATGGCGGCTTCAATTTTTCCGTCTGAAATCTGCGTAAGGCTAACGTTCTGAATGCAAGATTCTTTAATCACACCCATTTGGATGTCATGTGGCCATTTGTGAGACAAATGCAAGATTCTTTGATGAATCCATGCATAAATGGATGAAGGAATGCATATGCTTAGATGCATTGATTGAGCCACATGCATGGAGTGGATATTGGGTAGTAATAATGAGAAGGTTTTTGCTATGGACATGATGCTTTTATGCATTGGTATGATGCTATTGAGCATTGGAAGAGCTTGATGTGTAATTGGAATCAATTGGTAATGCTACGTTCAAATGCAAGTTCATGCCCTTGAATGCCATTTGATGCCAATTACTCATAAGCAATGCTTATGGGAGTGATACTAATTGGATATTGATGTCATTGGTATATGGTATTACCTCACTTGTGCTTATTGATTGATGTTGGTTGGATGAATGGCGGACATTTGGAGCTATGTGGATAAGCATGAGCTCATGCATAATGGTTTATGAGTATATTGTAATGGGCATGAGTCATGCCACATCCTTGTAAGTGATCCGCCTCATTTTCATATTCAAGCTATATGCACCTCACAATTGTTTGCACTCACTTCAATTTCTAGAAACTAGATATGTTGGTGAGGGTACCCCGAGTGTTGGCGGAGAGGCCCGGGGGGGGGGGGGGAGCATGGCTTGAATCCACCGTACCGTGAGTGCCGTGGTAAAGCGGTACGGTGGAGGATTAGGTGTGGAGGTGAAGACTTGGCCTCAACCCGTGCCTTGGTTCGGACTAGGTACGGGGGTAAGAAGAGCTTGGCCGAGAGATCGGCAAGCTTCGACGCGCTACACCGACGATCTTCTTCGCACAATCATCCTCTTGGTTTATGTACATGGCAACAGCGCCTTAATATGGACATCTCATGGGAATTGATCTTGCATTATGCCATGGGAAACGTATGGTGAATGCTTGGAATTGCAAGGAATTTGTATGCCTTTTGGTGATGCAAGTTGAGACACATGCTATGTAATGGATGGGAATTGATAAGAGGATTATGGATTTTTGCATTGCTACTTGAGAAAAATTGAGATTTAGCCCCTAAAACAAAGGAGACTATGTCAAAATTTTCTCAAATTTCTGGTCATACATGGACAATTGAACCTTGTGGAGCATAATTTGCAGACCTTGGGATGCCAATGAGGTGCGAAACGTGTTGACATTGGTTTGGGAGCAAACAAAGATTAATTGGGCACAAAAGGGTCACTTTAGCAAGAATCTGCAGATTCACAAAAACCCTAATTCAGTCCCAACCCTTTTGGACTGAATTAAAAGGGACCATATGAGCTCTTAGTGTTTCCTTAGAGCTACCCAACGAGCCCTTAACCTCCGCATTTTGATATCTCTTTAGGGTAGAATTTAGGGTTTTTGCAGAAATAGTAAACCCTAATTCAGTCTCACAGGGGTTTGAAGGTCTTCTAGATCCAATTACATAGGCTTGTAGTACTCATCGAAGGCTTCCATTTGAGCTAAAAAGTTTTGCATTTGGATATCTCTAGCTCAACTCAATTTAGAGCCAAATTTCTGAAACCGAAGGTTTCCATGGGGCCGAGGGCCGAAGCCAAAAGGGCGACCGAGGCGCAACACTTTGGCTTCCGACGAGGTAGAGGGTGAAGAGGCAATGATGGAACAAGGAATTTTGGATGCTTCGGAGGATTGGGCACACTTCAAGAGAAGGGGATACTTTTGGGCATACTTCAAGAGAAGGGAATGAGGAGTTGAATGTCGAAAGTGCCCATAAGCACACCCCACAATCTTCGCATGCCATCCCCATCGATTCGATCATGCAAATGCTGATGGAAATGAATGCTAAGATGGACACGATGGCTACAAGGGTGGAAGTCAATGGTAGGCTTGACACTATGGCTACAAGGATGGAAGTTTTGGAAGAGAGGGTCGCTCGGCCAATGAGCCAACCTTCCTATGCTAGTGGTCATTGAGGCATCTGTAACCCATTTCTGGAGCTCCCCATGGCCGCAAACACACGCAGACGGCTTCCTTGCTAAGGTTTTATATGTGCTGTAATTTCTGGACAGTTTTGGTTGGATCTATTGTTGGGGTTACCAATCTACTCCAACACACTTGGAAGATCATTTGGTTTAATGACAAATATGTGGGACCCTTTTGGGTGCGGCTATGCATCATTTTCAGCTCATTTTTATGGAGGTTTCATGAAGAATTTCAAGGGAAGCTTCATCGACAACATGACTGCCATAACAGTCCTGCATGCTATTTTTGGAGAAGGAGTTTGCTGGCTTCACTACATTTGGTTTCCCTATTCCAAATGTATTCGAGGCACATTTTTTAAGACCTCTCTACTTCCCATGGGTTTACATTGAGATTGCGATTCAATTGTAAATATCTTGTATGATTTTGAGGACAAAATCTTTGGGAAGGGATGGTTTGTCATGAAGCCATAGAGCTTGATTTCCACATGTACATAGGGGCCCATGGGCAAAAGGAGAAAGTGACTATAAATAGAGCTTGGGGTACATTGGTAGGATCTTTTGACACTTTTACTAATTTTGGTCATCTTGTATCTTTGAGCTCCATCAATGGAGATTTGGCCTTCCATGGTCAAGTTCATGGGCTAACTTGAAAGCCATCCTCTTGGTGAGAGGTTAAACACACTTAGGCTATTTGTGCATCTTCTCTTGCTACATGCACTTATAGATTTTCTCTCTCTTGTATATTCATGTGATGAGCCATTTGATAACTAATCTCATGATTAATGGATACTAGATTCTTGCTTTGATGTGTTTGATTCAATATTTTACTCTAGATCCATTTCAGTTGTGTGGCATTAATGAGTGTTAACTTTGAACCATTGATTCCTCTCAAAGTGGCCATCTCCTTGCCATGCATGAAACTCATGAATCCTTGCTTTGCAAGTGACCTCTTTGTCAAACATCAAGTCCACATCCCGGCACTCCATTGTACATTGTATTTTGACACCATTACCCACTTGAACAGAATGCATGGAAGACAAAGATAACGGTTGAAATCTCAAGTTGTATAGAGATTCAGCACTGAAAAAACTATGTGTACTCCCACTATCCACAAGAACATATGCCACCCTTCCATTGATGTAGGTCTTCAACCTCAATGTATTTGCATTTCTGCATCCCACATAAGCATCATGTGATAGAGTGCAAACGATGGCATCCTTGCATGAATCATCCGGAGCACACATAGGAGAAGGTAGTCCATCATCATACTCTTCAAGATTCCCACAATGATCACCACCAGGGTCGAAAGGAAACTCACCACCAAGCTCACAATCCTCTTCATCCTCGATGGTATCATTGCATTCCACTAATCTTCAACTTCATTATTCTTCTCCTCTTCCATTTCGGTAAGAATGACATTGAGAGTTGTACCTCTTTCCTTGCAAGTATTTGCATGCTCATCATGCCATTTCTCACCACATTTGAAGCATAGCCCCTTGCTTCTTAACTCATTCAAGCGGTCCTCTTTGACAGACTTTGTCTTGTTGATGCCCACATTGTTTCCATCACCACTCAAAGGCTTTGTAGATCCACTACCAAATTTGAAGTTATGTTTCTTGCTCCAATCTTCACCATAGACGGTAGGGTATATAGGAATAGCCATGGTTGATGAAGCATTTGGGTTTGTTTTGACCAAAGTAGGGGGTGCTTCACTCTTCTTTTGGTCTTTTAATCCACCTCTTGAATTTCTCCTCATAAATCTCGGCCAACATCATTTCCTCTTCAAGAGTAGTCGGCATTTGTGCTTCGACATCCGCTCCAATGTCCCTTGACGACCCTTTGATATACTTCACAATCTTGTAACCGCCATCAAGTCCTTTGACATTTAGCATAAGTTTCACAAATTTATGATTGTAGTCTCGCACACTACTGGATTGAGTAAGGTTATCCCACTCGGTGACTTTGTGAGCATCATGTAATTTAGACATATAAGCATCCCTTATTTTCTCTTGAAATGAATTCCAAGAAGTAATGGCATAGATGCCCTCCCGTATGTTTGAGCATATTCTTTGGCAACTAATCATGCCTTGTACTTGCCACCAACAGACCCATCTAAATTGTGCTTCACTTTGAATACCCATTTACATCCAATTGCCTTCTTATCCTTAGGCAATGGCACCAAATCCCATGTCATGTTAGTATCTAACGCAACCATTTCCTTGTCGATGGCATCCTCCCAATGCTTATGTCCAAGTGCCTCCTCAAAGCATGTTGGATCTATCTCTTAGATAACAGTAACCATATATGCATAATGATGAGTTGTATATCCATCATATCTCAATCTGTCAATACGATATGTGATCCTTATAGATTTGTGTACTCCTAGATCACTATTAGGTTTCTTTAAAATAGATTTTTTCTTTTGTACACCATGTGTAACCTAAAATACCAACTCCTCATCAAGGCTCTATTCTGAGCCACTAGAGTCACCATCAACAAAGGAATGCCTTGTGAATACATCAAGCATCACAAAACGTTGATCCATATTCTCTTTACCCTTGTGTGAAACATGAGAGCTTGTTGAATATTTAGCACCTACATTTCCACCAAATGATATGGCCCATGCCACCAAGAACTATGTCTTCAATCCAGCAGCTCATAGCTCTAGCATGAAATGGTAAGAGAGTAGATACAATTCTCTACACAATAGAACATCCCTTGAGAGTGCCCCATGTCCCTATTTTATAGGAGAGCACTCAAGTGACTCTTGACTCTCCATTTCCATGTGTGACGCTTAGTTACATGACCCTAACCTTAACCCAAGGTTAGACCTGACCCTTGCCCCTAGAGCATGTTCCCATGCTCCCATGCTCACATGCCTTGGGTGGGTTAGCCTCTTAGTATATGAACATATAATGTGCACATAATAAAATAGGAGAAGGTTGAGGCGAAATCTCTAAGACATCTTGTATCACATTGTACACTTCAGTGGGAATGAGAATAGTGAAGATACCCTCCATCTTGTCTGTGTACTGTGTTTTCAAAGTGAGTGTAAGTGACATTAGTGTTCCTATTGTTGCTTTCTGCATATTCTTGTGGGAAACTTGTGACAATCGAACCCGTGGGCATCAGGCATTGACGGACTTGTCTCACTCAGCTCAAATGCCGTCTTGCCAATCGGATTGACCACCGACAGAAACTCTTAAATTGTGTATAATTGAATTACAGAAAGGCTAAAAGAGAACAAATGCTTAACTTCAGCATATTGAAGAATTCTTTCCGGAAATTTTGATGCTCCTTTGAGTTGCACAATCGCTACCAGTATTCAAATTTTCATCACTACCATCACAATTTTCAGCAGCAGCCACGCAGCACAATTGCACTACCATCACCTATATTCCTCACAAAAACATATTTTGAATGCGGTTTGCGTCTTTAACCTGAATTTTGTGCTTCTCCATCTTTGATATGAGCCATGTAGCAAAATGGCAGTCACCACAAACCCGCATGTTCTTTGTAACATGTATAGGTGTCCCTTCAGGTGATATTGATGAGGGCAGATGCGATGGCTAACTTTGCACTATGTTGCCCACATAGCACATCTTCCTTTGCATCATCTCAAATGGCTTGTCTCACTCAGTGCAAACCTGGGGAATACCTGTTTAGCGATTTTTTAAAACCAATGTCTTTTAGCTTTGCATAGATATTTTTGCTTTAGGGATGACTCCCATCCCCCACAATAAATGAGTGTACATTTCTACTTGCATTAGTCCACCAACAACGTCCTAATATCTTCCAAGCTCCATTTTTCCATCTCATATCTTCAACCTTGTTTGCTTCCTCTCCCATGCCAGCAACAGAATATATATTACTCATGCGAACATATGCGTGGCAGCATTCTTTTCATCCAACTAAACTGCATGCTCAAAGGCCCATCTTCCAAGCTTCACATTTCCCCATTTTTGACAAGCACCCAACAGACCAGACCAAAGTAGAAGACAATCAGAAGGTGGCATCTTCTCAATCACACTTATTGCCTTGTTAAAGTGCCCTGCATAACCGAAAATGTCAACCATGCAACTGTGGTGATCTAAAGTTGGGAAACTACATCCCGTATTGGAAGCTCCTCAAACACTTCTTGCGCTTTTACAAGCACACCACATTTAGCATACATGTCCACCAATGCAGTGGAAAGCACAATATGTTTTTCTAATAACCCCTGCTTGGCAACCTCAGCCTGTATCTCTTTGCCCTTCTCCACTGCTCCTTTGCTGTCGCAAGCTTTCAAGATGCATAGAAAGACGACTATGTCTGGGTAAAGGCCCTCGTACTCCACCATTGTACCAAGGGGTAAACCCTTGCATTTGAACAAGTACTCCACTATTGTACCAAGAGGTAAACCCTTGCATTTGACCAAGTACTCCACCATTGTATGGTTGTGAAGCACTCTTTCCCTCTTCCCACAAGACTATCTGGTACATACTCCACCATGCCTTCCTCATTCATGGGAGGAAGCTCATCCATGACTTGCACATCCGACCCCAAGTATGCCTTCAAGTTAGAAACATGGAATACATCATGTATTCGAGTAGTTGAAGGAAGAAAAAGTTGATAAGCCACTTCACCAACCTTCCTCAACACTTTGTATGGCCCATAATAGAGGTGTGCAAGCTTTGATTTGCATTCCCTTTGAGTGAACCATATCTACTCTTGGGAATCCTCAAGAAAACAAGATTCCCCTCCTTGAATTCGAAAGGTCTTCTATGGGCATCCTCATAGTGCTACATCCTCTCTTGAGACGTCTTAATGTTGTCTTTGCATTGTTGGAGTAGCACATGCAACTTTTCCACTTCTTCTTTAGTACTTGGATTCACATCATCATACTGGAAGACCATTATGGAAAGATTGACTTTGTATCCATACATGGCTTCAAATGGAGACATCATACTTCTTTAGTACTTGGATTCACATCATACTTGAAGACCATTATGGAAAGATTGACTTTGTATCCATACATGGCTTCAAATGGAGACATCCCAATGCTAGTATGATAAGTGTTGTTATAAGAAAACTCCACCAAATTCAACCACTTATCCCAAGCATGTTGGGTGTGAAAAAGCAATAATGGCTCAAGTAGGTCTCCAACCATTTGTTTACCCTCTCGGTTTGACCATCGATCTCGAGATGATATACGGTACTAGGTGCCAATTTTGTTCCCATGCTCTCAAATAGGGTGCGCTTAAAACCACTCATAAACTTGACATCTCGATCATTCACTATTTGTTGTGGCATCCCATGTAACTTGAATACATTCTTCATGAATTGATGAGATACCTTTGATGGCATTCCATGTAACTTGAATACATTCTTCATGAATTGATGAGCTACCTTTGATGCTGTATGCTTGACATTAGCGGGTTTGAAATGAATTGATGAGCTACCTTTGATGGCATCCCATGTAACTTGAATACATTCTTCATGAATTGATGAGCTACCTTTGATGCTGTATGCTTGACATTGTTGTGGCATCCCATGTAACTTGAATACACTCTTCATGAATTGATGAGCTACCTTTGATGGCATCCCATGTAACTTGAATACATTCTTCATGAATTGATGAGCTACCTTTGATGCTGTATGCTTGACATTAGCGGGTTTGAAATGGATTGCCTTTGCCAAGCAATCCATCACCACATAGATGCTATCCCATCCCCTCCTAGTGATAGGAAGATCAGTAATGAATTCCATAGCAATATGTGTCCACTTACCTTTCGGAATGGGTAAGGGTTAAAGTAAACCACCCTCATTATGTGTGGGATCCTTATTCATTTGATATGCAAACACTTTGATACATATGCATGCACGTCCTACCATAACCCTTTCCAATGGAAGCTCTTTCTCATTGCATCATATGTGTTAAACAAGCCCAAGTGACCCACCATGGGTGAAGAATGCATCTCATCCAGCACCTTTTGCTTGAAAGTCGAGTTGGGAACAAGATAGACTGTATCTTTGAAGTACAATTGACCATTACACATGGTAGAATGAGGCAAATCATCACATGCACCATGTTGTAATTTCTACATCATTTGGGCTGAATCCTCATCCAAAAAATATTCCTCTCCTAGATCCCTTATCCAATCCTTTATGAACCTTAGATATGGCTACCAATGAACATGTCGACATTCTAGATAATGAATCAGCAACCACATTGTCCTTCCCTTTTGTGTAGGTGATCTCGAAATCATAGTTTTGGAGCATAGAAACCCATCTTCTTTTCTTTGGCAAGAGTGTAGGTTGTCACAAGAAATATTTGAGCAGCCTATGATCACTATACAGATAGAACTTGCTCCCATAAAGCCACTTCTTGATCGCATGCAAAATGGCTATCATCTCTTGATCATAGACATGCAACTCCATCTCTTTGTCACTCAACTTCTAGCTCTCAAATGCAATCACCCCATGATCTTGTTATAACATGGCCCTAATTCATCTTCCACATGGATCCACGCTCACAATGAATGGCTTTGAGAAATCTAGACATACAAGAATAGGGATTGAAGTAAGCATTCTTTTGAGCTCTTCAAACCTCTTGCCCGCAATAGAATCCAAAAGAAAGCGTCCTTCTTCAATTTATGTGTCAATGGGGTTGCAATTTGAGCATATCTCTCAATAAACCTCCTATAAAATGATGTGAGACCCAAGAATCCTCTCAATTGTGTGGTATTATTGGAGGGTGTTGGCCAATTTTTGACGCATTCCACCTTCTTAGGATCCTCCCTTATACCATCCTTGCCCACAATGTGTCTAAGGTATTCCATTTCACTCGCCACCATGAAAGTGCATTTTCTCTCTTTGGTATACAATTGATGTGCCCTTAATGCATCTAAAACTTCTCGTGCATGCTTCAAGAGCTCTTCTTTGCTTTTTTTACACACCAATATATCATCAAAGAAGACCAACACTGATTTGAAAAGATAGGGCTACAACACCTTGTTCATCAAAGCTTGGAAGGTCGCCAGAAGGCATAAACCAAAAGGCATGACCATGTAGTGAAATAGACCCCTTTCGGTTCGAAAAGCTGTTTGATGCCCATCTCCCTCCTTCATCCTTATTGGTGGTAGCCCGATCTCAAATCAATCTTGGAAAAGAAGCATGCACCCTTGAGCTTATCCAAGAGATTATCTATCCTTGTTATAGGGTATCTCTTCTTAATGGTAATCTTGTTGACATTCCCATGGTCAACACACATGATGAAAGTGCCATTTTTCTTCTTCACTCTAGTAGGACTAGTGATGCAAATGGAGAATGACTAGGTTTGCCCTAACCCATGTCAAATAACTCTTGCACTTGCTTGGGTATTTCATCTTTCTCAATCTTTGAAACCTAATATGGTGGTTTTTCACAGCCTTTGCATTTTGCTCAAGCTCAATAGCATGGTCCACTTCCCTCTTTGGTAGTAGGTACTTTGCCATGTCAAACACATCTCGATACTATTCTAAAAGCTTTGCCATATTACTATCACAACTTTCTCATTCTTTACATTGACAACATCATTGCAAAGCTATAAAACATATATGTGGCCCACTTTTTTCAATTCTCTGTTGCGTTATGTGGCATTAATGTGTGTTAACTTTGAACCATTGATTCCTCTAAAAGTGGCCATCTCCTTGCCATGCATGAAACTCATGAATCCCTCTCAAATATTCATGGCAATATTCCCAAGAGTGGACAGCCAATCACATCCCAAGATGACATCAATTGGACCCATTTCCATGACCAAAAGATTTACTTTGCAAGTGACCTCTTTGTCAAACATCAAGTCTACATCCCGGCTGTTATTATGGGCTACCGCACCTCCAAGAGGGAACTCAATACATTCACCTAAAGGAAGAGCAATAGATCGCAACCATCGTAGGGCACTTACCAATGCTTTGAACTTGAGTCCCTTGAGGCCTCCAAGCTTACTTGTCAAGCTCCAAACCTCCAAGCTCCACCTCCACACTGTCACTATAGAGTGGCTCACACCATCGCATAAGGCAATCACTCTCTCTCACTCTCCCACACAAGCATGAATCATACATTCATAGAAGAGGCACAATACTAGAATGCTCTCTCTCTCTCTCAATCTCTCTCAAGACACAAAGAAGAGCTCTCTATAGCACAAAAGGGGGATTGCATCTTTTCATTATGAGAAAATGCCTTCTATACATTTGGCCTTTATTCACACTTGGGCGCCCAAAACTTACACAACTAGGCCTTGGGTGGCTAATATCTCATAATGTACAACTTTTATAGTGCCATTTCATGACACTTATTAATGTCCTCAGTTGGAGGAGCATGCTTATTAATCCAAAATGGGATATACATCCCCCCTTTCTTGATGTAGGTTCTGTCTTGAGAACCTGTTATCGAGGTCTAAAGACCTGGCCACCGAACTCATGTTGGTAGAAATTCCTTCGTGATTGAAGCTTCTTGAGTGTGTGTCTGAATGCTGAGTGGGAGCACTAGAACCCTGTGTCCACCATATCCTCGAACGTGAAATGCATGTAAGCCGGAAGACACCTTAGGCGATGGTAATACATCATCATTCCCCGATCATATGGGCCTTGATTCATGTTGAACTACAGGTGCTCAGCATCATGGCCATCATAGGGCTCTTTAGGTTGGTCAATCAGGACCACCAATAATTTCAAAAATCTAACACTTGCCATGATCGCTAGGTTTGGGATATGGCGCCATGCTTGTATATACAAGTAAGCATTTGTTTCCTTTGCTCCTGTATGTCTGGAAAGGTTGCTGGCATGAAGATCGAAAAGTTGTAACAGACATGGGAGTCGCGCCGCTTGGCCTTTTGAAACTCCAATGGAGTCCATCTGCTCTTAAGGGGCATGTACAATGGGTCAATTTGCTGTGTTGGTGGCACGCACATATAGACTTGGCTGTACTCTAGAATTGTTAAGTACTCTTTCCGCCAGTCTGGCTGTATTCCAAAATCTTCTAGTTTGGGTTGTGCCTCATCTGTAACAATTATGGCATACCCGCCTCTTGTGTGTACGAGGTGAGCCTTTCTCTACCTGCGAAAGCAGTAGCTCATCATGAAGGTGACAATCCTAATTTCCAGCAAGTCAACCAATTGGGGATCGGCCAATTTTGTGTGCCATGCCACATCAGCCCATAATGTGCCTTCTCTAGCCAAGGGAAGTAATTCTTCCAAATTAGGGTGAGGTGCTCGTAGAGGGTATGGCACATAATGCTGCTTTGTTAGTGTGACCTTGGAGTAGGCTTCTGGCATAATCCGTCGAGTTGGTTTAAAGGGTGTTACTTGCATGAGCACCTTGAACATCAACTTGGGCTTTTATAGAGGATTGCCAGTGCAAATGAAGCCCTCATATTCTACACCAGACAATGATTCCAAAATTGTATCGTCAGTGAAAGCTTCAATATTGTCTTGGGGAATAGGATAGCGGACCTCCTAAGGTTGCCGTTGGGGAGATGGGTGAGGTGCCAGTGTCTCCTCGGGGGTGAGAGGGTTAGTGGGAAAATCTATCTGTTGAGGAGTGAACGTAGAGAATATGCAGTCGGCTTGAGATGTGTTAGTAGGTGGGGGTTTACTAATAACGACATTAGAATAGACGGAGTAAGTGGACATTAAAGATGAAGATGAGGTTTCTTCCCAACCATGACCTGTGCTAGGGGGTGGGTGGCTAGGCTTGTGAGATTTCATAAACTCTTGTAGGTCAAGAATATTCTTAGAATTTATGGTAGGATATTCAATATGGGTGGCATCAAATTGTACTATACATTGGTTAACATGGATTCTAAGTGTTTGTAGATATTAGAGTATAGCTTTAGAATTCCAAAAGGATGATATAAGGTAGAATCACATAAGTTAAGATGTTGTTGAGTATTATAAACTTCGAGCCACCCATGGCTTATAATCCACTGATAGCTAGGTGCTACACCTCATAGTTGGCCGGTCTCTCGAGAATGTCATTTGGAACAAACAGGTCTAATTTTTTGACACTGTTGTCTAAAATTTTAGAATTTTGGAGTACCTAACACCAGCTACGAAGGTTTAACACAATAGGATGTAATGGGTAGTAAAAGAAGATATCTTGTGGATTAGTTAAGACTATGTCTCCCCGCAAAATTCCCATTATTATTGTAGGGTCAGCATTGCGTTCAGTATTCTGCTTAATGAGGGTAAGTTCACCTAGGCCTAGGTCTTCAGATAGATTTATATCGTATTAAAGTAAAGAGAGGGTTAGTGTAGAGACAAAAACAAAGTGAGAGTTTGAGGAAGGGCCCCAGGAGTTACTGGCAACAACTAACCCAACTCGGAGGCATGCTCAAGGAGTAGGCGTAGGTCATCTGTAGGCTCTAGCCGCTGACTTTGGTCTTGTATCACCAACTGGCATTCCAACTCTTGTAGATGAGAGCTATTGTTGTTGAGGAGGTTTGATATGGCAGTTTCACGAACCATCCTTGCAGCATCCAATTCCTCGAATCTCCGAGTTGCTTCCTCTTGGGCACGCCTCGCTGTTGCTTTGCTTTCTTGAGCTTATGTGATTCTTTGGAGCATTTCGACAGCCAGCCTCTGACTGTCTTGTAGTTGCTGCTGCATATTTTGTGCCATTGCTTATTGGTGGGCTAATTCCATCCTTTGCATTTCGACTTGACTGGCACTAATGGTGTCGTTATTAAGTGTTCTTATTTTCTCTACATGTGCCTTGTTCGATTGTTCTCTCTCTATAAGTGAGTGGCTCTGTCCTCGGCTGCTTTCAGATTGGAGGATAGCTATTGGATCTGTCGTTGCAACTCCTCTTCTTTGGCCATGGAAATGTACTGGACTTCTTGTACTTGCTGGGCATGAAGGGCTGTGGGTGACCTCCTTATGGAGTTGCTCTTTAGCTTGTTCTAACTTTGCCTTGAGGTCTGTATTTTCTTTGATTCTTTGTACAACGGTTTGGCTAAGGACCACATTATTTCTCTCCAATGCCTTAAATCTGGTCTCTTGCTCTTCCATGGCCTTCAAGATTTTCATTATGACATCTCGATGTGTGGCCTTTGTTGCTGCCAAGTGGTCCTTTAAGGTCCGCACTTGTGTGTTTGACTCGTTAACCTGCTTCCAAAGGGCAGCGTTACAGTCATGGAGCATGTGTGTTGTGAGGAGGTGGCAATGCCAGTCTTTTTTCTCCTGCTCCCATGGTGCACTTGTGCTTGCGCTTTCTTCTAGTCTCACATGTGGCAGGTTTAACAATTCATCCAAACCTTCCATTGTTTCTTGCATGAATTGTTCATAGTCAACGTTTTGTTGGAAGGCCAGTCGGGGTATTCTTTTCTCATCTTCCAAATGCCTTCTTTTGCTTGGTCTTGATGGTTCTGCACTTCTTGGTCTTTTGCTAGTATCAGTATGGGCTGCTGGTTCATGCTCTTGAGCCATTGCTGCCTCAATGCCTTGTGTTTCCTTAGCCTGTACTGGAATTGATGCTGGTTGTTTGGTACTATCTCTGCCAGTGTGTCTGCCAAAGTTGAATCTTTAAGTGGGGATAGGTTCGCGAAAATCAACTGTGCCGGGCTCATCGGGGGAGTAACTTGTTGTTGCTGTTGCTCTTGAGTGGCCTAGCTGATTGTGGCTTCTTGCTGTGTCAATGCTTCCTGGTACTTTCTGATTTCTAGTGCCACCTCAACCTCTAGTCTTTGTGATTCTGTAGCTATGTTTGGGATGATGCCCCGCATTTTCTTGTCTGTCTTCTTCTTTCTCCCTTTCCTTATCTCCTTCATAATGGCCTGGGTCTCCACTAGGACAGCTTGGCCCTCTTACATTTCTTCAATCTGTTAGTGGTGGTTGCTCTGGTAGCAGTGCCAGTTGTGCAGTTGCTCTGCTGGTTTGGGCTCTGGGAGAGGCCTTTTGCCACATGATTTAGGACTTGGGTTAGCAGGTACGGGTTGCATATTTTGGATTGGTGGGCCTTCAGGGTGGGCCTTCAGATAGTTCTCCATCTCTCTAAGAATATAATAGGCCTAGTACTCCTCCTTCTCCTCATGTACCTTAGCGATCCTGTTCAACAAGACCCTGTTATATCTAACCACTGGCTTGACCTGCATTATCAATGACATAGCCCTGCAGGCTTTCTCTGTAGCCTCATCTCGGATATTCTCGTACTTTGCCCCATTAGAGTTATAAGAACTCTTCTTTAGCATTGCGTCCAGAGGAATTTTGTTGGATGCGTGGGTGTGGACTTTGACTGCTAATGGAGCTGCAGAGCATCACGAATGAGTTTTGGAGCTACTCTATTCTATCGTCGGCCTTCGTGATGGTGCCACGTTTGGTGCCTTTTATCATAGGTCTTGATATACTCGGCACAGATCTCTATGCCGATGCTCCTTGGAAGTATTTGCGCCATTCTCCCTAAGCCCACTTTCTCCAGCTTCTCCTTGACCTCTGCCTCTTCCAAGATTTTGAGGCACTCTGGGCTATGGTAATGCAATGCGACCTTTCCATGGGCCGTAAGGGCTTCCTTTGTGCTAATGATGGCCCCATGGAAGGCTTGGGCTTATGGGCCCAAATAATTCAGTTTGGGTACCCACACTGGTTTCTTCTTCTGACTTGTTGGGGGGAGCCTATAGCACTAGCTTGAGTGGCTGCAAGGGTCTCTACAGCTTCTATTTCCAAGGCCGACATCTGAACATAAAAAGTACATCAGTCTCTAGACTAGTGGGGTAGGTATCGTTTCTCTTTTTTTCTTTTTTAAAATGGTAAGTGTGTTAGTGTAAGAGTGTGTTAGTGTAGGAGTAATAACAAGGTGTGTTAATTGACAGGTGAATGTTGTGGCATGAAGGTGTAGGTTTTAGTAGTCCCGTGAACCTGCAGGTTGTGAGTTGTCTCGTGAAAGGTGGTTTCGTGAAATGAGGTTCCGCGAAAAGTGTTTACGTGAAAGGGAGTTTTGTGTGCGACAGAATCTCGTGAGAGGTGGTTTCGTGAAATGGGGTTCCGCGAAAAGTGTTTACGTGAAAGGGAGTTTTGTGTGCGACAGAATCTCATGAGATGTGGTTTCGTGAGATGAGGTTCCGTGAAAGGTGGTTTCATGAGATGGAGTTCCGTGAAACTACAGTGGTTTCGTAAACTGAAGATCTATGAAAGGTGGTTTTGTGAAAGGGAGTTCCGTGAAACGGAATCCCGTGAGATGTGGTTTCATGAACTGAAGTTCTGTGAAAGGTGGTTTTGTGAGATGTGGTTTTGTGAAAGGGAGTTTCGTGAAACGGAATCCCATGAGATGTGGTTTCATAAACTGAAGTTCCGTGAAAGGTAGTTTCGTGAAATCAGGTTCCGTGTGAGACTACAGTGGTTTCGTGAAATTTGCAGGTTTGTGTAGTCCCGTGAAACTTCAGTGAAGCGTGAAGGTGGTTTCGTGAAATTACAGGTTTGTGTAGTCTCATGAAACTTTAGTGAAGCGTGAAGGTGTAGATTTTTGTTATTGTATCGTTTTTTATTTTTTCGTTTTATTAAAGATGTGATGCATGCAAGTGATGATACTGCAAGGAATTATTTAGAATAACCACCGAATCTGGTAATACTTACGTACAAGATTGTTAACGAGAAGATATTGATTGAACATAAACATCAAAATCAAAATAAAAAAGGAAAAAGAATACGAAAAGGAAATGAGAAATGGACCAAACTCCCACCTTATGGTTGGAAAATCCAGGGAAGATGATGCACGATGATTGGAAGCAGGAGCTCAAGTGAGTAGCGATGGACACATGATGTGAAATGACGAGAGAAGTGAAAGAAATTTTGATTTTATAACGGAGCTGTCCAACAGGGCGACTGCCTTAATGAAGAAAGCCATGTGGCATCTTTCGATTGGCCCATGAGAAATGACCGTTTCATGGCATGAACTTTTTTGAACTAGTTCACGGCGTGAACATTTTTGGATCAGTTCATGGCGTGAACTTTTTTAGATTATGAATGTGCAAGATTGATAACTTCTATTTTTCCCTTCATGTGCTCAATCATTCAAACATGCATTAAATGAGTGAATGATACCCAGTTTACCTTGTACCCATTGTGCAACAAATGGATACCTACATTTTTTATTGCCATGAAAACCAAGGTGACACCTTGGCAATTCTGGGTAAGTGTTGTTGCAGGCATTTTAGCTCCGTGTGGGAGTTTTTGATTCTTCCTTCCACCCAACTGAA
This sequence comes from Cibotium barometz, assembly GCF_041138505.1. NCBI lineage: Eukaryota > Viridiplantae > Streptophyta > Polypodiopsida > Cyatheales > Cibotiaceae > Cibotium > Cibotium barometz. Next base: position 59,021,250 of record NC_141063.1, on the reverse strand, counting down.
CAATGTTATTACTGGGTCCTATGGTTGGGGGCTTTTATCTGTGTCCCTTTGCTAAACTTCTTTGTTTCTACCTTTAGGGTCCGTGACCGAAGTGGTTACTGACATTGCTTTGGCAATTCCCAACCCATTTTGTTTGAGTTGTCTTCTTCCTCCACATCTATGTTGGTGCAATTCCAGCATTGGTTGGGAGTTGATGCTGTATGCTTTTACTACTCTTTCCTTTGTTACCGGAACTGCTTGTGATGGTGGCCACTAAGTGGGAGTTGGGTACCCATACTGTCGTATTGCCTTGGTAGTATCCTTGTGCTCGTAGTAAGTCTTTTTGGACCCATTGCTTATGAAAGCCTTGTGGGCTATTGGTATATCTGGAGTCTTGCCAATTTGTTTGTGTAAGCCAAGTCTGACTTTTGATTCCTTTGTGGATTTTTCGTACTGTCCCCATATTATTCTTCTTCTCCTTCTTGTGGGGTTGGTTTTTGAGTTGAACCTTGGACACCCACTTTTGTGTACCCTGTGACTTTGGGTATTGTTTGTGTAGGCTTTGTGGGACTGATGCTTGTTCTATTTTATGAGTTGATGTTACTATATACGGTGTCATTTTTTCGTCAATCATGATTTGTTTCCCTCTGTTTGTTAGGCTCCATAAGGGTATAGACATGACCTTGTCGCCCTCGTTCAATAGTGTTGTCCTCTTCTCCCATTGGATATTGCATTTGCTGGCACAGATCCAGGATCGTCCTAGAATCATTTCCTCTTCCATGGAACCTGCAGGCATGACAAACACTTTCCCAACCAAGGAATTACTTCTAATGGAAATGTTAACACTTAAAAATCCCTTAGCTTTCGTAGTTATCAAGTGTACACTACTGTGCATCAGTGGGTTCAAGGTGTGGTCTATCTAAGGCTTCCCATGTCTCATATGAGATCAAATTATGACCTGATCCTGTATCTATTAGTGCAATGCTTTTTGCATGGCCTTTAGCTGTAGAGAGTTCCACCCTGAGTCGTGCTGGCTCAATGTTCAGTTCCTCTTCATCCAAGAGATTCAAGGAAGCCATGTTGACATGTAACATCCTCTTCTAGGGAGTAATTGTTTAGCTTTGGCCTCCGAGCTTGCTGGATTTTTTCCTTTGCGAGCTGTTTTTGTTCTTTTAAGAGATGTTCTTGCAAGAGCACCTCTTGGGTCAGTGGTCCATAATATTTTTTGAGTTTGCTTACATTGACGTAACCCTCCATCTGTATGCCATCAATTGTCTCAATTCTAACCGACCCCTGAGGTGTGATCTCAACAGATACCTGGAAGGGTCCTAGGCCTCTGTATTTGAGTTTCTTTTTCCCGGTGCTTCCTACACCATACATGAGGACAAGGTCCCCCGTTTCTAGTTCTTTTTGTGCCAATTTTTTGTCGAACCAATGCTTCCTGCTGCTGCGACCATGAGTCCATGCGATGCTATTAGCTTGGTCTCATCAAGCTTCTCTAAGTCAATTAGCCTTTCAACTAATGCATTCTCCGTCAGATGTTCTTGCACTGCAATCCTTAGGCTTGGAACTAGGTATTCTATAGGCATTATTGCCTCAACACCATAAGCTAGACGGAAGGGAGTGCATCCCGTCGCTACTTTATAAGATGTTCGATATTCCCATAGGGCTGCTGTCAGCTTATGTTCCCAGTCCGCCGTCCGACTTGCTTCCAAGGTTTTTGTCATGATAGTACACAAAATTTTGTTTGTACTCTCTGCTCCATTAGCATGTGGATAATAAGGTGATGATTTTCGATGGACCACTAAGAATCCTGCAATTAAATGACCGATCACCTTATTAATAAAATGTGAGCCATAATCACTAACTAGTTCTAATGGGCAGCTGAACCTCGAGATAATCTACTCATATAAGAATTTTGTTGTTGTTTGTGCATCATCTCACTTTGAGGCTTTGGATTCTGCCCATTTGGTGAAATAATCTGTGGCCATGATCACATATCGAGCTTGTGATGGGTGTGCCGCGGGACTAATAGGTCCAACAAAATCTACTCCCCATTTTTCAAAGGGTTGTCTTACAATAATAGGGGTGATTGGAATCTTGTCCCTTTGTTGTGGGATAGCAAAATGCTGACATTCTTAGCACCTTTTGACAAATTGTATGGCGTCTCCAAATAATGTAGGCCACCATAATCCTGCTTGAAGTACCTCGTGAGCCGTGATCTCTCCAGCAAAATGCATGCCTGCTATCCCTGAATGAGTTCATCCAATATCGTGGACGAACTCATCTTCTCTCACACACCTTCTTAGCACATTATCTTTACCTAGATTATATAGTTCTCCCGTAATCAATTGATAAGGTGTAGGAAGCTTGATAAGCCATCACATTTTATCTTTGTTCAAGGTATTTCCTGCGAAAAACCATGAGCTATATAATCAGATATCTCCTCGCTCCATTTGGGTACCATGTCTAGTTTGAGCAAATAAGCATCACGAAGAGCATCTTTGACACCAGTTACTAGTTCCCCATTTGGAATTCTTGACATGATCAGCTAACACATGCTGTGTCCCTTTTCTTACCATAACTGCAAAGTCAAATTCCAACAATAATAGCAACCATCGTGTGATTCTTCCCGTGGTGCAAGGCTTATTCACTAAGTATAATAAGGCTTGATGGTCCACAAAGAATACAAATTTGTTGGCCAATAGGTAATGTCGATACAAATTATTGACAGCGTAAACCAGGTCAATACTTCTCTCTCTATGGTGGTGTAGTTCACCTCTGCATCATTTAATTGACAACTAGCGAAGCAGACTGGATAGTCTAATTTGAACTCACCAGGCTGGGCTAGTACGCATCCAATAGCAAAGTTTGATGCATCAATATGCACCTTAAATATGAGGTCCCAATTGGGAGGTCGTAGAATTGGCATGCTAGCCAATGCCTGCTTCAGTCGATCATATGCTGCCTAGCATTCCTCAATCCATTCAAAGATAATGAGTAGCTTGTACAATGGCCTGGAGATTTTAACATAGAAAATTATGAAGCGGCGGTAATACCCCAGTGGCCCATAAATCTTTGCACACCTTTGTAATTAGTGGGAGGTGACAGCTCCAATATCAACTTGACCTTGCTATCATCCATGGATATATCATTCTTTGAGACAATGTGTCCCAATATCACACCATGTTTGACCCAAAATTGAAACTTTAAAGGGTTCAGGGATATATGATGTAATTGACATCGCTTGAACACCTTTCTTAAGCAAGCTAAATGGTCCTCCCATCGAGAGTGTGCACACATATCATCAATGAATACCTCCAACCACTTTTGCAAGTAGTCTTTGAAGGCTGTGCACATCAATCGTTGGAATGTTGCTGGGGAATTGGTGAGACCGAAGGGCATAACCTTGTATGCAAATGTCCCCCACAGATTGTATTGAAAACTTTCTTATGCTGGTCTTCTGGTGCTATATGGACATCGGATTATACTAGAGAATCCATCCAAGAAGCTGTAAGCTTCTTCACCAGCCACTCTCTCCAAAACATGTTCCATATAGGGTAATGGATAATGGTCCTTCCTAGTAGCTACGTTGACCTTTTTAAGATCGACACGTACCCTAAGTTTTCCATTCTTTTTTAGCGCTATTTACGATTGGTGACAACCAATCCGTGTGTTCTATCTCATAGATGAAATCCGCAGTAATGAGCTTGTATATTTCCTCCTTTACAATTGCCGCATACTTAGGATTCATCTGGTATGGTTTCTATGTGCATGGTCTTGATTCTTCCATGATTGGAATTATATGCTGCATTACCTCAGGTGGTACACCTTCATCTCCTTGTAATTTCAGGCGAAACAGTCCTTAAATTCCTTGAAGGAGGGTAACGAGCTCATCCTCTTTAGCCAAAGTCAAGTCCTTAGCCAATGTATATGGGTCTGGCTTCCTCCCTTGGTCCCGCAATGTCAACTTCCTTGACTTTCGCTGGGCCATTGTATGATGTGGATAGCCCATCCTCCTTAACCCCCCTTATTGTCCCTGTCAGTCGGACCACTTTCCGGTCAACAATGTAGGTTTTGAAGTGGTGTAAGATTCCTCCCCCCCACCTTTTGAGATGTACAGGTGTAAGAACCTTCCCTTCGGTCTCTTGTAATTATCCCCCCTCAGAAATGAAAAAAGATCTTGTTTTACCCTGTTTTGGCCTTGAGAGGAAAATGTCTAGAGAGAGGTAATTCAAAATTGAGATATTTTTTGATACAAAAATTCTCTTGATATCTAAAATGAATTCCCCTGAACCAGAAGTTCAAAATGAACTTTCCAATGTGTATTAGGAATTAATTGAATATGTGTATAAGAGACCTTAGCCTAAGGGTCCACATTTTTAGAAAATTTTAGATTAAGGTCAAAATAAGGTTCCAAGGGGCCAATAGGATTAATCCAAGTGTTGGGATGACAAAAATGCAAAGAATAAAAGAAAATACCCCAAAAATGAGTAAATGCTCACATAAGATGAAGAGTTGATTGAGTACAGGGTTTATTAGTTAAAAATTAAGGTATATTAGTAAAAAAATGGGATATTTTGGTAAAATGATGCATTTTGACACCTCAGTAAAGGAGGGAAAGCCACTTGAGGTAGGAACCTTTTTCATCATCATTGTTTGACATTTTTAATTCAAAAAAATCAAGATATTTCATCTCTCCTCTCTCCTGATGCAAACTAAATAAAAAAGGGAGCCAAACTGATCCAAATCTTGTCCAAATTGGGTCAAACTGAAGCTGGAAACCTCTAGAACCCAGTTGGACTTGGTTACTGGCCTCCCTCACCTATAAATAGACCCTCATTCCTTTTTATTTTCATCTTTGTGAATTTACATGCCATTATTATATTCATTTTAGTATAATTTCTATTATCCCTCTATTTGCCTCTTCTCTTGGGAGCTTTGGAGCTTCTCTATTCTCCATCCTCTCTTGGAGATTACCCTCCCTTTCTTGGTGGCCGAGGACTTGCTTGTGGGCTTCACTTCTAGCCAAAGAATCAAGCCAAATTCAAAGGTAAACCTAATTTAATGGTTTTTTTTCAATTCTCTCAATGATTTTCTTCTTCCCAACCCCTCTAAAGCTTGAGAAGCTTTCAATGGAATGGTTTTCTCTTGAAATCAAGCTCTCCAATGATTCATAATGTTTAATTAGATAAATGCTCATTTTTATGCTTAATTATAGTGTTTTTGTTAATAAATCTCTCTTTTGGAAAGATTAATCATCTTTATGGTTAGATCCTTGGTAGAAGGATGATTCTCAATGATAATCTCTTTATCCTAATCAAAACTCTAGGCTTGATAAGCTAGAGAAAGAGATTAGATATTTTCATGATTTTTAATCTAGTGAAAATGATGGTTAATTCTTTTTAGCTTGATTATGAGTAAGACAAATCATATTAACTCATTCTAAATTGAAAGAGGGTTATGCAAACATTTTTAGAAATGAGGAATGGTTATTTTAGAATAATCAAGAGATTTATTCATAATTATGCTTGTAATTATGGTTATAATTATGCTATGTATGCATAATTTAATTTTACTCTAAAAGAAGAATTCCTATCATATTTTCATTACAAGTTTTCATTTCAAATTAGAAAATTGAACATTTCTAGTAATTGCAGCGAAGCTCAGGTAAAATTTCTTAGAAAAGAGATAAATCTTATTTTTATGCATAATTTTAATAAAGAAAAAAGAGGAATTCCTATCATATTCTAGGCATAGATATTTTTATGCTAAAAGTGGAGTTTTGAGCATTATTCAATAGTCAAAAAAATAAAGAAGGTTATGCACAAATTTTATAGAATCATTGAATGGATATAGGAATGATGTGAATGGATGTACGGATGATGTGAATGATGTGAATGGATGTGAATGGATGTAAGGATGATGTGAATGGATGTGAATGGATGTAGGAATTATGTGAATGGATATAGGAATGATGTGAATGGATGTGAATGGATATAGGAATGATGTGAATGGATGTGAATGGATGTAGCAAAGATGTAAATGGATGTGAATGGATGTAGGAATGATGTGAATGTATGTGAATGGATGTAGGAATGATGTGAATGGATGTGAACGGATGTAGGATGATGTGAATAGATGTGATATGATGTGACTGGATGTGAATGGATGTAGGAATGATATGACTGGATGTGAATGGATGTAGGAATGATATGACTAGATGTGAATGGATGTAGGAATGATGTGAATGGATGTGAACGGATGTAGGATGATGTGAATGGATGTGATATGATGTGATTGGATGTGAATATATGCAGGAATGATGTGATTAGATGTGAATGGATGCAGGAATGGTGTGAATGGATGTAGGAATGATGTGAATGGATATAGGAATGATGTGAATGGATGTGAGTTGATATAGGAATGATGTGATTGGATGTGACTTAATGTAGAAAATGTGGGATAATGAGAAATGACATGGAATAATGAGAAATGACGTGGAATGGGACGATGAGAAATGACGTGGAATGGGACGATGAGAAATGATGTGGAATGACGAGAGATGATGAGGAATAATGTGAAAGGATATGGATGATGAGAAAAGATGGGAACTCTATTTGGAACTGTATTTGTAGATGAAACCTATTTTTTAAAATATTGTTTTATGTCAAGAATGCTGGGGAAGCATTTTGCCCATCTTGTGAATGAAGTCGTGCGGACCTAAGTGAAAAAGTTGCAACAACTGACGGAGAGTCAATTGAAGGACGTCACGCATGGTAAGGTCGGCCGAGGTCTTGACCAGCCTCGGTTCGATTAAAATGGTGAGCTTCTGGTACAGTGGTGGATGAGGGACCAAGGAAGCGGCCTATGAGTGAAGCGCTAGGTCACCTGCTAGGAACCTAGAGGGTGCTGACCATACGGTCGCCGAAGATACCCACCCGTGTCGGGGAAGAAAATGAGTTGGAGCTGTTTTCTAAACACGGGCATGGATCTGGTTGATTGACCTTGCTAGTCTTCAACGGATGAGTTCATGGCTCTTTTACATGGATCTTGTTAGTTGATCTTGTTGATTCCCAACTGAGAGTCCATATGGTTTTTATGTGATTTAACTCCTAGGTACTATGGGCTAGGAACTATTGAGAAGGCCCCTGAGTGAGTAGGTGGTGAGCGTTTTGGTTGCCGATGATGCCATAGGTACGTTGAGAAGGAATGACTGAAATTGGATTTTATGGTTGGAAAGTGGAAAAGTTGGAAATTGGATCTGGATATTTTGGAGGATTATGATCAGTAATACTATGGTTTCATTTCAAGTTTACTTTAAAGACAACTGACTCTGTAAAAGGCAATTTCATATTGGGTGCGTAAGTGGTGTGTCTAAATTGTATTTTGCATGAGTGCCGGCTAGGGGGCTTGCGAACTCTTTTCCTTGGTACCCGAGACAAAACATAACCAAATTTTCATAATGGATCCTATCAATACAGTGGTTGGGCGGTTGGCTAACCCATGGGAATGGATGGGGTTAGGTTGGACTAATGGATCCCTATAATTAAAATTCAATTCTGTTCAAGTTACGATAGTTGAAGTAAATCACGGATAATCCTTATTCTATGGAAAAGAATCAACGGCTGTGCCTCTTTGACGAGGAAAAAGGCATTGATCTCTATGATCCAAGTGCAAGTTCCTCCCTTAATCCGGCCATGTGATCCACGGGTTCGGTCGGAATGAGAAAGGGAAGTTAAGGCCTTGACTACATTAGAATAATTCTCCTGGAGGAATCGCCTATGCTTTCTAGGCAAGGGAAGTTTTTCTCGAGTTCGGCTTTCGAAGAACCGAGGGATTAGTCTCTTGTCCAGACATTCGTGCGGGCGAGGCCCCGAGTGGGAAACCCTGCCTTGCACGTGAGGTCGCTGCTTCTGCTGCTAGCTTCCCGAATTCCGGTGGGTGCAGGGGACAGGGGTCTCATAGTGGTATCAGAGCTTTGTTGAAATCTTAAGAAGGAAAAACGAATTTTATCAAAAATTTATAAACTTAGAAAGAGCATTTACATATTGTATTCTCATTCCTTAAGCTTCATTAATGAAGACTTTTAATCGATGAATTGGGTTTTTAGATGGAAGTACCGCAATTGTGTGGAATCCCTGACTTGCTTAAGGCCTAGATATGATGGTATTTACCTTATAGCTCCAAGGACCGTGATTACCCATATATACCGTGAGTATAACTATAGCTCTTTACTAACAATATATACGAGTGAATCTAAGACCTGAAGTTATAAGCAAAAATGCTATCCTAGATGATGATTTCGAATGCTGGTTGATATGATTTTAGAATTTTGGTTGAGAATTGATGAATTTATTTGGATTCTGATTGAAAGATGATGATTTTTGAATTCTGGTTGAAAGAAGATAAGTTGAATAAAGCCACAATGAGGATGAATGAAGAGAATCCCAATGATGATGTTAGTAACTGGAAGACGATTATGACTTTCAATAGTTTGACCTTTGACCCAGTAGACCCAATTGAGGAATGACAAATTGAGAACCTAAGTAATTGAAATTTCCATGGGAAGTGTTCAAATGAAATTACTAGTCTGATGGACCATTATTGTGTTAAAGATATGAATGAACTATTTTCTGATAATAATGAGTTCTGTATGTTCTTCTTGTAGAAGGGATTTTTATCCCAGGATTCTGTGAGGGTTGACCAGACCTCAAGGAACCCCAGAATCAGTTGGATCTAAAGTTGGATTCAAATTATAAATAAAGTGGTCTTTTCACCTGAGCGTCTTGGTTAAATTGGAAAAAGGGACATAACAAGAATTTTCTTATTGATAGGATCATGGATTGAGGTCGTCGTGGTAAGAATGTTAACTCCCAACTTGATGAAGAAGAGCTCGACCCAGATGTTCGTAAATCTCTTCATAGATCTCAGCCTGGACCTTTCAAGGGTGAAGGAGAAAACTTGGGCGAGGCTATGGAGAAGTGGATCGAAGCAATGGAAGAATACTTCGATGTCACCGAATACAACGGGAAGAGTAAAATGGCTCTTGTTGCAAGGCTGAAGATAGTAGAAATAGCCAGAGTGGCATAGAGAAACGACTACGAGACAAACCATTTGGATCAGAACACCCAGACATGGAATGATCTCAAGATTTACCTAAGGAAGAGATTTTGTCCTCTTGGATTCCTGGAGACTAAGATGAATGAATTCCTGGAGTTAACCCAGGGGAGCAGAGCTATTGAAGAGTATCACCAAGCATTTGCTCTCCTCCTCAAATACTCGCCACCGTTGGATGAAGAACAGTTGATGGCCATGTTCATTTAGGGAATGAACGAACCCTTAGATACTCTAATAAAGATTGCCAAGCCAGTTTCCATGGTTGAAGCAATGTAGATGGCGAAGGATTTTGCCAAGGCCTTTGTTGTCAAGGTTCTGCCGAAGCCAGCACCATCATCTTTCAAAAGATTTCTAGCTCCGGAAGGTAATCGCAACTTTCCGCCTCCTATGAGACAACAAGGTCAAAGTTAGGATATGGGAAGTTTCAGAATGAAAGAAAGGTCTTTTTCCCGGAACACAATCCCCTGGAATTCAACTTCATAAGTTCCACCCTCGAACAAAGAAGTTAAATGCTTTAACTACCAAGAATACGGACATGGCAGTATGGATTGCCCAACTCCTTTTGGAAAAAAATTAGATTTGGAGTGCCATAAGCTAGAATTTGGTGGATTTTAAAATTAGTAAATTTTAAGGCCCTAGAAAAATAGAAAAAATTAGAGAAAAATCATGATAATTTTTTTTCTCAAGAATTTAATATTTTTGGGAGTTATTTAATGTTGAAGTACGTTTTTTACGTATTGACATTAGATAGATGTGGATTGCTTGCATATAATTAATGCGAGTGTGTCTTGCATTTGTAGTTACTTCCGTTTGGATTAATTCTAGACAGTGTTTTCATAAATATTTATCGTTGATGTTTAGCCCCCAAATGCTAATTAAAGCAGTTTTTCTTATGTGCAGTTAGTTCTAGTGAATTAATTTACTAGATCATCTTGGTTAGGGGTGGTCAAGTGAAGTTGATTCGAGTGAATCGTGAATCATATTGACTTCTTAGTCAATGATAATGTCGATGAGATGAGTGAATATCCTAACTCAGGTAGGGAAGATCTTAAATTCTAAGTTGAAGAAGAGGACGCTGTTAGAAAGAGTTAATTTATGGAAGTGACAGCGTTTGGAAGCAACTATTGTCAAATGCCATGACGAGATGGAGTCACTAAAGATGCAGATCTTGACTCTGTAAAATGCTCTTTTAGTCGTATCTCCTGCTCCTACCAAAACAATTGCCTCATCTTTTGCACCAAAGGTGTATGACATTGAGAAAAAGGAGAAGACTCAGGAATGTGTAGATGCCTGGCTCAATAGGTGGACTACACACTTTGCCTTTCATCCATTCACTAATGCACAAAAAATGCAGATGGCGTAGGGGTTACTGATGAAGGGGAAGGCATTAACTTGGTGGAAGGATCTCAAAGAAGATTCTATTCCTACCAATTAGCAAAGTTTCGAAGCTTTCAAAAAAGAGTTTGTCCAACCAGAGGATGAATTTGAAATAATTGCCAAGTTTGTTAAAAATAGCATGGGAAATCAATCTTTTGACAATTATGTGCAGAACTTTAGACAATTGGCTGCCAAAGCCAAGTCTGGTGATCATACCTTGTGTGGATTTTCATTAATGGTCTAGCTCGTGACTATCAGTACGAGGTTAAATAATGCAAGGTCAAAACGGTTGAGGATGCTATTCAGGCAGCTCAGATTTTTCATAAGATTATGGTCGGTGCCAACACTTCAAAACCATCGTCTAATGAAAAGAAATACACGTTCACTTTTTTAAATAGTGGAAAAAAAAGAAAGTTGGTTTTCACACCAAAACCAAAACATTCTAACACCACCAATAAGAAGCAAAAATTTGTGAGCAGGGAAAATATCACATGTTTCACCTAAAGAAGGAAAAAGGACACACAAAGAAATTCTTTCCTTTGAATGGTGCTATAGCACCTTCGGCACTTGGACAAAAGGCGGCACCAAAGAAGTTCATACCAAAGAAATACATACATATTACAAAACTTCAAGGTAAATTTTCTGAAAATATTAAGCATCTTGAAGGAAACCAATGTTTAGATTGTACTTGTAGTAAAGACGTTTTTGGTCCAAACGAATTATTTCCTGTTTATGGATCAATAAATGGACATTAGGTTCATATTTTGTTCGATCCTCGTAGTACTCACAATTTTATTGACAACATTGTGGTACAAAGGATTAAGTTGGAAACAACACAAAATGATCACATGTACAAGGTCAGGATGGCTGGAGGACAAGTCCAATTCTAGGACAAGAAGGTGTTAAAACTACCGTTAGGCATCCAGTTGTACTCACTCAGTACACTTGATTTTCATCTCATGAGCTTGGGTCATGTAGACATCATCATAGGGATGGAATGGTTTCATCGAAAAAATAAGGATTTTTTTGTTGATTGAGTCAAACATTTGATGTACCTTGATACTCTTAAGGGAAACATTGTTGTACCTAAGGAAACTTTTATTAATGAGCTTGAGTTAATGTGAAAAATCTTTATTAATGAGCTTGGTTATGGATCCAGTGTCTTCATGTGTTCATTTTGATGTCAACACTGTTTCTTTAGATGTTTGGGAAAGTAAAGTGTTAAATTCCATTAAGAGCAAATTTTAGATGTACTTCCTAATGAGTTACCTCACAAATTACCTCCTAAATGAGAGGTGGACCATAAAATTGGGCTAGTGCCGAGTGTAAAATCTATTAATATTTCTCCATATCACTTAGCCAGACTGAGGAAGATGAGGTAGCCAAGAAACTAGCTGAATACTCAAGGATGGGTTAAATTAGGCCAAGTAAGTCTCCTTGGAGTGCATTAGTTCTCCTGGTTAAGCCCTTTCAGCATAAAACCGTGCTCTATCCTGAGCGCACTCTTGATAGAATCTTGAGGTTGGGTCAGCATTTTCTGTATATCACGCAAGCCATTCCTCGATGCATCAAGCTCAATGTCCTTAGGATCAACATCAACAGGTGTCGTGGGTTGATACCCATACATAAGCATGAACGGACTATAGCTAGTAGACATATGCTTAGAACTATTATAAGCAAATTCCGTCATTGGAAGATATTTTTCCCAACTCGATGTTTTTCTAGAGACTCTGGAAAACAATCTTATTTGGAGGCTCGTATCTCCTATACCGTGAGTCCGATGAATGTGCTTTAGTGCTCATCGGAAAGCCGACATCGAGCTCTTCGAATTCGGTTTGGGCCGTCCGAGGGCAAAATTGATCATTTTGGCCTTCGACTAGCAGCCTCAAAATTAGACCCAAAAATCGAGACTAAAAAGGTCATTAAAGCACTAAAAGTCACCGAAAACAATGCAAAAATGACTGCGAACCATACTCGGGCTACTTTTTGAGGGTCTAAATGACAAAATCACGAAAGACTTAGAGAGACAAAGTGGTAGTACTAAAGAAATACTACAACTTTCTCATACAGAGTTTTTTCAAATTCCTTTTGGTGGAAGGCCTTAGTGACATACAAAAATACGGCCGTACAGATCTCTAAAATCATGGCTAAATACGACAAAATGACTAATCCTATTTAATTTATATAAACAGTGATGCAAATCCTTTGGAAATCTAAACCGCCCCACCAAGGTACATGAATTGAACCTATGCTTAGTGGGAAAGGCTAGTTAATGGTTCATCACATTGTTGCCAGTAATCAAGACAAACTTCAAAACCTTGAAGTCAACCTTTATCCATGGCTTTTCAAGATAAGATGATTGATGGAGTGCAGCGACATAACTCTATTCAATTGGGCGTAAGCTAAATGAAACCATTAGAGACTTTACTCTTCGGATAAAACTCTTGGACTCACGATGTGAGTCATGGGAAAAATTAAATGATTCTCAATTGAAGAGGTATTTCATGATGGGCTTAAAGAAAAACAGCTTACACAACTTGATCATTGTATCCAATCCAAAAACATTTGATCAATATTGTAAAGAAGCAATACATTTAGATGACAACATGATGGACGATGATCATGCTATAACACTTTCCTCATCTAAACCAAGTGAAGCAATGGCAAAAGAAAGATTGGTCTCGGAATTGTCATTCCCTAAATTCTATGCAGCCTTGCTTAAAAGCTTTCAATTGGCATCTCTAAGAGAGGATGAGATCCTTCAAAACCAAATATCCTTAATGCCTCCCTAAGTGATGAGAAAAATGCCTTGTATTCAGTGCAATCACTACGAGCATCCCAATCCCCATTGTGCATACAAGGCATCTGTTTTTCTATATTGCATTTATTGCAAAACCTTTGGTCATGACACTACCAAATGCCCCAATTCATCAACAAATAACTCGAAACCTCCATCTTCTGTGCACCAAGCAGAAACAGTCTAAAGGGTAGAAACTGCTTAGGAAGCAGTTAAGCAAATACTTTAGTGTTTCTATTGTCGTGGACCGCACAAGGTGGGCGACAACACAGTTTGGAATACTTCCATGACCACAATCACTAACACTTTGCAACCCATGTGTGCCCAACGCGAGTTGCTTCAATGCAACTTGTCTCACAAAATACAACTCTTAACATCTTAAAAACATACAATTGTCCACGGTACCCTTGAATGTGCTTACATGCTTACAAGCCAAGGCACGAGAAATGGTAAAAAAGAACGTAAAAGATAACACTTCAAAACGGGTAGAAGAACATGCCTTAAAGCAGAAACCAAAAGAGAAAACAAAACCTTCTAAACCCAAGAAAAACAAGGGACAACAAACTATCGAAACCAAAGCTGAAATAAAGGACATGGATAAAGAGCCTGTGGAGGACATAACCCCAAAAGAGCCAAAAGCTACACATGATGCAGAAGCATCCACCTCAATGGCTACCACACAAACCACAACACCCAAATGTGCGACACAGAATGAAAAAGTCCAAAAGAAAATTCATTCTCGTAGTTATGGAAAAACATAATGAAAACTTGACGATCCAAATAAAGTCAAAAGATGAAACAAGTTCTAGTACGTCGCTAAGTGAGGATGAAACAAGTTCCGACTCTTCACTCAGTGCACTTCCCAGACCAATCCAAAAACTAGAACCTGCCCAACCATCCCAAATTGAAAATCATGATCACATGACATATGTGGAGTGTAAAAAGCAAGATCAAGAGAGTATGCATAGCATTGTTGAGTGCTATATAGGATCACCAGTTGTGATTGAACCTCATAAGGCCAATCCTAAAAAAGCAACCAAAATACAAGAAGCCGAGGAATATTTCTTTCCCTTTCAAGAGGAAGACATGCTCTTTATGTGTGGAAGAGTCATTAGAGGCAGATTGCATAAATTATACGATTGAAAAAGCACGTGAGGAATTCGATGAATCCCTTACAAAATTAAAGCAGTCTCTCAAAACCTCATTTGGAGGAATGCTCTTCTCTCATGTGGTGAAGCCAGCACTTGCATCTTTAACGGCTAAACATGAGTTATTTAAAGACATTAAGAGCTACATAGAACCGGACTGTATGGATTCGCAAGTTTCCAAACAGACCTCAATTAGAATTGTCAAAGGACCGAGTATGTCATTGTACACGTTGGGGACTCTTGAAAAAGCTGAGAACCAAAACGAGGATGGATGTGAATGGGAATATGAAACCGAAACGGGATCTGAAGATGAAACAAAAACTGAAACATCCATGGTTCCTCTTGAAGATTATATCATGGTATGGTTAGATTTCCTTACAGAGCAACGATGTTAAGCGTAAATACGCATTGATTATAGTCATAACATCATGACAATAGACACTTGGGTGTCATTGGGACAACCTAAACTCATCCCTAAAGGCAATGGTCTTGCAAGAGGAGCCAATGGTGGACAAAACATTGAAGTTTTAGGTTACTTTAGCTATGCTACTCAAACAATTGGTAGAGATGTGGAATTTACATTCCATGTTACCCTAGATCCCCTTGCGTATGATGTCATCCTTGGTGGAACTTAGATACGACTTAGATACGTGATGCGTTGTATTCACTTGATGAATCCATGCAAGCAGTCACCTTGAACACTCCTGTAGGCATTGTGCAATTGCTTTTATGGGAGGAAGAGACCTTGGAGGAGCTAGAAGTTCCAACATATCTTATTGAGAATATCCCAAGAATTATGGTTGGATTGGAACTTTCCAATAAAACCACCACAATTCAAGCACAACTTTATCCAACACGAGAGCATGATCTCATGACCCTCGAGATAGGATTTGTTAGGTCAACTGACACTCACGAGTTATCCTGAAAGAATTCCATTTACACAAGACTTGAACATGCCATGTTTGGGGTACTTTGAACATACAATGTATATTGAAACTAACCCCCTTATTTGCAAGTTTTTTGTGGTTGAGTATGTGTTGGAAGAAGATTTGATCTTGGGGCATAAATGGACTATTGCTACCTAAGCATCACTATTGCTAAAACCAATGTCAAGGAGGGCCCCAAACCTTCCACTCCAACCAAAAAAGAAAAATCCACCAAGACAAAACAAATCAAGGTATCTTAATGGTATCAAAATGTGGGTGGAGAAGCAACTACTTGTAGCCCAAGGTTACTACGAAGGCACTAATCCGATTTGGGTGCCTCGATCTCATCAAAGCCTCTCAGTACTCAAAGGCTACAAAAAAAAAAAGAAAAACATCCCACAATACCATTGACAAAAGCCTATGCGAGTCATTAGGGGAATTTTGGACTCAACTTTGGGCCCTCTAAGAAGTGCCAACTAAGCTTATAGAGAGAGAATCCAAAAAGCCTAAAAAATAAGGTGAAATTGATTTTGACGTATTTTCTCTTAGCATTTTCTTGAGATATAAAAGATATATTTCTATTCTTAAATGTACATAAAAATGATAGAATATTGCTAGTTCTCAAAGTCTTCAATCTGTTCATGTACTATATGTACTACGTGAACAATGAATTGGTCAACTCTCTAAGTTTAATGGCTTATATCTCAAAATCTCTACATACAAGCCGAAATGGAATATTTCTTGAAATTTGAACCAAGGATCATCCAAAAATAGTTTGAGTTCCCTCTCTGCAAGAAATTTCACCTCAAATTTTGAAGGTTTTTGTTCCCTCCCTGCAAGGAACTTTATCTCAAATTTCTAAGGTTTTACATATCAAAGTTTGCATGTATTGGTACCTTCAAAATCAAAGTTTTTCTTGCAAATTAGTTGGACTCTTTACTTCTTTTTACTATTTTGGCACCTTTCTCTTTCCATTCAGATTTTTCTACTAATCAAGAGCAAGGAGGAACACCGAGAGAATCAAGAGGATGGCAGAGGGATCAAGAGCAAGGAGGAATACAGAGAAAAGAGACATTTACAACCTGCACATCGAGCTTGAACATGAATATGAACCTCTAAGTAAGAGAAATAAACCTAATACTTTGTGTACTGCTTCTAAAGAAATGTTGAGGATGCAAGGGAAGAAAAACATAGATTTATGGATTGATGGGAGGTTATATCCAAAAGACCCTTTTATAAACTCCATGCCCCCATTTAGGAATACAACATCTCTGCTTAACTTTATTGGAGATGGCTATAATGGGCTCCTAGGATATACACATCAATTGGAAGCAACAAGCAATCATCATAAATTAGAAAGATATTTGTTTGAGAATGACAACACATTTAAAGAAAACCATGGAGCATTACATGCAAAAGTTATTAAGTAATAAGAAAACCATGGAGCATTGCATGCAACAGTTATTAAGCAACAAGAAAACCATTTCAGGACTTGAAAAATAAATTTTTGAATTAAGACATAAGTAGACCTCATTAGGTCTCCGTAGATGACAAAAAAAACTAAGGGATATTGAGCAAATGAAGCTAGGAGGTGGTGGCATCAAGAAGAGAATACATGCAATCAAGTAAGCTCCTTTCTATTAACTTCTTTATTGTTTCTATTGTGATATTTTATGAATAGAAATCATTATTGCATATGTTCATGTATATCAATTTTTGCATTTCAATATGATGAATGTGCAGAGAATGAAGTCTATGCAGACTAAAGGAATTATGATAGAGCTGCCAAAGTTTAAAGTTGAAGGTATGCAGAAAATATGTGAAGCATGCCAATTTGGAAAGCAAACAAAGCATGTATTTCCACGTAATAGAAATGTGATAAAAAATGCACTAGATGTTGTGCATTCAGATGTATGGGGTCCTACAAAGACCATGTCTATGGGAGGCTGCAAGTATTATTATGTGACATTTATTGATGACCACACAAGGAAAGTGTGGGTATACTTCATGAAGGAGAAGGGTGAGGTGTTCACTCATTTTCAGAATTTCAAAGGTTGAAAAGCAAACAGGGAAATATGTAAAGTGCCTAAGGTTAGATGGAGGGGGAGAGTACTTCTCCAATGAGTTCTCTGAATTTTTGAAGAAGAGTGGTGTTCGGAGACAGTTTACATGCAGATACACTCCGCAGCAAAATGGAGTTGCTGAGCGGAAAAACAGGCACATTGCTGAGATTGCGCGAGCATTGATGGGAGAGAAGAATATGCCATATAGATATTGGGCTGAGGCTATTTCTACAGCAGCTTACATCATGAACAGGACTCCAACAACTGCAGCCATACATGATGTAACTCCAGAGGAGAGGTTTACTGGCAGAAAACCTGATTTGTCTCATCTGAAAGTCTTTGGATGCATTGCATATGTGCATGTGCCAGATGAGCTTAGAACTAAGCTAGATCCAAAAGCTGAAAAATGTGTGTCTATTGGATATTCCCTTGAGCAAAAGGGATACAGGTGTTATAACCTTGCTACACGTGAGTTGAGGGTAAGCAGGGATGTTGAGTTTGATAAGATGAGCAGCTGGTATGCTGCTGAAAAAGAAGCTATTGGGACTGATGTGAGTGGAAATGTGGTTGCACAGAAGGCAAGTCAGCAATCACAGTCTTTGAGTGGACCAGGAGAGTCCTCATCTAGTGGTTCAGTTGATAGACCATGGAGTGGTAGGCTGCATCATAATACCAGTCCTGCAAATGTGATTAGTACATCACATAAAGACAAAGAGAAAGTGATTGAGCCCCTTAGTATGCTTGACATTCCTGCAAGGCATTCTCATGTTGATGGAGAGTCTAGTGGCTCAAAGATGAGCCTTGATGAGGATCTTGGGATACCAGCTATGAGAACACCTGGTGTAAAGAAGGCTATGGAAGCCATGAATGCAAAGCTGCGAAGTTCTGGGAGAGTGAAGAATCCTGTGCAGAGGTTTACCTATGATGGCTATGTGGCACATCACTATGCATACATGGCAAAAGTGGTACAGGTTATAGAGCCCACATGCATTGATGAGGCTGTTGGAAATGTGTGTTGGGAGAAAGCTATGGATGAGGAGATGGATACACTATATGGAAATGGGACTTGGGATTTAGTGCAATTGCCTGAAGGCAAGAAAGCCATTGGATGCAAGTGGGTGTACAAAGTAAAACATAACAGTGATGGAAGCATAAGCAGGTACAAGGCTAGATTGGTAGCCAAAGGATATGCGCAGACATATGGCATTGATTATGAGGAAACTTTTAGCCCAGTTGCCAAGATGGCAACACTGAGAGTTGTGATAGCAATGGCTGCGTCAAAGCAATGGTCTTTACATTAGATGTGTTGCCATATATATAGGCAGTAATGTGTGTGAACATACTTAGGACCGTCGGGGCACTTTTTCCCTTTATAGGAGGTTTTTTCCCCCGGCTTGTATATACGCCTATTATTCTAGGGCTAACTTATCTTTGTATATTGACACAATCTAATACACTATGTGTTGTGTGCATTCTTGCTTCTTCTTCTCCAAGCTTTGTGTGCTTTCCTCCTGCAACCCTAATTCTAACAATTGGTATTAGAGCAGGCATCGGCTCCCAGGGCTACGCCGCTAGCACCCTCCGACTCACGTTCTCCGATTGAGGTGAGCTTTCACGAGCGTTTGCAAGTCCCTATACTCTGCAGATAGGTCCTTAGGGCTTTGCGTTCTCAGAAATTGCATCTGAGGTCGTTTCGGGCTCCATTTTTGTATTAAAAGTTCTGCACATGTGTTTTCATCATTTTTTGCAAAAATTTTGACAGTGCAGTTTTCTGCAAAACAGGCATACGTATTCTATTGTGAACCGTGCTACATAGCACGAGTTGCTTTCTGTTCAGTCTGCTTCATTACAGGTAGCTTTTGCATCAGTTTCAGTCAGTGGCCATGGCTGATAACAGCAATGATGTATTTCGCATGTCTGCTGATGACAAATTGGATGGAGACAACAACTACCCACTTTGGGCACACATGATGCAGCATGTTTTGGTTGCAAAAGGAGTGTGGAACATTGTGTAGGGTATGGATGTACGTCAAGGCTAAAGAGGCAAAGAAGAAAGAGTCAAATGCAGCCACAATAGCGGATGCTTTTACAAATGCAGATTCTGCAAATGTTGTGCAGGATACAGAATGGGCGTTTAGCGTGTATTGCCAGTATGACCCATCTATACATGATGCATGTTTGGCAGTTTCTGTTGACTCTAATGTATGGTATTTTGGCAGTGGTGCTACAAAGCACATTACCTCGCATCGTGATATGTTCACTTGTCTTGAGGCTGTCTCTAATGGGAATACTGTCACATGTGCCAATAATGCTTCTTACCCAGTGAAGGGTGTTGGTAAAATTATGCTTATTGCTGCAAATGGCAGCACTTTCACACTTTCAGATGCTTTGTATGTGTGCCAGGGATAAAGAAGAATCTGTCTGTCTCTCTACGCTTGCTAGACTTGGACTTGTAGTCAAATTTGTGGATGACAAATGTACTGTTCATGATTTGACTTTTGGTGATACGATTATTGCATCTGGCACCTTGTTTCGTGGGTTGTGTAGGCTCAATTCTTATGACAAGTGTGTGGAAGATTCAGCAAATGCAGTTTCTAGTTTCAGATGCAAAACTATGGCATGCTCGTTTTGGTCATCTGAACTTTGCTAATTTGCTACGTTTACAGAAATTTGATATGGTTGCTTCATTGCCCCCTCTTGAGGCACCATTGAAACATGTTTGTGAAGACTGTATTTTGGGCAAAATGCAGCGTTTTGCGTTTCCAAAGGATGGTTCTGTGCGGGCCACTTGCAAATTGCAACTTGTACATAGTGATGTATGTGGGCCTATGTGCAAACTCCGTCATTTGGTAAACACTTGTACTTCATGACTTTCATTGATGATTACTCAAGGCATGCATGGGTATATCCACTGAAGGCAAAGTCCAAAGTGTTTTTGTGCTTCAAACAATTTTTGCTTATGGGGCTGAAAATTTATCCAATTGTACTGTGGGCACCCTCCGTTCTGATCCAGGGGGGGAGTACATGTCTAAAGAGTTTGATGCATTTCTGGCTAGTCGTGGGATAAAACACCAATGTACATTGCCGTATACCCCTCAGCAAAATGGTGTTGCTGAGAGGAAAAACAGGTCACTTATGGAGATGGCATGATGTATGGTCAAGAGCCAAGCTTTGCCACATGCGTTTTGGCTTGAGGCTGTCATGTGTGCTGCGTATATACTCAACAGGTGTCCCACTAAGGCCTTGCAGTTTGTTACTCCATACGAAGCTTGGCATGGCAGGAAGCCTTCTATTGGTCACTTGCGTGTCTTTGGTTGCTTGGCCTATGCTTTAGTGCTTGTGCAACAACATAGAAAATTAGATGATAAGGCTGTTAAATGCATTTTTGTTGGTTACAGTGCTGAGAGCAAGGGTTACAGATTGTATCATCCGCAGTCAAAGCGTATCTTGATTAGTCGAGATGTTTTTTTTGTGGAAGATGCTGTGCAGCCTTTGTTACCATGTACCAAAGAGACAGGTGTGAGCTCACCGGATGTATTTGATACGTTGTTGCCTCTGTTTTTTACAGGTGGGAATTCAAATGTAAGTCCTAATGAGGCAAATATTCAGCCTATGCAGATTTCAAACGACAGCATAGATCAGCCTATTTTTTATGCAGATTTACAGGATGTAATTTATGAAGATAGGGCTGAAAATGAGCAGGCTAGAGGTATGCCTAAATGGTTGGTACAAACCTTGCGTGATAGTAAAATTGATACACCTATTTCTAGTCGTACTCGTTCAGGTTCGGCATGCCTCTTATGCATCAGATTGTTATGCTTTGGCTATGTCTAGTATGTGTGAAGAGGAAGAACCTCCTTCATTTGATGAGGCACAAAAATCAGAAAATTGGTTGGCTACAATGCAAAGTGAATATGATGCTATAATGAAGAATGGTACATGGTCTGTGTGATTTGCCTATTGGTAAAAAGGTCATTGGATGTAAGTGGGTTTTTAATTTGAAATGAAAGCCAGATGGCAGTGTTGATCGCTATAAGGCTAGACTTGTTGCAAAGGGTTATTCTCAAGAAAAGGGCATTGATTTTGATGAGACCTTTGCTCCCACTTGTCGTATGACTACCATTTGTAGCATTTGTGCATTGGCAGCTCGTAATGGTTTGGAATGTACATCAGTTGGACATAAAGATTGCGTTCTTGAATGGAGATTATGTATCACAGCCTCATGGTTTTGTTCAAAGAGGGCAGGAAAACAAAGTGTGCAGGTTGAAAAAGGCTTTATATGGTTTAAAGCAAGCTCCACGAGCTTGGTATGAAAAGATACATGCATATTTGACTGCACATGGTTTTCAGAATAGTCCAACAGAAAGCACTTTGTATGTTAAACGTGTGGATGATGTACATCTAATCATTGCTCTCTATGTCGATGACATGCTGCTCACAGGACCAAATGAGAGTCATATTGCTGATTTTAAGGCTGATTTGAATGCCTCTTTTGAGATGTCAGATTTGGGGCATTTGCATCATTATTTGGGGATACAATTTAAGCAGTGTAATGGAGGTATTGCTTTGTGTCAGACAAAGTATACTGAGACATTGTTACGGAGATTTGGCCTTGAAGACTGCAAGCCTATTGCTGCTCCAATGGAGACAGGTTTGAAGTTGAGTCTTCATGATGCTGGAGATCACTTTGATGTCACACTTTATCAAACAGCTGTTGGTTTCCTCATTTATGTATGCATTATGAGGCCGGACATTCAGTTTGCAGTCTCACAGGTGAGCAGGTTTATGCATAGCCCAAGGTCTCAGCATTGGAAGGCAGTTAAACGCATCTTTCGCTACTTGAGTGGCACCATACATCTTGGGTTGTTTTATCCCAAGGGGGGATCATTGTCGCCAGATTTACATGCTTTTTCGGACTCAGATTGGGCTGGTTGCTATGACACAAGAGTGTCCACAAGTGGTTTTTGTTTCATGCTCGGTAGCTCATGCATATCTTGGTTGAGCAAGAAGCAACCTACTGTGGCCACTTCTAGTTGTGAAGCTAAGTATATAGGGCAGCTTTCACAGCTACGGTTGAGTGTGTGTGGCTCAGACGGCTTATGGTGGCTGACTTGGGTGTTGGACAGGAGTCTGCCACCTCTATCTACACTGACAGACAGAGCGCATTGGTAGTTGCGAGAAACCCAGTTTTTCATGCTCGCACAAATCACATTGAGGTGCATTATCACTATGTCAGGGAGAAACTCTCAGCAAGAGAGATCAGCTTGGTCTATGTGCCAACACAGGACAACCTCGTCGATCTTTTCACAAAGGCGCTTCCTCGTGAGAAGTTCGAAGCTTTCCGCACAGCTTTGGGCTTGCTCCCCTTTGTCGACTGATCTACTTCGGGCATGGCACTTCCCTATACATAAGTACCAGCTCTCGTTCACACCATCACTCCCAGGGGGGATTTGTTGCCATATATATAGGCACATATATATAGGCAGTGATGTGTGTGAACATACTTAGAACCGTCGGGGTACTTTTTCCCTCTATAGGAGGTTTTTTCCCTCGGCTTGTATATACGCCCATTATTCTAGGGCTAACTTATCTTTGTACATTGACACAATCTAATACACTGTGTGTTGTGCGTATTCTTGCTTCTTCTTCTCCAAGCTTTGTGTGCTTTCCTGCAACCCTAATTCTAACAAGATGGATGTAAAGAATGCATTCTTGCATGGGGATTTGCAGGAAGAGGTGTATATGTTGCAGCCACCTGGTTATGAGGATGTGAGTCACCCCGAGCATGTTTGCAGGTTGAAGAAGGCCTTGTATGGTCTAAAACAAGCACCAAGAGCATGGTCTGACAAGATTTCTGAATATCTTGTCACTATTGGCTTTCATGTAGCCAATGCAGATTTCTCACTGTATGTGAGACACAGTGATAGAGGGGTTATGCTTGTTGTCATCTATGTAGATGACCTGATCATTACGGGGGACCATGATGGAAAGATCTTTGATGTAAAGATCTTGCTTAGATAGAAGTTTGAGATGAAGGATCTGGGGGAGCTCATATATTTCTTGGGCATTAAGGTGATTAGGTCACCACATGGTATTGGATTACTGCAGAGACAGTATGGCTTGGACATGTTGTCCAAGTATGGTATGACAGGCTAAAAGCCTATCTCAGTGCCATTGGATCAGAATGGCAAGTTGATGAGTGCAGATTCAGGAGAGATTTTGGAGGATCCTATTATGTATAGGCGCATAGTAGGAAGCTTGATCTACATGACGATCACCACGCCAGATTTAAGCTATGCTGTTGGGTTGGTGAGTCAGTTTATGCAGGTTCCTTCCAGAAGCCGCATTTGGATGCATTGAGACGCATACTGAGATATGTGAGGTCTACTTTGCATTGTGGACTATTTTATGAAACTGGGACAGAGATATGTGTACATGGGTACACAGATGCTGATTGGGCTGGTAGTATCTCAGATAGAAGATCTACTAGTGGCTTCATGTTTTCTTTGGGGAGTGCTGCTGTGACTTGGAGCAGCAAGAAGCAGCCTACGGTTGCTCTATCCAGTACTACAGAGGTCGAGTACAGAGGTGCTGCTATGGCATCATGTGAGGTAGCTTGGTTGAGAAAGCTACTTGCAGATTTGGGTCTATCAGTGTGAATAAACAAGTTATTTTCTGTGACAACATTAGCAGTATACAGTTGGCCACCAAGAACCCAGTTTTTCATGCTCGCACGAAGCATATAGAGGTCCACTACCATTTTGTTAGAGAGAAGGTTTTGGCAGGAGACGTTGACCTTGTTTATGTCAGCACCACACAGGATCAGGTGGCTGACATCTTCACCAAAGCATTGGTGTACAAAGAAGCTCCGCAGATTCAGGGCTTCTCTTGGTGTACATGAGATGGAGTTGAGCTCGAGGGGGAGTGTTGAGATATCGAGCTCATCTAGTGAGGCGGTGGACACTAATGTCCCGCCTGGGGGATAGGCATAGCGCCAGCTTATTTAGTTGGGTTCACACTATAGAGAACCCTAGTATGTATTTGGTTGAGTACCTTTTCATATTGTGTACTCTTATCTTTGTATATGGTGTGTTGAGTGTTGTGTGAAGAAGAAGAAGATTTTCAGCCTCTCACCTTGTGTGTTCTCTTTTAGGGTTTTGTGAGTGTGTGTGTGCTTGTAAGAGCTCAAGCTCTCTTCTCCCCTTGCATCTTTTCAATGAGAAGCTACATGAAACTTTCGATACTTTAAAATATAAAGTTCGAGATGCTCCTGTGTTAGCCTTAATAGATCCTAGCAAGCCTTACATTGTTGAGACTGATGCCAGTGATTTTGCGGTAGACGCAGCTTTGTTCCAGGATGGGAAACCTATGGCCTTTGAGAGTAAGAAACTCAATGATGCACAAACTCGGTACCCAGTTCAGGAGAAATAGTTGTATGTGATTATTTATGCTTTAAAGGCATGGAGAAAGGATCTCTCTGGGTCTCAGTTTATGGTCTTGACAGATCGCCAGTATTTACAATACATTTGTGATCAACCAAACTTAAAAGGTAGAAAGGCCAGATGGGCTGAGTTAGGACTTTGATTTCATGAATAAATACATGAAAAGTAGCTTGAATCGCATTGCTGATGCATTGAGTCAAATTGGTGAAGTTAATGAACTTAGCTTCACGAAAATTACTTCTAACTTATACGATTCACTAAGGGGAAAATGCAGTGCATATATTTTCTTTGGAAAATATTAGAATTTGGAAAAATCAGGGTCCAACTCTGAGGTAGATCAAAACCTGGTGAATGAAGGAAAAGCCAACCAATTTTTTATTCGAAATGGTCTTTTATTCCGAAATGATAAGGTTTGCATGCCGAATGTTCCAGAAATTAAATTGAGGATCCTATTTGATGCACCATCGTCAGGACATCCTGGCATACAACGTACCTTGGCTTTGGTTAGAAGGACATTTTATTGGTAAAAAATGAAGGATTTTGTTCAGAATTATGTGGTCAAGTGTCATCAGTGTCAGATTAATAAGGCTGAGCACCTTAAATCTGGTGGGTTATTACATCCTCTAGATATTCCGTCTCGAAAGTGGGAAAGTACTTCCATGGATTTTATTACAAGACTTCCACGTATGAGCAGGGGTCACGATGCCATTTGGGTAGTCGTGGATAGATTGACAAAGATGGCTAGGTTTTTACCCACAAAGTTAGCAGTTAAAGCATCGAAATTGGCTTACCAATTTGTCGAGAAATTGTTTAGACTATATGGTCTACCATCTGATATTGTGAGTGATCGGGACTCTAAGTTCATAGCTCATTTTTGGCAGGTTAAGAAATTAGAAACTACTTTGAGTATGAGTTCCTCTGATCATCCGTAGTCTGATGGGCAAACAGAGCGTGTGAATCAAATTGTAGAGGATATGTTTCGTGCATATGTCTCTGGAAAACCATCGAGTTGGGAAAAATATCTTCCAATGATGGAATTTGCCTATAACAGTTCTAAGCATACGGCTACTAGCTATAGTCCATTCATGCTTATGTATGGTTATTAGCCTAGAGCACCTGTTGATGTCGGTCTTAAGGACATTGAGCTTAATGCATCGAGGGATTTCTTGCATGATATGCAAGAAATGCTGACCCAAGCTTAGGATTCTATCAGGGGTACTCAGGATAGAGCACGGTTTTATGTTGAGATAGGGGATGCTCACCTCGGTCTTTTGAGCCAGGAGGGTTGGTTTATTTAAAAGTTCCTAAAGATTCTCAGACTTTGTAAACAAGAAAGTGCTCAAAATTATCTCCTAGATATTATGGTCCATTCCAAGTTATACGTCAGATTGGCACGGTTGCGTATAAGCTAAAACTACCTCCACATGTTAGAGTTCATCTAGTCTTTCATGTTAGTAGAATGAAAGAGAAGCTGGGAGGTGAGGATAACACAGTTACTCCTCAAGAACTCGTTGAAGTTAAAGATCTATCCTATGTTCCACATGAACCTGAAAAGGTATTTGAATTCAGGGAAAGGAAACTTTGTAGCCGCTTAATCCCTAAGGTTAAAATTAAGTGGAAAGACAAGGAAATTAAGGATTTGACTTGGGAGTCATTTGAGAACGTTTAGCGCAGGTTTCCTTCTTTTCATTGCAAGATTGCAATGTTTTTAGAGAGGGGAAGTATGTTATGTGCACATTATATGTGCATGTGCTAGGAGGCTAACCCACCCTAGGCATGTGTGCATGGGAGGATGGGAACATGGGAACATGCTCTAGTAGGGCAAGGGTTAGGTCTAACCTTGGGTTGAGGTTAGGCTCAAGAAATCAAGGGTCACACATGGAAATGGAGAGTCAGGAGTCAAAACCCTAAAGATCTGTCTAGCTAATCACTATGCACAAACATTCAGATGGGGAGCCTTAGATTACCATTAAGAATAGATACCCTATGTAAGGTTCCTTCTCAGCTCCAAAAAGATGTATAAGTTCTCCTCTCAGTCCCCTGAAATCATCCCCTATTTCAGAGTGCAAGAAAACATTGTTTTCCTTTGTTTTTGGTCTAGAGAGAGATAATACAGTTTTGAGATTATTTTGGATATAAAGTTATCCCTTTTATTTAAGATGAATTCCCCTGAAACAGAAGTTCAAAAAGAGTTTTTTAATATGTATTAGAAATTAATTGAATATGTGCATTAGACACCTTAGCCTAAGGGTCCACATTTTCAAAAAATTATGGATTAAGGTCTAAAGAGTGTTCTAAAGGGCCAATAGGGTTAATCCAAGTATTGGAATAAGAAAAATGCAAGAATAAAAGAAAATCCACCAAAAATGAGTAAGTTCTCACATAAGATGAAGAGTTGACTAGTACAACACTTAATAGTTAAAAAATGAGGATTTATTAGTAAAAAATTAGAATTTTGACACCTCAACAGCTCTCATGAAGGAGGCGCCTAGAATCTCATCATTACCCCCAATTTTTAATTCAAAAAAATGAGATCAAACTAGATTAAAAAAGTGAGCCAAACTGGTCCAAAACTTGTCCAAATTAGATCAAACTGAAGCTAGAAGCCTCTAGATCCCAGTTAGACTTGGTTGGTGGCCTCCCTCTCCTATAAATAGAACCCCATTTCTTTGTATTTTCATCTTAGAGTAATTCTATGCTAGTGTAATTTTTAATTTAGTGTATTTTCCTCTTCTCTCTTCATTGGCCCTCCATTTTGAAGCTTTGGTGCTTCACTAATCCTCTTCTTCTCTTGGAGATTACCCTCTTCTTCTTGGTGGCCAAGCTTCTTCTTGTGGGCTACACATCTCTCTAAAGAATCAAGCCAAAAACCAAGGGTAAGCTTAAAACAATGATGTTTTACTCTCTTCTTGAATGGTAATCTTCTTCCCAACCTCTCTAATGCTTGGGAAGCATTCTAATCCATGGTTTCTTCTTAAAACCACGCTTTTATTGATTTATGTTGTTTAAATGCATTAATGTTAATCTCTTATGCTTAAAAGTAATGTTTTTGAATTGTAAATCTCTCTTTTTGAAAGAATACTCACCTATATGGCTAAATCCTTCTTAGAAGGATAGATCTTAGTCTTAATCTCATTTTCTTGCCCAAAACTCTAGGCCTAACAAGCTAGAGATGGAGATTAAGCATTTTTATGATTTTTAATCTAATTAAGATAAGGTGATCGATGGAGTGCAACGAAAGAACTCTATTCAATTGAGCATAAACAAAAAGAAACCATTAGAGACTTTATTCTTCGGATAAAACTCTTGGACTCACGATATGAGTCATGGAAAAAATTAAATGATTCTCAATGGAAGAGATGTTTCATGATGGGCTTAAAGAATAATAACTTACACAACTTGATCATTGTATTCAACCCGGAAACATTCGATCAATGTTGTAAAAAAAGCAGTACGTTTAGATGACAACATGCTGGAAGATGATCATGCTATGAGATGTTCCTCAACTAAACCAAGTGAAGCAATGACAAAAGAAAGATTGATCTCGAAATTGTCATTCCCTGAATTCTATGCAACCTTGCTTAAAAGCTTTCAATCCACATCTCTAAGAGAAGATGAAATCCTTCAAAGCCAAACGTCCTTAATACCTCTACAAGTGAGGAGCGATATGCCTTGTGTTAAGTGCAATCACTACGACCATCCTAATCCCCATTGTGCATATAAGGCACTTGTCTTTCTGTACTGCATATATTGTAAATCCTTTGGTCACGATACTACAAATTGTTCCAATTCATCAACAAGTGACTCAAAATCTCCATCTCTCATGCACCAAATAGAAATAGTCCAAAGGGTAGAAACCGCTCAAGAAGCAGATAATCGAACACTTCAATGTTTCTATTGTCATAGACCTCACAAAGTGGCAGATTGCACAGTTTGGAATACTTCCATGCCCATAGTCACTGACACTTTGTAACCCATGTGTGAACAATGTGGCATTGATCACATGTTCCAAGATTTCCCAAGGCAAGTTACTTCAATGCAATTTATCTCATAAAATCCAACTCTTAACATCTTAAGTGTACAAAACGGGCAGTTGTCCACAGTACCCTTGAATGTGCTAACACGCTTACAAGCCAAGGCATGAGAGATAGTAAAAAAGAATGCAAAAGATAACACTTCGAAATGGGTAGAAGAACATGCCTTAAAGCATGAACCAAAAGAGAAAACAAAACCTTCTAAACCCAAGAAAAACAAGAGACAACAAACTATTGAAACCAAGGTTGAGTTAAAGGACATGGAAAAGGAGCCTATGGAGGACATAAACCCAAAAGAGCCAAAAGATACACATGATGTAGAAGCATTCACCTCAAAGGCCACCAAACAAACCACAAAAGCCATATGTGTGACATAAAATACAAAAGCCCAAAAGAAAGTTCGTTCTCATCGCATGGGCAAACATAATGAAAACTTGATGATCCAAAGAAAGTCAGAATATGAAACAAGTTCCAGTACATCACTTAGTGAGGATGAAACAAGTTTTGATTCGGCACTAGGTGCACCTCACAGACCAATCAAGAAACTAGAACCCGTCCAACCACCCCAAATTAAAAATCATGATTACATGACATATACGAAACGCAAAAAGCAAGCTCAGGAGAGCATGCTTAGCATGGTTGAGTGTCTTATGGGATCACCGGTTGTGATTGAACCTCATAATGCTAATTCTAAAAAAAGCAATCAAAATACAAAACCCGGAGGAGTACTGCTTCCCCTTTCAAGAGGAAGATATACTCTCTACAGAAGAGTCATTAGAGACATATTGCACGAATTATGCAGTTGAGAAAGCACATGAGGAATTCGATGAATCCCTTATGAAATTAAAGCAGTCTCTCAAAACCTCATTTGGAGGAATGCTCTTCTCTCATGGTGGTGAAGCCAGCATGACATCAGCAATTGCACCTTTAAGGGCTCAACATGAGTTATACCAAGACATAAAGAGCCTCATAGAACAGGACTATGACGATTCGCAAGTTTCAAATCATATCTCATTTAGAATTGTCAAAGGACCAAGTGTGCCAATGTACACATTGGGTACTCTTGAAAAAGCTGAGAGCCAAAAAGAGGATGAAAGTGAATGGGAATATGAAACAGAAACGGGATCTGAAGCTAAAACACAAACTGAAACATCCATGGTTTCTCTTGAAGATTCTATCATGGTATGGTTAGATTTCCCTACATGCAATGATGTTAAGCGCAAACGCGCATTAATTAGCCCTCGAGCTAGTCATATCATCATAACAATAGACACTTGGGTGTCATTGGGACAACCTAAGCTTATCCTTACAGACAATGGTCTTGTAAGAGAAGCCAATGGACAAAACATTGAAGTTCTCGGTTACTTTAGCTACTCTACTCAAATAATCGATAGAGATGTGGAATTTACATTCCATGTTACCCTAGATTTCCTTGAGTATGATGTCGTCCTTGGTGGAACTTGGATACATGACTCGTTGTATTCAATTGATGAATCCATGATAATCACTTACATTACTGTCAATAACTTGATGAATTCTGGGGATTTGTTCTTGATCTTAATCTTGTAATTGTCTAACTAAATTAAAAAATTATAATCTTTGAATAGGTTTATAATTCTTGAATTTGTGAATCTTACTTGTAAACAATGAAATCTAAAGGGGATCTTGATCTTAAGCTTAATCTTAAACTTGAAATCAGAACTTGAAGAAAGATAGACATCTTACACTCTAGTTGATAGCAAGAACTTGATATACTAGTAATGAATCTTGGCTTAGATTAAAAATACTTGAATGGACGAAAATTGAGAGATTAGTCTTTAATTGAGAGATTAGTCTTTAATTAATCATAATTGAGAGATTAGTCTTTAATTAATCATAATTGTAATTCTTGAATAAATCTTGTTCTTAAGGGGTTTAAATCTTGTGGTTGAATATATCTTTGACTTAGAGCAATTCTTGGTCTAGAAAGAATCTTGTACTTGGATAGATCTTAAACTAGAACACTTTAAAAAATTTAGACAAAACTTTACTTGAATTGGTATAAACTTCGTAATTGTGATTGGTATACAACTTAAGCTTGGTTTCTAGTCACTTGAGAGCTATTTCTTTACTTTTCTCATCATCACTAAATTCGATGGTGAAACAATTGATAACTTGAATCAAAGACTGGAGAAACTTGCTTGGTTCTTGAATCTTCAAATTGGTCTTAATCTTCTATGAAATGTCTAGCAATCATTTTTACTTGAATTTGGGCAACTAGATCTTGAAGATAACTTTTGCTAATCTTGTCTCGATCTTTCTAGTTAAGTCAGGGCGTCTAAAATTCTTTTCAGGAGCTAAAGTTTTCTAACTAGGTCTAGAAGGAAAGAATATTGAGAAAACAGATACAAAAGCAAACAAGAAATTGTATACAATAAATAATTTTTTTACACATGCCTCCACCTTTGGTTAATGTGTCGAGTGCGTTAACCTCTTCGGTGTCAAGCATGTCCTTTGGTGCAATTTGGTTCTTCTTTTTAGTTGGGCAAGATTTAGCATAATGTCCCATCATCTTACACCTGAAACACTTGACAATAGACAGCTTGGATACGATGTCATTGGTCGGGCTATGCATGTCAGATGCTTCCACAGTTTTTACTTTCTTCTTAATATATTTGTTCATTCTAGACAGATGTCGTTCAATCTTTCTTTGAAAGTTGTCCCGATGCTCTCGTTCTTGATTCAAAAGAATATGGAGAGAATCAAGTTGTTCCTGAATAGTACAACGGTGCTGCGGATATTCACCCATTTCCTGACAATTAAAAGGAATAGGAAAAATTTAAAACAAGAGAAAAGATAGGGTTTCTTATCTCATATGGAACGTCGAGCTAGATGTGAGTCCTGCCAGGTTAGCTCAATACACAAATGCACACAAATGCATAATTTTTCAAGAAGTAATCCATGTACCCTTTAAAATAAGCTTTAATAATTAAAGCTTCAATCACTTGTGCAAAATTAAAGTAACTTTACTAAATCATCATTGTTAGTTCATCCAAATCTTGATAGGAAATGATCTAATATGTATTTTCTTTCGCATATAGAAAGTACATATTTAATAATTGAACTATCTTGACCTATATATTAGAATTTACCTATAAAATTAAATAATACATAAGTATGAGTTTTAGACTTACCTAGATTGTCATAAATGTTGAGAATCACCCTCTCGATTGAAAGACAAGTTGTCATCCTCATGGTCGACGACCCGTGAAAAAGCTTACATAAAGATCATATTACACAAAGCTTATTTAAAAAAAAACATAACAAAGCTTTATAATAAAAGCTTTTTCAAGCATTTCTCAGCCTGAAACTATCAGCTCAGCTAACCCAAATTTAGAGAAGAGGTGATATATTTATAGATATGGTCCCCTTTTTAAAAAAATAAAAAAAATAAAAAATCAAAGCTTTATACTAAGCTTTATCTCATAAAGCTTTTAATATTAAACTTATTAAAGCTTATTAAAAAGCTTATGAAAGCATTACTATAAAGCTTGTAACTTGGCCAATGCCCAACGCCAAGCGCTGGAGCGCAAAAAGGAAACAGCCCACGAAAAAAAAATTCACCGCATCTAATATAAAAATAAAAATAAACATTTTAAGCTTATAAAGCTTTTAGGAGCTAATATAAGCTTTGCAATAACAAAGCTTTTAAGCCTCAATAAGCGCAATTAATGAATCGGGTCTGAAAATTCCTCCCCCGACCGGATGGAGACAAGAGCGCGCTGCCGCCACCGCCGGGAGAGAGAGAGAGATCAATTGGAAATTTTATATATATATATATATATATATATATATATATATATATATATATATATATATATATATATATATATATATAAAAGGCTTTTACTCATTTCTCACAGACTGCGCTTTTACTAATTGAGAGAAATTAAGAAAAATCCATCACCTCCCACCCTTGATTATAGAATTCAGACAGCCTTATTGGTTAAGCAATCATGCTATGACCCTCCATGCTCCTCTGCTTGCTCTTTCAATCCGTACGGACAGATTAAGAAGAGGATTAGTGAAGAGGAAGGTGGTTTTATGGTTTTGGGAAACCCACTAATGGTTTTCCACCTAGTTTTACCCTTTGGACAATAGATTGATGGAGATTGATTACCCAATGGTTAAAAACAAGCTTTATTTCATCCATACATAAACAAAAATCCCTAAACGTGTTCTTCTTTAATTTAAATTCAAGAAAATTACCAAAATTACCTCTGTTTTTGTCTCTTTCACCTCTTTTGACTGCCTTCAAGAAAATTAAATTACACCAAAGCTCTGATACCACTGTCACGAGACCCTTTAATCTTCTTGAAGAGAATAATCAAAAACTCATAAATTATATCAAATATTAAAACAACTACTTGAATTAAATTGAAAATTAAAGCACATAACAAAACATAAGCAAGAGAAAGAAAAACATCACCATCAACACAAGGCTGGGTGCAATCTTCCCCCCTCTTGTGCATGGCCTTCCCCCACACAAGAGTATTTTTATTAGCTTTCAACCAAAAATAGGCCATAGCCCCCAAAAATATACAAAGTGTGCTTTTAGAGAGCATGACACTCTTCCACAATAAAAATAGAGTGTCCCAAAAATTGGGGCTAGTGTAAAGCCTTTAGGCTTTAATAAATTCAACATTATAAATGTATTTTTTTCAATGTATCAAAATGGAAAAATCAACTACTAAGGTTACAAGCTACGCTTGTAAAAATAAATATGATGCACATAAGAAACATTCTCCTTGACATTATTTATCAATCCTCGTAATCTTCTTCACCTGAAAATATAAGCCCAATTAATAATTAAATTAACCCCACAAATATTAAACATGCACAAACCATAACCCAATTAATCTTCTTCACCTGAAAATATAAGTCCAATTAATAATTAAATTAATCCCACAAATATTAAACAGGCACAAACCATAACCAACTCATGACTACCAGGCGTAAGTACTCCAGGAATCACCTTGCCAATACAAACCTAACTGAAATAATCATAGACGGCCCCAAGCATACGTCATATACCGCACGTATTAATATTTATAGTGGTGTCACCCACGATATTAACCTAGCCGGCATGACGCAAGAGTAATCTAGGCGTCCCCAAATTACTCAAGAGGAAAAAATAATATTCTTAAAGAGGACTTAAAATATATTCTCATGACATTTATCCAACACGAGAATACAATCTCATGACCCTCAAGTTATGGGATTATTTAGGTCAACCAACACTCAGAACTCATCAAGAAAGAATTCGATTTACACAAGACTTGAACATGCCATGTTCGGGGTACTTTGAACATACAATGTATATTGAAAATAACCCCCTTACTTGCAAGTTTTTGTGGTTGAGTATGTGTTAGAAGCAGATTTGATCTTGGAGCGTAAATGGACTATTGTTACCTAAGCACCACTGTGCTTTGCCAGTGATAGGGTTATCATGATGGTTAACAGCACAAAGTTGACAATACCATACTGCAAGGAAGAAGATCCAACCTTAATGGATTTCTATGATGCTGAATGCAAAAAGTTACAAGCCTCTTCCACGAAAACCCCTCTACACAATGACCTACCATCTACGTTAACGACCGACTCCGATACCTCATCTACTCCTTCAACCCCATCCTCACTAACGAAGTTCGATGCCAAAACCTTGCAATCAACAACTATTCTTGAAGAAGTCCCCCTCCCCCCTCCCTGAGCAACCATCTATCTTTAACAAGGAACTCAAAGGAAAAGCCTTGGAGCCTATGCCTCTTCATCGACAAACCTCACCAAAGGAGACAACCACATACTCGAAAGCCTCATCATCAACAACCACTCCACAAGAGGCTCGAAAGCCATCGTCAACAATGCCCATGAGTCCCAAACCTGTAACCGCAGCGCCAACCAAAGTCAAGGAGGGCCCCAAACCTTCCGCATCAACCAAAAAGAAAAATCCACCAAGACAACACAAATCAAGGTATCTTAATGATATTAAAAGTTGGGTGGAGAAGCAGCTACTTGTAACTCAAGGCTACTATGAAGGTGCCAATCGAATTTGGGTGCCTCGATCATGAAAGCCTCTTCCTTAACGCACAACATCTCAGCAAGTGTGGGTACCCAAAACATGCTCACTTGCTTTGAGGTGGTTGAAGATTGTTTGCTTACAGCAATAGATTTGAGATGCCAAATGTTTGGACCATGGATCTTATCTTTATTTGAAACATTGTTGTGATTTTAGTTGCCACATCTGTTGTGATTTGCGTGTTGCTAATGCTGTCGAAGTTGATACAGAAGCTATTGGAGAGACTCGATCCATTTAAACCTTTTTGGGTACCCATATGAGATTATTGCCATTAAAGTACGTGTGAGCTTGAAGTAAATGTTTTGGGATCCACCTTTGATGAAATTGTGGACATCTTCTTTGGTACTTTGACTATAGAGGCTTCATCTTTAGTGTGCAGGTATATTCCTCCTTGAGGTTTGTGTCTTTTGCCATGGGATCCATGCTTGAGTTGCTCCTTCAAAGTACGCTTGGACTTGTAGCAATGCCCTTGAAACCCAAACTTGTCAAGTAGGCATTGATATTTGTTGAACTCTAGTGGCTTTACGTGGTTTAGAATTTTGAGCTCTTTTTCTTCTAGACTCTCAAGGCTTGGTTTTGGAAGGTTTTGTTGTTTTGCGAGGTAGCCAAATTTGTCGATTATCCTCATTTGGCAGCCTTGAGAAAGAGAGTCTAAGCAGCCTTGAGAAGGTTATAAATGTGATCACGTCCACTTACCTCTTATTTATTTATGATCCCTTCATCTGAGCCAAAAATTAAAAACCATATAAACAAACACTAAGGTAGCAGGCCAAAAAATTGTTCATTTAAAAAAAAAAAAAACTCACCACTCTCGGGAGGTGGTGCCACAGCAACGATTGCCAGCTTCTCCTCCTTCCTAACTAGAATTCATAACTCCTCTGCAGTCCTAACCACTTAACAACCCCAAAGAAAGTCAGGAACGCTGACTTCTTCACAACCGAAAAGGGCTTGTTCGGCTTCCTCTCAATGGCATGTAGAGACATGGACTTCTTATGGAAGGAGTACTTCAGGGATCCCTCCCAATTTTGGGACAATCGGAACAGCAAGGTAAGCACTGTTTTACAATTTCATGAGAGTACAGGAAAGCTATTGGCTTTCCTAAGTTTTGTTTTGCATCACAGAGAAGCCCAAGATCCCCAGACTTCAGGCACAAACTGACAAAGGAGCCGCTGTGGATGGATGGCCGGCACAATCCGCCTTGGGTCCAAGAGCAGTTGGAACTGCAACTCCAAGTGAAAGATGGAGAGTTCTGTGTACGGAAGGATAAGCGGATGACCAAGGCCAAGGAAATCCACCACCGAGGTGAGGAGGTGCTGATTGTGACCAACGGTAACCACGAGGAGTTTCGAGACGCTACTGCTCTTGTGGCGTTGCTAAAGGCTTGTGCCAAGCAAAAGGACCTGTGCAAAGGCAGCAGAATACATGCTGATATTCTCAAAAGGGGGTTGCTTGAAAAGAACATTTATGTCGGCAACACCCTACTCCATATGTATGCCAAATGCGGCGCGCTTGCAAAAGCGCAAGGAGTGTTTGATGAGCTTCCAGTACGGGATGTAGTTTCCTGGAATGCGCTAATTGCAGGATATGCCCAACACGGGCATGGTGATAAAGCTCTGAACTGCTTTGGACGGATGCGAGACGAGGGCCTCTCCCCAGACGCAGTCACCTTTGTTTGCATCTTGAAAGCTTGCGGCGGCATAGGAGCAGCTGAGAAGGGCAAAGAGATACATGCTGAGGTTGCCAGGCAGGGGTTATTGGAGAAAGATATTGTGCTTGGCACTGCATTGGTGGATATGTATGCCAAATGTGGTGCGCTTGCAAAAGCGCAAGAAGTGTTTGACGAGCTTCCGGCACGGAATGTTGTTTCGTGGAATGCGCTAATGGCAGGATATGCCCAGCACAAGCACGGTCATGAAGCTTTGAACTGTTTTGGACGGATGCGAGATGAGGGCCTCTCCCCAGACGCAGTCACCTTTGTTTGTATCTTGAAAGCTTGTGGCAGCATAGGAGCAGCTGAGAAGGGTGAAGAGATACATGCTGAGGTTGCCAGGCAGGGGTTATTGGAAAAAAATATTATGCTTGGCAATGCATTGGTGGATATGTATGCCAAATGTGGCGCACTTGCAAAAGCGCAAGAAGTGTTTGACGAGCTTCCAGTACGGAATGTTGTTTCGTGGAATGCGCTAATGGCAGGATATGCCCAGCACAAGCACGGTGATGAAGCTTTGAAATGTTTTGGACGGATGCGAGACGAGGGCCTCTCCCCAGATGCAGTCACCTATCTATGCATCCTGAAAGCTTGTGGCAACATAGGAGCAGCTGAGAAGGGCAAAGAGATACATGCTGAGGTTGCCAGGCAGGGGTTATTAGAAAAAGATATTGTGCTTGCCACTGCATTGGTGGATATGTATGCTAAATGTGGCGTGCTTGCAAAAGCTCAAGACGTGTTTGACGAGCTTCCAGTACGGGATGTAGTTTCGTGGAATGCGCTAATCGCAGGATATGCCCAGCATGGGCATGGTGATGTAGCTCTGAACTGTTTTGGACTGATGCGAGACAAGGGCCTCTCTCCAAACGCAGTCACCTTTCTATGCATCTTGAAAGCTTGCGGCAGCATAGGAGCATATGAGAAGGGCCAAGAGATACATGCTGAGGTTGCCAGGCAGGGGTTATTGGAAAAAGATATTGTGCTTGGCACAGCATTGGTGGATATGTATGCCAAATGTGGCGTGCTTGCAAAAGCACAAGAAGTGTTTGATGAGCTTCCAGCACGGGATGTAGTTTCCTGGAATGCGCTAATCGCAGGATATGCTGAGCATGGGCACGGTGATGAAGCTCTGAACTGCTTTGGACGTATGCGAGACGAGGGCCTCTACCCAAATACAGTCACCTTTCTATGCATCTTGAAAGCTTGTGGCAGCATAGGAGCAGCTGAGAAGGGCAAAGAGATACATGCTGAGGTTGCCAGGCAGGGGTTATTGAAGAAAGATATTGTTCTTGGCAATGCATTGGTGGATATGTATGCCAAATGTGGCGCGCTTGCAAAAGCACAAGAAGTGTTCAACGAGCTTCCAGTACGGGATGTAGTATCCTGGAATGCGCTAATGGCGGGATATGCCGAGCATGGGCACGGTGACGAAGCTCTAAACTGTTTTGGATGGATGCGAGACGAGGGCCTTTACCCAGACGCAGTCACCTTTCTATGCATTTTGAAAGCTTGCGGCAGCATAGGAGCAGTGGAGAAGGGCGAAGAGATACATGCTGAGGTTGCCAGGCAGGGGTTATTAGAAAAAGATATTGTGCTTGCCACTGCATTGGTGGATATGTATGCTAAATGTGGCGTGCTTGCAAAAGCACAAGAAGTGTTTGACGAGCTTCCAGTACGGGATGTAGTTTCATGGAATGCGCTAATCGCAGGATATGCCCAGCATGGGCACGGTGATGAAGGTCTAAACTGTTTTGGACGGATGCGAGACGAGGGCCTTTACCCAGATGC
Organism: Cibotium barometz; assembly: GCF_041138505.1. Classification (NCBI taxonomy): domain Eukaryota; kingdom Viridiplantae; phylum Streptophyta; class Polypodiopsida; order Cyatheales; family Cibotiaceae; genus Cibotium; species Cibotium barometz. Next base: position 58,982,753 of record NC_141063.1, on the reverse strand, counting down.
AGTCACCTTTCTATGCATCTTGAAAGCTTGCGGCAGCATAGGAGCAGCGGAGAAGGGCGAAGAGATACATGCTGAGGTTGCCAGGCAGGGGTTATTAGAAAACGATATTGTTCTTGCCACTGCATTGGTGGATATGTATGCTAAATGTGGCGTGCTTGCAAAAGCGCAGGAAGTGTTTGACGAGCTTCCAGTACAGGATGTAGTTTCGTGGAATGTGCTAATCGCAGGATATGCCGAGCACGGGCATGGTGATGTAGCTCTGAACTGTCTTGGACTGATGCGAGACAAGGGCCTCTCTCCAAACGCGGTCACCTTTCTATGCATCTTGAAAGCTTGCGGCAGCATAGGAGCAGCTGAGAAGGGCCAAGAGATACATGCTGAGGTTGCCAGGCAGGGGTTATTGGAAAAAGATATTGTGCTTGGAACGGCATTGGTGGATATGTATGCCAAATGTGGCGTGCTTGCAAAAGCACAAGAAGTGTTTGATGAGCTTGCAGCGCGGGATGTAGTTTCGTGGAATGCGCTAATCGCAGGATATGCTGAGCATGGGCACAGTGATGAAGCTCTGAACTGCTTTGGACGGATGCGAGACGAGGGCCTCTACCCAAATGCCGTCACCTTTCTATGCATCTTGAAAGCTTGTGGCAGCATAGGAGCAGCTGAGATGGGCCAAGAGATACATGCTGAGGTTGCCAGGCAGGGGTTATTGGAGAAAGATATTGTGCTTGGCAATGCATTGGTGGATATGTATGCCAAATGTGGCGAGCTTGCAAAAGCGCAAGAAGTGTTTGAAAAGCTTCTAGTACGGGATGTAGTATCCTGGAATGCACTAATGGCGGGATATGCCCAGCTTGGAAAGGTTGAGACTGTTTTTGACTCGTTCAGCAAAATGATAGGAGAATTTACAGAGCCGGACCTGGTCACATTCGCTGTGTTGCTTACTGCGTGCAGTCACGCAGGTCTAGTGGATGAGGGGCAAATGTACTTTGAGACTATGAGCACAGTCTACAACATCATCCCAACTTTAGAGCACCACACCTGCATGGTTGATCTTTTCGGTCGTGCAGGGCACTTTGACAAGGCAATAAGTGTGATTGAGAAGATGCCACCTTCTGATTGTCTTCCGCTTTGGTCTGGTCTGTTGGGTGCTTGTCAAAAATGGGGGAATGTGAAGCTTGGAAGATGGGCCTTTGAGCATGCAGTACGGTTGGATGAAAAGGATCCTGCCGCATATGTCCTCATGAGTAATATATATGCAGCTGCTGGCATGGGACAGGAAGCGGACAAGGTTGAAGATATGAGATGGAAAAATGGAGCTTGGAAGATACCAGGATGTTGTTGGTGGACTGATGCAATTAGAAATGTACATTCATTTATTGTGGGGGATGGGAGTCATCCCCAAAGCAAAAATATCTATGCAAAGCTAAAAGACATTGGTCAAAAAATATCGCTGGAAGGGTATTCCCCAGGTTTGCACTGGGTGTCACAAGCCATTTCAGATGATGCAAAGGAAGATGTGCTATGTGCGCATAGTGAGAAGTTGGCCATCGCATGTGCCCTCATCAATACACCTGAAGGGACACCTATACGTGTTACGAAGAACATGGGGGTTTGTGGTGACTGCCATTTTGCTACATCGCTCATATCAAAGATGGAGAAGCGCAAAATTCAGGTCAAAGACGTAAACCGTATTCACATTTTCGAGGATGGAAAGTGTATTTGTGAGGAATACTGGTGATGGTAGTGCAATTGTGTTGCCTGGCTGCTGTTGAAAATTGTGATGGTAGTGATGAAAATTTGAATACTGGTAGCAATTGTGCAACTCAGATGAGGATGAAAATTGCCGGACAGAACTCTTCAGTATGCTGAAGTTGAGCATTTGTTCTCTTTTAGCCTTTTAGGACTTTAGAGCTGAGTTGTACAGCAACGGTTTTTTTTTCGTTCTCTCTTTTTTGTGTTGTGTTGTTTGGTGTAGTTGTTTTAATCAAGAGCCTTCCATAATCATTGATGTAGAAGTACACCCTTACTCTGAGTGATCAGCTCAAACTAGTTTGACTAGTATTGCACCTGAGCATTGCTGCGGCCGACCAAGGTTCCAGAAAAGAACTATTCCTTCTCTACAACCATCTCTCTCTCTCTTTCGCGTGCACACACACACACATGCACATGCACATGGCCCTCTCCCTCTCTCTGTCACGTACACACACTCTCAAATGTTGAAACTCTCTCTCTCTCTCTCACATGCACACGCATATACACACTTGCTCTCTCTCTCTCTCTCTCACACACACACACACACACACACATGCACACACTCCCTCTTTCGTTCTTACACTCTCCCACACATAGAAGCGGTCTCTCTCCCTCTCTCTCCCACACACACACGCGCGCGCGCGCGCGCATGCGTATGCACACATACACACACACTCTCTCTCTCTCTCTCTCTCACCCACACACACACACGCGCGTATGCACACACACTCTCTCTCTCTCTCTCTCTCTCTCTCTCACGCACACATACACATATGTAAATATATAGTATATACAATATTATGTTTTAGATACATATACCTATACATAGACGCATATACTTATACATATATACATGTATTTAAAAATATAAATACAATATACTTGCAATGCTTTAGTTTTCACTTGTAAATTTTTAATTTGCACTTTTAAAAAACTACAAATTTTTAGGTGATGTAGTTATAATTTGCGCAAAAGGTCAAAATTTTTTTGACGAAAACCCTCAAATTTTGAGGAAGCAATTTTTTTTGACTTGCTAAGAAAAATGTTTTCCGCAAACACCGCACGAGGGCTCCCACTAGCTACTACAACTGATCCACTATTAACCATTTCAAGAGGTGAGATTGAGACAATAAGACCAACAACTTAATTGCATTGTGGGACATGCGAACATAGCATGTGGTGGCACTTTATTTATAAGGCATCAAACCATACACAAAAAACATCATGAATGCTTGGTGTGACTCAAACTTGGCACCTCTACCAAGAACTGCGAGCATCCTATCCTCTTGGGGTCACAATATTGCACCATTTTCTTTCACAATGTCTTTTTCCAATAATGGTAAGTGTAAAATGTATTAAAAAGAAAAATTGATAAGTGTAAAATGTATTACATTCTCCCATACTTTCAAACCATACAAATCCATCAAGTTTAGATGAGTAGTTACATATCTAAAACATTATTTACATATCTAAAACATTATCTAGCTCTAGCCCAAGAGCAAGCAAGCAAGAGGGAGCATTTTGACAAGCAAAAAGCCTTGCTTCTACCTCCTCATCTTGTATGCCCAAAACAAATGCAAGAAAACCATGAAGAAAAGTAGACAATCCTCCTAGAGGCAACCAGGAGGAAGTATTCTGACAAGAAACAAGGCTTGCTTTTGCCACCTCATCTTGTACACCTAAAGCAGAAGCAAGGCAGCCATGATCACTCTGATAGCCATGACTTGAGCAGGTAGCAACAAAAGGTTCTCCTAAGTAAAGTCCTCCATGAGAGACTCAACATCACCGGAGGGTTGCACGAATTAGGTTGAAAGGACACAAACCCAAAAAAGGATAAGACTCAAGTCTTGTAAATCAACCAATTCTAGGGAGGTTGGAGGTTAGATTGAGTATGAAGCATGCTAGTGTATCTACATACCATAACACTTCAATCAAGACATGAAAGATTGGAGATAATATATCAGTTGAGTGAGAGCACTCTCTTTCAAACCAACTACCAAAAATGAGAGTCTTATGTTCATTGAAACCAAGATTGGTAAGGCATCCACACCTTTATATCAAACCTCGAAAGCATCCATTGCTCACAAAGAAACGATCCTAGCATAAGCAACTACTATAAATTGTTCAGAGAAAACTTGAATAGGAGAATGAAGCATCAAAGGCATCCACACATTTTCATCTAACCTCAAAAGCATCCATTGCTCACAAAGAAGTAAACCTAGCATAAGCAACTACTATAAATTGCTGCGAGAAAACTCGATTAGGAGAATGAAGCATCAAAGTTGACCAAGAAATCCTAACACCAATAGATCCCATCAGCCAAGCTACCTCCAAAAAGATAGCAACGATGCTTACCTCCTATAATGCACATAAGCACCCTGTCCACCTTTGGCCAAGTGGTGACATGGATCCTAGGAAAATTTTAATGGTCAATTTGTAAAAGTTTCATAAGTTGTGCAAGTTAGGGTTTAGGACTTAGGAAAGTGGGTGTCTACTTTATTGGACATTAGGCCAGTCGATGCCTAATTAAAGAAACCTAAGTCATTTTCACATCATCATTGTGTGATCATTGTAATCATAAAGATTACTATACTTGAGTGATTGTTTAAAGCTATCTGGTCCCTGCCTAATTAAAGAAACCTAACTCGATTAGGAGAATGAAGCATCAAAGTTGACCAAGAAATCCTAACACCAATAGATCCCATCAGCCAAGCTACCTCCAAAAAGATAGCAACGATGCTTACCTCCTATAATGCACATAAGCACCCTGTCCACCTTTGGCCAAGTGGTGACATGGATCCTAGGAAAATTTTAATGGTCAATTTGTAAAAGTTTCATAAGTTGTGCAAGTTAGGGTTTAGGACTTAGGAAAGTGGGTGTCTACTTTATTGGACATTAGGCCAGTCGATGCCTAATTAAAGAAACCTAAGTCATTTTCACATCATCATTGTGTGATCATTGTAATCATAAAGATTACTATACTTGAGTGATTGTTTAAAGCTATCTGGTCCCTGCCTAATTAAAGAAACCTAACTCGATTAGGAGAATGAAGCATCAAAGTTGACCAAGAAATCCTAACACCAATAGATCCCATCAGCCAAGCTACCTCCAAAAAGATAGCAACGATGCTTACCTCCTATAATGCACATAAGCACCCTGTCCACCTTTGGCCAAGTGGTGACATGGATCCTAGGAAAATTTTAATGGTCAATTTGTAAAAGTTTCATAAGTTGTGCAAGTTAGGGTTTAGGACTTAGGAAAGTGGGTGTCTACTTTATTGGACATTAGGCCAGTCGATGCCTAATTAAAGAAACCTAAGTCATTTTCACATCATCATTGTGTGATCATTGTAATCATAAAGATTACTATACTTGAGTGACTGTTTAAAGCTATCTGGTCCCTGCTTATTGGAAAGCGTAGTAGACCATAACCTATACTTATATTAGGAGTTGTGTGCTATTTGGTAACATCGTGCTTGCTAGTCCAACATTATCTACATCCTTCTCTCTCTCTCTCTCTCTCTCTCTCTCTCTCTCTCTCTCTCTCTCGCATTGGGTTTGGGTGAGTTACTTGCTGTGTTTGTTGCATTCATAGCATCTATGGGCCTATAAACCTTTTTTACAACTGCACATTTTTAACATAAGGTAATGTTAACTATAAATTATTAGAGTGGATCATTTTTATCCAAAAATTAACCCTGAGTCTTCTACCTTAATTATTTATCTGAGACTCGTTTATTTATTCATTTTTCATAAAATGGAAGTAATGAATAGCCAAATTTAAGAAACATTTGAACAAATTTATTTGGGATTACCTTGAATTTATGATTTTTGATGAAATTTGCACTATTCCCAAGCTAGAAAACTTATGGAGAAGTAGGGGAGAGCAAGTACTCCTCTTTTCCACCTTCCTTTGAAAATTTGCATCTTTTATTGATGGGGAGTTAAGAGTCAGTTGAGTGCTCTCCTATATAATAGGGGCATGGGGCACTCTCAAGGGATGTTCTCTTGTGTAGAGCATTGTATCTACTCTCTTGCCATTTCATGCTAGAGCTACTCTCTTGCCATTTCATGCTAGAGCTATGAGCTGTTGGATTGAAGACATACTTCTTGGTGGTATGGGACACCAAGGTTAGGTATATGGATCTTCATTATATTTATGTGTGCACCCTTGGGCTCGGGGACGGTTGGGTGGATGAGTATATGCCTAGTGTTTGCATTTTTGGGCATAGTGATTAGCTAGAGAGATCTTTAGGGTTTTAATAGTGGTATCAGGGCGGTCGCTAGTTAATTTTTTCTCCTCTTAATTTTCTCTCATTATTCTAAAATTTTAGGATTTTTAAAGTAAATTTTAACATTTACTAAGTAATATTTGTTATGTTTTGATTATTTTTGGTGGCCTATGCATTGGGAACGTCAATATGGCCTTTGGAACGTGGTTCTTCTTGACTTGGATGGACGTATTGACGTTGTAGGGAAATTCCATGAGTGGAAATGCTATTTTTCTATATTTTTATGGTTAAAATAAGCATTTTATGGATTTTTTAAACAAAATACCCCACATGTTTATGCCGATTTTTTATCGAATTTCAATAGCGGGTAGCATGTTGATGCATTGGGTTCTCTATCGTGTGTGCGGCATTTTTTCCATCTCTCTAATCTGAACTTTTCTTCATTTTCTCTCCCGTGCTGCGTGAACACCTCTTAGGTGGAAAGATTTGATTAATGCTAATCATAATTATAGATTATCTCCTAAACGAGAGGTGGACCATAAAATTGAGCTAGTGCTGGGTGCAAAATGTGTTAGTATTCCTCCATATTGGCTTAGTCAGACGAGGTAGCCAAGCAACTAGTTAAATACTTGAGGATGGGTCAGATTAGACCAAGTAAGTCTCCTTGGGGTGCACTAGTTCTCCTGGTTAAAAGAAAAGATCAAGGTATCTGGCGGATGTGTATTGATTATAGAGGTCTTAACAAGGTTACAATTAAAAATAAATACCCATTGCCTAGATCAGATGATCTTATTGATAGGTTACAAGGAGCTAAGTATTTCACAAAGCTTGATTTGCAAACTAGTTATCATCAGATCCGTATTGCAAAGGAAGATGTCTGCTTTTAGGACACGTTATGTCCATTATGAATTTTTAGCGTTACCCTTTAGTCTCACTAATGCACCAGCAACTTTCCAACATATCATGAATGATATATTTAAGGATCTGTTAGGAAAATGCGTGGTGGTTTTCTTAGATGATATTTTGATATACAGTAAAACTTTGGCTTAGCATGAGGACCATCTTAAAGAGGTTCTCAGAAGGCTCAAGAAGGAGAAACTGTATTATAAGTTATCTAACTGTGATTTCTTCAAAAAGGAATTGTTATACTTGAGTCATAAGATCTCTCGAGATGGCTTAAGTATAGATTTGGGTCGGATCCAAAAAGTTTTAGAATGGCCAATTTTGTGTATGGTCAAGCAGTTAAGATCTTTCTTAGGTTTTGTGGTATTTCTTCAAAAATCTGTCAAGGATTATTGGAAGTTGACAGTGCCTTTTTACCAACCTTCTTAAGGGTAAAAATAAGAAGTCTAATTCTCCGATTGAGTGGAATGAGAAGCTACAGGAAACTTTCGATACTTTGAAATATAAAGTTTGAGATGCTCTTCTGTTAGCCTTACCAGATCCTAGCAGGACTTACATTGTTGAGATTGATGCTAGTGATTTTGCGGTAGGCGTAGCTTTGTTCCAGGATGAGAAGCTTGTGGCCTTTGAGAGTAAGAAACTTAATGATGCACATACTAGGTACCCAATTCAGGAGAAAAAGTTGCATGTGATCATTTATGCTTTAAAGGCATGGAGACGGCATCTCTACGGGTCTCAATTTATGGTCTTGATCACCAGTCTTTATAGTATATTTGTGATCAACCGCACTTAAAAGGTAGAAAGGCTAAATGGACTGAGTTGATGCAGGACTTTGATTTCATGATTAAATACAGGAAAGGTAGCTTGAATCGCATTGCTGATGCATTGAGTCGAATTGGTTAAGTTGATGAACTTAGCTTCACAGAAATTACTTCTAACTTGTACGATTCACTCATGAGAAAATGCAATACAGATATTTTCTTTGGAAAATATTGGAATTTGGCCAGGTAGATCAAAACCTGGTGAATGAAGGAAAAGCCAACCAATTTTTTATTCGGAATGGTCTTTTATTCCGAAATGATAAGGTTTGCATGCCGGATGTGTGAGAAATTAAATTGAGGATCCTATTTGAGTGCCATGATGCACCATCGGCAGGACATCCTGGCATATAATGTACCTTGGCTTTGGTTAGAAGGATATTTTATTGACCAAAAATGAAGGATTTTGTTCAGAATTATGTGGTCAAGTGTCATCAGTGTCAGAATAATAAGTCAGAGTGCTTTAAATCTACTGGGTTATTACATTTTTTGGAATATCCGTCTAAAAAGTGGGAAAATATTTCCATGGATTTCATTAAGGGACTTCCACGTACCAGCAAGGGTCACAATGCCATTTGGGTAATCGTGAGGATAGATTGACAAAGATTATTGGAAGCTCTCACGGTTGGCCCTCTATTAAAAAATCAACTTGAGAAGAAATCTATGCATGCGACACAAGAATGGGTTAAATCTCCCCCACCATGAGAGTGGCTCACGTCCTCTTCATGGTGTATTTAAATATATTTCCTTGTACAAAAAGCAAGAGCCAAAAAATACATGTAGCCAAAAATATGGATCTCCACATTGCGCTTGAATAAGCCTAAATACAAAAGTGTGAACACTCTTCACTCATAAAATAGAACTAATACGCACACTAACCCTACCACTAATCTGCACTGACATTCACAATATAAGCTCAAAATATGTGACAAGTTAGAGGTGATCAGTCTCGCTTGCACATAAAATAAATATCTATCAAATAAATCCATAAATTCCAAATAATGTGAATAACTTCAATATTCTTGTGTGGTGAAAAGCAAGTGTCCTCAGTTGTTAAACATGCAATACCTCAAAGTCGGTACCTTTGCATATTTAGACAACTACGTGCAATACCTCAATTTGGTGACTTTTGCACGAAAGTAAATAGAAATTGAAAATATCCAAAATATTAAAATCTCGTGCAATACCTCAATTCGGTGACCTTTGCATGAAAAAAAAACCATGTGTGATACCTTAAATCGGTGACCGTCACACATACCAATGCCAATACCAAAAGAAATTGAGAATCGTGTGATATCTCAAATCTGTGACCACACATATCAATATCAAATACCAAAATAAATTACCAATCATGTGATATCTCAAATCTGTGACCTTCACACATATCAATATCAAATACCAAAATAAATTACCAATCATGTGATACCTCAAATCGGTGACCGTCACACATATCAATATCAAATACCAAAATAAATTACCAATCATGTGATACCTCAAATCGGTGACCTTCACACGATTACACCGGTCTCAATACCAAGTGTAAAATTCACTGCAGTTTATGAAAGGACTCGATCAGGGCAGAGTGTGTAGCAAGGGCGTGGTCTGGAATCCACTGAGATTCTTCTATAGGATGATTCTTGTACTTAACCAAATATCTGACATAAACATTGCCATTGCGAGTTGTAATTTGCTCACGATCAAGAATTGCTTCTGGAACTAAAATTTATGTATCAGCCTCTAAGACATGTGTGTCATCATAAATGAGGATAGAAGGTGGCTTACCTTTAAAGGGTCTAATAAGACTAATGTGAAAGGAATTATGATTATTACAATGGTCAGGAAGGGACAAATGATAAGCATTGTCATTTATCTTAGCAGTTATTCTAAAAGGCCCATAAAATCGTGGAGATAATTTAATGGCTGGATGTTTCTCAACAGACTCTAACCTTCAACCTTTAATTTGCTATCCCCAGCACCTAAGGTCTTACGACTTATAACAAAATAAAGTAAAAATAAGATGAATCCATTCCATCTAAAATAATTATCCTTTATATAAAGAAATCATGTGTGTGCGTGTCTCTGAAACACTTATGTACGTATTAAAAATATTTAGACTAAACATATATACATATATATGGATAAGAAATTATAATTATAACTATGATGCATGAAAACAGTTATAATGAATAATTGGGGAACATGGGAAACAGTTATGGTATATGCAAAAAAAAATTTATAAATATGTGAATGAGTCTAGACATTCTAATTAATAAGTATTGTTATAGTAAATACAGTATGATAGCGAGAAAAAAATATATAGTTAGAAAGTTATCTAATTATCATCATCATATTATGAGAAAACAATAAATTACATATGCTCGATAGGGGCTAGCTGTGAGTTATGTGCATTATTACATTCGCATTATTAAAGATGAAGTTTCTGGATCTCAATAAGCGCGGATGGTCCAATTCATATATATTTTTCCTTCTAGAATAGAAGATATGAAAAGGTTCTCCTATTATTATGATCACTTTTTAGTTTAGAGTTGTTTCAAGCTAGCAACTAGTTGTTTTTAGAGTTGTTTCACCTCTTTTGTTATCTAAAAGAGTCGCTTAGTTTGTTAAACATAAAGATTTAAACACAAATGATTGTTCTTTATGCAAGTGTAATTAACAATAAGAATATATATATATATGTGTGTGTGTAGAAAATACATATGAAGTGTATATATATATGTGTGTGTGTGTGTGTGTGTGTGTGTGTGTGTGTGTGTGTGTGTGTGTGTGTGTGTGTGTGGATAGTGAAAATAATCAAATTAAATAGTAATACTAGATATCATATATTTATATATACACAAGAAATATTTGAATGTATATACATGTATAAATGTATTGAATATTATATCAATGAATGGCAAGCCAAAAAATATGTCACAAGAAGAATACCTGGATTAGTAGTTGAATTTGGAATTACGTGTATGTCGATTATAATGTGAGCATAAATTTGCTTTATAATTGACAAATTAGTACACCAAATACCTTTGAATTTTGAAGCAAGTAGAATGTGGAAGCCACTATTTGTTCAATAATGTTGGCTTGTTGTCACTTTGAGATGAATTATGATCACATCTGTAAAAATCTCAATCTTGGACAAAGAAAGTGATTAGTAAATACATATTAATTGTGGTATTTGTTGAAGCTGAGAAAAAATTCCTCATTCAAAAAGGCATGGAAAAAAGTCACAAGAAACCCTTGCAATAAGGCTAGAAGTTGATTTGAATTTTGCTGATGAAAAACCCAGTCAAAACTATGTGAAGGAGGCTTAAAAGAAGCCTTTAACAAGACTTTTGCAAGATCTTAAAAACCCAGTCAAAACTATGTGAAGGAGGCTTAAAAGAAGCCTTTAACAAGACTTTTGCAAGATCTTAAAAAGGCTTAGTAGTAGCCTTTAATAAGGCTAGTTTTTAAAAAAATGTTGATTCAATGCTGAATATATATATTTTTCTACCTCTCTCTCTCTCCTCCTTCTTCTTTTTCCTTCTTCTCTTCTCTCTCTACTTCTTCTCTCTCCTTCTTCTTTTTCCTTCTTCTCTTCTCTCTCTACTTCTCTCTTCTTCTTCTTCTTTTTCCTTCTTCTCTTCTCTCTCTTTTTCTCTCCTACTTCTTCTCTTCTCATGGCTCACCAGAAAGTGCCACGAAGTCTTGTATTAATCCCATATAGCGTCAAATGCAGAGAAGGAGTCAATTATAAAGGGGAGAATGGAATGGAGTTGCCTTTGTCTCTTAGGAGAGACACCCACGTTTGAGTGGTGGGGAGGTGTGGAGTCGTCGGCACTGCCCGTCCATCCGTTGGAGTATGCTCGTGCTATCGCTCATCGCTGTTACCGACGCTTCTTGTCGGTGTTGTTGTCGGCACTTGCGGTCAGCTGTATTAACTGCCTCTTATGCTCGCCGCCGGTGTTGCCTGTGTGCTGGCAGTGTTGGGTGTACTTGCTAGCCCCATCGGTGTTGTTTGCTTTTCGGTGGTCGGTGCGCTGTCCACTATAGTAGTGTGCACTCTAGATAGTAGACATGCGGTGCTCTGATAACTGGCATCACTCTCGGGTTCCGTCCGGGGTGTGGCTCTCACCTTCACGCAAAGGACAACAGTCCTGGGGCCGTCTGAGTGTCCAATACACATTTTTTTTTTGCATTTCTGACAAGAAAAGTACGTGGCACAATCCTCTATGTTCCCTGACTCTCTGGCTCTGATACCAATATTGGAAGCTCACGGTTGGCCCTCTATTAAAAAATCAACTTGAAAGAAATACTCAAGCTCAAAAATAGAAGAAAGCTATGCACGCGACACAAGAATGAGTTAAATATCCCCCACCATGAGAGTGGCTCACGTCCTCTTCATGGTGTATTTAAATATATTTCCTTGTACAAAAAGCAAGAGCCAAAAAATACATATAGCCAAAAATATGGATCTCCACATTGGGCTTGCATAAGCCTAAATACAAAAGTGTGAACACTCTAAGGTTCACTCATAAAATAGAACTAATATATATATCAAAATGTTGCACATAAAATATCATTGGCACTGTCGAATAAATAATCACCCCACGTGCCATGCATCAATAGAATTCCATTGAAGCAAGCCCAATGGATCCATGCACATCCTGCACACTAACCCTACCAGTGATCTACACTGACATTCACAATAAAAGCTCAAAATATGTGACGAGTTAGAGGTGATCAGTCTCGCTTGCACATAAAATAAATATTCATCAAATAAATCCATAAATTCCAAATAATGTGGAATTACCTCAATTCGGTGACCTTTGCACAGAAAAAATAAACATGTGTGATACCTCAAATCAGTGACCACACATACCAATGCCAAATATCAAAAGAAACTGAGAATCATGTGATACCTCAAATTGGTGACCTTTACACATATCAATATCAAATACCAAAATAAACTACCAATTGTGTGATACCTCAAATCGGTGACCTTCACATGATTACACTGGTCTCAATACCAACTGTAAAATTCACTACAACTATCTGTGAAAGGAGTTGATCAAGGCAGGGTGGTGTGTAGCAAGGGCATGGTTTGGAATCCACCGAGATTCTTCTACAGGATGATTCTTGTACTTAACCAAATATCTGACATAGATATTGCCATTGCGAGTTGTAGTTTGCTCACGATCAAGAATTGCTTCTGGAACTAAAATTTCTATATTAGTCTCCAAGAGAGGTGGGTCATCTCAAAAATGGGGGTAGAAGGTGGTGTACCTTTAAAGGGTCTAAGAAGACTAATGTGAAAGGAGTTATGAATATTCCAATGGTTAGGAATGGACAAACAATAAGCATTGTCATTGATCTTAGCAGTTATTCTAAAAGGCCCATAAAGGGAGATAATTTAATGGGGCTGGATGTTTCTCAACAGACTTTAGTCTACGCTTTTCTATGCGAAGCCAAACTAAATCATTTTGCTCAAAAGTCTTTGGTCTTCGATGCTTGTTAGCCTTGTTGAGTTTTAAGAATAGACTCACGAGCTTCAGCCAAAATTCAGTTATGTCATGGCAAAATCATATGCCGCCGCTGAAACTTCATGAGAAAGTCTAGAATTGGAGTTGGAAGTTTCTTACCATATACAATCTCAAAAGGAGCTTTGCCAGTGGTTGTATGAGGTGTGTTATTCATATGCAAATTGCAAAAGATGCAAATACTAGTTTCAATTTGCGTCTTCCCATGGACCTTGGGAAATAGGTAGGGGCATCAAATGACTAAAAGCTTTATCATGATGGCGTTTAATTCTTTGACAAATAATACATTCAGACATAAATTTTATAATGTCATGTTTCATGTCAGGTCAAAAGAAATATTTTTTTACATGCAGCTAATGTGGATTGAATTCCTCTATGTCACATATATGCAGAAGCATGCATCTCACTTATTGCTAGTTCTCTAAATGGTGCAGTGATGCAAAGTTTCTTTTGAAAGAACAATAATCCATTTGCATAATTGCAAAGAAAAAACAAGTTTAAATCTATGTATTTACCTTAATGTCAAACAAGATGAATATGAAAAGGTTAATTTGCATTTGAAGTTGAAATAACTTGAGTAATAAATATGAAAGTTAGCCATCATAAGGTTGAGTCAAGCGTAAGAAAGTCATACCTTACATATATTCGATTGTAGTGATGTTTTGGAAGGTGCTCGAATCACTGTCTAAAAGGTAAAACTTACATAGAAATATTGGAGGAATTATTTACTAAGTTATAGAGGGTAGCTACTTGCAAGTGTTGGATAGCTTTGCTACAAAATACATTATTAGAAGGACACAAATATCGTAAGTATATGTGATGTTTTAATTTTGTTATGATGATTAAAATTATGGGAAATAGAGAAACTTACTTGGGTTGGGGACTGCACAATATCAGTTAAGAACAAAATGAGTCGACAACTAACAATTTTATTTTATGCAAGTTATCAAATTATACAAGGTGAATACTTAACTGGTTAATCATCAGATATTTTGCATATACTATTCTACATGTTAGTTTCAATATAATATCAAACTTGAATTGTTAATTTATACAATTTGGAAAGTGTAGTTATTACTTAGCTTTCACCTGTAATTTGTAAGAAGTTGGAAGCTCATAGAGAAAGCCTTGATTTAATTTGCAAAACTTTTGAAAGAAAATGAAGCTATCATTATATGCATAATCATGAAGAGGCAACCAATTATTAGTTTCTAACTTGTGCCAAACATCAGAAAAATCAGGATCTATAACATATGAATCACACATATCATGCAAAGAATGAATGTCAAGCACTGAAATGTTAGAAATAGAAGGTCATCGACTAAGTACATCAGCCACTACATTCTCTTTACTAGGTTCATATTGGATAAGAGGATGAAAACTTTGAATAAAAGATGTCCATTTAATATGGCGGTCTGCGATAAGAGGTCGATTAAGAAGATATTTAATACTTTGCTGGTCGATCTTAATCATAAAATTAGAACCCATAAGATAATGTTTCCACATGCATAAGGCATGGACAACTGCTAATAATTCCTTATTGTATGTACCATAAGTTCAGAAGGTGTCAATTTCCTACTCTCATAAGCCAAAGGGTGTCCATCTTGCATGAGGATTGCACCAATTCTTGATCCACTAGCATTAGTGACTACTAGGAAGAATGGTCGAGTAAAGTCTGGAAGTTGGAGGAGGATAGGGGCTTGAGTCAACAAATATTTTAGTCTATTAAATGATTTTTATTGGCTTTCACCCCATCGAAAAACTAGACCTTTCTTAAGCAACATTGTCAAAGGAAGTGTTATCAATGAGAAATTACGAATAAACTTCCTATAAAAACCAGCCAAACCAAGAAAAGATCTTACTTCTTTAACACATGTTGGTGTAAGCCAAGTCTCAATTATTTTTATCTTTTTTGGATCAACTTTGATACCTTCACCTAAAACAATGTGGCCTAAGTACTCAATTTCATCTTTGAAAAAGAGACTTTTGTCTGGATTAACAGAAAGTCGATTTTCTGTCAGAAGATTAAACACTAATGCAAGATGATCTTCATGTTCTGCATGATTCTTACTAAAGACAAGAAAATCATCAAAGAAAACAATGACGCAATTTTGATGGTCAAGAAATATATGATTCTTCATGCGTGCAAAAGTAGAAGGTGCATTGGTTAGACTGAAAGGCATAACCAAAAATTCATAATGACCAGTTTGAGTACGAAAGAAGTTTTATAAATGTCAGCACTAGTCATTTGAATTTGATGATATCCAGATTTCAAATCAATTTTACTAAAGACAGATGCACCTTTAAGCTTGTCTAGCAAATCATCAACACGAGGGATGGGATATCTATTCTTAACTGTGACCTTATTGAGAGCTCTATAATCAATACACATGCGGTAAGTCTTATTTTTCTTTTCAACAAGAAGAACAGGTGCACCAAAAGGAGAACTACTAGGTCGAATAAGTTTTTTATCTAATAATTCTCTAATTTGGCATTCTATTTCTTTTTGTTGAAGAGGATTTGTACGACAAGGAGCTTTATGAGTTGGTTGGCTACCCGGAATAATCTCTATAGTATGGTCTTCAGGACGTGAAAGAGGTAAGGTAGGAGGTAAATCATCTACAAAGCAATCCTGAAACTGAGCCATGAATGCTTGCTGAGAGGGAGTTAGATTATTTTCATATGCTTGCACTTCATGAACTAAAATCATGTATGCACGTGATTATTTACGAAGTGCACTTCATGAACTAAAATCATGTATGCACGTGATTGTTTATGAAGTGCACGTTTAGTTTGGGTATGGGATAATAATGGATACGTCTCAAGAGAATGATCACCAACTAATTGTATGAGAGTACCATTATGTGTGAAATCCATAGTATGCATGGAATAATCAGTATGTGGATTGAATTCATGTCTAAATGGCATACCAAGTCTGATGTCACTAGAATGCAAAGGTGCAATGAGAAAGTTTCATTTTTGTTTATGAGGTCCAATTTGTATCTCAAGGTCACGTACTTCACGAGTGCCCGTGTGGCGTGTGCCTTGAAATACAGATTTAACCTTATAACATGAGGCATGAGTCTCTAAATGCAACCTAATATGCATAATGATGAGTTGTATATGCATCATTTCTCAATCTGTCAATACGATATTTGATCCTTGTAGACTTGTATACTCCCAGATCACTATTAGGTGTCTTCGAAATTGCTCTTTTCTTTTGTACACCATGTGTAACCTAAAATACCAAACTCCTCATCAAGGCTCTGTTCTGAGCCACTAGAATCACCATCAACAAAGGAATGCCTTGTCAATACATCAAGCATCACAAAAGGTTGATCCATATTCTCTCTACCCTTGTGTGAAACATGAGAGCTTACTGAATTTTCAGCACATACATTTCCACCAAATGATGTGGGAGACTTCATGACATTGTATCTCAACCTACCTGACCATGGTCTAATAGTAGATCCATTGCTAGGAGACTCGTAAGGCCCAGTAAGTGTCTGTGATTGTTGTTCTGCAAAAGTGGCATAACCACGTTGTCCTCGCCATCACCCTCTATGGAGTTCTTTATGGGTGCATACCAACTACTCATCTCATCAAAGACAACATCCCTGCTTACCCTCATTTGACATGTAGTATGGTTGTAGCATATATATCCTTCTTATTTAAGGGGGTATCCAATGAAGATGCATTTTCATGCCTTGATATTCAATTTACTTCTCACTTCATCTAGTACATTTACATAAGCAATACATCCAAAAACTTTCAAGTGACACAAATGTAGTTTCCTTCCTGTAAACTTCTCTTTAGGTATCATTCCAAAAAATGTAACTATGGGGGTCCTATCCATAATGTAAATAGTAGTTTTACTACTACTTTAGCCCAAAAATAATGAGGCATATTCTTCTCATTCATCAATGCGAGAGACACTTCTCTCTAGGCATCATTCCAAAAAATGTAACTATGGGGGTCCTATCCATAATGTAAATAGTAGTTTTACTACTACTTTAGCGAGAGACATATTCTTCTCATTCATCAATGCGAGAGACACTTCTCTCTAGGCATATCCAAAAATAATGAGGCATATTCTTCTCATTCATCAATGCGAGAGACACTTCTCTCTAGGCATCATTCCAAAAAATGTAACTATGGGGGTCCTATCCATAATGTAAATAGTAGTTTTACTACTACTTTAGCCCAAAAATAATGAGGCATATTCTTCTCATTCATCAATGCGAGAGACACTTCTGCAATGTGCTTGTTTTTTTCTTTCTGTAATGTGTCTATTTTTCCTTTCTCCAATGTTTCTATTTTTCCTTTCTGCAACTCCATTTTTATGCGAAGTATGTATGTAAATTGTCTCTTAATACCATGATTTCGAAGGTAATCACTAAAATCTTTGGAGAAATATTCTCCCCCACCATCTAAGCTTAGGCATTTTATGTGCATACCCTTTTCCTTCTCCACCAAAGCTTTAAAACTTTGAAAGTGAGTGAACATTCGCTTTTTTCCTTCATGAAATACACCCACACCTTTCTAGTGTGGTCATCAATATAGTAGTGGCATCCTCTAATTGATGCCATCTTTGAGGGTCCCCAAACATCTAAATACACTACATCCAAAGGTATTGTGCTTACATGCTTGTCATTTGGAAATGCATGCTTAGCTTGCTTGGCTAGCTAGCATGCTTCTCATTTTTTCTACATTCCATTAACTTTGGACTTTGGCAAACCTGAGACAATATTATGCACTTGCATAGATTTTAACAATTGAATATTCACATGTCCAATGCGTTTGTGCCATATGTCAATATATGCAATGACACCTGCATCATGTGTAAACATAGGTGCCTGTGCACAGTTACATCTAATGTGAATATCCTTCCAATTCTGCTACCTTTTGTAACCAAGTGGCATTGATTGTTGAAATCTTCTACATACAACCATGAGGATTAAATCTCACTTACAATCCCTGCTCAATCATTTGACCAACAGAAACCAATTTTTTTGTAATATTTGGCACATGAAGTACATCTACTAGGTATATCATTTGACCATATTGCATTGACAAGGACACTTTACCAATGTGAGCAATAGGGTGCATAGTATCATCGTATGTCTCTACATAACTTGGTTTTTCCAATTCTTTCATCTCTCTAAACCACTCACCATGGCTAGTCATGTGGTTAGAGGTGTCTAAATATGCAGAGGGAGAGGGGTGAGCTTGAGCTCCTTACAAGATTCTACTTTACACATTCACACATACACACACACAAGAGAATAAACAAGTAACACAAGAGAGATGGATGGCTAAATTTTCTTCTATCTTCTTCTTCTCTTCTCAACATACATAATACAATGAAAGATAAGAGTACATACTATAAGCGAAAGTGCTCAAGTAGAACATAATAAGGTTCTATAATGTGAACCCATCCATATCAGTGGCACTATAACTATGCCATACTCTAGTAATGTAAATGTGGTTGTTTCACAGCTTGTCACCCACCACTGGTGGCATATTAACCATAACCTCACCAACCGTGCTAGTGGCATAAGTGCGGAGCTATCACCTAGGTGTGTAATCAATGTCCGTAACACTAGTTGAGCTTGACATCTCCATACTGCCCCTTAAGCTCAACTCCACATCCTGCACTCCAAGTAAGCTTTGACACCTACGAAGCTTCTATGTGCCCTTGCTAGTTGCCATCATGAAAGCAGATCTCATGAAAGTAGATCTCCATCACCATATCTGTGCAGATCTCCATCGCCATATCTGTGCAGATCTCTGTGCCCTTGCTAGTTGCCCTCATGAAAGCAGATCTCCATCGCCATATCTGTGCAAGTCCATAACCCGTAAAGCGCCAAAACACCTTCATACCGGGAACGCCTTACAGAGGCGGGCAGCTCGCCATAGCCGTATCAATGCATGTGCAGAGTATAATGAGACTACCAAACTGAGCCAGCTCGTAAGTATCCCAAATACCTACCTACCCCACTAAGAATACCATAAACCATGAGTTACAGCTCGCCATATCCGTATCAATGCATGTGCAGAGTATAATGAGACTACCAAACTGAGCCAGCTCGTAAGTATCCCAAATACCTACCCCACTAAGAATACCATAAACCATGAGTTAAATCTATAGTATGACATGGAAATAGGTGGATACTTTTATGTAGCTAAGTAATGTGTGAGTGTTCATGGTGTGTGTAAATGTGTTAAAGGCCAAGAAACCTAGTTTCAATCACAAATTCCAATTCTTTCAAATTTTGTGTCCAGGTAGTCCCATCCCATCATTCTTTACTAGCAATTGAAGACTAGGGACCAAGAGTTATGTTGGCATAGCACCGGAAGTCAAAGTAAAAGAGGTCTAGCTAGTTTATGTTTTGTAAGCCGTATGATAGGCCCAAAGTGAGGCTACTAACTTATGATCCCAGTCCATGCATGAATCTTGAAATGTTTTGGTGACATGACACAGAGATCAAGGTTTTGTTACAATTCAGCTTTACTGTTAGCTTGAGGATAATATGGAGATGAATTTCGATGGATAACTAGAAAGTGGACAATAGATGCTCAGTGATCGCATTAAATAAATGCAAGCCTTAATTCTAAAAAGCATCCAAATCTTGCAATTACTTCTTCCCATATGAACTTTGTTGTAGTGCTATGGCATTAGCCTGTTATGTGGTGCGTGCCGTGGCCCACTTGGTTACATAGTCCGTCGTTCTACCATGACGTATCAAGCTTGAGAACCGCAAGCAGCTAGACTAATTGTTCCCATAAAGTCAAGGCCCCATTTTTCAAATGGATGTCTAGAAATGATTAAAGACAACTCCATGTGATCCTCGTTTTCAAGAATCTTGGAACATTGGCATTCATCACAGTGCTTCACATCGTCAGTAGCATTCCTAAACAAGGTGGGCCACCACAATTGTGATTGTGAAACCTTAAGAGTAGTGGTATGAGCATTAAAGGCTCACATGTAATGCCACTATGTGGTTCAGCAAGAACTTGTGGTATCTCATGTTCACACACACAACATCGAGGCATGCCATCTTCGCTACTGCGATATAGTTGACGTCCAATGAGTTGGAAGAATTTTAATTAAAGCAACAAATACCTAAATTCGGCTTTCTTAATTGGGAAATATGGCCATTGATGGGGTGATTTATGATTGAACTTCTAAGAGAATGTTTATTGAAATAATCCTTGGCTATGTGTGGCACTTTTAGGTAGGACCTTGCATTATTTCCTTGGAGCACTATTCACTTGCATATTGAAAAGAGCCTTAGGTGCTGCATTTTTTATGTATATAGCATATAGACCCCCCAACTAGCTTGCATAATAAAATGAAGAGAAGTTATTTTGAATTTCATCTTTTGGAACTTGTTACCTTTAACTTGTGCTTGGTACATGTGTTTTTCAAGATATTGGATGGCCATGGTGTTACAAGATGGTGTTGTGTCTTTTGCTAGTCATGGCCAGTAGGGGGCTCTTGAATGGAGGCATAAGAAGGCTTAATGGTGTGCAACCTACCTAGAAATCCTTGTACAAGGATCTCTAAGGTCTATTAAACAAGAGGTGTGGGTTTAGTCCCATACTTGGCAGAGCAATGTGGAATGGTGGGCCTCTCAAGAGGTGTATGGCTTCGAAGATGTTCATTGGAGATAGGGTTGCTATGGGACTTCATGGAAAACTTATTTAAGGTGTACAAGGGCCTATTGAGTTTTCTCATGCTTGGCAAGACAAAGGAATGAAGGAAAAGCTACACATCATAGACATTGCAAATGATGCAAATGGTGGCGTTTGCCAATGTGGGCCATTGGTAACCCCTGGAAGTGGAAAGGAGTAATAAGGAGTTCTTCTTAGCCTCAAGGGGAGCTCTGGATGGAAGTTGGGACTCATTCCGAGTGGATATTTGGGTCAAACGTTATTAAAAAAAGAGCCGGGATGGATAATTTTTTTGTAGTGCACACAATGTGATGTGACCTAGTGACATGTGGTGACCACTGTGGAGAGCCCTTAGCAAGAGCTTTGTATAACAGAAAAATGTTTCCCATGGAAAATGGACGAGAAATGCTCAGGTTATGTGAAAAAAGAGGTATACGTATACAACCCCCTTATGGGGCACAAATGGCACAAATTCTCCTAAAAAGTAGGGGAGACTCAAAAAGAGAGAGAAAGAGAGCTCCTCTTTAGCTCTAAAGCTTTCTTTTACTTCTTTTGGACTTCTTTGCTTCAACCTTGACACCTATACCCCCTCACACAATTCATCTGGGCTCTCTCAAGATCTCACATTGCGCGCGCGCGCACAAAATTTTGCACTAACTCTGAGGTTGTGCTGCACAGAAGAGTGCTCTATGACCAAGTTAGTGAAGTGGAGGCCTTGATTGAGTGGAGAGTGGCCCCTTTCACCCCCCTTTCTGAAGAGGGAGAAGGAGTCCTCCCTTGGTTTTTGGAGCCTTGGTGGTGCGCCATCATGACTGGTGTTGTTCGTGATTCTTGCTGAAGCATTAGAGATTTGGCTCGTTCGTGTTAAGGATCTCAACGATGGTGGACAAGGACTGTTGTTTGCAAAGGCGGCGCTAGGGGATCGGCTTAATTTTCTTCTTTCTCAATTGCACACCTAGTGTGCTTTCCCATGTCAATGGAGATTCGTGATGCATCAACGATTTTGGACAAGCTAGTCCGTCCCTATGAGGTAAGAACGTTTTCTAGACATCATCAGTTATAGTTTACTGGGACACAGTCAATACGAGATCATGTCTCCAAGGTGGAGGAACTCTGAGGTGAGATTGCATCGTGTGGGAAGAGCGTTACCTTCGAGGATATGGAAATTATGTTGTTATGCAGACTATCACCACAATATGACATGTTCTATACTAGTTTATTGACATCTAAGATGCGTGAGACCATTACATGGGAGGAGCTTGTTCCTATGCTGTTGGAACAAGAGGCCCAGGCACTTGTTCTCCATCCACAGCCCTATCAGCTGGGGCTACTTGGGGGGGTGGGAAGAAAAAGAATGGGAAGGGCAAGGAGGAGGAGGAGAAGAAGGATTCAAAAGACAGGACACCAAAGAAGAAGTGTACCCATTGTGATAAGCAAGGACACTCAGAGGATACATGAAGGAGGAGGAGGAGAAGGAGAAGGATTCAAAAGACAAGACACCAAAGAAGAAGTGTACCCATTGTGGTAAGCAATGACACTCAGAGGATACATGTTGGGAGAAGCATCCTCACCTTCACACTGAGGCAAAGCATTCGAAAGACAACGGGATCATCCATCTTGTGGAGATTGACAAGTTAGCATTGGCTGTCACATCTAGGTTTGAGACATGGATCTTGGACGGCAAAGCTTCTAGTCACATGACATACAGATAGGACTGGCTACATGGACTTCGGGAGAGATTTGGATCCATTACCAATGGTGATAGTACGGTTATACCTATTCGAGGCATTGGCTCATTGCACGTCCACATTGATCTTGACATTGCACTGTTGGAGGTACTTTATGTTCCCAATTTGGGATTTCATTTATTATCCATAGTCTTTTCTTGCTAGGCAGGGAGCCGAGGTGACATTTGATGCAGATTCAATGCTTGTTAGAGATTGGGCCTCAGGGAAAGCTCTTTGGACAGGGATAGAGGACCGTGGTGTATATCGGCTTTCAGCTTTAATGGCTATTATTGCTGCCGACACGAATCTATTATGGCATGCCCGATATGGACACCTTTATCATCAGACCTTGAGACAGGCCGCCCGAGATTATTTGGTAGAGGGGTTGCCAATTACCCTGCGAGAGCTGCCTTAAAGGCAAGCAACATGGAGTGCCTATTCCATAGACGGCGACTACCCCACTTAAGCTTGTCCACACGGATTTGTGCGGCCCCATGAGCACACTGTGTTTGGGCAAGGCTTTGTATATGATATTGATTGTGGTTGAGTTTTTGAGATATACCTGGGCTTACTTCTTGAAGTCCAAGGCTAGGTTTGCAGATCATGACATCCACAGGGAGTTTGTCAACACTGGCACACCGTTGGAGAATGGTGTAGCTGACAGGAGGAACAAGGCTATTGTGGAGATGGCTAGGACCATGCTTGAGCATTGTTAACGGTGGAATACCATCAACAGAGAGAGCATCGAATTGCATAAACAGTCACACACGCAAGAGACTCATAATGAAATCAAGAAATATAACTAAGGAGAACACGAGATACACTGTAATATGCGGTATGCTCATCATACTAATGAATACTCAGTACTCTCTCAAAATCAGAATCAGAGTGTGCGTACATCTGCTAATACCATCATGTGGCGCAAAATGCCGAATACAACCGTAGGCATGATACAAAACGTCATACCGCCACACAAGCACCCGTCCAGGTCTGAATACAAGAAGCGGGGTTCACCTGGTTAACACCTGGCACAACCAGTGGGCTCAGCAGAAAAGCTGAGGTCAAACCCACAAGCACAGGCCATCCGCACATTCTGACTTGAAGCAACATTCTGCATCCGCAAATCCTCTAGCTGCCGAGTCTTAGCTTGCACATCCTGCACAGCAATACTGCATTCCATGTCGGACCTAGCCAAATGGGCGCGCAAACTAAGCTCTCCAGCTTGCTCAAGCACATCCGCGATTTCCTACTGCAGAGGAGTTTTGGGCTTGCTACTCTAGCCTGCCGCTGCTTCTTCTTCTTCAGCTTAGCACGCAGCTCCTTGATCTCCTCCTCAGTCTTCTCCACATACTCTCGGGCCTCAAGCTTCAATATCTGACTTTGGAGAGCAACGTTTTCTCTCTGCAAATTGGCCACGGGTGGCGCGGCAAAACAACCATATCATGTGGTATAGGTCACTATGCCGAAGTGGGTACGCTCGAGCCTCAAGCTTCAATATCTGACTTTAAAGAGCAACGTTTTCTCTCTGCAAATTGGCCACGGGTGGCGCCGCAAAATAACCATATCATGTGGTATAGGTCAGTATGCCGAAGTGGGCACAGTATAGGAGACAGAGAGGGGGAAGAGAAGGATTTTAGGTAGATTTCGGGGTGCCTCAATACATTTGACCGAACCCACAGCCAGTAGTCGGCCCGCCTGCAGGGGTAAGCACCTATGTATAGACATCAGGTTGTATACATGTGCAAACACAGTCATGTTAGGGTTGTGTCATAATGGAGTTGATAAGGCACGTGTCTACACATGTGAGGGAGGTACTAGGTTCAAGTCCCACCTCCCACATTGTCTACACATGTGACATCCAAATATGTTTTCGTACATATGTTCGCACCATTTTGCATGGACCAATGTTTGGACATGGCACTTGGACTTAGATAAAATTTTCTAAGTCTCAAAGCCAGATGACCGGCTACCAGGTCAACGGGTGCCACGTATTGAGGCACCCCAAAATCTACCTAAAGCCGAGGAGAAGGCATCAATGTGGGTGTGGCATAAGATGCATACGGCACCGATGCGAGTGCTGCGTGTGGCACGTACGGCCAAGCTAGAGGTGCGAGGGCCAAAGGGTATGACACCAGTGGGTGCGGCATGATGAGCTTAGGAATGTGTAGGTGGTTCCCTGTGTGACACGCTATAAGACGAGATGGGCTCCACACACAAAGTAACATCGCACCATGCAGGTATGCTGGGGTCGACCGACGAGGTGCATGGAAACCTATGCAGCATCATGACAGTGTCCGCCCTTCACATGGCAAGGTCACATCGCTAACATGTGCGGGGTCACCGCAAGAGAATCGTGCCCAGGGCAAATGTGTACCAAGTCTCGGCCCGCGGGTCTACATGAGAATGAGGCAAGCACCATGCAAGGTTACAGAAAGAGAACCTTGTGGGAATCGATCAACATGGATGCACGTAATGGGTGTGAAACACGTGAGGGGAGGGTGCAAATGCAAATGCAAATGAGACCGATAATCTAGAAAAGGGGCCATGTGAGTGGGCCGTAAGTGTCAAGGAGGGGGATGTCCGCGTGAACTAAGTCGTAATGCCAAAAAGCGGGTGGTGTGTGAATAGGCCTCTACGGTGGAACAAGGGGGGATTGCGGGTGTGTGAAAGCCCCTTAATGCATAGGAGGACCTTGCTGAAAGGGTGGGGGTGCATGTAAACGCCATAAAGGAAGGCAATGACTTTGCCGCCATGGGAACTAGGGATTAGGGCCAACAAGGGGGGGAAGCGGGGAGTGTGAAGCCAACCTCAATTCAAAATGAAAGACAAAAAAGGGGGAAAAGTTAGGGCCAACAAGGGGGAGGGAGTGTGAAGCCAACCTCAATTCAAAATGAAAGACAAAAAAGGGGGAAAAGAGGGGAAGATTACAGGACGGTTTTTTTATTAGTATTTCTATTGTTAATAACGCTAGCCTCAGCTCTATTTGCCACGCCCTCAACAAAGCAGGATCCACGGTTGGAGGAGTTCGACGAGTGTGCGCCGTTGATGAAGGTGGCCGTTGAGTCGTCATAGGCCTGGGCAGCGGCAATGAAGGCAGGCCCGCGAAGAAGATTCCTGCATGCTGAAACCGCCGTCATTATGAAGGCTGGTTGCAGGAGATTACTGCGCTCCACCCTCCACTGATTAGCTGTCACCAAAATTTGAGCTGCGCTCCACCCGCCACCCTTCGCATAGTTCGCAAGCCCCAACTGAGGCATGCTCTCCACCCTCGCCCGATTAGCTGCCGCCGAGCTCTCCAATCGCAAGCCCGAGCTGGAGGGGACTGGTCGAGTGTGCAGGGCCACGTCGCCTTTCTTCTGGCCATGTGCGTTTGAACGGGCAAGACTCCGCTCCACCCTGCACCCTTCGCAAGCCCGCGCTGAGGCGTGCTAGCATTATCCTCGCCCGATTCGCTACCACCCGATTAGCTGCCGCCGAGCTCTCCAATCGCAAGCCTGAGCTGGAGGGGACTGGTCGAGTGTGCAAGGCCGCCCTCAGCTTTCTTCTGGCCCTATCCGTTTGAACGGGCAAGACTGCACGAGCCAGGGGTTACTAAACCCCTTCCCCTCAGCTCTATTTGCCGAGTGCGTCTGTGTAAAGATATCGCTCGATCGCCAACCAGGTTGGTTGTTTTGGTCGTTTCACTTGCACAATTGAAGCGCTCGACTGATTATAGCAGGCTCGTCCATCTTGTTCTCTGTCCAGAGGGCATATCAACTAGTAGACCTTGCAATGAAAAACAACATAAAAAATTAAAGGGCATCAAAATTAAGAAAAGAAAGATAACATGATTGCATATGTTTAGTGCAATAATCAGAAGGATCCCCTAAAATTTTACCAAATAAAAATGCTTATGGTCCATCGCATCTTTTGGGCTCCTTTCTAGGTAAGATTTGAACTCGTTTGGAAGGTCTATATAGGTTCATGTGTGGTGATCAGGTAGTGTTAAAAACATATATATGATGATGTGTGGTGATGATCAGGTAGTGTAAAGCCATGGATGGTGATTGGGTAGTGAGAACCCATGTATGAGCTCTATGCATGAGACTCTTACCTTATTTGGATTGAGGTTTTGGCAAGTTTTAGATGTTGGACATTTTGTACAGTCTAGTGGTGTGTGAACACTTTAGGTGTGAACACCCTCTTATTAAGAGAACCTGAGATAGGGCCTTGGTGCCTTTATAAAGTATTATACATGGTGAGAGTATTATCATAATACAATCTGTATTATGCTGTGAAACAAATCCATCTCTCATGTGTGTGTGTGTTATCACCTCTCTCTCTCTCTCAATCACATGATGATTAGTATAATGTGATTGGATATGTATGTGCACCATACGCATGTACGTGATATCAAAATGAAATGTGTGTGGAAGAGAGGCGGATATAAGTAAACACTCTTTGTATGTGTCTAAACGAGAGAGAGAGACTTAGAGTATATGTGTCTTTTGTATGTATGAATGCTTAACATGCAAGTGGTATGTAAAAACCTCTGCTAATATATATGTATGTCTCTTTCATGTAGTTGCAGATTTTCAAAAAGTACTTTCGTCAACCCAAGACTACTCTTGTGGCACTATGGCAACACAGGTTAGTCTCATTTGTGTAATTTGTAAGAGATCTTTAAAATTTCAAAAATAAAGTGGAAACTAATTTTTGTACTAGGTCTTAGAGATTATGACTTTATGTTACTTTTAAAATAGTAGAATAAAGTGGGAGTCACTTCGTAACTATGCATGTGGCTTTCCTTTTAGGAATCTCCCTATTATGTTGAGATCGAGAGAGATAATTAGCATGTTATTCGCTAATGTCGTGCCTCAGAAGATTGTCCCAAAAGACATATCATTTTTATAGTAAAAGAGTAGATATGATACGTCACCTAAAAAGGGATCATATGCTTGATTTTGAGATTCCAAAGTGTCCCATAGGTAGACCAAGACAACAAAAGCGACGCTTAAGCTTCTATCCACACGATCCTCAATGTGAAACCTAATTTACAAACATTGATCTAAAGATAAAAAATGCAAAGAAGAAATTCCATAAAGATGTGATCAACAAAGCATACTCTCTTTGGGTATCAAAGGGTGACAAAGAAAAGAGTTCCTATATGAGGAGTGAGAAGAAGCTTATGTAAAGAAAATGATGGAGGAGTGGGAGAAGGGAATGCTTGCTCGCATTGCCGGCATGCAAAGAAAGATTGCACAAGGCTATAATGTTGTGGTATGTATAGTTATTTAGTCTTAAGCAATGGTAAATTATGCATAAAGCATTTGTTTAGATACTAATATTCATAAGATTTTATAGAGAAAAAATAAGCCAAATCAAGAAGAGACCGATATCCATGAGATGGGGGATGATGATGAGGTCGATATCCATGAGTTGGGAGATACCAATGTTCATGATGGCAATAAGACCGATGTTCAAGACAATGATGAGGTTGGTTTGAATGAGGTGGGGGATGCCGATGTCCATGACATGAGAGATGATGTTGTCACTACCCCGGTAAGCTTTTTGTTCAAGAAATATTATTACATAAAATTTTTCTTTTTTTTTCAAAATTCGTAATTGCTATTTCTTTTGGTTTAGGGTTTGAGATTCTTTGAAAATGTGCAAGTGTCTTTTACTCCACAAAAGGGAGCGAGAAATAAAAAATCTCCAATAGGTGATGAGAAGGGTGGTAGAGAGTGTCGAACGCGGGTGATTTTTTGTCTATGCATTATTTTTCTCTTTGTAAGTACATACAAAGTGTATACCATAGTAATCAAGATGCATTATTTTTCTCTTTGTCTATGCATTATTTTTCTCTTTGTAAGTACATACAAAGTGTATACCATAGTAATCAAGATAGATTAGTAAGCATTTATTACTTTCAAACATACTATATTTTATTTTTTATGTGTATTTTTTATTGATGCAACTCTTTGTGTGGTAAAATGTAACTAATATTTGACAACAAAAATAAAATATCTACACCCATTATAATTGCGTCTCCTAAAGAAAGTAGTGAAAATAGAGACATGAATTTTGTTATCAGCAACAATAGAAGATTTGATTGTCAAAGTCCAGCCCCGAACTCCATGTGAGCTTACATGGAAAGGTAATTATTATCATTGTATGTCTCTCACAGTATCGTACTTGTATGATATTCGTTCTTTGGATAAGTTTATATGTAAAATTATAATAGGTTAAGACATGATATGATTTACCATTTGAGATCCTTGAGATCGAGACTACAGGTGGACTGACTTTAAACTTGTGGATGGAGGTGGTGTGGATGTGGAGGCTAGCACAAACTCTTTGAATCTTTTTGCCTTATAAGTTTTTTTGTTGCACCTCTTTTACAGAAATATTTTTGTGTGTATCCTAATACTAAAGAAGTTTCATATAGGTGGATGGAGTACACATTGTCAAGTAATGTGCTAGATCGTGTGTGGTTTGTAGACAGCTTATGGTTGTCCTTTATGTCCCTTGAAGTTGATGATGTGTCACTTCAAATTTTCTTTGTTGTTGGGACTCTAGATCTCGGGAGTTATATGTCCACCTTTTTCCCAATCCTTGATAGGTAGGTCCACTTTTGTGAATTGTAAATCTTGAATGTTGCTAACTTCATTTGTAGAGTGAAATCACTTGTGATAAACGTACTGATACAGATCTCATTAGACCCTAACAGCATTCTACAATGGACACATTCAATGTGTTAATGGACTGCCTAGAGAGCAAAGTGTAATCTTATTTTTTGATTCCTTATCTATGCATTGTTTGACAGACTACTTACTATGTGTTTATAGGTGTAAATTTACTTTTAGTATTTTATTGTATACGTTGTGTAAAGAAGTAATCCCACAAGCTTGCTAAGATGGAGGTTATGTTATTATTGCTATAGGGTGCTTACATTTTTAGCATGTCATAGTTCTCATCCTATGGTACAGAGTGAGCTTTTAAATCCAGATACGTTATGTCAGATCGCGACAGTGGAGGTATGTTTACCATTTAACAATTAGCTATTATAGAAAATAAAACTAATTTTGTGCTTATGTGGTTTTATAATTTTTGTACAAGATTTCGCAATAACCTAATGGGTACGATTGCGGGTATTATGTTATAGCTACCATGTGGTTTTTGATCAAGGGTGGATTACAACATTCCAAGCCTAGAAATTGGGTATAAGCTTTCATCTCTATATTCTTTAGTTTCATGGTTAGTTTATCTCTCTATGTTCTTTAGTTTTATGGATAATTTATCATATGCATTTACCTTCTTGATATGTTGTATTCAGCTTTCAAAAGCTTGGTTTTCACATGACGGATGTACAAAGGTTGAAGGGTGGCCTCCAATCCTAGATCCAAACTTGTATGGAGATGGCTATGCGACAGTAGATGAGACGGTCATATGTTAGTAGATGATGATGTGGGTGCTTGTGTGAGACGGACATATGTTGCTAAATGATTTTGCATCTTTTGTATGAGTTATGGCTCGTGTAATCTTATTAAAAGTAAGTTATGGTTACAGTTTTGGATTTTATATTCTTTCATAAGTGTTTTGGGGAGAAGATTATTGACATTCGACATCTTTTGTATGAGATTTTGCATCTTTTGTATAAGTCATGGCTCATGTAATCTTGTCAAAATCAAGTTATGATTTTGGGTTTTATATTCTTCCATAAGTGTTTTGGGAAGACGGCCATTGAGATTCCATATCTTATTTATGATATTCTACATCTTTCATATATGAGATTCGACATCTTTTGTATGAGATTTTGCAGCTTTTGTATGAGTTATGGCTCGTGTAATTTTATCAAAAGCAAGTTATGGTTTTGGATTTTATATTCTTCCTCAAGTGTTTTGGGGAGATGTCATTGAGATTCCACATCTTATTTATGATATTCTATATCTTCTATATGAGATTTGACATCTTTTATAGAAGATTTTGCATCTTTTGTATGTCATGGCTCGTGTAATCTTGTCAAAAGCAAGTTATGATTTTGGGTTTTATATTCTTCCATAAGTGTTTTGGAGAGATGGTCATTGAGATTCCATATCTTATTTATGAAATTCTACATCTTTTATATCAGATTCGACATCTTTTGTGTAGGAGATTTTGCATCTTTTGTATGAGTCATGGCTCGTGTAATCTTGTCAAAAGCAAGTTATGGTTTTGGGTTTTATATTCTTCCATAAGTGTTTTGGAGAGATGGTCATTGAGATTCCATATCTTATTTATGAAATTCTACATCTTCTATATGAGATTCGACATCTTTTATAAGAGTTTTTGCATCTTTTGTATGAGTCATGGCTCGTGTAATCTTGTCAAAAGCAAGTTATGGTTTTGGGTTTTTTATTCTTCCATAAGTGTTTTGGGGAGACGGTCATTGAGATTCCACATCTTATTTATGATATTCTACATTTTCTATATTAACGTCGACATCTTTTGTATGAGATTTTGTATCTTTTTTATGAGTCATGACTTATGTAATCTTGTCAAAAGCAAGTTACGATTTTGGGTTTTATATTCTTCCATAAGTGTTTTGGAGAGACGGTCATTGAGATTCCACATCTTATTTATAATATTCTACATCTTCTATATGAGATTCGACATCTTTTGTATGAGATTTAAGTACTCTTACAGTACAAAAGAATCTCACAATACTCTTATGCCAACAAGTGATCACAATATGTTTGTATTAAATTGGATGCTCATTATGTTTACTGACCACACTATTACCTCTATTGCTAATTATAAAGAGCAAGATTATAAATTTAAACAATTAGCAAGCTACACAAAAAACAAGTCAAAAACATATACCTATTTCTTTCTTCTGCTTAAAGAAACCAAGTAAGGTTCCACCCATGTGACTGCCAGTCTTTGAATCACCCACAAGTACATGAATTAAATCCAAAATGGATCGATTTATATGAGCTTCCAAGAGTGTGTATTTGATATATTGCCATATCCGCTCCACCAAATTTGTTGTGTCAACATTTCCATAGTTGAAAAGGCGTCCAAACTTTGGCCATCGTTTTCTCCACATACAATTTTGTCCACACCAATCGTTTGTAACATAACGGATGACATTGTTTTAGATTGAATACTTCTGTAGAAGTAGTTGATGCCTTCTCTCAAAATCATTCTCCATAACATAATGCATAAGATTTGACATTGAAGTATATATGTCATCTCTCATCTCCTTTGGAACTTGAATTTACAAAAACAACGTTTGCATATACCACAAAGCTATAAATATTAAAGGAAACCTAGCGCAGTCAAGAGTAGATGCTCTCTCCATATAATATCGTTCTTTAGATAAAGACATTTTTGCAACATGGCGAGAGCTTCTCACATCAAACAAATCTTCCATGCAACATTCAATAACAGATGGGTGAACTGGGCAAGTGATATAAGTCACTTCTTGTGCTTGGTTCATGTTATGTATGGATTGGATTAATGAAAATACACACTTCATCCTTGCCGTCAATGTATTCCACTTGCACTTTGAAAGTGCATCCACATTTCTTGGATGTACGTAACCTCTTTATTTTTCCACTTCGTTTAGCTCCACCTCCTCTATGACACATGTAGTCCATAGCCTTGGAAGGGTGGTGTCTCTTTGATGACCGCACCGTGACTAGTCTCACCATATGCTCTATCATTATATTCTTCAATTGCATGTCCACATCAATCCTATTTGTATGTATAGCATATGATGGCTCCTTGTTTAGATCCCATTTGTGATGCCTAATTAAAGGGAGTTGTTGACTCTTACTACTACGATTACATGTACATGTATTAATAAACTCCTTGATGTAAGATGAGGGTATTCCATACCTTCTGATGTCAGTGCACCATGTTGACTTGATCGCTTCAAGCGCGGCATTTGCACTTTTGTGTTCTCTTGAGCCTTTGACATAGTGTGTAGCTTTCACAATGCTTTCCCACTCCTCAATACATGCAATCTTTAACTTAAATGGCCCCTTCAAACAAATACAAAGAGAACCATCCTCTCTCTCTCCCAAGCAAAGCTCATCTTTCATTTTTCGCCACTTCTTCAAATCAAGCATTCCTCTATCGTCATGACTTTTTAGCATTTCCAAGCTTATGGACACATCATCTTGTAGTACTCTTATCATTAAGTTATGTAGCTCCTCACTAAAAGAGAAATATATACGGGATAAATGCTCATTTGGATTGCATAAAACCTTGTAATTTTTTGAGACTTCCGTTGTAGTATCATGGTTGTTACCACTTTGACATTGGTCTTCAATGTTTAGATCATCAGTATTTGCATCATCACTATCCTCATCTCCAACTACCCAATCCATCGATGTGGACATTTAAGACTACATTAGCAATACATACACAATCAAATTGATTAATATGCTAAACTATAAATTGTTTAAAGATAATGCACATCACATTGGACATGTCAAAACAAAGAATTTCATTATCAAATTGATCAATATGCTAAACTATAAATTGTTTAAAGATAATGCACATCACGTTGGAGATCAAATCATGTCAAAACAAAGTGTTTTTTGGCAATGCTTGTAACCAAAAGTATAGCTCAATGTATTAGAAAGATCAAGCTAAGAGAAATACCTTCTTGGACAGATTAATGCAAGTGGTAGTTTGATCTTTATATCCAATAAGATAATAGAATGTTCTTCTCCTCCCCACTTTTTGCAATCCACTTTTTGCAATGTATTGGCTATATATATATATATATAGAGAGAGAGAGAGAGAGAGAGACTATAATGTCAATGAAGTCCTCCCAAAATTACGATGGGCCGAGATTATTATTATCTCGAGATTACTATTGTCTCGAGATTACTTAGTGGCGGCTAGCATTATCGTCCCTGTAATGATGTTTAATAAATATCATTTAAAGAAATATGGACACTCTTTTCAAATTTTTTAAAATTATGCCAATGCATTCAATTCTCTTTATTTTTTGAAAAGATTCGCCACCCCTGCCTGAGATTACTTTCGATCCGAGATTACTCAACTGATGCGCCTGCTGCCAAGATCAACGCCCCTCGCGTCAAGATGCGACCCCCAAACCTTCTCCACCATGGATCCCTCTTGGTCATGCCCGTGGCAAATTTAGTTGAGGCGTAGCTAGGGCACGGGGCAATGATAGGAGGCGATGTGTGGTGCTAATCGCTAGGTGGGCTGGGTGACACTAGCTAGGGTGGCATCGAGGACAGTAGCGGTGCACCGCTATATGATGCAGGAAGGCGGTTGTCCACGGGTGTCAACAGCCCCACACTTCCTTTGGGTAGCATGCCACTCATGATCCCTTGATGTCTAGCCATCTGCCTTGCTTGCTCATTGGTGCCAAGCGCCAGCTTAAGATTGCCATAGCCAGAGCTCAAATGGGGAGATGTTGGGGTCAAAAAAAATCTGCTCGTTGTTGGGAGGCGTGTAAAAAAAAACGCACAAAATTAGTGGGAAGACCAGAAATATCTATCCATGCTTGATGACACTCGACAAAAACGCACGCAACGAGACATCACAAGAAGAGGAGAAGGCCCTAATCACACCCAAAGGCTTCGACATCCACCCTTCACCAATTTGGACAGATTCTACTCACGCTTCTGCCTCACTACCCCAAAATTTGGTCATAGGCCCCATTCATCCCAATGTAGAAGAGCGATGCCATAGTACCTGAAAATGAGTTGGAAAGATATTTTTACCCCAAAAAAAAAAGAAAAGAAAAGGTAATTTTGGTATCCCCAAAATGCTAGTGGTAAATCTTGTGGCTCATAACCAAGAGGTTGTGAGTTCAAGCCCTAATGGGTGCAACATGGGAAGGGACACCTATGTTCACGTGTTGTGTTCATGTAGTCAGGGCATCTATCCTCGAACACTTGGGTGAAAACTTCTCCTTTGTGGGTGGTTGACCCAAGGAGGAGGATCCCATTGAAACCTTCTCAGCTCATCAAGAATTATCCTTGCTCTTCATAGGAGGATCCTTGCATGGTTCTTGCCCGTTGCTCACAGTTGATATTTGGAGGGGAGACAGCCCCCCTTGTGGGTGCTCGAATGTGTGGGTCTTATCTTCAAAAACAAAAAAATGTAATTTTTACCCTTTTGCATCCTTTCCTTGAAATCCACCCATTTAGAAAAATTTAGGAAATTTCATGGCCAACAACTTCTCCTTTTGATGCTTCTCCAAATTCTTAATAGTTTGGGAGATATTGAGCAATCTCTACAGCCTGATCAAGGTCACTACCTACCCTAGTGAGCCTGTTGAAATAAGAGTCTTAATTTTTCTAAGTGAAAAACTATTGGACCTCAACAAATCATGGATGTTACAATCCTTGCTATCATGAACATTAGCAAGGTACTGCATGATACAACATAGTACATTGATAGGCTTATTACAACAACATATGGAGTTTTTTTGTTTGCATTTTCTTTTGTTAATATTAGAAATAACTATGATGGTATGACACATTTCTTGGAACTCTACTATCTCTCTCGCTAAAACTTAGGCCGACTGAGCTAATTGACCAAACAAACTATGCAAGATAACTATGGCTCCACTATCACCGCCGTGAAGGTTTGGTAAGCATGGACACTTGCACCAATTCCTAGTGTAGTTAACAAAAGGAATATGACTATCTAGCACCTTCCACAACATACGATCCTTGGCAATATCCATACCCCAGTTAACATTACTCTCTCTAACTTGCCTACATTGTCAAATCTTTCATGCAAGAGGGAAACTACAATAATTAACACTAGTCTTGTTTTAAAAAAGACATTAAAGTGACTATTGTACACTTTTCTTAAAGTTTATTTCTCTCAAATGACAATGAATCTCATCAAACTGTTCTAGAGATTTGTAACCAACACTTAATACTAGTTGAAAAAAATGCAAAAATGTCATCAAAAAGCTATTTTTAAAATGTCATCCATAAAGTGGTTTACTAAAAAATCGTTCGACTGGAGTTTTTTGTCCATACCTTTCTCAATAATTTTTTGAAGCCTAACATAAGTTAATGAAAAATACTTCAAGACATATGGAATCAACTCATCTAGGTATCATGTTGATGGAATAAAAGCTGCCAACTTTTTTAACCCCTTGAAGTGGAGCCTATGTAGAAAATTTAAGCCACTTTTGTGGCTATTTTGAGAAAACCTTGTTTTCAAAAGTGATAGGCATCATGCAAGAGCGGTATCCAAAGTTTGCTTATTACTTTTGAATTCCAAATTGATTGGTTTCATGGATTTCTCGTATCATATATGAAACTTATATCTAAAATACGTAATTTTTAGCTATCCTATTTTAGCCACTTTAGTGGCTCGATTACAAGACTAGTGTTAAGTGAACTCTTCTCGCTTGTCCATAGATCCTTTGATCTAGCTATGTACCTTTGTACATGTTTAGTTTTTGTACATTGAATCCCAAATAGGAGTTATGTGTTTATGCACAAGCATTGCAAAACGTAGACACCATTATCTTTTTTAGCATTGAGTTTTGGGTCACACTCAATCACTAGAATAGTTCTCCCTTGCTCCCTTAGTCAATGATATTTGATTCACACACCAAAGGGTGAATTTACATCAACAATTGCAAAATTGTTAGATTATACCAACCTAGTAAATAGAAAGTAACGTAGCTACTCTACCTAGTTGAGGATTCATCATCGCACCTCCTTTTGCTGATAATTTCATCAAGCAAGTATTATCTCATCATGGAATCCCTAAGGTAATTGTATCATATTCACACTCCAAACTTTGTAGTAAGTTTGGATTGTTTATTTTAAGAACCTTAGCAAACACCATATTGGGGAATATGGGAATTTCCCATAAGTTTGGGACATGTGGTCAAATCTTTGGATTAATCATAACTTGAACACCGTTACTCCAAATTGAGCGCTCTATAGCTCACTAGATTCCATTTTCCAAGTGCTTTCCAACAATAGGTCACATGATATGGTTTTGAAAAACTTATAGGCATGTTATCCAGGTCCCACCTTTTTAGTATTCAAAAAATGGGAGTTGGGAAATTCCCAAACTCACGAATATAGTGTTAGCACACGAAGTACATTTTTCCTACAATTGTTTATCCCAAGACTAATGGACAAAATGAGATCAGTCTCACCATACAATTTGTAATATGCTTCGTGTTTCTTCGCCAAACAATTGAGATCAATTTTTACATTTGCTTTGTTGGAATTAGGGTTAGGGTTTCAACAATGCACACACACAAGATAGAGAGGCTTGAGAGCACACAAACTCACTAGAATAAAATGAACAAATCTGTGCCAGATACAAAAGATAAGTACACACCCCAAAATGAGTAGATAAGAGGGTGTACATACGCACGGGGAAAAAAACCTCCTAGTGAGGGAAAAAGTGCCCTGGTGGTCCTAAGTGTGTTCACACACATCACTACCATATAATGCTACAAATCCCCCCTGGAGTGATGATGTGAACATGTACAGGGTATGGCAGATCAATCCTGAAAAGGCAATAAGCCCAAAGCTTTACGAAAAGCTTCGAACTTTTACGAGGAAGAGCCTTCATGAATAATCTACCATGTTGTCATGTGTAGGCACATAGATCAAGCTGATCTATGCTGCAGAGAGTCTTTCCCTGACATAGTGGTAATGCACCTCAATGTGCTTAGTGCGAGCATGAAACACTGGGTTTCTCACAACTGCTAATGCGCTTTGACTGTCAGTGAAAATAGTGCTAGTAGACGACTGTCCAACACCTAAATCAGCCATAAGACATCTGAGCCACACACACTCAACTGTAGTTGTAAAAGCTACCCTATACTCAGCTTCACAGGAAGTGGCCATTGTAGGCTACTTCTTGTTGAGCCATGATATACATGAATCACCAAGGCGAAAGCAAAACCCACTAGTGGTGTCATAACATCCAGCCCAATTTGAATCACTAAAAGCATGTAGCTATGACTCACCCCCCTTTGGATAAAACAATCCAAAATACCGAGTGCCCTGCAAATACCAAAAAACCCACTTGACAGCCTGCCAATGCTTCGTACCTGGGCTATGCATAAATCTACTCAACTGTGAGACCGCATACTATATATCTGGCCTCGTTTTGCATACATAAAAGAAGGGATCTTACAACCTGCTCATACAAACTAGCATCAAAAGAGTCTTCTGCAGCTTGAAGACTAAGTCGAGTACCTGTATCCATAGGTTTAGCCACCACAGGTTTACAGTCTTCAAGATTAAACCTCTTCAATAGCTTCTGTATATATTTAGACTGCAGCATAACAATGCCATCATTGCGCTGCATAAATTGAAACCCCAAATAATAATGCAAGGGCCCCAAATCTGACATCTCAAACGATGACTGCAAATCAGCCTTAAAGGCTAAAATCTAATCTATATTGGGTCCCGTGGCAGCATGTCATCAACGTATAAAACGATGACCAAAAATGTGTCCTTACTCCTCTTCACATAGAGAGTACTCTCTATTGGACTGTTGCAAAAATAATTTGCAACCAAGTATGCATGAATCTTCCCATACCATTCTCTAGGAGCCTGCTTAATGCCATAAAGAGCCTTTTTCAACCTGCGTACTTTAGACTCTTCCCCTTTCACATCAAAACCAGGAGGCTGCGATACATACACCTCCTCATATAAATCACCATTCAAGAATGCAGTCTTAATGTCCAACTGATGTACATTCCACCCATGGAGTGCTGCCAAAGCAATGAGACACCTAATGGTAGTCATACGAGATGTGGGTGCAAAGGTCTCATCATAATCAATGCCCTTTTTCTAGGCATATCCCTTTGCAACAAGTCTGGCATTGTAGCAATCAATGCTACCATCTGCTTTGCGTTTTAACTTGTAAACCCACTTAGTACCAATGGCCTTCTTGCCACCATGAGGTAGATCTGTCAAATACCAGGTGTCATTATTGAGTATAGAGTTATACTCATCCTCCA
Source organism: Cibotium barometz (assembly GCF_041138505.1). Classification (NCBI taxonomy): domain Eukaryota; kingdom Viridiplantae; phylum Streptophyta; class Polypodiopsida; order Cyatheales; family Cibotiaceae; genus Cibotium; species Cibotium barometz. The sequence goes on along the minus strand of NC_141063.1, from coordinate 58,944,138 downwards.
TAGCATGCATCCAACGATCATCATCATGTGCTTCCTCAAAGGAAACAGGTTCCTCCTCATTACATAAAGTAGAAATGAGAACATGATCCACATGAGAATAATCTGCATGATGAGAACTTACACGAGTTCTGCTAGGTAAAGGAGCTGCCAACTTGCTATCCCTCAATGTCTGCACAAGCCATTTTGGCATACGCCTAGATTCTTCTATGGCTGCTTTCTCCTCATCTACTACATCCTCAATAATTGCCTCATCAAAAGGCTAATTTTGCACCTACAAAGGCTGAATTTTAGCACTTGGTTGAGCATTCAATTGCTCTACATATGGCTGCCCTCCATTAAACAAAGGTAGGAGCAAATCAAACATGTCCTGTGAGCATACATTCTATTGTTTTTTGCATGAAAGCATGGGCTGAACTGAGTTTTCGACAAAAGCAACATCTCTACTTACCAAAATCCACTTTGAGAGGCCAAATGGTTGCTTTCTGAACTGTATCCCACAAATATGCATTTAACTACGTTATCATCAAGCTTACTGCGTTGCTGCTCAGGCAGCACAAGAGCATAAGCAACACAACCAAAAACACGCAAATGAGCCACAGAAGACTTCCTGCCATACCAAGCTTCATAGGAGTTTTAGACTGCAAGGCCTTTGTAGGGCATTTGTTCAACATATAGTTTGCGCACATAGTTGCCTCTAACCAAAAACCATGAGGTAAATCTTAGGCTTTCACCATACATCGTGCAATCCCATGAGAGACCTGTCCTTCCTCTCAGCCACACCATTTTGCTGAGGTGTGTATGGTACTATACATTGATGCCTTGTGCCTTTTTTAGCCATATATGCATGAAATTACTTGGACATATACTCCCCCCCTCGATCTGAATGAAGGGTGCCAACTTTACATTCACATGCATTTTCAGCCATGGATACGAAGTGCTTAAAGCACATAAAAATCGCTGACTTCTGCTTTAATGGATACACCGAGCTATATCTAGAGTAATCATCAATAAAAGTGACGAAGTAGAGATATCCCCCAATAGATGGTGTCCTCATAGGACCACATACATCACTATGTATAAGCTGTAATTTCTTAACAGCTCTCATAGATCCATTCTTTGGAAACAATGCCCAATGCATTTTACCAAGAATACACCCCTCACATACATGTCTAGTAGGGGTCTCAAGAGTTGGCAACTCAGACACCATATCATGCCTTTGAAGGTGTAACAAACTGCCATAATTCAGATGGCTAAATCGTGCATGCCACAATTCTGCATCACTCATAGCACTAGTCGTAGATACTCAGCAAGCATCATGCTACAACTTCTCAAATACATCCATCTTATATAGGCCATAAAACAAGGTACCTGAGGCAATGATAGAATAACCATCATTTCTATCCTGAATTGTACATCTGTCATCCACAAATTTCACCGTCAAGCCTGACAAGGCTAAGGCTAAAACTGACAACAAGTTCTTCTTAATGCCTAGAACATATAAAACTTTCGAAAGAGTAAATGCGCCCTCATTTGCAGCATTTAGCACAACTCTGCCAACTCCTTTGACAAGATATGAGGAACCATTTGCATGTGACGGTTCTTGTACTTGGGACAGATTCCAGAGATGAGAACAAACCTTTTTGTGAAGTAATGTGCTTACTAGCACCACTGTCAAAATACCAAGCATCCGATTCTACCAACTGACATGCATACATCATGAACAGAAGGGTCATAACTGCAATGTACAGTCCATGCCCAATCATCTTGAGCAAAACTTGCAAATTCCTTCTTCTCTGCACTTGGTGTGCAGATGCATCAGTCAGCCATGCCCGATTCTTTCTTTTTCTCCTTCTCTAGCCTTTTCTTGTGCTCATGTATGTAGTGCCCTGGTTTCCTGCAATAGTGACACTTACCCTTCTTTTTAGGCTTATCATCTTCTTTCTCTGCAGTATCCTTACCAAGGATTTTGATTTTGGCTTATAGCCACCATGCAAAGAAGCTTTACCTTTACCTTTCTAATTGGCAACAAAAGCTTGGTCACCAACTCGTATATTACCTTGCTCTTCTTGCAAGAGTACTGAGACCAGCTCATCAAATGTAAGAGAATTTGGATTTCCCTTCATCATGAGTCAAGGGTAGAGGCAAAACTCTGATAAGAATCCGGCAATGCATTGAGAACTGTGGGAACCAATGTACTATCAAGATATATCTCATCCACACTAGCAAGCTGCTCCTTAAAATCTTTGATCTTGGTCAAGAAGCTATCCATTAAGTCTCTCTCATTCATGTGCTCAGACTCCAATTGTTTGCGCAGATATGCAACACGTGCTTCATTGCGCACCTGGTATAATGCAGCAAGTGCATCCCATGCCTGTTTTGAAGGACTTCTTACATGACGACCGAATATGAGGAATAATGCTTCGCTTCACAGAAAGTGCAAGGAATGCATGTGCCTGTGCATCTCTTCCATTCCAGCTCGTTTGAGCAGCAGTGGGAGGTACTGGTGGTGCATGTGGAGGAGCCACATCTGTATCAGATTCTACTTTAGATGTACTTGTAGCACCTGGTTGCACTGGTGGTTGTGAAACAAGATGAGTTTCACTACCACTGGTGGTGCATGTGGAGGAGCCACATTTGTATCAGATTCTACTTTAGATGTACTTGCAGCACCTAGTTGCACTGGTAGTTGTGAAACAAGACGAGTTTCACTACCACTGACCACATTCCAAAGGCCTTTAAAAACCAGTACATGCCTAATCATATAGGACCAAAATGGGTAGTTAATCCCATCAAGTTTGTCCTTTCAGAGCAGACAACATGTTGAATACATCACTCTTACCAGCCATGACTTTCTACCAAATGCAAAATCTTTCAACACACTGCAAGTACTGAGTATTCACTGGATGCAAGCCTGGATGGCTGCCAAACTGCTGACTGAATCACCTACAAAGTGTATGAAAAATAACACAAATTAGAGAATAGAGTATTACTAGCAAAAGTATGATGGTCGATGTTGTTGAAGACACTGTAGATGCTACTGCACACCAAATCTTTGTCGCTACACAACCTAAACACCCAAAATCGAGCAAAACCAATCAAAATGACGTCTTTCCAGAACGTCTATAGAAACCTTGTGGTGCCCAAAACGCGCCCGCATCGCGTCGCAGACCTCAAAAATATTGTATACAGCACACTACAGTATACACCTTCTTCTCCTAAGAGGGTATCTCAATCGGAGACGGAAAAAATAGGGTCGTGTGAGGAGGGAGGCAGACTACTAGATCAAGTGTCAAGGAAGCTAGCTCTGATACCAATTGTTAGAATTAGGGTTAGGGTTTCAACAATGCACACACACAAGATAGAGAAGGTTGAGAGCACACAAACTCTCACTACAATAGAATGAACAAATGTGTGCCAGATACAAAAGATAAGTACACACCCCAAAATGAGTAAATGAGAGGGTGTACATACGCATGGGGGAAAAAACCTCCTAGTGAGGGAAAAAGTGCCCGGCGGTGGTCCTAAGTGTGTTCACACACATCACTACCATATAATGCTACATGCTTCAATTTGGTACAACAACACACAACATTCAACTATTGGACAAGCACCATTGGACAGTATTTATGTCAACTTCTTACCACTCGCAACTCCACAATTTTATAAGAATATGGCACAACGGAAAGAGATGGCAAGACAAAGAACAATAGACAATGGAGAGAATTTAAAATTCTGATTATACCAAAGAGGTATAAGTGATGGTGCTGTCCACCTATGCGCTCTTAAGTAAAGCTTAGATAGTGATCTAGACATACTTTGGATGGAGAATGTACGAGGTGTAGAAGGGGGTAGATACTCACAAGCATTGGATGCCTTAGCTCATGGCAACCATGTCCATATATAGTACTATAGGCGGTGTGGTAGACACGTATACAATGAGGGTGGTTACACTGCATAGACACGGTCACCACCCGCGTATCAAAAATGCGGCCCACCGCCCACCACTAATGATGGACCTAGTATCCGAGAGAATATTCTAGGAAATATTTCTCATACCATCGCCTCGGGGGCTCCCACCCCTGAACCCCCACTAGGGGGGCTGCTAGCCCCCCTGTTAACACTCGTACCCCTAACCATCATCAATGGTCACAATAATGACCCCATCGGCGTCTAAGCAGGGGTTCCCACCACTAAAGACATATGCACCATGGCTACTCCTTAATGGGGGCCTAACAAATGTGCATTATACATCAAAGTGAGATGCATGTTGAGAGGTGGCCATTGAGTGTATACTAACAAATTTGGCCAAAATATTGACACAGCTTACCATTTTAGTCAGGACCTTTTAGCAAGAGCTGATAGTTGACATGCTTAGAGTATTTTTGCTTAGCCAGCACATGCAAGAAAGTGAAATTCAAAGAAGGTGTTCACTTATGCTTTGGATATTTTGTAAAAGAAAAGAAACACTTATGGGATGTAGAGACTCATCTAGTTGTCAAACTTGCACCTAAGAGGTCCTTCAAAAAATCAATGACATTGCATATTAGTTGGAGCTACCACCACACTTGAATATTCTTAATTCCTTTCATGTTCATGTGTTAAGAACTTTTCATGGTGAGTTACCTAGCAAAAAATTATCAAGGAAGCACCCTTTGGTCTAAGATGAAACTTAGATTCTTGAGTCAAAACCAATTTTTGATAAGCATTTTACTTATACACATCGAGGGCATCAATATGCCACATATCTTGTGACTTTCAAGAACCATCCGGTTGAAGATGCCAAGCAAATGCCAAAAAAATCTTTGTCATAAAGTGCAAAAATATTATGGATACCTATTTCTTATAGCATCCCTCTTGCTGGAATATGCATTTCCCCTCTATTGCTTACTAAATAAGAGGAGAGTAGATCAACATTTTGAGCTAGCATGTCTACATGTATTTAGTTTGTGTTCGCCCTAGTATTTACTTTGTGTTCATGATCAAGATCAATATTTACTTTATCTTTTCTTATCAGTATGCTAGTTCACTTGTTATTCAAAAAAAAGTAATTTATTATGTTTTTTACTCAATTAATTATTGTATGTTACTATGTGTTGATGAAATACCAAAATATTGAATATTGTTATAATTTTTATTCCATGAATATTTTAAAAATTATTTTGAGTTTGTGAGAAGGAGAAGAGTAAATGGTTTTGAAAAGAAAGTATTAAGCACTTCTAACCTAATTTAATGATATGGAATTTTTAGATTTTTAAGAAGAGTGACAGAAAGAATGTGTTAATAAGGATATTTTTGACAAAACAATATTTAGCTTTTTGGAATTATCCTACATTATTGTTGTAAAGTTTAGGCTACTAACTTTAAATTTTAACGCACTTTTGGGAAACCTTAAGGAAAAGCATGTCATGGCTTATCCTAAAATTCCTATATAAGGACTCTCTTTCTCAAACACGAGCACACATAGCATGTGCACTATTTTGTAAGACTACACGATAGCATGGCAGATATAGATCTGATAATGAAAATGCAAAGTGCACAATGAGAGTAGAGAGAAAATCAAGTTTTTTATTATATGCGGTGCGAGTACAACCGATGGCTGTTGTCTGCCCGTGCACTCCGAAAATGAAGCTTAGATGGCAATCTAAATAGACGCTAGACAAAGTACTTCTCTGCTTGAAAGATTGAGTCATTGGCACTCTCTAATGGATGTCCTGATTTTGCTACGTGACTGTATATGTAGTGGTAGCATGTCGAGGTGGTCGGCTAGCCAATTTGCCTATCCAACCCATATGTCAAAATGGGATATTTAACATGCCTAAGTGATTACCACTAAATAATCTATGATGAATTGTGCTAACTTTTAGTTAGACGATCGAGGATTTGTCTTGGGTGCCCCAAATAGGCCCCGCAACCCAGTAGCCCTCTAAGCTATGTCCTACCTAGCCCATAGGCTAGGCGCACTTCGGTTGCCTTCAAACCATAAACACAGTCACATGATAGGCCTCATTTGGCTTCCAAGACAAGATCCTAGTGAAAAGCAATATCCAAAAATTGAGTCTCCATCTCCTGCCTAGTCTGAGTCTCCATCTCCTACCCAGTCTGAGTCTCCATCTCCTACCCAGTCTGAGTCTCCATCTCCTGCCTAGTCTGAGTCTCCATCTCCATCTCCTGCCTAGTCTGAGTCTCCATCTCCTGCCCAATTTGAGTCATAGTGACCAACTAATGAGTTGCCCTTGTTGTAGGTGATGCCATGGTTTAGAGTGCCCTTCAAGTATCTAAGCACCCACATCGTTGCTTTCCAATGGTTCTCTCGGGGCTAGTTTGAGAACCTACTAAGAACACCGAACAACAACAAAGCTAATGTTAGGTTTGGTGTTGCACAAAAACATCAGGCTTTCGACCAGTTTCCTATACTCCTTGATGTCGACAAGTGATGAAGCATCCTCTCTAGAAAGCTTCACGTTGACCTCCATTGGTGTAGCCACCTCCTTGTACATAGTCGCCCTAAATGCCTTCAAGATCTCCCTAGCAAACTCATATATAGAGATCAAGATGTTTAGCCTTTTCCAAATCTCAATCCTCGAGCAATAGTGCATAAGCTCCAAATCTTGAAATTTGGTGCCAAGTGCCTCCTTGGTTTGTTGGGATCATCTCTTCATGTGGTCACCTGTAATGATCAAGTCATCCACATATAGGACAACCACCACATACTTGCCATTTTTCCTATAGACATACAGATTAGCATCCGCCGAAGCACAACATTTGAAACCAATATTTTCAAAAAACTTATCTATCTGTTGGTACTGCACCCTCGGGGCCTATTTCAACATGTATAATTCCTTCTACAGATGGCACACTCTATTTTCTAAACCGGGGATCTTAAACCCTAGTGGCTCTGCCATGTACACCTTTTCCTTGAGATGTCCATTCAAAAAAGTTGTCTCATACATAGGCCACTACTTGTGAGCAGCCAAAGCAAGTCTTGTGTGGATTGTAGTCATCCTTGTGGGGATGAAGGTCTTCTCAAAGTTGAAACCCTTCACTTGAGAATATCCTTGTGAAATGAGCATGGCCGTGTACTTCTCCAGAGTCCCATCGAACTTGTACTTGACCTTTCATGGGGGCGAAGGATGTTGATGTGGAGGTGATTGGCGACGCGGGTAAGGGGCTCAGCCTAGGGTTGTCAACCAAGCAAGATGGCTATTACCTGCACAAACTCCATGCGGTCGAGGGGATTGTGCCAACAATTGAGGGGGTTGAGCAGAGGGTCGACCTCCTCTTGCGTGCTTAGAGGGTGGTAGCGGTGGGATCTCCCCTTCTTTGAGGGTTTGGGTGGGCGTGTGTTGAGCCGATGATGGAGGAGGAGGGGTTGTCAGTGGTGAGGGTCCCGTGGCAAGGCTAGCGCATCGAAGAGTGGTGGGGGTTAAGTGAAGGTGGAGGGTATGTCCTTGAATGTTCTATGCATTCCTAACTTAAGGGATAAGAAGGAAGGTGAGGGGGGTGTGGGTGATGGGTGATGGGGGTGGGGGTGGGGTGGGGTGGGAAAATGAAGAGGGGGACAAGAGTATTGTGCATGAAAAAGAGGAAGGGTAGAGGTGCCTGATGGGGGTGGTGATGGTGGGGGTTCGTTATGGGGAGGTGTGGAGGATGATCTAGGTGGGGGAGGGGGAGGTGGGGGACAAGAAGTTTCGGGGGGTGGTGGGGGGAAAGCTCCCCTACCCATCATCACCTCCGTCGTTGTCATCTGGGGCAGGGCGAGCTTCAGCAGCATGGTTAGGGCCATGGTCATGAAAGAATCTGGTAGCAACAGTAGCCTCATCTTTAGTGAACTCCCAAGGGAAGGCTACGTGTGCATCATCAAACTAGCAGATGCGAGTTGTCGTTGCCATTATAATGGCAATGGTAGAGAGAACCAATAAGCCCTCTCTGCGGAGTATATGGGGGAAGGGGGTCCGCCTAAAGAGAAAGATAGGCATCGTTAACCACATGCCACCCAAGTGTTTGGAAGTAATGGAGGGCCCCTATGGAGAGCTGTAAGGGGTAGGGTGGGGGCATAAGCCTTCTGGGACCAATAGGTTGATCAAATCGGTTTTTGTTGGGAAGGAAGGACTAGAGGGAAAGGCAAAGCAGAGGAGGGAAAGGAAGGACTAGAGGGAAAGGCAAAGCGGAGGAGGTTGCTCCAGCTCGTCAAGATGGCTTGGAGAGGGTGCAGGGGGAGCTCAAAAAATTCGTGAGGGTTTTGGAAAGAGATAAGACCTTGGAATAGAAGTGGGGGATCAAGGTTATGCTGGCCATGGGGAGTTTGGTGAGGGCATATGTGAAGTGGTGGCAGGAGAGCAGCTCGTCGATGTAAAGGTTATGCTGTAAAAGGTTGAAAAACGGATGCTTCGGATTTGAAATTGACCAGCTGGTAGGGGGTTTGCAGGGGGAGGGCCAAGACAGGGAGTTCTATTTCCATGTCCATCTAGGTGTGCACCTTTTTGTCTAAGGTGCTAGAGGAGGGAGCAGAGGGTGCGGGAGGAGGCTGTGCTACCAGGGCCTCAGCATCTCTGTGCGGCTCTAGCAAAGTACGAATTGTGGCCTCTGTAAGCTCCCGATGCTTGACAAAATCTATCTGAGTGCAGGCAAGAGTGTCCTCCACGTAGTCTGGGCCCGACTCTGTCCAGCATGATGCAGTCCCTCTATGATGGTAATCTTGTTATGTGCCCTCTATGATGGTAATCTTGTTATGTGCCCTTTCGGCCACTACATGGTCTTGAGTGACTTGTTGCTGGAGCTCCTGGATGTGGACAATTACATTCCTCAATTGCTGTGTTTGCTCGTCAAACTTTTGTTGCAACTTTATGTAGAGGAGGTTTGTCTGGTATAAATTCTTAGGCACATGGTGTTCCTGGGCCTATGTTTGCATCATCTCTCTTTGGGACACATTCACCACCTCCTGCTGATGATAGATGCAATCTGTCATTTGGGTTATGAGCTCCCGAGCCATGTGGGAGAATCCCAGTGCTAAGTTAGGCACATCTCCATGGGCCACACGTATACTCTCACCATAAGCCTGACTAGAACTAAAGCTCTCGAGCATGCCCAATGGGAGAGTGTTGACTATGTTCTGTGTAGCCCTAGGAGAAGAAGGGCATGCCTCTGCATATGATGGAATTTCGTTGAAGCATTTTGGAGGTGGTGTTTCAAAGAGGCTCCTATTGAAAAAATCATGTTTCTAACGCTCTTCCTGGTGGCTTTTGCAGTAGTTGCTAGCTCTTCATGTTTTAGGCCTGGACTAGGGGGCTGAGGAGCATGTTTAGTGACTTCGGGCTCATGGTACGGCCTCTTTGCTAGTGGGGAGTGAGGAGAAGCAGAGGGGAAGAGTAGGGAGATGACACCTGCATCTGGGCCGTTCAGCTGGATTTGCCCGAAGTAACTCCTAACTGCATAGTAGAGTACTCTGGTGAGTAGGGTGGTGGCCGCTAGCTTTCCTTGGGGGTTTGAACAAACTGCGTGCAGCTCTCGAAAAAGATAGTCAACCCAATTCACCATTTGCTGACCCTAGCCAAGGTAGTCATGCTACAAGCGATCTGTCCACCTCATGGTAGATTGCAGGGCCCTTGCTCACATGACAAGATCCTCATGTATGATGTTTGCCATATTGGGGAGTGACAAAGCATCCCTGACCAGCTACACATTGAGCTACACCTAATGCCTCTAGCCCTCATTATCCAGTACTTTGCCAGTGTGTTGATTGGTGTTGTATGTCTCTATGAAGTATAGGACATTGTATAGGTCAAGCCCCTAAGGCTCTAAGCTAGGTAGTCTTCCCAACCCTAGCTGCTCTCCAGTTTTTGCACCACCGTGGGTACTGAAGCAATCGCTCGATAACAGGGGCTGGTGTAATACAAGAGCTTGTGCTCCACCTTATGATTGTTTTTCATAAGGGAATGTACAATATGCCCATTGACATGCTTCATGTGAAGACTTGACCCAAGTGAGAGAGCTAGGACGGGTGCTTTGCATACTCTTTGAAACGGCCACCTGCAAGTCTCTTCCTCCGAATGGAGGTGTGGTGTTGAACCTTGAGAGAGGAACCGGATTCAGCAGTGGCCATGGTGCTAGCTGGCTAGTGAGTGTGAGGGCTTGAGAGAAAAAATGGCAATAGTTTGGTTAAAGGGAAAGCTGAAATTGAGGAAATAGAGTGGGGGGACCATATTTATATCTTTGGGAGAAGGGAACGGGCATGGCAAGATCAAGGAACGGCCATGGCATTGAAAGGGAACGGCTGTGGCAAGATGACCAAATGAGCACAGCAAGTCAAGCGACGAATAGCCGCTGCTTCAAGAAATTCAGAGAGCGAACGGGCATGGGCTTTCGATTTTGAGAAGGTAACAGGCATTCACTCAAGGAACGACTGTGAAAAACTTGGAACGCCCACAGGCTTTGAGTAGAACTTGGAACGGCCGTCGCACTTTAAAAGAGAAAAGAACGTTTGTGGCACTCTTGGAACACTCATGGAAAAGCAGTGGGTAGGTTGGAACGGCCAGGGCAAACTTGGAACGTTCATGGCACTACAGAACTTGATAAAGGAACGACCGTGGCAATTATTTTTTGGGTGCACCCTGAAGTAGATTTTGTACACAAAGGTTATGCTACTAGCACCCCATTGTGTGTTTTGTACTAACCGCGTGCGCACTTTGCCAAAGTAGGGAGTTGATTCCAATTGGGCGATGGCGAGGAAAGGGGTATTACTTCCTTGAGGAGTTGTGAGGCAAGTGGTAAGCAAGTACCTGAGGCTGAAGGAGGTGATGATGGCCTTGTAGTACTATGCTGGTGCAACCTTACAATGATAGGCGAGGGGGTTGCTAACGTTGAAGATATATCTGTAATGAGCTTTGTCAGTGGGTGGCAGCATGGGGGTTGTGGGGTCATTGTTGTGAAGCTTCTGCTTTCCTTTTTCCCGAGCAAACCTTACATCGGATAGCGCCTTAGGTATCCATTGAAGGGTTGGGGATTGTTGAGTGACACGGGGTAAAGGGTTAGGTTGGGGAGACTTGGGGATCCAAATGTAATGATTGCCCTCGTAGAAGTGTTGGGTGTGGAGAAGTGAATTTGGGATCCACCTTGGAGTTGGTTTTGGACAGACCTACGGATTCAATTGAGGGTTATAACGCCATGGAGAGTGCTTCGACTTGCGTGTTGGTCTTGTACCTTGTTGGCTTGAGACTGGCAAATACGTTGTGCTGCCGAACACGAGGGAGGATGAGGAGCTTTGGGTGCCTACAAGCGAAGGGGATGGTTGGATCTTTTGGGGATCCACAATTTAGATTCTCCTACATACTAACCTTGTGCTGTAAGGAGCTTGTTTGGCACCGAGTGTGACAAGATATCAAACCTTGTGGAGTTTGGTTAGTTTTGTTAGTAGTGTTGGTTTGGTTAGTTTGTGTTTGTGGGGCAGCAGCTTATGAAGTGGCAATGTGAGTGAGGTGCTACCGTGCATGGTGGTGAAGAGTGTGTGAGAGGCATTGATGTGGTTGGTTGGAATGAGAAGTGGTGCTGTGCGTGGTGGGTGGTGAAGAGTGTGTGAGAGGCATTGATAGAGGCATTGATGTGGTTGGAATGAGAAGTGGCCTCTTCTTTAGTGGAATGGATTGATAGGGGCATTGATGTGGTTGGTTGGAATGAGAAGTGGTGCTATGCGTGGTGGTGAAGAGTGTGTGAGAGGCATTGATGTGGTTGGAATGAGAAGTGGCCTCTTCTTTAGTGGAATGGATTGATAGGGGCAAGGTAACACGATGATGGGGGGTGGTGGAATGGGAATTTCTTAGCGTGGGGAAGCAAAGGGGATGTGGTTGGAATGAGAAGTGGCCTCTTCTTTAGTGGAATGGATTAATAGGGGCAAGGTAACACGATGATGGGGGGTGGTGGAATGGGAATTTCTTAGCGTGGGGAAGCAAAGGGGACGGGCTCTTCATTTATCATAAGGACAATAACTTGGCTAGAGGCGAGCTGCAAGGTCACCGTCCATGCATCCCACTCAATGTTACACCGGTTATGGCCCATCCAACCCCTTCATTTATCATAAGGACAATAACTTGGCTAGAGGCGAGCTGCAAGGTCACCGTCCGTGCATCCCACTCAATGTTACACCGGTTATGGCCCATCCAACCCCTTCCGAGACGAGTAGTATCTCTTCATGCATGGTTCCTATACAAACTTCATGTAGAACTTCCCTTCCAAGGGATTATTTCCAATGTGAAACAAAAGCGTGACTGTGCCTATGCAATGAACATGTTGTGATGCCATAGTTGTAACAATGGTAGGGGTCTCTTTTAGGGAGGGTTCCCTAAGGGAACACCAAGTTTCATAAGACATCAAATTGTAACTAGACCTTGTATCAACAAGAGCTAATGTTAATGGTGTAACATGCTACCTCACAAGCACAAGAGAGAAGATGAAGAGAGTGCATGCAAGGGTCAAATCCGGTGATTTGCACTTGGCCAACCCTATTAGGGTTAACTCCCCGATGTGAGGCCGCTAAGGGCTCACTCTACGCTCTCTTTGTGTCACCCAAAGAGAGATCCAAAGCAAGGTAGGTAGGAGAAAGAGGGAAGGAGCTATGGAGATCTCAATCTCAACTTAATGCCAATCATATGTAAACAAGACAAGGTGGAGAGCAATGAGAAGGGAGTGAAGGACAGAAGGGAGAGAAACACCATTCCTATTAACAACCACTAGCAACCACAAGCAAGAAAGCCACCATAAGCTTAAGAGAGAGAGAGAGAGAGAGAGAGAGAGAGAGAGAGAGAGAGGGATAGAAGGCAAGACTCAATTGAGACAATTGGGATTGTCCCTTTTCATATTTCATAAAATGTCTTATATACATGAGCTCATATTTACAATGTCTGGCCGCCCAACTACAAATGGGGGCCCAAAACTAGTCTTCCTAGTTTAACTAGCTCTATGTACATTAATTCCTTATGACTAGCATTACACAAGCCCTAAGCTCGGTCATCCCATTTCTCATTTACAATTAGTGCTTAGCATGGTTATAAAAAGATGAATTACAAAGGAGGTATATTAGCCGCCAAAGAAAGGTCATGTTAAAACCAGAGTGGTTAACATACCCCCCTATCGATTGGCAGGTTCGTCCTCGAAACTAGTCGAAGAAGTTATTTGTAGTAGATAGAGTAAGTGCAGACAAATTCCCATCGCGAGGTAGGATGTTAAAACCCTAAGATCTCTCCAGATAATTGTTATGCATAAATCAGGCATAAACTCAACCACCCAACCACCCCGGAGCCCAAGGGATGCACACATGAATAATAATGAAATACATCATACCTCTACCTTGATGTCCCATAGCCTCCTAGTATATGCACACATAATGTGTATATAACATAGCACACATAATGTACATATAACATACTTCCCCTCTCTCAAAACATTGCACTCTTGCAATGAAAAGAAGGAGAACTACGTTGAACAATCTCAACCGACTCCCTCGATGCATCAAGCTCGATGTCCTTAAGACCGACATCAATAGGTGCCCTGGGTTACCATTGATATTTTAAAAATACCAATTTTTAGGATTTCTAAAAATAATATCTAGAATATTCCTAATTTTTCCTGAGAATCCCATCATTCACGAAATTTCCAATTCCGCTCGACAATTCTCAAATCCAATGAAAATTTACAATTTTAATAGATTTTTCTAATTTTCTGGGTCAAAAAATATATTTTTAAAGGAATTTGAATGGTCACGGGCGCCCGAATGGACACACCACATGCCAAACACCAACCCCACATTTTTCCAAAATTTAAAATAACCTTTGTCTAATTTTTCACTAATTTTTAGAAATTTTTTTAAAATTTTTAAATTATCCCGAATGCATTTAGAATACGAACGGTCAAAAAATTTCGGAATTCTAACGGTTTTCCCGGAATACGGAAAGCCAATAGTTTTGGGAAAATGAAAAGACAAAAAAAATTAGAATGTGAAAGGTCAAAGGTTTCCGGAATACTGAAGGTCAAAAGTTTTTTCGGAATTCGAAAAGCCAAAAGGTTTCGGGAAAACGGAAAGCCAAAGGTTTTTCGGAAGATGAAAAGCCAAAAAAATTTCAAGAAGAAATTTTCAGAGAATTTTCAATGATTTTTATCTCAAATTTCACACTTTCTGGCTTTTTTTCCAAGCTTTTTTTTTTTTGAAAAAACTCCAAAAGTTTTTTTAAATAATAAAAACTCATTTTTTTTAAAAATAATAAAAATAATAATAAAAACTTTAATAAGCTTTTTTTGCATGGTTTTGATTTTTTAGGGGGGGGGGTGTTTTTCGCCCGGCGGGCTGCAGCGCAGCCCCCCCTGGGCCTGTGCGCAGAAAACTGAGAGGGAGGGAGAGAAAACTCCCTCCTCTCCTTCTTCTCCCCTCTTTCCTCTCCCTCTTCTTCCTTCCATTCTCTTTCCTCCTCCCTTCTCTGTTAATCAGAGATTAACTTTAATCTTTGATTAAAGTTTTAATTAAACATTTCTAATCATAATTAACATTAATTATGATTAATGTTTTAAAAAAATCCTTTTAAAGATAATTTCTCACGGAAAAAAGAAGAAAAAATCATATTTGAGAGGCAGAGAGGACCCCACGCACACGGGAGAGTAATTCATGCATCAACATGCTGTCCCCTATTGAATTTCAGTAGAAAATCGATAGAAATTTGATCGCATTCCCGCGGAAAAAACCCGTAAAAATGTATAAAAATACATTTTTAATCATAAAGATGCTCAAAAATTCCTAAAAAATTAGAAAAATTTTCTAAAAATTCTAGAAATTCAGGGAATCCATTCTACCAAAAATATCCACCATAAAATATGTGGTATTTTTGTAAAAATTCCATTAATGCTTGATTTAAACCATAAAAAATAGAGAAAAATAGCATTAAACTCACGGAATTCCCCCGCAACGTCAATTCGTCCATTGAATTGAAGTAACACGCATTCCAATCGCCATATCAATAATCCACGTGTAATTCATCAACACAAATCAAAAAAATAACATTTTTATTAGTAAATATTAAAATTTACTTAAAAAAATCAACAACAATTAAATAGAGATTGCTCTGATACCACTGTTAAAACCCTAAGATCTCTCTAGATAATTGTTATGCATAAACATGCATAAACTCAACCACCCAACCACCCCCGAGCCCAAGGGATGCACACATGAATAATAATGAAATACATCATACCTCTACCTTGATATCCCATATCATCAAGAGGTATAACTCCAATCCAATAGCATGTAGCTGTTGTGTGAAATGGTAGGTGAGTAGATATGGACCTCTACACAAGAGACTATAGCATAAGCCTCCAAGCCCCCCAAGCCCCCTTGAGTGTGCCCCATGTCCCTATTATATAGGAGGGTCCTCAAGTGACTCTTGACTTTCCATTCTCCATGTGTGACCCTTGGATGCCTGACCCTAACCTTAATCCTTAAGGTTAGTCCTAACCCATGCTCCACTAGAGCTTGTTCCCATGCTCCCATGCTCACAAGTCTAATGTGGGTTAGCCTCCTAGTATATGCACACATAATGTGTATATAACATAGCACACATAGTATATGCACACATAATGTACATATAACATAGGAGCAAGAGGGGCATGATGGAAGATGCGGTAGCTCATCCAGAAGGTCGTCTCCATCATGTCTTCAAAGGTTTGGAGCCACCAAGCAGGCATCCACATGACTCGTTTGTAGTAGCAAAATAGCTGCTTGAGTGTGGGCCCTTTGTTGATGTCAAAGGCGAGGCCTTGGGATCCTTTGAAGTAATGGTCCCATGTCGGGAAGGACTCCAGCAAGGTGATGATGAGGTTGAAGAATCGAATCGTGACACCGCTGGTGGGTTGGGGACCTAGTCTATGCGATGGATGAATTCGTGGAAGCGCCTAACCATGGATTCTTCAGTACATGGATTTTGTGGTGACGTGGGCGCAAACCATGGGAAGTTGAATTGCAACTTCAGGTTCTTATGTTGCTTGTTGTGGAACGTCTCCCAGGCCCACTGTCTTTGAATGGGAAGGTACTCTGGGTTGATCCTCACTGCGCAAGGCACATTACAATAGATGCCCCCCTAGATGAAGGGTTTGCTGAGGAAGGGCCATTGCCAGGCCGACTGCTCGCCCATGAGATCAAACGTTATGGGACGAGCAGCGGCGACGGGTGGCCGATGGTATCTGTCAGGGTTTGAGGTGGGTGATCACGCCGCCAGGTTATGTGCTTGGCATCGAGGTATGGACAAAGGATACTGATGTCGAGGCGGTCGGTGATGCAGGTTATGGGGTGATGTTAGAGCTGTCAACCGAGCAGGATGGCGATGCCTTGCTCGAACTTCATGTGGTCCAGAGGATCATGCCAATTCAAAGGGTTTGGCAGAGGGTCAACTTCCTCGCTCAGATAGTGGTAGTGGGAAGGATGTCCCCTTCTTGAGTGGTGGGTTGGTGGGTTGGTGGGTGGTGGAGCCAGCAATGTGGGTGGAGGGGGTGTCGATGATGAAGGTCGGGTGGTGAGACTCGCATCGAGAAAAGGTGGGGGTCTGGCAGAGGTGGAGGGGATACTAGGAATGTTGTGTGCATTCCTAAGTTGAGGGATAGTGAAAGTGGCGAGGGGGGTGTGGGTGATGGGGGTGGAGTGGGAAAGTGAAGGGGGGGGAGAAGAAGGTGGGGCACAAAAAAGGGGAAGAGTGGAGGAGCTTGAGGGGAGTGGGGGGTGGAGGTTGTGTGTGAGGAGATGCAGAGACGAGGGGCCTCATGGGGGAGGAGGGGGTGGTGGTAAAGAAGATTAGGGGTTTAGAGGAGGCAAGCTGCATTGCCCATCAGTGCCATCATTGTTGTCATCAGGGCCAAGGCTAGTTGCAGCGATAGCTTGAGACTGTGGGCATAGAAAACATTACAGCAGCAGCCTTGGCTTCACTATACTCCCATGGAAAGGCGATGTGGTGTCGTCAAATTGGCATATGCCAGTGGCCTCCATGACTTCGATATGGATAAAGCAATGGTGGTAAAGAATGAGTAAGCTAGGCGCCAAGTAGGGTGGGAGAGAATCATTTGAGGAGGGAGAGGTAAGCATCGTGGATGACATGCTAGCCATGCAGCGCCTGGCTCGAGAATGGCTCGAGATGAGGGGGAGATAGGGGTAGGGGAAGATGCCATTTGGTAAAGATAAATCGATGAGATCAGATTGGGCTGTGAAAGGGAAGCCATAACGAAGTAGTAAACTCCAGGCTGTGAGGGTGGCTTGAAGGGGGTGGAAGGGGAGTTCAAAGAGATCATGAGGGTGTTGGAAGGTGAGAAACCCCTAGAAGAAAAAATGGGGGATGAGAGTTAGGCTATCTATGGGGAGCTTGGATAGAGCATATGTATACTGTGGGGGCGGGAGAGGAATTTTTCTATATATATCGTGTTGGAGAAGGTTAGGGTGGATGGCTCCGAACTGTAGATCAAGGAGCTGATAAGGGGTTTAAGGGGGTGAATGCCAAAATGGGGAGCTCTGTGTTAATCTCCATGAGCGTATCCACCTTGTGGTCAGCTGAGCTAGATGAAGGAGCTGATGGAGTGGATGGCGGCTGGGCAGCCCGAGCCTCAGCATCTCCGAGCTGCTCATGTGGGCAATGGATGGTGGCCTCTGTTAAATCACGATGCTTTGCGAAATCAGTGGTGGTGTGGACTAGAGCATCCTTTACTGTCTAGGCACGGCTCATGGCCTCCTAAGGTAGTCCTTCAATGACTATGAGCTCTTTGTGGGCTGTCTTGAGGCCGTGGCATGGGCTTGGTTAACCTGTTGTTCCTGGAGCTTAGTAATTCTATTGATAGCCGTGCCTAGCTGCTCGGTTTGTTGGTCGAACTTTTTGTGCAGCTCCATGAACTGTACATTGGTCTGGTGGTATAACTCCTCAAACACCGCTCTCTCCTAGGCTTTGGCTAATAACATTTCCCTCTGTGAAAGTTGTGCCACTTCTTGCTATTGGGAGGTGCAATCTATCATCTGTTGGATGAGCTCCTGTGCCATGTTGGCAAAGCCGTGGGCAAAGTTAGGCACATCTCCATGTGCCGCATGGATACTCTCTACATAATTATGGCTAGAACTGTAACTGCCTGCGCGAGCCCAACGGAGAGTGTTAATTGTATTCTGGGTGCCACTGGGGGATGAAGGCCCGGCCGAGGAGGTGTCTCTGTGAACCTATGAGGGGGTGGGGTCTCATATAAGCTCCTGTTAAGAAAAGCTTGCCTCTCGCACTCCTCTTCCTCTTCTATGGCCTTCTTAGCGGCTTCTGCTCGTAGGCGGCTGCTGCGAGCTCTTCCTGTGTGGGCCTGGGGCTTGGGGGTGGCTGAGGCAGTTTTACAGGTGCGGGTTTATGGTGTGGCCTCTTGGCTAGTGGGGAAATAGGAGAGGTGGATGGAGGGTATAACAAAGAAACAATGACATCCGATCCGCTCAACTTGATTGCACATGGCAGCTCTTCCCATCCCACTGCATAATAGAGAACCCTGGTAAGTAATGTTGCTACCGCCAACTTACCTTGGGGATCGGAGCAAACTGCATGGAGCTCCTGGAAGAGGTAGTCGGTAGACCAATCAACCTATTGCCCTTGGTGCACACGAGCTAAGGTTGTTAAGCTGCAGCTATTGAACTTGTCAGTCCACCTTGTGGTGAGGAGAAACTTCAAAGCTCGTGCTGGCATCACAAGGTTGTCCTGGGCAATGTTGCCCCACTCAACTCCATCTTTGTTAGCATTCCCCCTATATAGGCCATGGGTGAGCTTAAGGGCATTAACTAGGCGTACATATGGCTACTCCATATGTGGGAGTGCAAGTGCCTCTCACACAAGCCCTATGCTGAGCTAGATTGGATGCCTGTGGCCCTTGATATCCAAGATAACACACCCGTGTGCTGATTTGCATCATAAGATTCAATGAAGTATAAGGCATTATACAAGTCTGGCCCCCAAGGCTCTAGGGTGGGTAGTCAGCCCAATCCCAGCTGCTCTAATTTCAGCACCACTGTTGGGTCAAATGCAACAACTCCATAGCAGGGACCGATGTAGTAAAGGAGCTTGTGCTCAACTTTACAGTGATTCTTAATCAGGGAAATGGACAATGTGTCCATTGACCTGCTTCATGAGAGCTTCACCCAGGTGGGAGTGCTGGGTGGTGGGTGCTTTGCGTACTCCTCGAAGAGCGGCCACTGGTAGGTCTCTTCCTCCTTAGGGAAGTGTGGTGGAGCACCTCCAAGAGGATTCGAAAGCTTCTGACATCTTGAATGCTAGCTGTGAGGGCTTGGGGAAACATTTTGCAAGAGTTTGGCTAGGGTGAGAGTGAAAAGTGAGGAAATGGAAGGAGGGGGCCCATAATTATAACCTTGTGAAGAAGACATGGTCGTGGCAAGTTCAGGGAATAGGTGTGCGACTGTAAGCGTATGGGCATGGCAAGTCAGAAATGGACGTGGCAAGAGGATCGAACGACCATCAAACTGAGCGAATGGTCATGAGCTCGCGGGACTGGTTGGAACGGCTGGGAGTTTTTGAATAGAGAGTCGGCACAGTCGTGGCAGTGTGCGGGAGAGGGAACGCCTATTCCAAACTCAGGAACATCCGTGGTGGCAAGCTAGACTTTGAGAAGGGAACGGCCCTACAAAACTTGGAGAACAGACATGCAAGTTGGAGCATACAATCGTGGGACTTAGAATTTGAGAACGGAACGACTGTGGCTTTTTGTTTTGTGCGCACCTTGTAATAGGTTTTATACACATTGGCTATGCATCCAGCACCCATTACAGGTTTTGTACTGATTGTGTGCCCAGTTCGCCAAAGAAATGAGTCTATGCCAATTAGGTAATGGCGAAGTAGGGCGTGGCACTTCTTGAAGAGATTTCAATGAGAGTGGCAAGGAAGTAGCTGGGGCTGAGGGAGTTGAAGGGAGTTTTGCAGTCTTGTCGACTTTCTGAATAATAGGTGGAGGAATTGCTGACGTTGAAGGTATATGTGTAAGGAAGTTTGTCAACGGTAGCTTGGGGGTGACTGTGTCACATAGGACGTTCTGCTTCCCTTTGTCTCTTGAGTAATCTTGACTACAGATGTTGCCTTGGGTACCCATTGAGGGTAGATGACTAAGATGTGACACGAGGTAGGAGCTTAGGTGTTGGAGAGGTTTGGGAATCCATGGGGTATGATTGCCTTCATAGTAATGTTGGGCGCAAAGAAGAGATTTTGGGATCCACTGAAGGGTTGAGTGCATGGGTTTAGGGTTCGGTCGAGGGTCAGAACGCCTAGGAGAGCGTGTAGGTTTGCACCGATCTTGTACCCTGTAGGCTTGAACTTGGCGAATAGGGGGCCTACACTAGGGAGGGATGAGAAACTCTCGATGTCTGTTGGTGAGGGGGATGGTGGGACCTTTTGGGGATCCACAATGGAGATGCTCCCTCATAGTAGCCTTATCCTACAAGAACTTGCTTCGGCACCCAGTGGTGTGATATCAAACCCTGTGAAGGCTTATTAGTATGGTTAGTGTGATGTGGTAGGGTGGATACTTGTGATTTGGCCATGTGAGAGCACGCTACCACTATGCGTGGTAGTGGTGTGGGTGCGAGAGGCGTTGATGTGGATGGCATGTTGAGCGGCCTCTTTTTTGAGGGAACGGAGTGACTTTTCCATTTTTCTTGAGCACACGATCGGAGATACCCACTCCTTATGTTCAATTTCATAGATGAATCCGGCATCGATAAGTCTTTCAATCGGACCATCTTGGAATATTTGGGGTTCATTGGGTAAACTCATTGTTTGACTGGCCTAGCTCCATCATCCATGGAGCCTAGCTCCATCATCCATGGAGCTAGGCCACACGAAATATGCATCCACAGCTTCCTACTTGCACTTCTCTGCCACTACCTCCACGCCCATGACGAGTGAGAGAATTAAACGACTCGAGCTCTCAATAGATCTCTACATATATCCTCTCCTCTTCCTCATCTTGCTCTTTGTTAACACTCTCAAGAGTGCTTCCTATGAGCTTGAATTCATCCGCATTCACCTACATTGTACAATGATCAAGTGACAAGCAATGTATTAGAATTGAGTTTCAATAAACATTGAAGTTTAAATGCTTATAACTTATAAGTTATACCTGTCTCGTTGTTTCCATCTTACGCAAGTTAGCATGTACCATGCGCAAGTTAGCGTGGCAATTCACTAGCCGCTCTAACTATTGCGTGCTCAAGCAATTGCGTAACTTCATATGCAGCACAAGTGAGTGTAAATGCCCCTAAGCCCCATGTACCTAGGCCCATCCCCCATGTGCATAGTGTAGGTACATCATAAAATCCCCTTTGTTACAAACCATCCCCTCCTACAATGATTTCATCCTAGAAATCGAAGGGTGGTCATGTAGAAACAAAGCACATATAAAAGCTTATATAAAAGCCAAAATTACCCATAACTAGGTATCGAATGCTGTGAGGGAAAATCAATGCCAAAACATGAGTTGTGTCAAAGTCACATGACCCTTGAAATCAAACAAAAAAGAAAAATGAGATGCTGTCCGAAGACGAGGCTAAGGATACGACCACCTAGATTGAAAGAAAATGCAAGCCAAGTAAAATCCAAGGTAATGGCTCTCAAACCACCTGAGTGAATTGGAAAATGTAGAGAACCAATATCGATGATGTCACATGCGGAAGCTTTGGGAGTCTTTATTCAACCCTAAACACCATCTTGGAAAAACCTAATGCAAAAATGCAAGCAAGAGAGAGGGAGAGAAGAGAGAGAGGGAGTCTTCATTCAGCACTAAACACCATCTTGGAAAAACCTGATGCAAAAATGCAAGCAAGAGAGAGGGAGAGAAGAGAGAGAAAGATAACTGAGTTCCAGTGTATTCATATAGTAAAAAAGGGTGTACATCTAGGCAAGCCCTTGGTTGCCCCTCAAAAGGTGGTAAACACCTAATCTAAGCCTAATCTAATGACTCAACAATTAACTTGGCATAGCCTTTTATAGGCTCTACTGGTGCAAGAGACTAGACCAACCTGCTGTCGGCTAGCATAATACTCTACCCGCCGCCGCCGACCCTGAACACTGTGTCGGCCAGCATTGTAGCTACAATCGATAGGCTCTTGTTCCATTCCGGGGTTCTCCTGCACACCATTGAGCTTGGTTCATGCCCAAAATCTTTGTCTTTTCTTGCTGCTATCAGAATTTAGCTCTTGGAAATGAGCATGCACATGTCTTATACATGACATTCCCCTTTCCTAAACTTGATGATGGGATTCCAACCTCTGACCCTTGGATGACTTCTCATCCTTCCCTTCCTGGCAACATTTTCAATGAAAACCCTGCCTGATCTCCAAATCCCCTCCAGATCTGATGAAGATCTATACATCTGTTCCACCTTGTCCCCTTTCCTTCTTGCCGTGTCCCTGAACACTTTCTTTGGTCTTCTTTTCCTGAGTATTGAGTCTGGCACTCTCTTTCCACCCCCTTTGAGGATCATCCTCCCTTGTAACCGTTTCCTCAAAGCCTTTCCTGGTATGTGCCCCAAGTGGCATCCAACTCACAAGACTGCCATTCCCCTTGGTTCTTGTGGAATGCCACCCACCAACCTCTTGGGACCTTCATCCATGTCTTGTGTTACTCTCCTTGGACCCTACACCTTCATCTAGGACACCATCAATATTTACCCTTGTTGAGCCTGATGTTGATACAATGTTGCCAGGTCACCACACCACCAAAAGATCAAGACACGGGTGATGGTTTCATCCATGCACGATGCAGTAAGTGTGGGTGGGGCATGGGCAGCAGCAATATCTTAGAATCAGCCTCAAGCTCTGATGTCACATGCGGAAGCTCTGGGAGTCTTCATTCAACCCTAAACACCATATTGAAACAACCTGATGCAAAAACACAAGCAAGAGAGATGGAGAGAAGAGAGAGAGAGATAGTTGAGTTTCAGTGCATTCATATATAGTACAAAAAGGTGTACATCTAGGCAAGCCCTTGGCTACCCCTCAAAAAGGTGGTAAAAACCTAATCTCAACCTAATCTGATGACTCAACAAGTAACTTGGCATAGCCTTTCATAGGCTCTTCTCGTGCAAGAGACCATGGCCGACTTGCTGTCGGGGCGAGTAGAATACTCTACCCAACCTGAACATTGTGTCAGGGCCAACATTGTAGCTACCGATAGGCTCATGTTCCATTCCACGGTTCTCTTGCACACCACTTAGCCTGGCTCATGCCCAAAACCACTATCTTTTCTTGTTGCTTATCAAAAATTATCTCTTGGAATAAGCATGCACATGACAGATTATTTAGCTAACTATGCCCCCGCTTGGATCAAAAGGAAATCCAAGGCATGCAAACTCCAAAACAATGGCTCTGTGGTGATTTGAATCAGATGGAAAGGATAAGGAACCACCGTCGATGACAAAGCTAGATGTGTATCCTCTAGGATTAAATCGATAGGCCTGGTACACATCACAGACCTCGAAGCTAATGTAATGGTAGCTCCCGAGTCGAAACTCCCGAGTCGAAACTCCCGAGTCGAAACTCCCGAGTCGAAAGGAAAGCTGTAATCCGAGGGAAACTCACTAGTCTATCCTTGTGATCGTAGTGGAAATCCAAAATCCCAAGTATCTATTAAGAGAGCTCAAAATCCCCCTGGTAGGAATATTGAGAGATCCTGACTAAAAAGAATCATTGTGTAGGCCAAGACTACAGTGTCTCACCAGTGCATCTGAATGTTGTGCCACATAATCATCTACTACCATACATCTCAAATGGCATATGATGCACCCAAAAATGAATGTCTCGGCTCCAAAGAAATAGGATTGTGTTGATAGTCATGGAAGCCAAAGTAATATATGTCATGGTCGGCATCATGCAAGAATAAATGTGAACTAATACTGTGGTCCACTATATCAATATGTGTATGGGAATGATCCAAACCATGCACCAAATCCTTATGTACACATCTCTCTGAGTATGTGATCGTCCAAAGTAAAAACATGATCAATAGGATCACCATAAGCGTCACCATCTCACTGAAGACGAACACTGTATCCACACATGAGAAATAAGTGGAATCACCAAGGAAATCACTAACCATGGAATCCCCAAGGTCACTGAAATCATCCTCATAAGTATGGCCTGTAATAAACGCCCTGTACAATGTGGTATGCTTAACAATTAATATTCTCGTTTATTTTCAATGGTTATTCCACATTTAAAATAGATGAATAACAAAACTAACTTCAAATAACTCAATGCTAAAATTAATTACAACACATGTGCATAAGATAGCAATACATATTGGAAGTAAAGTTGAGAGTCATATGATGGAGCCAGATTGAGGGTTGAAGATAGGCAACCCCCCCCCAAGATGGGAATTTATTTCTACTCAATCCAAGTACTTTAGGATTGAGTTCAATTACAATCAACCTGAGAGTGAAGAAGAAGTAATCTTCACTCTCACATACCATGCAAAAGTCTAAGCTAATGAACATACAAAAATAAGCAAGTATGCAAATGCATTTTCTTACAATACATAGATAGTGCGAAGCCCAAATGGGAGAGAGAGTAATCAGCCTTCTTGTTGATGTAAAGCTGTATAATGGCTGCAACTTTGTACTTTATCCAAAGATGAAGGGAAAAGAGACTTTATAAAGATCATGTGGAAGTGTTGATGGAGATGTAGGGGTTGTACCCAAGTGGTTTGGGATGCTTTAGGGTGAGTAGGGACTGATTTACAGCAAGGGAGTTGTGTGTAGAATGAGAGGAAAAGGGTTGTATTCATAGGAAAAGAGAGCTTCAAGACTTAAGAAGGAAAGTAAGGCTGAAAAAGACAAGTTTCCAGCCACATGTTAGAAGGTGGGACACTTGGAAACTCAAGTGACAAGTGTTGGGACACTTGTCCATTCTTCTAGAACAGTTGGAGCTCGAGTGACAAGTGTTGGGACACTTGTCCATTCTTTTAGAAATTTCTATGGTTGAACAATGGTGGTGTTTTTTTCCTTAATGGACCAGGTGAATCAGACAAAACATATCTTTATAATGCTTTGCTATCTCCATTACGTGAAGAGAATCAAGTTGCTTTGGCATGTGCATTGTGTGGAATAGCTACATTGTTACTTTCAAATGGATGTACTACACACTCATGTTTCAAAATCCCATTGGTTCTCAATGCTTCTAGCACATGTGGTATCAAAGGTAATAGCCCATTGGCGGAGGTGTTGAAGCTTGCAAGGTTTATGATTTGGGATGAGGCTCCAATAATGCATCGATATGCATACGAAGCATTGGACAAGACATTAAAAGACATTATGCAAAGTGATATAGTATTTGGTAAGAAAATTATACTCTTTGGTGGTGACTTCAGGCAAATCTTACCCATTGTGGCAAAGGGATCGCATGAGGATATTGTTGATGCAATGTTGTGCCAGTCATATATTTGGAGATATGTGAATGTTTTAAAGCTCACCCAAAACATGTGGGTCATTCAAAGTCCTTATAATTGTACATAACTAGAATTTGTCAAATGGACTTTATAAATTGGAGATGGCTCTATAGACCATCCAAATAATCAAGGTAGAGTGGTAATTCCACCAATGAATGTTGATCCATGGGAACTCCCTTATGAGTTTGGTAGAATTGGTGTACAAAGATCTTCAAAGAGTGGATAATTATGAATGCTTCTTCAAAGACCACACTATTCTTGTACCACAAAATCTAGAGGTCGATGAGATCAGTGAACTAGCTTTAAGTGCATTACCCAGTCTTCTTAAAAGAGAATACCTTAGTGCAGATTTGGTTGTTTCTTTTGAGAATGATAGAATATTGTATCCAATTGAGTATTTGAATAGTTTGAACTTAGGTGGTTGTTTCTTTTGATAATGACAGAATATTGTATCCAATTGAGTACTTGAATAGTTTGAACTTAGGTGGTTACTCTCCTCACCACTTGCTTCTAAAGATGAATGCTCCGCTTCCTCGCAATTTGGACCCTTAGCGGGGACTTTGTAATGGTACCAGACTGATATGCAAGCAATTTCACTCAAAGGTGATAGAAGCAGAAATTATTATAGGTACAAACATTGGAGACAGGGTCTTTATTCCTAGGATAACATTTAGATAATGTATGCTTCAATTGCCTTTTGACATGATAAGGAGACAATTTCTGTGGTGAGGCTAGCTTTTGGTATGTCAATAAATAAGTCCTAAGGACAAACATTGAGTGTGTTGGGGCTTTATTTGGCCACATAAGTATTCACACATGGTTAATTATATGTTGCTATGTCATGTGTTAGATCATTAGCTGTAGTGAAAGTGTGTGTAAAGGATACTGTGGACCATGAAAGCAATATTAGAAGGTATAAACAAAGTTTACACAGCCAATGTTGTCTACAAAGAGGTATTGCAAATGGCATGCAAAAGAATGTAAACGTAATCTATGCCTAAAAGATAGAGAACAAGCTATTGATAAAATAGTCTACAAACACCACAGACTACATTTGTAGATATCTTTAAGTATTTGAAAGGAGAATGTTTGCAAAGATGTGACATACATAATCTATGTTGTCTTTCAATAAGTGTGTATGCTTTCAAGTTAATTGATGTTTCTTTTAGAATGACAATTATTTTATTGTGATGCAAAGACATGAAGTTAAATTGGAGTTGGATGGTAAAATTCCTTCAATTTATCTCCCACACTAGCGCTACCGTTGCCAGTAATATTGAATTGATATATATGAATCTATTTGCATTATGTGGATTAAATGGTTGACATTGAGATAAAGCCACCATGTAGATCCACAAGTATGGAGTGCCCCATCTATTTCTCAAGGAGTGGTTTAAATTCTTAAGATGGTTATAAGGGCTTGATGAGTTCATCTTTGTTTTTTCAACATTTAGATAAGCAAATGCTTTACTTTTGACTTGCTTTCATTTATAGTGGCATTTTTATTTTTTCTTGATTAGTTCAAAATACTTAACATCCACGAGAGAGAGAGAGAGAGAGAGAGAGAGAGAGAGAGAGAAACCTCAAAATCTTATGTAAATGATTAGTGTAGTGTAGTGGCGTATTTGATATACGGGCATATTGCTTAGGATGGATGTGGCAAGGAGATAATTTTCATTTATTTATGGTGATGGACAAGATATTGAAGTTATTTGTCTTGATGTTTGCTATAATATAGTCATCATTGTTTACCATAATCTATGTAATCTTCATGGCTCAATTGTAGACCCCCCCATTTTGGGAAGGACAAGCAATAACCTCTCTAATGATTGAACTGCTAGAGAGCGCACGTGTAATCTTCATGGCTCAATTGTAGACCCCCCCATTTTGGGAAGGACAAGCAATAACCTCTCTAATGATTGAACTGCTAGAGAGCGCACGTGTATTACGGTATAAAATCATACTTTTTATGTAAATATAAATTATTATTGATACATTTGTTTGAAACAGGGAATATCTTTATTTTTGAACCTAGATTATTGGTAGGTTTGTGTAGTCGAGACACTTACAAAACGAGAGCTTTGGACTCCTTTGAATTTACAATCTAAGATTGCAGATCAGCTTCATGTACATGTAATGTTTGTGGACTATGAAAAGCCTAATAAGTTAGATTCTCGGTGCATAGGCACTAGACATTACATAATTTTTTGATTTGCTATCTACAAGCTTGCTCAAACACCATTCATCTCAAATATTGATCCATCGAATGAGTTTTGTAAGGTTTTATCTTTCAACCTTTTTTCTTTAAAAATTATATCTTACAATAGCTAATGTCTTATCTTATATATATATTTTGGACAGATGGAGGCAAGGAGTATAGGCTTCCAAGGAAAGATAATCCAGTTGCCCGAAGATTGTTCTAATGCTTTGCTCACGTGTGTTAAGATTGTCACCACTATATTAGGTTGGAATGCTAGATGTATATTTATGCCAAGTTTGGTGCTTTAAATTGTTTTTTTTGGACCTATATATATATATATATGTATGTATGTATGTATGTATATGTATATGTATATGTATATGTATATGTATATGTATATATATATATATATATATATATATATATATATAACTCAAAAAGCAGTACATCCTTTCCACCCTACAATAGACAAAATAACAGCTAATTAATCACCCTCTATTAAGCAAGTTACAAATCAGCTCCCACCATCTATTATCCTCAAATACAAAGGTTGATTTTTTCCAAGAAATCTGGTAACCAAGCAGAATGCAGGCTTCCACCATAGTTTCAGTGGTGCATCCTAGGAGCCTGTTTCTCCAACTCTTCACCCTTCACATAACCGTTCTTGAACTAGATTTTGATTGTTGGTTTGGCGCCAGCTGTGTCCTCGATAAGGGCAACAAAAGTGTAGCGTGCTTGCTTTACCTTCTTGTCATCTCTTAGTTTTAGGTCCATATCTGACTAGTTTGGATTCCAACTTTAGCTTGCAAGACCCTGAAAACAAGAACACCACACCATTAGGTAAAGCCCAGTATGACTACATAGATCACATCCAAAGGAAAGGGATCAAGTGGTAGTTGACTGCAGAGCCTGAATCATCTGAACTAGCTCTACCCCATTCAACTTGTTAACCAAGCATATAGACCAGCACATACATATACACTTATACATCAACCCACTCACATCAATTCCGATGTCACAAGCTTTCTGAATAACAATACAGTTTCCGGAATTCCAGATCTCCCACAAACAACAAAATCTGACAATATTAAAAATCAAATCAACATGTCCACCATTCGTGACCTATCTCCTAATTAACAAGCCCCCCATTGTCCTTGTACCCCTAAGTTACTATGGATCCATTTCCCAATCTTGGACTAGGAACCCTAATGGCAGGGCAGTCCCAAAATGCATGCTTTCCGTCTTCCAACCAAAAAGTAGTCTTACATCTAGGGTAGCATCCACTAGTAAAGTTCCTCTATATCAATTTAGAACCAATAGGCAAAGCTCCCATGCACACTCTCCACAGAAAGACTTGAGATTTAGTAGGTATTTCAATCTCCCATATTGCCTTCCATTTCCTTCTCCAACAGTTGGAGCTCCAGTTCACTCTCCAAATTCTATTACAATAAATGACATTATCCTCACTCATTCTCAATGCATTGTACAAAGCTTTCATTGAGCCTCTGTCCAACTTGGATACATTAAACTAGGCCCAGTCCCTTACCCAACAAGATTCATCCACTGCTGTGGATGTCCACCCTTTCTGCACCTCATCCAACACATATTTGACAAGTAGTCCTTCCCTATGAGACAAAGCAAGTTCCATTTCCAAGTGCTCACATTCCTTCCACCCAACTGATACCCCATCCCAGCAATATGAAAATCTTATCAATCCTTTGTTGTTCAGAGTTTTGGCTATTCTAGGGTCTTGCAAAGCTAAAGGAGGGTTAAACTTGTGAAACCACCAGATCCATAGACACAACAAAAAATTCCCTAAAGCTCTACCACATCCATCCCAAACCATTAATTCCAACAACTCTTTCCATTTAGTGCAAAGCATCCTACAGAAGGAGGACCCTGTGATCTTGAGAGGAGCATGAGAAAACAGTTTGTCTTTTCAAGCTAGACCTTGCCAGACTTCATCAAAATAGATAGTTGACCAATCCACTAGTTCTTTTAGCATCCTTGTCCAAATTTCCTTATGTTGTAGACACTTGGGTAGAAGCAAAGCCAGCCTAGAAATTGTATGAGAAGGAAGATGAAGAGAACCTAGACCTCCATCACTTTTAGGTAGGCTAAGTCTGCCCCAAGCAAGCGTGGCTAATGCCTTTTAATTGGATCCAACATTCCTCCACACAAAATCTCTTACAGGTTTAACAATCTTCTACCAATGTCCTTTTCCAAAGTCCAACACTGGGCATAAGGACATTATATAGGCATTCAAAATAGTGTTGCATATATAGCTACCCTATCATGGAAGGGGAATCTTATGCCTTCCCATTTCTTGAGTTTCAAAAAGAATTTGTCCAATGCCCAGTCTGTCAGTTGTTTGTTGGTTACCTCAACCCCAAATGGGACCCCTAAGTATCTAACAATTTGGCCCCTCTTTACAACCTCAGACCCCCATCTTTCTAAGTCAATATCATTGTCCTCAGAGAGGCTGATTAATTTAGAGTTGTGAATATTACATTTTGAGCTATAGGCATTAACAAACTCTTGTATAATGCTTAAGGCCAATCTGACATTGTCATCATCAGCTCTAAGAATCATCTGCAAAGCATTGAATGACCAATTGTTCTCCATTGCTTAACTTAAGCCCAGTTACCCTTTATAAAGCCATGATGTTTCTCAAATATGATCTCATGAAGGGTAGGGATAATTCTAATGGCAATTATTTTAGCCAAGATTTTGTATAGAACAATCAACAATGTAATAGGCCTCCAAGGATTATATTTGTCACATGCATTCTGTTTAGGAATAAGCTTCACTACCCTTCCTTTAGGTCCTTATCCAGATTACCTATTTTAAAGGCATTTCTGCACATTCTCCATACAAATTCCTTTAAAGAAGGCCATAAAGCAATGAAAAACTCCATAGACAGTCCATCCCATCTAGGAGAGTTCTTTTTCCCCAACTTTAAAAGGGCATCCCAACATTCCTCTAGTTCTATATCCCTTTTCAGCCAATTAGCCGCCAATTAGCCCTATCAAGGTCCAATCTCCTGTTAACTTGCTCTAGCAATTTGGTCTCAGCTTGGAACTTTCTAGTTGAGTAATCTACCTGAAGGCTGAGAGTTGACCCCAGATGCTCCATCCATTTCTTGGCTATTAGCTTCATCCCTTTTATCTCCTATCCATTTTAATCTAAAACCCTACCTATCACCTCCTTACCCTTCAACCTCTCAGTCAGTTTAAACAAGTACCCATTTGGCTTCCTTTTGTTGTTGAAAGTTTTCCATTTATATCTAACTTCCTCCCTCCTGGTGCATTCTCATCTTCACTCTTTAACCCAGCTTGACACTTGAAATACCAAGTTGTCTCTTTAGCAATTAGTTTCCCAACTTGCCTCTTTTTCTGCAGAGCTTCTAAGAGATCACCCCATCTCTTTCTTTCCTGCCTTCTTTCCTCAGCTCTTAATTTCCCAACCCCCCTAATTATACCCTGCATTTCATTGGCAAAAGTCCTGTGAAGCACCATCAGTGGCGGCGCGACCACCCACCCCGAACCCGTGTGGCAACTACCACCGGCCACTACTTGCCCCATAACATTCGATCTCATGAGCGAGCAGCCGGCCTGGTGGCAACCATTCCTTGCCAAACCATTTATTTGGGAGACCTATTGCAACACGCCACGTGCATTGAGGATCAGCTACCTCCCGATTTGCAGTCGGTGGGCCTGGAGCACCTTTCATGATGAGCAACACAAGAAACCGAAGTTAAATTCAACTTTCTGTGGTTTGCTCCCTCGTCAACACATCATCCATGCACCGAAGAAGGTATGGTCCGACGCTTCAATGAGTTCATCCGTCTCGCTACTACAACTAGGTCCCCAGCCTAGCTATCATCGCCACCATTCACTTCTTTAATCTTATCATTACACTATTGGAGTCCTTTTCGACTTGGGACCATTACTTTCGCACAAGGCCTCGCTTTGGACATCAACCAAGGGCCCACCCTCAAGCAAATCTTTGGCTATTACGAGCGAGTTATGTGGATGCCTGCTTGGCGCCTTCAAACCTTTGAAGACATGATGGAGACCACTTTTTGGACTAACTATCGGGTCTTCCATCGAGGACCTCCTGCTCCTACCTCACGCCGAGATTTTATTCGCACCACCTATTCCATCTATTTACAAATAGATCCGGCTAGTCCCAAGGACGGACCTGCATTAGGGAGGGGATATGTTAACCACTCTGGTTAACATGACCTTTCGCGCGGCTACACCCCTTTTGTAACTTATCCTTTTGTAACCACACAATGCGCTGATTGTATATGAGACTTGGAATGACCGCGCTTACGGCTTGTGTAATGCCGATCATGAGGAATAGATGTACATAGAGCTAGAGAAACTAGGAAGACTAGTTTTGGACCCCCACTTGTAAATGGCGGCCGAAAATTGTAAATATGAGCTCATGTATATAAGACATTTTATGGAATATGAAAAGGGACAATCCCATTAGTCTCATTTGAGCTTGTGGTTGCATGCTTGCTTGTGTTCTTGCTTGCTTGATTGTCGATGTTTGTGAGTAGGAATGGTAATACTCTCCTTCTCTACCTTCTCTTTGCTAATCTACCATGTCCCATTTGCATACTTGTGGCATGAGGTAGAGGTTGAGCTTTCCATAGCTCCTTCCCTCTTGCTTTCTACCTAGCATTGGATCTCTTCTTGGATGACACAAGGAGAGTGTGGAGTGAGCCCCTAGCAGCTTCACATTGAGAAGTAAACCCTCATAGGGTTGGCTAATTGCAATTCTCCAGATTCGACTCTTGCATGCATCTTTCTCTTCTTCTTTATCCCGTGTGTGCAAGGTAGCATGTTATCCTTAACACACATGCATGGCTTAATCTTTGAGACAAGCATATGACTACTGGCAGGATCAACCAGGTAACTATCTTTGGTCACACAAGCGGTACATGCTGTGTGCTCCTACTCCACAACTGGAGCTGTGGCTCCGCGGGGACGGAAGGTGCAACTCATTGCCAAGGTATGTGAACATGAGACGGAGGGGGCATAACGCCCCGAAGGTAGGAGGGAATGCAGATGAGACAAATGGGGTGAGCGGACCTTCCATCCTTGAGACGAGAAACGATCTCGGCAACAGCAACTTGGCCACCTCAACGCATGGGGAATGCGCTTCGCAGCGTCTTGTCTGCCGCACCCCAGTACTGACTCGACGTAACATGCAATTTCAAGTCATCATGCCGAGAGGGTCCCAGCTAGAGAGGTGCTTAACCCTGCCAGGAATGAGCCCGCCCACATGTGCACTCTTGAACATAAGTCGATACACCGAACTCGTTCTGTCCATATGGATTCAAGCTGCACGTTTTATAGCAATCCCTACGCATCACTTACACTGAGCACCGTGGAGCTCGAGCAAGGGCTGGCCACCGGCCAGGCACCTGTCCAACGCACCACGTTCCGCACCTCACCGTCTACTAGCCGAATCTCCCAAGATCCCACACGTAGGTTGTAGCCTAACCGTTCGACGGGTCGCATTCGGTGAAAGCTCACAGGAAAATTCTAGCATCACAAATGCATGCATGGGGAGACCAGACACCTCACCTTCTCATTTCGTCACGTTGTCATGCATTGTCGCTTGAGAGAGCACCACTACCCTTATTAAGGAATTTTGGCCCAACACCAAGGCATAGCCACAACTTCCACGAAAATGTGGGCAACAGAACACACAAGTTTCCCTCGGTGATGGTGGGTAAGGTGAGGAAGCGACTTGAGCGGCAAGGAGTGTATGTTGCTTGGCAATGAAGGGAGTAGGTTGTAGGCGTTCCACACCCTCATTGAGCACCCCCCCTCCCCGCGACATTGCGCTATGCATCGTGCCGTCCCCCCCACACGGCGGTGTTGGAATTATGGGAGTGTGTGCGGGTGAACTTTAGCTAACGTGGTAGAGATCTAGCCACCACGGTCACTCCCCCGTGCGATGCACGCTTCCAACCCCTTCTTGCACATGAGGTCGCACGTGCATAGCGCAACGTGCACACCGCCCTCCCCACGGTCACTCCCACCCCCTGCGAGACGACGGCACATCACGTGCAATGGAACGGGCGCGCCGTCAGTCCCCCTCAGTCACTCCTACCCCCTCGTGCCTGACGATCACATGCGGGCGCGCCGTCACTCCCCCTCAGTCACTCCTACCCCCTCGTGCCTGACGATCACATGCGGGCAGTGCAACGAGCGCAACCCCCAATGCGGCTACTCCCACCCCCTGCACGCGTAATGGAACGGGCGCACTATCACTCCCCGTGCGATGCACGCTCGGTCGCTCCCACTCCCACGCATGCGACAATCGCACGCGTGTAGTGCAACGTGCGCACTGTCACCCACCGCGTGCAACGATCACACGCGCACAACATGCTATTCCCGCGTGCTCGGTCACTCCACCCTCTACGTGTGCAACCGCACGTGCGCACTGTCACTCCCCCGTGGTCACTCCCATGACACGTGCGCACTGTCACCTCGCCCGTGGTCACTCCCACCCTGCGACTCCCATGACACGTAGCACAACGTGTGCATAGTCCCCCACCCCGTGAGCGATGACTGCACGTGCGTAGTGCAACGTGCGTACTGTCACTCCCACGACGTGTAGCACAACTCCCACCCCCTCGCATGCAATGACTGCACATGCGTAGCGTAATGTGTGCCGGCGGTCATTCCCACCCCTTGCACGCGACGACTGCACGTGTGCAGCGCAATGTGCACACTGTCACTCCCCCGTGCGACAGATACTAGGTAGCTCCCACCCCCCCGCATGATGACCGCACATGCGCAACGTCACTCCCCGCGGTCACTCCCACCCCCTGCACGTGACGGTCGCACACACGCGCACCTTCCCCCTACGGTCACTCCACCGCTCAATGCGCGCTGGGTCGTCAATCCCCTTGCGTATGCGACGACCACACATACGTAGCGCAACGTGCATATCGTCACTCCCCTGTGGACACTCCCACCCCCGCGTCGCGGTCACTCCCACGACGTGTAGCACAACCTGCATGCAATTCCTCCCCTGCTCAACGTCGCGCATGCAATTCCTCCCCTGCTCAACGTCGCGCAATTACTCCCACCTCCCTGTGGGCGTACAATCGCTCCGCGCATGACGTGCGCTCGTGCGCGCACGCTTGACAAGTGCACGATGCACAGTGCAATGTGCGTGTGCCATCACCCCACCCCCCTTCGTGCATGCCTGCATGATGTGTCCCATGACGTGCGCAACAACTCTCCTCCATGCGACATGCTCACCATCACTCCCCTTGTTCAAAAACCTCACACCCAAAAATCCACGCGCATGTGCGACTTCCCTTCGCTTGTGCCCCGCAAAATCCCCCTCCCCTGATGACATGCACACCGTGCTTGCCCCACGCACGACATGCCTCTTCTTGTGGAAAAACCCCGCCCTTGAAAATCCCCCTCCCCCGGTGATGCGCACACCTTCCCCCCCCACACGCGAAGTGCACGTCGCTGCTCCTCTTGTGGAAAAACCCCACCCCTCCCCCCGGTTATGTGCACACCATCCCCCCACGCGCGTGTCATGGCTCTCCTTGTGGAAAAACCCCACGCCAGAAAATCCCCCTGCCCCCCCGGTGACGTGCACACCGTCCCCCCCACACCCGAGAATCCCCCCTCCCCCGGTGATGTGCACACTGTCCCCCCCCCACATGCATCATCGCTTTTGTGAAAAACCCCCACCCTTGAAAATCCCCCCGACAATGCGCACACCTTCCCCGCCACGCGCGATGTGCGCGTCATCCCTCCCGTTGTGGAAAAACCCCCCCCTCGCGGCTGTAAATTAGCATTACCTGCTTATTATTAGGGGATTTGGAGAGGTTATAATCACCAAATGACTTGATTATATGCTAAAAAATGATGTCTAGTGTGCTCCCAATGCTTCAACGACTCCGATTTGTGCCCAAACGACCTCCAATTGCTCCGATTTCAAGTATACATTCTTTGTTTTTGCACAGCTCTCAAAACATAAATTTGGCTTCTTCCAACAAAGCATAGATTGGCTTCAAATCAATGCTAGTGCAAGCTCCCAAGTTGCTCTTGCTTCTCACACTGCCATATACATGTGCCACTCATAGATTTGCCAAATACATAAGCTCCACATATTCTTCTTTGATTGCCCACAATGTGTGCATACATTCACATAAACCAATCCAAAAAGCTTTGAATTTTGTGATTCAATCACCTGCAATTCGCAAGAGTGTTTAGAACAACTTGCCAGTGGTCCTAAGCTTTTAAATTTGTTGATGGTGGTGTGCTCCAAGCTTCATAAGCTCCAATGGCAAGCTCCACAGCTTCTTCTTCTTTTCAATGCTTCATTCCCTCTTGTTCACAAACCCTAAGAGTGGGCACCAGGCTCCGATACCATGATAAAAGTTAGGGAACGATAGAGAGCACACACATGGGAACAAACCCTAATGTATTCATATACCACTAACCATATAGAGAATACATATCCACTCTCTCATAACATGTAATAGAAGAGAACCACACAACTACACAATACATGTGTTGTGTCCACACACAAGTAAACCCTATCTACTGTCCACACAATTTGGCAAGCTGGACGTGGCCATTTATTACCATACATGCTATTGTTTATCATGCTAGCATGCATTTTTCCTGTTATCAAGCTTGTAATATCAACACATATTGTAACCTTGTAGTTGTCAATTTCTACCATCAGCACTTCCTTTGGTTGCTCCTAGAGGGTGTCATCTGCCTCACTTGCAGGCATATTTACCACGCACATGTTCATCATGCGTAGAGGTGCCATGCCAATAGCTAGGTCGGTCATGTAGGTGATTCCTCATTATTGTGGAAGAACATCAATTGTAGCTAGTAGATGTATCTAGTTTTTTGATTCCTCTAGTTCAGGTATTGGCGCATACACCGATTCCTCCTCATTGGGATGCCCACCTAGCCCTTGGCAAGTATGACAAATGTTTACTAATATAGTCCGTGTTGTACTGTCAGACTCGTCATCTAAGAATCCGCCTGCCATTGGGTGTACTCTCCATGTTCTCAGATTTGCCTTGATTGTTTTGTCCTTATTATGCAAGTAGATATGATCAGTGTCCCAGTCAATCATACAGGCTTGTCTCATGTATGATCGTCCTAAGATGACATCATAAGTCCTTGATGGGTTTTTGAAATCCATCACAACAAAGATTGGGGTAAAGGTCATTCCAAATTTTTTGACCTTGAAATATTGGAGGATTCCCATGGGTGATGTTGTAGTTCCATTGGCCAGTTTCACAACCAGATTTGTGTCCTCCATGTTAGGACTGCCCCAACTCTTCCAACAGTCCTTGGTGACAATACTAACACCAACCCCACCATCCAAAATCGTAGTGGCATATTGTCCATTATAAATAATTAGAAGGACTAAATTGGTGTCATCACTCTCAAAGTATTGACCCAACTTATTGACTGGTACAGTGGGCCCCTCAATCCCATGAGGCAAATCATCTTTGTGCGGTTGCGAATGAGTTTTGGTGCATGATCTTCCATGGAGGTGGCTCACAATCTCCCATCCATCTTGTCGTTTAGGTTTTACCAAAGACCAAGGTTCCCTTGTAGTAATGTCGCAATTGGTACTCAAACTTTTGTCAATAGAAAGGCTGACAACCTAGCTACATCACGAGGTGGTCTTGGTGCATCTTTCGGGTATTGATCCATTTATGGTCTTGTACTCCAAGTAGGTAGCGTATCACCCCCACCATAAAGTTTTACACATCCTCGTCACCAATATAGTCTTACATCGGAGGAAGTTCGCCCTCTGAAAGCTCAAGTGAACCCTCAATCACTGGATAGTTCTCTCACCACCTATGGCACGGCACTAGTGGTCTTCCCACTTGATCAGTGGTGGGTAGCTTGTTTGGATAGACAGCATCAGGCCCTTTGTTCACCCTTAGTTTTGCTTTGAACTAATCTTGGTACTCCTATACCAGTTGTTGAGCTGCCTCCAATCGTTGTTTCTCTTGTATAGGGTTAGGATATTCCCCTAAGCCCCTAGGTGTTCACCTCTTCCCGATGATGATCCTGTGTCTCCCCCCAGGCATAAGAAAACAAGGGACCAAAGAGAGGAATCCAGGTAAACATATAAATTTTATTGGTCAGTTAAATATCTTGGCTAGAGTTTAGTGTGACATACCCTCATAAGATGTGTTAGAAATAATAATTTAAGGTAACTTTGTGACATTACCAAAAGAGTGAAATTGCTCATGCTAATTGTTGGCACCTGGCTTCGCTCACGCCCAACCCTCATGTTTGGTGTGGCACAACACACGAGGAAGGTAGCGTGGTGCATTGTATTTCGTGACACGTTGTCACATCGTAGTCGCTCGACCCGATCCATAGCACAAAATATTTGAAAAATCCCGTAAAATATCTTGTAGGTGCATTTTTGTATGGCCGTGCGACGGTCACATTCTAGCCCACCCGCATTGCTCATCTTCGATCGTTTGGTCTGACATATGTGAAACCGGCTGCCCGTAAAAGTGTCGTGCTTTTAGATTTAGGATTTACAGCTATTACTTAAAGCTATTTTGGCTCATTCGTAAGGGCTTTTTGGCCATTTGTTTTTCTTTGAGAAGTAGAGAGCTTCTTCCTCTTTGGCTATGGAGTCTCTCTCTTCATTTTTTCTTTCCTTCTTGCTCTCTCTGTCTCTCTGTCTCTATCTCTCTCTCTCTCTTTCTCTCACACACACACTAGTGGTGGTTGGAAGTCGTCTTCGAAGGCATGGAGTGGATGTGCTCCCTCACTAATGTAGTAAGTCTTTCAATGCAATGTGAAAAATATGCCTTATGCAATACCTTGTTGATGTGAAGGACATATATGATGGGTGGTGTCTTGTGGTGTAGGCACAACAGTTCGCCAATATCACTATCAGACATGATTGTAGGAATGTTAAACACCCTAATGATGGATACAAACTTGCGGTCGTTAAAAGGATCCATAATATAGTAGATGTGCCAGATAGTTGAAACAAGTAGTATGTAAAATGAGAAAGGTAAGGAAATAGTTTCCCTTATGGGGTCGATGTCAAATTGAATGTGTGATGGTGTAGTTAATAACTCTAACTTGAGTCTCATGGCTCAAGAAGTTCAAGATCTTCTTAGTCGTCGTCTCGTCTAGACCTGTCAAGGTTAGGAGTACAAGGAATATT
Source organism: Cibotium barometz (assembly GCF_041138505.1). NCBI lineage: Eukaryota > Viridiplantae > Streptophyta > Polypodiopsida > Cyatheales > Cibotiaceae > Cibotium > Cibotium barometz. Next base: position 58,905,234 of record NC_141063.1, on the reverse strand, counting down.
AGTTGATGCAAAAAATAGGAAAAGAGAGGTAAGAAAATGTCTTGTGATATGTGCATGTCCCTTCACTTTGTGGGATACTTAATTCATGTGTGTGCATATGATGTAATGTGTGCTCCATCAAAAGTCTAGTTGTGCTCATTGCCTGGTGTGAAGCCACTCTTAACTATAGAGATTTGAAGTTGTTTGTTGTGATTGATCCCCGCATGTACTTACTTGCACTCATATGAACTACCTTTTTAACTTGAGATGTTTTTGTCCGCAGTAACTCATGCTCATGTGTAATGGTGCTTGTGAGGACCTTTGTGAGAGCCCCTTATGAAATTATCGATAAGTACTTGAGCTCGCGTGTAAACTCCTTCAAGTGGCCCTAAAATTTAGCCTTTACAGGTGCCTATGTCGTGCATAATGAATTCCCTTAGGCTAGGCCTTTTAGAGAAAGGATGATTCTTTTGTCACACAAACAACCTCCAAGCTTTTAAGTATAGGGGCCTTATTTAAAGGCTCCAAGGAAAGAGTCGCGGCTACTTGTTGCTATAACATGGTCCATAATTCACACTTTGTGAGAGTTAAGATGTTGACAGTACTTGAAAAATTCTCGCTTGTTTTTTAATTTGAGCTTTGCTTTTCCATTGGATGCTCAACTTAATTCTTATTGGGGGCCTTCAAAAATTACTTCAGATTTGAGTGTGGAAACTTCCTCTTAAAATGCTTTGCCGACCTTCAAGTCTTCTCCTTGCACTTGTTCATATGAATTGTTTTAAGCTTGAAATTAAAAAACTCCTTGATACAAAAGCCTTGTAAATAATAAGCCTTGCCTGTTGCTACAAGTGAATCGTCATCCCTTAACTGATTTTTATGGTTGTTGTATATCTTGTTGTGATAAGGTTGTAGAGTCCCCAAAATTTTTATTTAGCCATCAAGAAGTTTTGTAAAGCCCCTCAATCTAAAAAAGGGGATGGAAGGTTTATATAAACAACCTTGTTGGGTATTGAATTTTTTATATTTTGGATATTCATTTCTCATCACACACATGCACGCGCGTGCGCGTGTGCGCTGTCGTGAAGTGTGCGGTACAGCCAGGAAAGTACGAGACTTCTAGCTGTGAGAGTGAATGTCAAATCTAGCAAGGAAACTCACGCACAAAATTTCCCAAGGAGTATTGAACATCACTATTTCCAATGACAAGTACATGTGTCGATTCACCTCAATACATCCTTGAATTCATCCTGATGATTGCACAAAATTGCATACCAAGTGTTTGTTCCTTTACTCACTGACTTCTTTCTTGAAATCCTTTGAACCATTCACATGTAGGCATAACAAGGCCTTCCAATTTTTCCAATATACATGTGGCCAGTTACATCCTTTACATCCAGTGCCTTCAAAACCATTATGTCAAGATGCTCTTTTTCACCTGAAAACCTGCCTTAAAATTCTAACATCTCACAAGCAAAAGATAGCATTCGGCATAGCTTTAACATACTCGTAATTTCCAAAATTCTTTTGAGTAGAAAGTAAAGCCAATTACCCTCGACTTCAATGTATTTTTCACAAAATCTCCGAGCTCAAAATCCTTTAGCTTTTTCCCAAAATCTTTCTATACATTTCCAAATTCTTTTTGATATATGGGATATACGATTCTCTCAAATCGTATAGAGTGAGAGTAATTTCAAAAGAAATAAATAAAATCACTTAACTGAAGGTTTACGTGCATGGAATTTCTTGATTCATTTCACTAATCGCAAGCTGCACGTCGCCGACTGTTCGATGAAGGACATGAGAAAAAAAACGAAGAGTATCTCCTTCTATAGTACTCAGGATTTCCTCCAAATCTAACACCTACAAGGCACAAACAGTTTATGTATTCTTGAAATAAAAAAGACTGGTCGATTGGACACTGGTTCTCCTTCTCTGCAGATTTTTTCCTCACTGGTTCTCGCCGCTGTCTGCCTCCGGTCTTTTCCTCTTTTTCCCGCGGGGAAATCGTGCTTACACCACCCTTTTGCAGCTATTCATCCGGAATTTTCCCATTTAAAAAGCTGCGCTCGAATCTTCTTTGCCCATTATCTAGTAAATTCTAATAAAAAGAAATACATTTCTTTTTTTTTACTCCACGTATGCTGCCACCCACACTCTAATGCTTTCCATTGTTTTCCTTTTTAATGCCACGCAATGTGCCCCTTAGTGTAATACTCCTAACCTTAGCATTAAGGTAAGGTGCTCAATGCAAGGTAGTTCATCTAATTTTCATTCCCCGGCATTCAATAAGTTCCTCGACACTGCAATGTCCATTGAATCTCCATTACTTTTGATGCCTTCGTAATTTATAAATCATCATATCGGCCATGTGATTTATAGAATCCCCAATTGTTCATTCAAGTATTTTCCCATGTCTTCATAAATACATTCCTTTGTGCATTGGCATACCCTCATGTTTGCATTCCATAAGATTCACTGATTTGACCCAATCGATACCATTTAGCAGAACCATCACCCTCCACACTCATATACAAAAACTCCTAGATCTGGCTCAGCCTCAGCTTGTCTTATTGAACCTCATATACAATATGAACATATGTATATGGCATCATATAATGACTCGTCACGGCACTTAACCCATGCATCTGGATGTGTATTTGATGGCCTCACATGCACAGTTTCACACCATAGACGTGCCATGGCACGACATCCACCCCCTCTAAACCTGCACATCCTCTGGTATGTGCCAAATCATCATCAAGGTCCACATATAACTGGATGTCGTCTTCATCTTCTGCACTTCCTGGAAGATCATTCTCTTCCTCTTCTATCATATCCATACTACCACTGTCAAGCCTCTCATCTTGAGTCTCTTGTGAATCAAAAGGATCACTATCATACCTTCTTTTAAATATCTTGATTCTTTTGCCAGCCACAAGATTCTTTACTTCTGTTCCATCAAGCTCACACAGAGTATACGTGGCATTTCCATGCACATGCTTGACAATGTAAGGGCCAAACCATCTTTTTGCAAATTTTCTTTGAACAGTGAATTGGTTGTCAAGGCTACTGTCATACATTAGAACCCAATCACCTTCTTCAATAGGTTTTGGCCGGAGTCTGTGTCTACTATCAAATCTTTCTTTATTTTTCAACCTTGCATCTTTCAAGCGAGCTTTAGCAAGCTCTATATCTTCAGGCCTCCTCTCCAACTGTCTTATTCGCAATGCAAGGAGGTCATCTCTGCTCAATCCTTCCACCCAGGGCAATACATTCCAAGTTAGAATTACTTCTTCAACTGGCATCACTGGCTTCTGACCATACATTAATTCTGCAGGCATGTATCCTGTCACTGAGCTATGAGTTGTACGGTCAGCCCACAAGGCATATGGTAGCAGCTTTGGCCACTCTCTCATCCTTTCTCTGCATGCCTTAGCCAAAGCTTTAATGATTGGAGGATGTCCTCGCTCACTTTTCCCATTGCCCTCAGGATTGTAAGCACATGTTAGGGACAGTTTGATACCAATTCTAGAGAAGAATTCCCTTGCTTCTTCAACATCTAGCTCACCCCTATCAGCTGTTATTTTCCCAACACAACCATATCGGCAGATCACATCTTCCAAGAGAAATTTGCATACTGTTTCCGTACTCTTTGTTCTAAGAGCACGCCCTTCTACCTGATTTGTCAAATCTTCTCTTGCAAGTGCTATATACCGCATCTGCCAAATTCCCAAAGGCATTGTAACTAGATCCACTACCCATTTGTAGTGCATGGCAGGTGGGTAGGTTGGTTGCAAGCCATCACGATGCCGCACATTTGAGTACATTTGGCATACTATGCATGTTTCCACATATTGGGAAATATCCTTGTACATTCCTCTCCACCAATATTTTTCCTTTATTTTGGTAAAGGTGGCCCACACACTTCTATGCCCAGCCCAAAGACTCTCATGGAATTCTTTCACAAGCTTTCCTTGAGTCTCTTTATCACATATGACTCTCTGTGGCATAGCATTCCTCTGCTTAGGATGCTTCCAGAGATACCCATCCTTTAGGAAATAACCATATGCTTTTCTGCGGATTCTCTTAAATTCTGAGTCAGACCAATTTTCTTGCCTTGTCAGAGTACTCAAATATTGACCAATAAGCAACCAATCCCCTTCATATATTTCCTCAATAAAAGACTCAAGTGCATTTGATAGGCAAATATGATCCCCTTTTGCATATGCTGTAGTATAGAATTTTGTACCCACATCATCAATGTCACTAATCATTTCTTTCTCATCTTCATACCTGGCTCTTGATAGCATATCTGCAACTGGATTATCTTTTCCCGCAATATGCTCAAACTCAGGATTTAGTGACTTGATATAAGCAATCCACCTAAGCATAGCAATATCTGGAGTGGTACAACTTGCTATCATCCCAAGAAGTGGCAAGCAATCAGTTTCCACAAGTACAGATGCCCCAATAAGATATTCTTTTTCACATTTTAGAGCAGTGACTATCCCCCATAACTCTCTCTTGATCTGTGGATACTTTCGTTGCCGAAAGCTTAACACCTTTGCTCCAAATCTAATTACATACCTATGATCATCCTCATCATCTTGCCCTACTGCCCATCCTATCCCAGTAGGACTAGTATCAACTGTAACAATCACAGGCCTGCCACAGTCATAATCTGCCTTTCTCAAAATGGGTGATGATTGGAGCAAATATTTCAGCTTCCGCATAGCTTTAATATGTACTGCACTCCACAAAAATTTTTGATTTTTCCTCAAAAGTTGATAAAGAGGATCTGCTACATGTGCATAATGTGGGATCCAAATAACATAAAAGACACATGCTCCAAGAAATCTCCTCAGCTCTGTAACATTAATGCATGTTTCCTTCATTCTTTGTATTGCATCTATCTTGGCTGGACAAGGACGGCGTCCACTAGTACTACAAAGATGTCCCACTATTAGCACTTCACCAACTCCAAACACTGATTTCAGCCCAGATAAAGTAAGATTCACTTCTTCAAGCCTGGATAGAATCATGTCACAATCCTTTATATGATTTGCCACAAACTTGCGGCACCCTTTTGAATCCAAATCCTCATCTTTGTCTTTCTCATCACAGCCCTTTATTGGCACATCATCCAAAAATGGCATAGTTTTTTGTGGTATGAAGTCTCGTAAGACTTTATTCATTCCATTCATCATATGTGCCACTGAGTTGGTGGCTCCCTGTGGTAAGGTACACATCCTTACTAATCCCAAAGGAGTTCTCATTGTGGTCAAGTCCCTGCTTTGTATATCCAGCTGGAACTGATCATATCCCGAATACAGATCACCCATAGAGTATATAGCTTTCCCTGCAAATGCTTCTGCAAACTCATCCACAATTGGACCTGCTCCCACATTCCTGATTGTGACTTTGTTTACAGGTTGCATGTCTTGAATAAAGCGCAATGTCCCATTTTTCTTTGGTACAGTAAACCATCTGTTGGAATATGGGGCACATGAAGGCTCCAAGATTCCCATCCTGATCTTTTCCTTTAGTAATTCCATCAACTTTGGCAAGAGAGCCTTTGGTACTGGAATTGGCCGCAGGTTCCAGGGCACATGTGGAACAGTAAAGATCACCATTGGTGCTGTTACACTTGGATCAACACAGCCTATCTCATGCGGCTGAAAAGCAAAAGCTTTCCCATGTTTTACAAGCATCTCCTCAAAGCATTCCCTTTCAACTGGCAACAGAAAATCCTTCTCACCAATCTTCAGCTCTTTTAGAGTTTCTTGAGTAAATTTATGCCCAATTTTCTTCGGATCTCTAAGATTTGGCTGCATAGAAGCTTCATCTATCTTCTCCTTGCTTCCCGGTGGCAAGGGCAAGGCAACTGGTTTCACCTTCTTTGCAACCGTTTTGTACTTTGTATCAACATGAGCATCCATCTCACAATTCATGTTTTTACATTCCACCCCCTCAAATTCCTGGATTATATCATACATCTCCACAGATGACACCTTTATCATTTCATTTCCACCCTGTAAGCATGCTCTTCCCATATCAAAAAGCACATCCATAGTATCTACAAATGACACCTCATCAAGCACCCCTGAAATAAACTCATTCTTCCCCAAAAGACCACACTGCTCAAAACTTTTTTGTTCATTTTGTATATGTTTTCGCATGCCATGCTTCAAATCCTTGCTTTTTACAAAAACCAGTGACCCATAGCTGGAGAATCCCTAAAAATTTGCTGAAAAGCTATTTACATTGATTGAGTCCTGCGAGAACTCTTTTCCCCTTGTACCATTGGAATCCCGCTTTACAATGGCACCTGGCCAAAATCCCTCATCTCCCTGTAATTCATGAACTCTCTGTTTATCTTTGGGAGTGACTGTGCCCGAAGAGACTCACGATTCCTTTCATGGTTAATGCAAACTGTCAAAAACTGAACAGCTTTTTTGCCATCTTTACTCCTTATTCTTGCATATGCTGAACCATCATCCAAAACCTTTGTTTCCATCCTTACAGCTGTAATGTAGGGTTGTCCAAGGATAAGGAGATACGATGACATCTCCTGAACAAAGAAATTCTGATCATCCTTCACATCCCCTATAGTTACCCTTACATTTGGACATGCTGCATAAAGCTCTCCAGATGAGTTATTAGCTGCTTTAATCATCCACCCATGATCCACATCCATTGGCCACTTACATTTGTTGTAGAGATTTTTAGCCATAAGATTTATTTCAGACCCATGATCAATTAGAGCGACATATGGCTCTTCCAAATCACCTATCTTGACAAGGGTTTCAGTGGTTGCTCTTGCCCAATGGCTCCTGGAGTAATGACTCTTTGTAAGAACTTCTTTTTCATCATCCTCTTCCACAAAGCGCACTTGTCGTGCCCCATCAGCAGAGTGATTACATTCCACCACATTTTCTCTCTCTTCCTTTTTCTGTACCTGTACTCCATGAGTCTTGGAAGTGCTTGCCTCCCCTTGTGATGGAATAGATTCAATTATGGACTGCCTTTTTCTTCGTATAATATCAATTATCTCATCATGAAATTCTTTCTTTGCAATCCCCAAGACTTCCCCTAGTGTGAATTCCACCCTGCTGTTTAGAATCCTTTCTTCAAGTATCTTTTTGAGATCTGTTGCAACTTCAATATCAGATTGAAGCTTGTAGAGTGGACTTTTCCCTTTACCCTTCTCCTTCATTTTTGCTGGCACTTCTTCCATTGAAACATCCTGTGGAGGTCTGCTATGCTGTGGAGGCATATGTGATGGCCCAGGATCCTTCTTTTCACTTCCACGTGTAACTCTTTTTGATGGCCCTCCTTCCTCATTTTCCCTTTTACGCTTCTCCTCTACCTGTGCCTCATTATTTTGGCATTTGGCAATATAGGCATGAATGGATAAAGAATCCACAGGCTCCTCCCAGCCAGTCTCAAGACGTATACAATCACCTGCCTCATGCAAAGCTTGCTTTGACACTTTCTTTGACGCAATCAATTCCATTGTTGATGGCCAAAAATCCTCATTCTCATAATCCTCATCATTCTCAAATCCCTGCTTTAATTGACCAACCTTTAATCCATAGGTTGCTGCCTCAACCATAGAAATGGCATGACTAGCAGCCATATCCTCTACCAGCTTTTTCATCCCTCCTTTCCCAAAGTTTGTACTCAATGGAAGACCAGTCTCTGTAAGATGGATTTTCCCATCTTTGAAAAACACAAGTTGATTTTTAAGAGCTTCTTTATAGCTAGCACAATCCTTCTTTGCATGCTCTGGGTCATCACACCATATGCATCTATATGTAAACCCTTCTTTGCTTTGAGGCCTTTGCATAGAAGCCTGCCCCAATGGTAGACCTTTTTCTTCAATCCTGGACATCTTCAATTTTAAGTCACGCATACCCTTGATAAGCTCATCCATCGGCCCATCTATCTTTGGAATTATAGCAGCTGGTTTGGATAGATTCTCAGGGGTGACAGCAGTTATGGGGGTTGCAGAGCCCATCACCATTTTATCCCTCCTCCGCTGCCGCTTAGCTAACATAGTAACTGCATCCTCAACATCATTCCAATCACTCTTTAATCCCTGTTCTGTATCCTTATCCTCAAGGAGGATTTCCAATTTCTCCTGGAGATCTTTCCCAGCTGCTTGTAAGAAGAGCTCTGTCTTTTCTCTGTCCAAAGTTGCACGCTCTATCCTTGACAACTGGGTATAACGCTTCTCAAACTCTCTTAGCAATTCTGTTGGCAGAAATTCCCATTTTAGATTTTGTGACCCATTCCAAGAAAGTTCGTTTGGTCACTCGCTCAGAATCCTCCATAAAATATTCATCCTTTAAAGCAAGCTTGAACTCTTCCCAATTTCTGCCACCATGTGCTGTCTGCAATCCTTTTATGCGCTCTCTTATTTCAGGAACACATACCAGCTCGAAACTTCGAACCATGTCCTCCTCAGTCACCCTGTTTAGCTCCATCTCCTTTATATAATTGCGCAGGTACTTTGTAATGTCCTTCCCATCAAATTGATCCATCTTTTTCACAATTGATTGTAATGCTTTGGTCGTGGAAATTTGTCCTCTTTCAGCAGCTTGTTGTTGTTGCATGTACATGGTAAACATCTGAAACATCTGCATAACTCCGGGGTCAAAATGAACCCCCTGACCCTCAGAATTCTCAGCCATGGCTTCCCTGTATATCTCACCACACTCTCACCCTAGCAGTTTCACGTCGGGTTCACCAAAGATGTCGTGAAGTGTGCGGTACAGCCAGGAAAGTACGAGACTTCTAGCTGTGAGAGTGAATGTCAAATCTAGCAAGGAAACTCACGCACAAAATTTCCCAAGGAGTATTGAACATCACTATTTCCAATGACAAGTACATGTGTCGATTCACCTCAATACATCCTTGAATTCATCCTGATGATTGCACAAAATTGCATACCAAGTGTTTGTTCCTTTACTCACTGACTTCTTTCTTGAAATCCTTTGAACCATTCACATGTAGGCATAACAAGGCCTTCCAATTTTTCCAATATACATGTGGCCAGTTACATCCTTTACATCCCAGTGCCTTCAAAACCATTATGTCAAGATGCTCTTTTTCACCTGAAAACCTGCCTTAAAATTCTAACATCTCACAAGCAAAAGATAGCATTCGGCATAGCTTTAACATACTCGTAATTTCCAAAATTCTTTTGAGTAGAAAGTAAAGCCAATTACCCTCGACTTCAATGTATTTTTCACAAAATCTCCGAGCTCAAAATCCTTTAGCTTTTTCCCAAAATCTTTCTATACATTTCCAAATTCTTTTTGATATATGGGATATACGATTCTCTCAAATCGTATAGAGTGAGAGTAATTTTAAAAGAAATAAATAAAATCACTTAACTGAAGGTTTACGTGCATGGAATTTCTTGATTCATTTCACTAATCGCAAGCTGCACGTCGCCGACTGTTCGATGAAGGACATGAGAAAAAAAACGAAGAGTATCTCCTTCTATAGTACTCAGGATTTCCTCCAAATCTAACACCTACAAGGCACAAACAGTTTATGTATTCTTGAAATAAAAAAGACTGGTCGATTGGACACTGGTTCTCCTTCTCTGCAGATTTTTTCCTCACTAGTTCTCGCCGCCGTCTGCCTCCGGTCTTTTCCTCTTTTTCCCGCGGGGAAATCGTGCTTACACCACCCTTTTGCAGCTATTCATCCGGAATTTTCCCATTTAAAAAGCTGCGCTCGAATCTTCTTTGCCCATTATCTAGTAAATTCTAATAAAAAGAAATACATTTCTTTTTTTTTACTCCACGTATGCTGCCACCCACACTCTAATGCTTTCCATTGTTTTCCTTTTTAATGCCACACAATGTGCCCCTTAGTGTAATACTCCTAACCTTAGCATTAAGGTAAGGTGCTCAATGCAAGGTAGTTCATCTAATTTTCATTCCCCGGCATTCAATAAGTTCCTCGACACTGCAATGTCCATTGAATCTCCATTACTTTTGATGCCTTCGTAATTTATAAATCATCATATCGGCCATGTGATTTATAGAATCCCCAATTGTTCATTCAAGTATTTTCCCATGTCTTCATAAATGCATTCCTTTGTGCATTGGCATACCCTCATGTTTGCATTCCATAAGATTCACTGATTTGACCCAATCGATACCATTTAGCAGAACCATCACCCTCCACACTCATATACAAAAACTCCTAGATCTGGCTCAGCCTCAGCTTGTCTTATTGAACCTCATATACAATATGAACATATGTACATGGCATCATATAATGACTCGTCACGGCACTTAACCCATGCATCTGGATGTGTATTTGATGGCCTCACATGCACAGTTTCACACCATAGACGTGCCATGGCACGACAGCGCGAAGTGTGTGTGTGTGTGTGTGTGTGTGTAAACATGCTCTATGTGGTTGGCTAGTTCGGCAAAAAGAATTGAGGTTTAGGGAAGGTTTCACATGCAATGATAGTAATTGTGGGGAGGAGATGAGGAAAAAGGTGGTGGACCATTTGATAACTAACACCATCCTAGAAGTTTCTCAGTGCAATAGCTAAATGAAAGAGGAGATAATTGGATAGGGTGAGGCTTTGGCCATAAAAAGCATGGACACATTAAAATGACATTGTCCTTGTGGTTGAATCTTGCATGTGTCAGCTTGTGCTAACTCTTGAGTAACTATGTGTGTGTGTGTGTGTGTGTGTGTGTGTGTGGTATTACCCCCCCCAAAGAGAGAGAGAGAGAGAGAGATAGATAGATAGATAGAGAGAGAGAGAGAGAGAGAGAGAGAGAGAGTTGCTAGTTTGAATCCCCCTCCAGAGTGTCTATTTTGTGCATGCCACCACCTCAAAACTTATTTGCATTTTTTAAGTCACTTTCATGATTTATGTGTGTTGGGGGGAGGGAAAGAGGAGAGTGATGGATTGTAAAGTTTGATCACATAGGTAACACCGCATAGACTTTCAAGTTATTGATTAGTAGCTAGATAGCTAGTGATACTAGTTCTCACAGGAGGCAAGGTTTGATTCAAGGCCGTGTATGGAAATAGTTCCATGTCGCCATCTATGGATGATTTGGCCATAATGAGCTAATTATTGAGCTAGTGAGCTCCATGTCCTAGATAACATCAATGGACAAAAAGGCCACTATTGGGTGAATTTTTGACTGATAAAACAAACAAGTTGAAAACTTTGACATCTTGATCATAAATCATTTTTGTTCTATATAGTTAATTTGAGATTATTTTTAATTGAGTGCAGTACAACATACTACAAATATTTTTTGATGGATCTCATATCCTTATCAAACTTTAAATTAAGAGGGAAAGTCGATAGAAGGGGGCATGTAGCAAGAAAACATACTTTTGTACCTCGAATCAACATTGTCTCAATGTGACAGGTGACATTGTCCTTTGGAGGAGATTGAAAATGGGTATGTAGTGTGCATAATAGTATAACAAAGGCAAGGAATGGTGGTTCTAAAAGGAATATCATGAATACTACGGTTGAACCCTTAGCTGAGTGTAGACCTACAAGCAATCCTTCATGGGGATGTGGAGGGCTTGGAAACCATGACATCCACTACAAAACATGTTGGATGTACTCAATGCACCACCCTCATGCATGTACTACCAATGGTGCACAATGCTCAAAGTTGTAATGCCCCTTAATGATTGAGGAGAAGCCATGTGTGAGCACCGGACATTGGTTAGATCTTGGCTTGGAAGCCAAATGAGGGTATCATGTGACCATTTATGGTTTGAAGGTGACCTACATGGGCTTGGCCTATGGGTTAGGTGGGAGATAGCTTAGATAGCTACTGGGTGGCAACTTGAGCCTACACTGCATCAAGTTACGGGGCTGGTTTGGGGCCCAAGACAATCCCAGAGTGTCCTGAGAGATGCACAAAGAGCTAGTTGAAAGCTAGCACACTTCACTATAGTTTATTTTAGTGGTAATCACGTAGGCATGTTAAATATCCTTTTGAGAATATGGGTTGGATAGGAAAATCCGCCAGTCGACCACCTCGACATGATACCACTAAATATAGACATAGATCAAAGGCATCCATCAAAGAGTTCCAACGACTCATTCTTTCAAGCGAAGAAGTCCTTAGCATTTGTCTAGATCTCCATCTCAGCTCCATTTTTTAAGCACATGGGTGGACAACAACCATCAGCTGTATTTTGTTTACTAAATTTTTTTTATTTTCTATCTACTCTCACTGTGTACTTTACGCTTCCATTTCCAGATTTATTTTTGCTATGCTATTGTGTATTATTACATGGTATCACTGCCCAAGGTTGCTCTCCAAAGCACTTAGTACAAGAACACAAGTTTCAGAAGCAGTCTATGTAGAGTGATGGCATCAATAGGAGGTTCAGGAGGAGTCAGTAGCTCAAGTGGAGTTGCTGTAGCACCAACTTTGGTGTCGGATGTGGCACTGGTTGTTGCACCAGCTACGTAGCTCTTTCAATTCATCCATCAACCTTTATGGAAGGTAAACTAGATGGCACCAATTTGGAAATTCAAGGTTAGAACAACAAGCGACTTCTACAAGAGCTAATGGAGAATGTTCTAGGAATTGCCCAAAAATGCAACCAACCCCCAACCCTGCAAATCTAGGATTTGATGGTACCACCAAATGTAGATGACCTTTGTGCTTGGAAACATAGGAACACATATACTCTTTGTGCCCTGGCTACCAACGTCACTGATTTGGTGATGACCCTGATTCAAAACACTGCCAAGGAAAATGAGGCCTGGGATGTACTGAAGAATCAGTATGAGATGTAAAATTAAACCTGGATTCAAAATTTGAAGAATTAGCTTGCAGGCAGAGAGGTTTTTTGAAGGAGATATGGTGGAGGTTTTCATTACTCAGATCAAGAATCTGTCTGACTAGATGGCCCGTTGTTGGGATATCAAAGTCTAGCGAGTAGCTAGACTTTGATATCCCGACAAGAATCTGTCTGACTAGATGGCCCGTTGTTGGGATATCAAAGTCTAGCGAGTAGCTAGCTCAAAGGTGCATTCCGATTTGTTTGACAAAGTACAACGAATTGGTGCCCTAACTTTTGAGGACTTCTGTGTTATGATGACAGAAGAAGAGATGCGGCTTAGAAGCCATGAGGGGAGTAGCAGTGATGTTTCATTTTATGTCAATGCCAAGAATGGCAGAGGTGGATAGTCTGATGGTGGAGATAAGAAGAAGAAGAAGGGCAAGAAGGGAAGTTTCAGGGAGAGTGATTCTTCTTCAAGAAGAAGGGGCATGGCATTGCGGACAGTTGCCAAAAAGAAGGTAGATGAGAAGAACGACACCCAAAAGCTAGTCAAAGAAAAGAAATTAGTCAATAGCATCGAAGATGATCTAGAACTATTTGTGGCTATTGATGAGGTATCTTTCTCCGCTCAGGTGTCCACTAGTGAAGACATCTGGGTACTAGATAGTGGAGAAGTTTTGCCACATGAGCGATAAGAAGGACTGGTATAGTTCATTGCGACATCTGCTGCACCCATCACAGTGACGATCGGCAACAATGCAAAGTGCTCAGTGAGGGGTACATGTACTATATCATTTATTCTATATATTGGAGTTACCAAGAAGCTCCCAGATGTGTTGTATGTCCCACAAATCAAGATAAATTTACTATCTATTTTTGCTATAGCTGACCGTGGCCACCACAAGGTGATGTTCACCAAGGATGAGCAAAGATCCTTGACGAAGCTGGAAAGGTAGTCAGAAAAGGTGTGGGGAGGAACAACCAGTATGAGTTCAATGCTATTACAGCCACTACTGGAGTGGACACAAGCAAGTTTTGGCAGGAGAGGTTTGGCCACATTGGCGTTGCAGTGTTGAAGGAGATGCAAAAGTTAGGGATGGTGGCACATTTGCCTACACTTTGAGAGATGCAAGAACTATGTGAGGCTTGTATGATGGGCAAGCAACAAAGGAAGGCATTTCCACAAGTAAGCAACAATTGAGCCAAGTCTCCTCTATAGCTGGTACATGCGGACTTGTGTGATAAGATGCCTACAATTGCTTTAAGTGGATCTTCCTACTTTCTTTTGTTAGTCATAGTAATTGTAGCAAGAGGATTTAGGTGTATTTTCTTCACAAAAAGCCTAAAGCTTTTGGCAAGTTCAAACAATGGCTAGAGCCCATGCTGAATGAGTCAAGGAACAAGGTAAAGAAGTTCCGCACCGATTGAGGAGGAGAGTTCACATCTCGATGGCTTTGCAAGGCGAAGGGCATTAAGCATCAACTCAAAATGGTGCATACCCTATGTAGCAAAATGGCATTGCTGAATGACAAAATCTGACCATCATGGATATGGCAAGGTGCATGTTAAAGGTAGAAAGGGTTTCCCAACTCATTCTGGGCCGAGGCTATCAACAGAGCTAGCTACATCCTCAATTGAAGGTACATCAAGGCGATGCAGGGGAAGACTCCTATGCAGGTGGTCTCTCGTAAAAACCTTTTGTTGCTCATTTTTGGACATTTGGGTGTGATGTGAATATCCTAGATGCCAGAAGGAACAAGCTGTAGGCCAAGAGTAAGAAGTGTAGTTTCTTAGGTTAAAGTCAATAATCCAAGGCATATCAAGTATATGACCCAAAGGACAAGAAGATTGTATGGAGTCACGATGTGGTGTTCAAGGAGCAACCACATGCGGTGGAGGAGGAAGCTCCAACCACTATTTCACCAATAAAATAGGAAACCCACCCATCATGACCCAGCACCAAGGGCAATCCCTACTCTCAAGGAGTAGGAAGCATCATCCTTAGATGATGAAGGGGAATAGCAACAAATAAGCTTGCTGCCACCACATCGGCCAAGCCATTGCCACATTGGATGAGGCAACTATATGATGAAAGAAATCTAGAACTTGTGGCTATAGTGCTAGATGCAGATGGGCCAATGCACTCTCAAATAATAGAGGCAAGGACGAGCTTCTATTGACATAGTGAATATGGCCTTAATGGTTGAGATTATGTAAGTGAAGGAGCTAGCTGGTTTGGATGCAATGACACATCTAGATTAGAGAGCAGTGATATAATCTAAGTATAAAAAGATCATGAAGAATGCGACTTGGAAATTAATGGATATGCCTTTTAAGAGGAAGTTAATTGGAAAAAAGTGGTTCAATCTGGCTGACAAATAGATCATCTTTTAGAAGTAGGTTGCTAACCCTTAGTTTCCTAGTAGGAAACTTATTTAGCTTAGCTTCTTCCCAACCCATTATATGCCATCCCCATTTGAGGGGCATGTGATCAAACAATGCAATACTGGAATCCACAGACATTCTAAGAGTATGAGGTACCCACACAGCTTGTTGGCTAAAGAAAACCCTATCTAATATGGAAGATGACCCAAAGTATTACAAGCTAAAATAGGCGTGCCCAGGATCTGAGTCCCATTCACCCATTTCCCATCCATCCCTTAGGCCTAATCTCCCTCTCAGCCCTTCCCACTTCATCTTCTCTTGTCCCATCAAAACGGTGCTCCCCCCACATCTATCCCTTTGTTTCTCAACCATATAGAAGTCCCCCATAAATATATAGTGCCCTTGAAAATTTAAATTAGTTATCCATTCCCACATCCCATTCCTCACCTTATGATTATGATCCCCATAGGTATTAATTATCCAAATCCTCTCCCCTTTCAAAACTATTTCCACAACCAAAATTCTCCCATTAGGATGATTAGCTATGATGCTAGGATTTAAACAACTTTTAACAATGGTCATGACTCCACTAAACCCTCCATTCACACTCCCATACATTACAACCCAATCCTTAAACCTATCCTTTCTCAAAATTTTAGGCCCACATAAATTATGTTCCTGAATGGCCAATATGGACAAATCCCATTCCTTGACTAAACCCCAAAAGGCAATGCTCTTCTTTTTATCCTTGATCCTCTTAACATTCCACATACAACCAATAACTCTAATAGTAGAACTCATGATAATGCAGTTTCAAGCACCATCTCTACCTCCTCCCCACTCCCCCCTTGATCCCCTTCTTTCTATATTTCTTTCCAAGCTTCATCCACTTGCCAATTGATTTTTTAAACCGATGAGGTCCAACTATTCTCCTCCCCTAGCAGATTAAATGGGTTTGAATATACCAATGGGCTTAGGCTATCAAAATATCTACTACCCTGCTTAGTCCCAACCCCACTTTTATTCACATACCTTCTAACCTCCTCCTTGGCTTGCCTTGCAATCATTTTCTCTTTCACCTTCCTCCAACTTCCCTCTCCTGTGCAGAGTCCCCATCATTCCCCATAATCCCTTTTCCTTTATCCTCTTCCCCACTATCTCTACAGACCTCCTTTTCAGTGGTCTTATTCTCTACCCCAGTCTCATGTTTGTCCTCATTTTCACCCTTAGATTTAGATTGAGCCCCCTTTACATAGTTTCTAGCTATATGTAAAGAGAATGTGGGGGAGAGGGAGAGCTTTAAACCCTAGCAACCAAACACACACACACACACACACAAGAGAGAGCAAGACACAAGAGAGAGATGGATAGATGAATTTTCTTCTATCTTCTTCTTCTCTACTCAACCAACATAACATAAAGATAAGAGTACACACTCTATGGGTTAGTACTCAACTACTGCAACATACAAGGGTCGGCGGTCCATAATGTGAACCCGACTAAATGAGTTGGGGCTATAACTATGCCAGTCTCTCTAGTAATCCAAAATGGCTGTCACACAACCTGTCATCCCACTGGCCACATATCACCCATAATCTCACCAACCATGCCAGTGGTGTAGATGCGGAAGCTATCACCCAGGCAGGTCATCAATGTCCGCCATAGCACTAGTTGAGCTCCTCCTTGAGCTCAACTCCACACACTGCACTCCAAGTAAGCTCCTAAACCTGTGGAGCTTCTCTGTGCCTAATGCCTTCGTGAAGATGTCAGCCACCTGATCCTCTGTGCTGGCATATATCGGATCTACATCTCCTGCTAGAACCTTCTCCCTCACAAAGTGATAATGCACCTTAATGTGCTTTGTTTAGCATGATATAATGGGTTACTGGCCAATTGTATGCTACTCATGTTGTCACAATATATGATAACTGCCCTATCCACGGGCTCTCCCATGTCACCAAGTAGCTTCTGAAACCAAGCTACCTCATAAGCTGCCTAGCAGCACCCCTGTACTCTGCCTTTGTGCTCGACAAGGCAATTGTTAGCTGCTTCTTACTGCTCCAACTCACAGCAGTACTCCCAAATGAGAACATAAAACCACTGGTAGATCTCCTGTCTGCACTACTACCAGCCCAATTAGCATCTGTATACCCATGCAACTGTATCTCTATACTAGCCTCATAGAAAAGTCCATAATCAACTGTGGACTTTATGTACCTGAGGATCCATCTAGCCGCATCCAAGTGTGGTTTCCTAGGGGCCTACATAAACTGACTCACAAGTCCAACATTATAGCTCAAGTTTGGCCTTGTAATGGTCATGTAAATCAAACTACCCACTATGCGCCTATATGTAGTGGGGTTCTCCAAACGCTCATCTGTATCTGCGAAAAGCTTTGTGTTCTGCTCTAATGGCATTGAAATATGCTTACAGCATGTCATACCATACTTGGACAACAAGTCCAAGCCATACTACCTCTGCAATAGCAAAATGCCATGAGGTGATCTCACCATCTCTATGCCCAAGAAATATCGAGGCTCACCCAAATCCTTTATCTCAAACTTCTACTTCAAAAGCATCCTGACATCATGTATGTCTGCATCACTATCATGATAATCAAGTCATCCACATAGATGACTAATAGCATGATCCCTCTATCTGTCTTTTTCACATATAGTGAAAAATCTACATTTGATATCTGAAATCCAATGGTAACAAGATATTCCCCGATCTTGTTTGACCATGCTCTAGGTGCCTGCTTCAAGCCATATAAGGCTTTGCGTAACCTGCACACAAAATCTTGATGTGCATCACTCTCATAACCCGGTGGTTGCATCATGTACACTTCTTCTTGTAAATCACCATGCAAGAAAGCATTCTTTACATCCAGTTGATGTAAAGACCAACCTTTCGCTGCAGCCATAGCAATGAGAGCTCACGGTTGCCATTCTTGCAATCGGGTTGAATGTCTCCTCATAGTCTATGCCATAAGTCTGTGCATAGCCCTTGGCAACCAATCTTGCCTTCTACCTGCTCACGGTTGCCATTCTTGCAATCGGGTTGAATGTCTCCTCATAGTCTATGCCATAAGTCTGTGCATAGCCCTTGGTAACCAATCTTGCCTTCTACCTGCTCACTAAACCATCAGCATTGTGCTTGACTTTATACACCCACTTACATCCAATGCCTTCTTTTCCTTAGGCAAAGGCACTAACTCCCATGTTGCATTTGCATCCACCACCTAATGATGGGCTGTATATCCATCATATCTCAACCTGTCAACAGGGTATCTAACTCTCGTAGACTTGCGTACACCTGGATCACTGCCAGGTGTCCTCAAAACAGCCCTCGTTCTCCTTATACCAGGAGTAACCACCCACAAACGGAATGCCAAGCTCCTCATCAAGGCTCTGCTCAAAGCCACTAGAGTCACCATCCACATATGAGTGACCTGTTGACAGATCAGGCACAAAAGGTTGATCTACCTTTTCCTTCCCTTTTCGTGATACATGTGTACCTGCATCATTCCTCAACCTACCTGACCATGGGCTAACATTGGATCCACTGCTTGAGGACTCCCCAGGTCCACTCAGCACTTGTGATTGCTACTCTACATGTGGTGCAACATCAACACTTCTTACATTTACATCTTCTATTTTCTTCACTACTGGTGCATACCAGCTACTCATCTCATCGAAGACAACATCTCTGCTTACTCGCATCTCACAAGTGGTAGGGTTATAGCATCGATAACCTTTTTGCTCCATAGCATAACTAATGAAGATGCATTTCTCTACCTTTGGATCCAACTTTGTTCTCACTTCATCAGGAACATGTACATATGCAATACACCCAAACACTTTCAAGTGAGACACATCCGGTCTTATGCCTGTAAACTTCTATTCAGGAGTCATACCATGAACAGCTACAATGGGTGTCCTGTTGATAATGTACATAGCAATTGCTACTACTTCTGCCTAAAAGTAATGTGGCATATTCTTTTCAACCATCAAGGCACGTGCCACTTCTGCAATGTGCCTATTTTTCCTTTTTGCAACACCATTATGTTGCGGAGTGTACTTGCACGTAAACTGCCTCTTGATTCTCTGCTTTCTTAGGAAATCGTTGAAATCATTGGAGAAATGTTCTCCCCCACCAAATGATCTTAGGCATTTTATTTGCATGCCTTTTTCCTTCTCGACCAAGGATTTAAATCTCTGAAAGTGAGCAAACACCTCACTTTTCTCCTTCATGAAATAAACCCACACTTTCCTAGTGTGGTCATCAATGAATGTAACATAGTACTTGCAACCTGCAATTGTTGCAGTCTTGGTCGGTCCCATACATCTGAATGTATGACATCCAATGGCGTTGCACTGACATGCTTTTGATGTGGGAAATCATGTTTGGCTTGCTTACTAAGTTGGCATGCTTCACATACCTTATGCATACCGTCAACCTTAAACTTTAGCAAACCTGCAACAATATTTTGGGCCTGCATAGACTTTAATCGATGTACATTCACATGACCAATGCGCTTGTGCCATATGTCAATATGTGCAGTGACACATGTTCCATGCGCAAACAAGGCTACCTTTATCTCGGGCATGTTCACATCCAAAGTAAACATTCTGCCATTTCTGTTACCCTTTGCAACCAAGCGACACTTATTTTTTGAAGTCTTGCACAAAACATCCTTGAGGATTAAACCTTACTTGTTGCAGACCCTGCTCAACCATCTGCCCAACAGAAACCAGGTTTTTTGTAATATGTAGAACATGAAGTATATCAGCCAAGTACTTCATTTTGCCATCCTGCATAGACAATGGCACTTCACCAACATACACAATGGGATGCGCAGTATCATCACCTGTTTCCACATAACCTGGTTTTTTCATTTTCTGCATATCTCTAAACCACTCAGCATGACTGGTCATGTGGTTAGAGGTGCCAGAATCCACATACCATATATCTTGAAATCGTGACACATCTCCTGTTATAGAACTAAGCATGTGTTGCATCACAAACAACTGTTCACTTCTGTCATACCTCCATGTTTGCTAGATGATGCATAATTGCCTTGCTGCAACTTCCCACTTTTAATGTCATTCTACTTTTGGTAGCAGTCCTTTGCCATGTGTCCTGGTTTGCCACAATAATAGCACTCTATACTATTTGCATTTTGATTTCTTTACTAACCACCTCGGCCTCTTTGGCTCCCCCTGCCTCTAGACTGGGCTCTTCCACTTGTGTATGATTGCTATTATGAATCATTGGACTGTTGTTGTCCAGAATTTTGATTTCCTTGTCGGCCACCGCCTTGGCCTCGACCACGGCCTCTACTTGAATTAGAGTAGAAGGCCTGTTCCGATGTGTTCTTGCTTTGTGAAGAAGAGTCCTCACCTAAAGCCTTTTCTTCCATGATTAGCATAGATATCAAGTCTCGAAAGTTGGGAATATTTTCCCTAACTGCAATGGAGGTCTTGAATGGCTTGTACTCTTTGCCAAGCCTATTCAAACATACACTCACCAAATCATCATCCTCCACTGATACATTAATAGACCCAAGGGATTCAACAATGCCCTTGATCTTTAAGGCATATTCATTGATGGATGTGCTTTTCTTTTCTGCACTATGTAACTCTTGCTTTAACTACAACTTCCTTGCCTTTGTGTTAGTCTAGAACATCTGAACCAGATTCTGCCATGTAATTGCTAGTGTTTGCATCCTGTATGTGTCCTATGATAGTGTCTGTGACACTAATTGAAAGCCAGTAAAGGACTTTTCTTGCACCTTGATTCCAATCCTTGAATGCCTTTATATCTGTAAGAGTGGCATTCTCCTCAAATAACTCTGGAGACTCCTCATTGTCTCCTTCTACATAATCCCAAAAGCCTCTACCCATTAGGAAATTGATCATTCTTCTGAACTTCCAGGCATGGAAGTTATTCTTATCCAGATTCTCACTAACAATCTGATTAATTCCGTCAGACATGTTTTCCTGCAGCAATCAAATAACCTGCAGATAGACAACTTCTGTATATGCAACCTATAATACAACAGTATCTTCTGTAACTGTTGTAGTAGCGGTACTTCAGCACAACTTGTGTGTCACCAAATGTGACCAGAGTACATGTACATACACCCAATATCAACAATACATGCGCAAACCCTATCTGCACTTCCAAAATGCACTGCTGCATTGCAATAACCAGATTTCGAGCAGAAACAGTTCTCTACCGGAACTTCCAGAAAACTGCCAAAAATACCTTGCAACGACGAAAAATAGGGCCCGTAACGAGCTCGAAACGCTATAGTATACTTGCCTTGTAGCTCCACTCCCGCGAAGACAGCTCCTCAATTAGAGATGTGTAGCTCTCAGAGCTATTGAGGGGGTGTTGCACCTAAACTAAGAAGGGGAAAGAGATGATGGTGCTCTTACCCGTGTAGTACCGCTTCCTTCCTTCCTTGTTCTTGCCTATTGCTTGCCTCCTTAGCTCTCACACGAACCAGGCTCTGATACCATAAAGATAATGCGGGGGAGAGGGAGAGCTTCAAACTCTAGCAAGCAAACACACACACAAGAGAGAGCAAGACACAAGAGAGAGATGGATAACTGAATTTTCTTCTATCTTCTTCTTCTCTACTCAACCAACATAACATAAAGATAAGAGAACACACTATATGGGTTAGTACTCGACTACTGCAACATATAAGGGTCAGTCCATGATGTGAACCTGACTAAATGAGCTAGCGCTATAACTATGCCAGTCTCTAGTAATCCAAAATGCTGTCACATAGCCAGTTATCCCACTGGCCGCATATCACCTATAATCGCACCAACCATGCTAGTGGTGTAGATGTGGAAGCTATCACCCAGGCGGGTCATCAATGTCTGCCGTAGCACTAGTTGAGCTCGATATCTCAACAATATGCCCAAACCCACCACATCTAAAGCATGCTTCAGGAAAAGGCCAGAACTTCAAGATTAATTCCATTTTGCCTAAATCGACTTCAATAGACTTGGGCATCTCTATGGTTATGTTCCATGAAATGCATACACTGTTAGTGTGACGATTTTCCACATCATCTTTTGGCAGATATAAAATCGGTCCAATTGCACTGGCAGTCTCACTCAGCGCTGGATGAAGCCAAGGAGGTAGGCCCACCACCTCAACCCATACGGGACAAGCTTCAGAAAGGCTTTTATTAACATAGAAAAAAGGATCGAATGGGATAGCATGCATCAGCCTATGATCCATAAATAGAGGTGCGCTAGCAAAGAACTCTAAAACAGCCTGAGCTTTGGTAAATAGAATATTAAAGAAGCCTTTACCTAGATAGAAGACTTGAGAGACAACCCTACCATGAAAAACATTATCTTGCAACCATCTAACAACAGCGGCTTTGGACGGAGGTCTACCAGAATAAAACATAATAGCACTACACAAAGAAAACAACCTGACTTGACTCCTCACCAACTCAGGTGAAACCTATAGGCATACCTTTCCGCTTTTGATTTGAGGCCTTTGAGCTTGGGCAATAATCCTATCTACTACTACCCTTTCCGGCGAAGTCTTCTTATTACGATCTCTTCCTTCGTCCTTTGTCTTGCGCGTTCTCTTCATCTCATCGGAGCCTTTGTTTCCCCAGCCCTCCCCCCAACCCCTCAACATCTTCCTCTAGACGTTGCGTCCACTGCACTCCATGCATGCAATCCGTCACCCCCCACAAGGTACGGAGGCATGCACTGACACATGTGAGGCAAAGCCCCACTCGCCCACGATCGTCGCTGCACACTCACCCAACTTAACTCACTCTTAACTACCTAATCTCACTACTCGAAGCCTCACAAGAAAAATAGTGTATATCCACTTACTTGCCTTCTCAAAGAAAAGTAAGTGCTTTAGGAGATCCCACATGAATATATATGGCAAGCATGGTGTGTTCATATATAGATTGCCAAGTTGAAGATCATGAGGCTCATAATGAGCTTCAAATATAAGTCATATCTCTACTCTCCCCAAGAGAAAGAGTATGCATGCAAGAATAGTCTTGCCAGTGACTAGTTTATACAACTTCCACAGCGTCCACTTCCACTAAGTAGACCTTGAAAAGTTACCCATTAGATAATGGAAGTGGATAGCGGAAAGTGAAGTTGGCAGTCATCGCTGCGACGGGGTTCTGAGCTCGCCTTCATCATCACCCCTGCTCTTGCTTTACCGGCCATGGCAGCAACATTAACAATACCAACGGCTACCTCATTGCAGAAGCCGCCTCTTCTGGCATCCGCATCCTCATCGTCATCCTCATTACCATTGCCGCCGCCACCACCACCATCATCGTCATCATCACGTACCTCTCTCAGGTGGAGACCGTGTTGTGAAAACCCTATTTTGTCACGCATTTCATTGACGTTTACCCCTAACGGAAACAAGCCCCCTAGAGCAAGAAACAGGAGACAGATTGCTAGGGCGTTCGACACGGATACTACCACACCTGATGCAGACGTAACATCTGGTCTGGCGGTGTACAAGCCTTCCTCCTATAATGTTCTGATAGCAGGTAACATGTGAGACGTGTCTCTGGAGATCAATTGAAGAATTAGACTTTGTCGAATTCAGGTGTTTCGACCTTTTGCAGATGCCGTAAAAGCACTTTCTTGTGCGCTTGATGATAACAAGCGGAGGCTCGAAATAGAGTTTCCGTACGTCTGTTGCCCTCTTTGCATATTGATATCAGTCATCCTAGTGGATGGCCATATCTAAGTGTGGCTCATCGTTCATCAAATTTTTGCTTGCATGAATGTTACCATCTGTCTATGCTTAACATGTGTTTTGACTCCTTGTTTGCCTGCATGGTGAAATATGTGGGATACACGAACATCACTCCAGCCCGTTGCCTAGCAGCATATCCGGATACAAGGTTGATTGTTTTTTCTACACTATTTCGATAGCTTTTATTTACATGCATTCCCTTACATATAATATCTATTGATGAATGTGCTGAGACTGGAAAGGTATTAATGTTTTCTGCATCATGCAGGGTTCATCGGATGAGTTCATTGATGCCAACATTCAGCTGGTTCTAGCACTTATACGTAAACTGTATGAAATACGTGGCATTGCTTGTCGTGTTGTAAGTAATCCTCACAAACACCTAAATGTGTACCTATCTTTGGGCTGTATTCAATTGTTTACTCCTATGGGTTATGTATGGCACCTGGCTCTGTTGAAGCAATCATAGAAACACACCATTTTATCAGTGTGTTTACATGTCTACAGGAGGACTTTCGTGTGTATGTTCAAGTGTTTTATCATTGTTTCTGATCTTTTAGGAGCTTCTTATAAAATTTTTAGGTGCACACATGGTATTTTCTGTGTTTAATTGATTTTGTTTCGCTGTGAGTATTGTTGACAGGTGTTCCCTGATAAACCAGAGAAGCGAAGAGCTTCAAGAGTTTTCAAGTCAGCACTCGAACTGGTAAATGTTCATATTCTATGTAAGAGATGCAATTATGGGTAAAAAGCTAATAAATAAAGCAAGGGTCGATAATAGCGGGTTATTGTGACGTTGGGGGCACTTATTAGTCGATTGTCGATGCCGGACTCATCGAATGAGTCAAAGTAGCCTGGCCACCAATCTCATACACCTGGAGGGAAGTGAACGTGAAACTGTCATTCTGAGACCACGCACAAACATGCGCTCTCGTACTATAGACCCTGGCTCACACCCTTGCAGAGACTGTGGCTCGAGCATTCCTGGTACGAGTACACAGACAGGTACAGGTACACAAACGTGTACAAGTACACGAACAGGTACTGTTATGTGGTTTCCAATAGCAGGTACACTTGGTGGTGGTTCACATCACGTATATTTGTTACTGTAGATATAGGATGATATTCAGCAGGTACAAGTAGGTGTCAACTGGTACGAGTACCAGTAGATACTGTTGCAAGTTCTACAGGTACTACTGTAAGCACAGCAACTGTTTCAGCAAGTGCAGATGCAAGTACAACAGTTACAGCTGACAGTAAGGGTGGTACAGCACATTTGAGAGCAAGTACAGAAGGTTTTGCAGGTACAACATATGCAACAGCTGGTACAACAAAAACAGCTGCAGGTACCACTACTGTTACAAAAGGTACAGCCGGTTCAACAACTGGTACGGAAAGTACAGCAGATAACTGTAGTGCTCTACGGCAGCTTTAGTCAGCCCACAGCAGTAGGAACAGCAGCATGTGCAGGTACGACAGAGGTAAACAGTATGGCATTGTGCGAGAGGTACACCATGGCAGTAAGAGGGCTGTACGGCTGCAGTACGGCAACAAGAACAGGGTGGGCAGCTGTACGGCAGCAAACAAGTGCTCTTGGGTGATGGTTGACCTGTAGATTAGAGAGAGAGACAATGCACCAACTTCTAAACGTGAGAGAGAGAGCAGCAATCATGGAAGGGTGGTGGAAGAGGTGGAAAGGGGGTCCATTCACCTTGTGCCATGTGGCATAGACCACCAACTTTAATGGTGGCAACTCCTTTTAGTGCCCACACACTAATGTGTGTTTACATGGTCAAAAGGGTGCCCAACCTATGTAGCTCATGCCTAACATGTCCCTAGAGTAGGGCTCGCAATAGGGTCACAACGTATGACAAATAATCCTAAAAAGAAATTAAATTCGTATAAGTATAACATTGATGATGAGCCAGTGTGTCACATGGCACCTCAGTGCATGGGTGCATGTGACATTATGATTGAACACAGGCTCTATTCAATTCTGAACATGGGAAATCTTGTGTGGTATATTATACATTGAGCACATGATAGGTATGTAGAGGACTTCTCTTACATAGTTGCTTTGTCTCACATGAATGGATGTGCGTAAGGTGGGAGAGTTCGTACAACTTGTTACCCAATCATGAGTTGTTCTTTTGTGAAGGGGGTGATGAGGTGTGGATGAAAAATTTATGAAACTTGTTTCCACAAAGTGAGCTAGTGCTTGCCAACAACCAATGTAGGGTGCCATTTGGTATGATAGCTAAGTTGTGATGTGGATCCATGCTAGGGTTGTTCGGGTAGAACTTGTTGCACTATGAGGAGACTTACTCGCCGCAAAAGGCGGGCCTTAGCAGAGATACAGGAGCTAGAGATCTTCCATTTCTTCATGAGTAGAGATAGCCCTATCTCATGGCGGCACTTCAGAGAGCCCTGGACACCGACACCCATTCCAAACCCACAAACATGGCACACATATGCAGAGGGCCTATACCACGCCCCACAGCAGCCACCTATACCTCAGCCACAGGAGCCTTGACCTACCACAGCTAGCTTCTTTACCCACTCGATGGTAAAGGAAGCTATCCGCTGCCTACAGCATGGACGAGCCGCCGACCATATGGGCCTACAGGGTGAGCATCTCATATATGCAGTAGATTCTTTGGCTTCTTTTCTTGCACGACGATGCACACCATTGTGCCGATCCACAAAATAGGGGATATGTAAACCGGCCTTGACGGGCGGTGAAACAAACACTCGCACATAAAACACTTCAACACCATTGAGGACCTAGAAAAGGAAAACAAACAGGGGGGGCTAGAGTGCTCCTACAAATAGTACACGGACACCGATTGGCCCCAAATCGCAGTGGCGCCCCTTGCGGTATTTCTTTAATTGATTTTAAGAGCTTTGATTACAATATAAGGCTGGTAATTCAGTCGTCATAGTAGAACTCCTGAAGCCTGCAAAGAACCTGCATCATGGCTTTTTGTCCACTCGGCATCCACAAACAAAATCCAGCTATTTTTCACATCGAAAGACTCTCACACATTGAGTCTGCATACAGAAGCTTTCTCCCATGATCAAGGCTGCCACAACCATCCATAGCCTCTCACACTATGAATAGCATCACACCCTGACACATCCAGTGCTTTTGCATCACAACACAGACTCCCAAACTGTCTCTCAAAAGAGAACTCGTATCACAGCACAGCATACCATACAGTTGACACACCTGTACCAACCCTCTCTACCTTCCAAGGGTACTATCCATCTCTGTCATGGATTCCCTGTCCCCTGTCCAATCAGTAGCAAGGCTGTACCAAACATGTGTCCATTCCTGTACCCTCTGCCTGCATGTGACCTATCTCCTGGAGAAACCCAAAAACATTATTTCCTTGAGAAACCTACGACCTGTTTCCACATGAAACCCTTAGGCCAGTTTCCCTTTGAAACTTCTGTCCTGTTTCCATACATCTAGTTATCTGTTCCCTCATGAAACATCTGGCAACATAGAGATGCCCATAACTGTAGGTCCCACTGTTCCTTTCTAGCAGGAAGAAAACAATCTGCTCCATGAGCACACAGCCATGCGAGCTTGCATCACTCCCATGCCAAGAAACATAACCAAATGACCTTGTACTTGCAGCCAAAAACCCAAGCACATAGCTGAATTTGCAGCCAAACAAAAACAGCCCATAAACTGTCCCAAAAGAGTCCCGAACCAAAGCATAGAGAAGCTAAAAGTTCCATCAGTTGAACGCCATCGACATGATGTCTATGTTCATGAAAAAACCAGCCCCTCGTTCACCTTAATGTCCTGAGAAACCAGCCCCTGTCTACTTTTCAGCATAGGAAGAGAGAGAGAAAGAGAGAAAGAGAAAGCGGTACTGGC
The DNA here is from genome assembly GCF_041138505.1 of Cibotium barometz. NCBI lineage: Eukaryota > Viridiplantae > Streptophyta > Polypodiopsida > Cyatheales > Cibotiaceae > Cibotium > Cibotium barometz. Next base: position 58,877,393 of record NC_141063.1, on the reverse strand, counting down.
TGTCCCCACATGTACGCCCTTGTTTCTCCTGCAGTCCCCTCTTTCCAAGAGAGCATCTCATGCCCTGATTACCTGCGCAGCTTTTCACTAGGAAGGGGGAGAGTCCCACGCTCAGATCAGCCACTGCCCAACTGTCCTCTCTTCCACGCTGCCGACTTGTACCTGCAGTTCATGCCTGTGTCCAACTCTGCCTGTATGGACAGCAGCGCAGCCAGCCAGCCAATCTGCAGTCCAGTCCACTTGTTGGCATGGGAAAGAGAGAGGGCACACCCAGTTCTGTGCGCCTGTAGTCCTGCAGCCGCCTGCAAGAAACGCAGCCCTGCAGCCCCTGCCTGTATGCGCCTCTTTTTCAGAAAACTCTCCACGCACAGCAGCCCGTATGCGCCTGTTTTCTGTCCTGTCCGTACAATCGTACAGACCTGCATGGATACTCCTGTGCGCAGCCAGCATGCAGTCCACCTACTCCCCCATGAAAAGCACATGCGCCTCTTCAAGAGATAGGCGCCCCTTTTGCCTGGCAGCCCCTCTTTTTCCCAAAAAGCACAAGTGGCCCCAAAATAGCATAAGGGCCACGTTTTTCTTTAATGAAGGGCTTTTTAATAATTTCAAAGGTTTTTAAACCTTTGTCCCCTCCAAAATCCTTTGTCCCCATGGGTTATGAGAGACTTTAATCACTTGGTCCCCTTCACACTTGGGGTTATCCACACATGGGCTCCCATTTTCACTCCCACCTGATGCCATTCACACTGTCCACCATGTCCCCGTGCACACCTGCATCTTGTTCAGAGAAAAACACAGGGTCGTGACAGGATATGCTTGATCCGAGCAACTACAGGACGGTTAGGGTTGGCCACGTGTTGGCCAAACTCTATGGTGCAGTGTTGGAGCAAGAGCTTAGCTTATATGCTGAGCGAGCAGGTTTACGCTCATCAGGGCAGGCAGGCTTCAGGAGAGCTTTCTCTACCACTGACCATGTATTCACTTTGAGATGTATGATTGATCAGGCCAGAATGAGGAAGAGAAAGCTCTATTGCTGCTTTGTGGATTTCCGCAAGGCATTTGACACAGTACCACGAGAGAGGCTCTTTCAGCGCCTGCAGTCTCTTGGCATACCAATAGATATTACATGGGGCATCTATGCATTATATGAGCATTTTTTTGGGCGAGGCAGATGCCTAGGAGGTATGCCCGAGACTATTGCTAGCACCATTGGTGTGAAGCAAGGATGCCGACTTTCCCCCACGCTATTTGGGTTATACATTGATGAGGTGGCTGACTTCATTACACGGGGAGGCGGAGATGGAGTTGATCTAGCAGGTACCTCAGTACATATTATGCTTTATGCTGATGATATTGTATTAGTGTCTGAGTCTCCAGGAGGTCTACAGCAGCATCTACATGCACTCAATATGATTTCTGCACACAGAGTGGTCTTACTATGAACCTTGGGAAAACCAAGGTTATGGTCTTTCATACATGGAGACAGGTCATACATGTACCTAGGGGTTACCTTCTCTGCAGTAGCCAAGCGCTTCACCATGGGTTCAGCAGAGCCAGAGCCAGATTGACACGGCGATATGCAGCATTGGCTATGCTAGAGAGACAATGCCACCAGGCGCATTTTTAAGAGCCCCGGACGAAGGGGTGGCTATTTGACACATTAGTCACACCGGCACTGATGTATGGAGCAGCGGTATGGGCGCCAGGACTTGCTACCCATTGGTGGACACAGATAGAGAGACCACAGGTCCTCATGATGGCACGCATGATACTTAACAAACCGTCAGTACCTCATGACATTATCCGAGCGGAGTTTGCTGCGCCTCCTATGATGGTAGAGGCCATATTCCAGACTATATGCCTGCTAGACAGATTCAGAGAGATGCCACAGGACAGATTGTCATACAGAGCTTTTGAGGCATCTAGACAGCTGGCTGAGGCAGGAGACAGAGGATCATGGTATGCACAGGTCACACATTGGTTCTCATAGCATGGCCTAGACATGGATCATCTACCACCATTCCAGTATGACAGAGATGCACCACATATCCGTCTCTCTCATAGTGAGAGGAACAGAGTATTGAGACAGCACCTATGGCAGCTCTATACACGAGAGACATGGATATCACCTACACAGCCTCTTCCACCGAAGATGCTATACTACAGAGATCACTTCATGAGTATCACTGATGATGGATTTATAGAGAGGCCTAGATAGATTGAGGGCTTTTTACCACATGGCTCCCGAGTAGCTATTGGTCAGCTTAGAGTCTCATCACAACGATTGGAGATCGAGACTAGCAGAGCAGCACAGATCCCCTGAGAGAAGAGGGTATGCAGATTGTGCAGAGAGGAGGTGGAGAGTGAGAAGGAGAGGGTATGCAGATGCAGAGCATATACAGCCATGAGAGAGAGAGATCCCATTTTATTCAGAGAGCCACATTCCCTACGCCAGATCTTTGAGGCAGCAGACCAGCGCATACTAGGGAGATTCATTCTAGACATACAGCGTCACAGAGAGACATCATTACAGGCTCAGACAGCTCCAGAGGGGGGACGACAGACTCAGATTACCAAGCACATGTCTCTGGGCATGGCTCTGATGGGTCTGGCAGGGGCGGCTACCTTGGTGCTGTGTACAGGGATGTTGCATACTCGCCCCAAATCTCTGTGGAGGTAATGGCTGGTGATGGTGAATGCTCATAGAATAGTCTCCATGCCTTGCCTGAGTCCTGACTCATAAATAACCGATACAAATCCCTCTCTAACTGAGCAAGATAAGCCCTCTTCTTCCGTCGCACTAGGCGCCGGAAGGTAATCCGTGACTGTCTGTGAGTGGTAGAATGAGACTGGGCTGAGCCATAACATAGTCCACTGTACTAGCACCATGCCGATGTGGAAAACTAGTGAAACCGCCCGCTGTCGGGTATGTCTGTAGGCCATTCAGGATGGCCAATCCATGTGCAGTCCCCATGTCTATCAAATACCGCCCATACTCAGTGTGTTCCTCATCTTGTGATAGTCCAGATAGGCCCATATCCCTAACATCAAGCTCCCTCAGGTATCATAAAATACTGTCTGGTTATGGGCGGTCCTCGCATTGAAGTCCCCCAAGAGAATGATGTCACCATCCTTGGAGAACTCCCAAATGTCATCATCCAAAATAGAAAAGGCGGACTGCCTGCTAGGTGATGCATACACTGATGTACTAGGAGCAAAATAGCATATAGCAATGTAGAGATATCTGCTCATCTCTGCCCTCAGTCTAACCCACATGTACCTAGCCTGCTCATCTCTGCGGACTATATGTATCAGTGGCTGCAGCTCCTCTCTAAACAATACTGCCACTCCTCTTGGGCCCCGTCCTCTATGCTTTGAACGAGTCTCCTGTCTACAAGCTGTCTCCCATCGGTATCCACTAACATGTGGCATGGACTATCCAGGAGCCTGATGCGTCTCATAGTAGAAGATGATGTCCCTCCCAGAGAGAGAAAGAAAGAAAGAAAGATTTTATTAATGTCTTGCAAAAGACCGAACTCGGCCTATGAGACAAATCGGTGTACCTGTATGGGGTAACCTCTATCATCCCAACAAAATGAAAAAGTATTGAACTAAAAAGCTGAATATGGGTGTGCAATAAGTACAATGAGTGGTGAAGGGGATGGAGCTCTACTACTAGGAGAATGCAAAGCTATATGCATGGAGTATACAATCATGATATGCAACCTAGCTAGCTCCATCCTGTACCATACAGGGGGTATAAAATGGTATACATCAATGAAGGGGGTGTCCACAGCTCCCTGAAGAACATGCCTGGGTGTGCTCTGAAGCGAGCCAGTCGCTCCGCACCCTCTCTGTGAAACTGAGCTCTGATCTCTGTCATCTCTCTCTGGTATAGGCGTGGTGTCCGAAAGCCAGGTGTCCTCTGTCTCCTGCGGGCTCTGAGTGTCTCTGCTCTCTGGAGAGTAATTCCCTGCCGTGTAGGGGCTGGGAGTGGGATGGATCTCTGAAAAAATGTAGTAATGTGTGTCTGTCGTCCCCCCTCTGGAGCTGTCTGAGCTTGTAATGATGTCTCTCTGTGGCGCTGTATGTCTAGAATGAATCTCCCCATTATGCGCTGGTCTGCTGCCTCAAAGATCTGGCGTAGGGAATGTGGCTCTCTCAATAAAATGGGATCTCTCTCTCTGATGGCTGTATATGCTCTGCATCTGCATACATAATGCTCCTCACTCTCCACCTCCTCTCTGCACAATCTGCATACCCCAGGGGCTACCGGACAATAGCGAGAGAGAGAGAGAGAGAGAGAGAGAGAGAGAGAGAGAGAGAGAGAGAGAGAGAGAGAGAGAGAGAGGCGAAATGAACAGCAGAGAAGGCGTAGAGAGAGGGCGGGTGGGGACCGGACAGTAGCGAGAGAGAGAGGCGGGAGAGAGGCAAACAGTGAAGCGAAGAGAGAGAGAGGGCGGGTGGGGAAAGGGGGCGAAGAGAGAGAGGGCGAAGCGATTAGCAGAGAAGGCGCAGAGAGAGAAGTGAAGAGAGAGAGGGCGGGTGGGGACCGGACAGTAGCGAGAGAGAGAGGCGGAAGAGAGGCGAACAGTGAAGCCTTGAAAGCTCTTATACAAGCACCAAGGTGAAGCTGCCGTGAAGGGATCCTAGGCCAAGCCCCAAACGGCTACAACAAACGGGTTAAAAAAACGGGCAATTTTTTTTTTTAACAGGTTTGTTTGCAGTTGCACCGCACCGTACAGTATGGTACAAAACGTACGTTTCGTTTCGTACGTCAGCAGCGAAACGCTAGTCAGGCAAAAAATGTTTCGGCGTTGTTTCATTCCGGTTGTTTCCGTTCGTACCGTACTTTACGTGCGGTTGCTGCAGTACGCGTCCTGCAGACAACCATGCCTCCAAATTTGGGCGAAACGCCAACTTTTGTAGAGGTTTTGAATTTGTTTCGAAACGTTTTGGGGTAGAAACGTTTCACACGTTTCATTACTTCAAAACGCGTTTTTTTGTGACTATGTTCTAGAGCGAGATGTTGGATGACCTTGGTAAGGCCAAAGGTTAAGATTTTCCATGCTAAACGGAGATTTACTTGAAGAAAATATTTTTACATAGAATATATTCTTGAGAGCGGTATTTTTGACAGAGGGAATTGCCACATGGATACAAGATATGCAATGTGAAGGTGCCTTGGTACTAATAAATTGCTTAGGATTTAAGTAGGAGAGGAGAGAACTACATGCTTTATAATGTGATATGCACAATCATCATCAATCGATATTTTCTCCATTTGATAGGATAATGTGTTGGGTTTGGTTTTGCAGATGAGTGGCATTAGCTTTGGGTCTTTGGATGATGTCCCAGGTGGAGCAGGGAACAACTTCTTGAAAACATTGCGAAACGCTTTGGATTTTGATTTTGACAATGATGAGGAAGGTTTGCTCCTTGTAGTGAAAAGTCAACTTTATGTAGGGCAATTCTGTGAACAAGATAATCAGATTGCATGGTTCAACTTATCTTTTTAATGCATGGTTATTGTAAGTTGAATAGGGATCTTAAACATGTAGTACAACCATATGTTGGAACAAGTGAATAAGGAAAAATATTCTTTGTTTGTTTGAGGCTGAAGTTGGGGAGAAAGTTGATGATAATTTATGCATCCTTATGCTGGTTCCCCAAGAACCTGATCATAGTCATGGACCACTTTTGGATTCCCCTTGGCATTGTTTCACTTCCGCCCATTTTTTTTGGTTGCTATAAAAGTCCTTGCATACATACCTATATATACATACATACATATGTACGTACCAACATACATACACATGGTTGAATGCATGCATGTACGCATACACAAGGGCACGCATGTACACACACTTATGCATGTATATTTATGTACATACATGAATATTTATGTACATACATGAATACATATGTTTATATGTAATGCTACATGCGAACATGCACTAACTCCAAGGGCACTTTTGTCCTAGGGTTTTTTTCCCCTTGGACATTTGGTGTGAAAGGACACCTAGACTAGGTTTTATTTTTATCACTTGTACTTGTCACTTATCACTATTGTGTGAATATACATGCAAGTACTTCTCCCTATCTCTCTCTCTCTCAATCAATTTGTTTCCTCTGTGTGTGTGTGAGAAATGAAATGAAATGTTATATTAACATCTTCAAAAGGCCAAAGTGACCTATGAGACCAAAGTTACAACCATGTGACATGTGATACACTGTTTGGAAAAGAAAAGAAAGAACTGAAGGTAAGTATCTAGCCCTACAATACATCAGTAGGGAGCATCCGGAAGCAGCAACTAGGGAGAGTGGGAAGCTAATGCTACTAGTCAAAATGGGGTACATGAGTACATGGATACATGAATACATGAATATGGGGGAGTACAAAAGTGACAGTGAGTACAATAGTATACAGCTGGAGTGGTAATCATCCTAGGAGCTCTAGCATGGGTCTCTGCCGGATGGCCTGGATATCTGCCATAGTGAGATGCCTGGTCGGACGAGCCCAATGCCTCGCAATTATGCTCTGAATCCTCCGGTGTAGGCACCGTCTCCGGTGTGAGGATCCACGAGTCCTCGGGCGTTTGGATCTGCCCAACTAGATAGCTCTCTCAACTAGAGTCCCACGGGGTGCCCACTGCTGGGCTGTTGGTTGTGTGTCCTCCCGGGTAGTCCCTCTAAAGAAGTCAGTAATTTGTCTCTGTGTGGACTCCCTGCCAGTCGGGCGTCTGCTCTTGATAATGGACTCTCTGAGAGTGCGGATCTCCAGGAGATAAAAACCCAAGCATCGCTGATCACAATAGTCCATGACTCTAGTGAGTGGTCCAAATCCCTCTCTGAAAAGGCAATGGTAGCGCCCTCGAATCTCATAATATGCTGTGCAGCGAGCGACAGATGTAGTGCTCCTCCGTCTCTGGCTCTAACCAACAAATCTGACAAATCCTGTCCCCTGGAGGTATGCCTCTAAATCTGCCTGTCTCTATCTCTAAGTGATGTGAAGAGGGTAAACTGATTCTTACTCCGTAGAGCCAATAAAGGTGCGGATTTGCCCAATGGCGCACCTCAATCCATGAGAAAGATGGGTATCCATGTAGCTCGGTCTAAGTATAAAGCCATCCTGAGTGGTGCGGAGAAGATGGTCTCTATAGAAAGCCATCTTTGTCCCCAACTCCTGTGAGGGCTCTAGCCATGTCTTCCTAGTGTCTAACTGAATGAGGTCCTGTCTGATGACTACTAATCTCAGAATGTGTCAAGGTGAGAGAGGGTGCCTCCAGAGAGTACTGGAAGGGTGGAAGTCTGTCTAAACTAAACCCATGGAGCTCAAACCAGGATGCTATCTGCGCATACCAACATGAAGTGTCTCCCTCCATGGCTAGCTGATGAGAGGTCTCTAAAGCAAGTCGTGCATACCGGTGTCGGGGAAGCTCCCAGGTGCTATGAATGAAGGACACTGATCTGGCAAGAGCCTCGACTACGATCGGTGTTGCTCCCATCTCGGCTCTAATAATCTCATGGGGTACCGAGGCCTTAGCCCGAATCATCCCGGAGATCATGGACACAAGTGGTCTCTCCATCGATCTCCATCTATCGTATGTGCGTCCTGATGGACTGTGACGATCTAGGCTAGGCTTCCAGATCTGTACTCCATATAGCATAGCCGATGTGACCAGCGTGTCAAAAAGCCACAGCTTAGTGCGTGGCTCCTGAAACTGTACCTGTGAGCACATCCTCTCTAGACCTCCTAGTGCTGCATATCCTCTAGTCAATCTGGCCTCTACTGCCCCCCTCATGGAAAATGTGGGCCCAATGAACACCACTCCAAGATATGTGTATGAGTCAACATACTCCACTGTCTCCTGCCCATATGTGAAAGTAGGCGCTGATCTCCAGACCCACTGTGCTGTAGTGTTAAACAAGAGAGAGAGAGAAAGAAAGATATATTAAGTGTCTACTAAAGACCCAATGGGCCTATGAGACCAAAGTGATACAATAATGTCCATGGCATATCTCATCATGGAATGGAAAATAAAACAGAAAGAAAACATAAACATAGCCATCTCACTAGGGTGATACAAAACTGTCCATGGAAACTCATCATGGAATACTTAGAACACAGAAACATGAGAGAGTAGCATCAGCTCCGAGTAGATGGTATACCACTCTCCAAAATATCAAGCATGGGGCTAATGAGTATGGCGGAGAGGTCGGCCTCAGCTATGTCACGTGGAAAGGTAGCTCGATGGCGGTGTATCATGTCCTGGATTTGGAGCTGATGACGTGATCGTGGCCGACGGGGAAACCGAGGGCGTCGGGCACGCTGGAGTGCAGAGGCTCGGTCCGAGGTAACTTCTCTCGGGCGAGGTAGGTCTGGAGTGTTTCTACTTATTTTAGGGTTTTTGCTCAATCTGACCAAACCTTTCATGTAAGGTACACAACAGCACACCCCGAATCTGCTTGTGGAGTCAAAATCAGCAAACCCTAATTTCAAAATTGTGGGATGTGCTCGTATAGCTTTACGACCAAACCTTTTTTTCTTGTTTGCTCCCCTGTGTACATCACCTCTGCAAAATTTGAACCTGTTTGGAGGTGATCATACAGTGTTGATGTGGCATTTTGTACCTGCCCACACAAAATTGAAGGTGTGAAAGTTACCACAATTAAGTTTTCTGATTTGGGTGTGTTCTTGAGCTTCCCAACATTGGCTGTTTACACACAACACTATTCCGGTGTCGACAAATTACATCTGTAAAGGCAAAATCGAGGCTTTTCCCACTCCTTCCTTAAATTTCTTACTGCATATTTGGGGTGCATACAGGATATTTGTGCCTCTTGTCAATTCCTGTGAGTTGTGCATTTTGCAAAATGGCGTAGAATGCAACATATGTATTTGTTGTTTTGTCCCAAGAAGACAAACTTAATGGGAGCAATTACTCCTTGTGGAGTTCTATGGTCAGGAACTTGCTGGTTGCCAAGGGTCTTTGGGGGTATGTCAATGGTGATGAGCCCCGTCTTGCTGACATTGCACCTGCCACTCTTGATAGAGGTGCTTGGCAAGTTCCAGCACACCTGCTCCTGCCACTTAGGAACATAGAAGATGGGATGCACGTGATGTCCAAGACAATCTTTGATCTCTTTGTCTTTCAAGAGGTGAATTATTCCACACGTTTGGTTATGCAAGACTTCACAATGTGCATGTATTGGAAACTATGTATCAGGCAAAAAATGAGGCAGAGGTAGTCTATCTCAAGAAAGAACTTGAGAACGTGCATATGCATGAAGGTCACAGTATGGCCAATCATCTTTTGAAGATTCAAGATCTTCGGGAGCAGCTAATTAATTTTTTTTTTTTCAAGAAAGAGACCTCTATTAAGTATGAAAAAGGCATACAACAATCACATCTATAAGCCGGAAAAGAATAGAATCACCCCAATATGTAAGGTGATTTCAACCACTAAAGCATCATTATGCCATGAGAGACCTATGGGACTAGAGAAAAACAAAATGCCATCTTGCATAAATATAATGCGCTTTGCCTGCGTAGAATGAGAGGACCCCTGAATACGAGCCCAAGTAGCCATAAGAGTATGGATGATATCACCCCATATAGTACTAATGCACTGAGACCCAAAAATCTAGACACCTATTATCAGTCAAAAGCTGATTCTGGACAAGCATCAATCAAAGCAAAGAGTAATGTAGATCAGCCCAAGAAAAAGAGCAAGTGTCACTATTGTAAAAAGCCAGGGCACTAGATTAGTGAGTGCAAGAAGAGACAGACCAAGGAGAAGAAGAAATAATCTGGTTTGGCTGTGGACTCTTCTCAGTCTTCTGCAAGCAAAGTTGATGATTCAACTCATTTTGTGCAAGATGATTGGGGTTTTTTTGGTATGTAGCTATGATGCTTTACAGGATCATGTGTCTTATTGGTGAGAAAGAGCCCATATTGTTTTTTGATAGCGGTGCCTCCAGACATATCACCTCTAAGAGGGATTTGTTTGTCAGATTAAGGGCTGCCCCAGATGGAAAAATGGTCACATTGTTAACCTTTAGGGTTACATAGGCCTAAGCTAAACGAAGGAGAATAGAAGATCTCCATGGTGCGTGCAAGAAAGAGAGAGATGTGATTGATTGAAAGTAAGAGAACAGATGATTGCACGGTACAATGATTTGCTTGTTTTGATATATTAAAAGATCACTAAGTACAATGCTTTATAAAGCCTTAGAAGCTCTCCCGGATGACATCACTGCTTATGTCAAGCAAGTATAATATCTAGATATCATTTAAATCACTCATAGGGAGTGTTCACACACAAGAGACGCCAAACCCCAAAAATCCCCCCTTTTAGGGTGGTGCTATGAGGAATAGCCTTCATACTTAAGGTGATTTGGGCTCACTAGCACCACGTGATGCAAAAGATCACAATGGCCATACCTGACATGATTATTGATTAACAGATCACGGTCAAGCCTACAAATGGAGCTTAACTATGACTACACATAAGATTCTACGGCTTCTAGAACTATCCCCCCTACTCAAAATAGGGATAAAATAGGAATGGAGCCTATTATAAAATAAGGTGTTACAAACATATAAGAGGGAAAACACACAGAGTCCTCTATTACCAAAAAACAATATACATGGGGAGGATGTACTTCCGAGAGAAGTCATCCAAGGAAGAAAGCTAAAAACAGTAGAAGACGACTCCAAACTATGGGATGTCAATAGCCTCCAGCTATCGACAATCATGGTGAAGATTGGCACGAAAGAAAGCATAAGAATCCTCAAAACATAGCATGATTACGAGTCTTCCAACAAATAGTCCAAAGTGTCCAATATCTCATCCAAATGATGAAAGTGTCAAATCCAACCATACAAAATGGCAGAACACCAAAAATCCAGAAGGGTTCTCCTGCTTTGAACGATGGAAAACGTCCTCGGAGGTTGTGAGTCAGTTCTTGCAAGAATTTTTTGGACTCCGTGCAATGCCAAAGAAGATGAGGTTCATATTCTGCTTGTCATCCACATCTACAACATCTATCATTGGAGATATGTCGTCTTGCCAGAAAAGCAAAAACTGAAAGTATTGCCACAAGACATCTCCATAAGAATAGATGCTGATTGAGAGGCAGCTTACAACTCCAAATCGTTTGAAGTCTTTGTTTCCACCATTTAGTAGTCTTATGCAAACCATAAGGCATCAGCATGAGGCTGAATCCAGGGTGAAGGAAGCAACACTTTGTACACATTACTTGCCGAAAGTACATTCAATCGAAAAGTGCTGGTATGACCAACGAGTTGCCAATCATGAAGTCTAAATTGATCATCCAAGGGTGGGATGGGTTCAAAAGGCGGCAACAACATAGTAATAGTTTTCCACACTTGTCTGCTGGTATGACCAACGAGTTGCCAATCATGAAGTCTAAATTGATCATCCAAGGGTGGGATGGGTTCAAAAGGCGGCAACAACATAGTAATAGTTTTCCACACTTGTCTGTGATGCAAATCCAAGTTGTGTTTCAAATAGGCTCGTGGGAAAGTCATCACAAATCCATTATCCATGACAACATCCGCCATAGTGGTAACTCCAATAGAGGCCAAAAAGCATTCCTTTCGTGGTTCCTGTAGTGCAAGTGGTTGAGGAAACACCGAAGATCAATGGATGCTTTCCAATTGAAAAGAATTCCCAGTCAGTACATCTCTTCCATGCCAACGGACAGAACACAAAGCTAATTTAGAATCACTAAGAAGAGAAGATGCATAAGGGCATCCCGAAATTTTTCCTTCAAATTTACTAATCACTGCTTCCCATTGAGAAATGTGCCAATCGCCGTAAGCCTTAGTTTTGATAGAAGCGCACATGCCTGCAAGCATTATGGCCCATGGTTGCTGAAGTTGAAAGAAAGTGGGAATCATGGTGGCTTTTCTTGCCAAAAGATGATAATGCAGATAAAGTATATTTAATCCATCATGCATTTTAGGAGTGCGGACCGAAGATCATCTCAAAAGACGTAGCGCTCTTATATGATGCTTGGTTCTCCACAACAATTCCAAGGCATCAGACATAAAAGAATCAATATTAGTTTTACGAAAGATCAACGGCAAATAAAACTGTACATGGACCATAATGATTGATTGAACAATTCTGAGACGCACATGTAAAGGCCATGTAGAGAGCTTCCAATATGCGAGCTTGGCCTTCAATTTGTTCAATACCCAAAGAAAAGCATCCTGCTTACTACTTAGACATATGCCATGCCAGTGGATATCCGAGATGTCTAACGAGGTGGTCTGTTGGAACAATTTGCCCTGACCATAGCAGTGCATGCTAGTCACGAGAAGTCAATAGAAGCAATTTGGACTTAGAAAAGTTGATATGAAGTCCAGCTGCTTTACCAAACAATTCCAAAGTTTTCATGATGCACTTTAGATCATTTGGATCATTTTGAGGCATGAACAAAGAATCATCTGCATAGGCTTAAGCAAACCATTGGGTAATCGCAAACCATGTAGTTGCCTCTGTGCAGTTTAAAGATCCATATACATCAAAAGTGAATGCGTAGCAATTGCATAGAGCAATGCACTAAGAGGGCATCTTGAGGCACATATTTTTCCAAAGTCCACTTTGATGAAAGATCATGACCAAAAACACACTGGGTAGTACTATCTCTATATAACCAAAAAATAGCTTGTTGCATTTTACAACCAAAGCCCATTGTAGGCATGACCTCAGCTATGTAATCCCATTGAATTGTGTCAAAAGTTTTAGCTACATCCACGTGCATTACAAGAACGTCGTGAGAAGTATAGTTGGCATATTCCATCCCTAGATAGACATTAGCAATATTGTCCATAATTTGTCTTTTGGGGACAACCATATTGTTGTGAATGCAAATGATGGAAAAGGAGACCACCAATATGATTTGCAAGCATTTTAGTTGCCAATTTATAGATAAGTGGCATCAACGTGATTCGTCTCCAATCATCAAAGGATTGTCCCAATGCTTTTTTAGCTACCAAAGTCACAAGGTCTTCTTTCCAAGAATCAGGCATATATCTTGTTTCCCTTGCATCATTAATCATCTTCAAAATCAGAAGTTTAAGCTTATCCCAAAAAGCAACAAAGAATTCATCCCAACCAAGTGACTTCCGACGTCCCAATACCATATAATGCGTTTGTCAGCTCTTCCTCAGTGAAGGGGAGATCATGTCTCAAAGCAAATTCATTATCAACAATGGAGTGCACACAATTTAAGAATTTTTTTCGAGCATCAAGGACATCGGAATCCACACCACATGAACTCTGAAATATGTGCTGATAATGATTGACACATTCAGTTGTTGCAAGCTTCATTTTTGTGGATGTCCATGTGCCATCTAATTTCTTAACACACACTATTTCATGTTTCTGCCTGTCATGACCCTGTGAAATTGGTACAGCATAAGTGTGAGCATGGTGGTTGGTGAGCAAGATAAAAATTTTAAGATTCATACTTGGGTGGCCGGACAAAAAGGTAACATGTGTGGACAACCCCCAAGTGTGAAGGGGGACCAAGGGATTAAAGTTTTTAAGGTTCATAACCTTGGGTGGCCCCTAGGTAAGTTTTAAAATCCTTAAGTGGCCCCTAGAAAGGTTTTAATAACTTTATGGGCCTTAAGATATTTATGGGAGGGGGCTACTCCACTTTTGGAGTACACGCCTCCCTCTCTCTCTCTCTATCTCTTGCTTTTGGGAAAAGGAGGGTAGTCGGGCAAGAGCTACATGCATGGAGTTTTCTTCTCTCTTGGTGGACTGCAGAATTACGCTGAGGCTCTTTAATCCTTGAGGAGGCTGGTGGGCAGCGCTGATTACAGGCCTAGAAACTGTAGGCATATGCTCACTTATGGTAGTGCTATGTGTGAACAGGGCTTAACCAAGGGCACTTTTTCCCATGTGGTTTTTTCCCTTGGATATCAAGTGTGAAAGGACACACTACCTATAATTTTTTGTACTTCTATATTATATGGATGTGGCACACATGCAAGAGTTGACTTGCATTTTGTGGATACCACACTTTTGGCTCTCTCTCTCTCTCTCTCTCTCTCTCTCTCTCTCTCTCTCTCTCTCTCATTTCTGTGTGTGAGCTTCTCTATCCTGCACCTAACCCTAACGTGCAGGTTTATGTGTGTGAGTGTGTGAGTCCAACACCAACAATTGGTATCAGAGCTGGGAGCTGGCCTTGGAATTCAGCCCCTGGAAAAGTTGCAGCAAATTGTGAGTTTCCGTCCAAGCCTGCGAAATTCCATCGCTGCTGCTTCTGTCCGCCAGTTCCGGCCGGCGGCTCCGTCGTTGCTGCTTCTGTCCGCCAGTTCCGGCCACCAACAGCCGGCGGCACTAGTGGGGAGCCTACCGCCGCCGCTCAGCCCGCGGGCAGCACCTCCCTCTCCAGGCGGCGACGATAGTGCACCCAGAACCGCCTCCCACCCGTCGTCGTCCGTCGCTGCTCCGTTGCGGCCGCCCAGAGTCGCCGCCGTCACTGCTCCCGTCCGGCCGCCCAGAGCCGCCGCCGTCACTGCTCCCTTCCAGCCGCCCAGCAGACGGTTTTCGCCTCCAACACCCAGACATCCGCACGTGCCCAGAAGACGACTCTGAACTGCCTGTCTGACACCATCCGGCCTCCAAATCGGTCACGCTGTCTATATGTGCTGAGTACCTGCGTCGGCCAACTCGCGTGTGCCCTCTGCACGCCTGGACTTGCTCCACGTCCGTGTACTGCCAGTTCGCGTGTGCCCTCTCCATGTTCCTGTACCTGGCCGACTGACGCCAGGCCCATTCTGTACTATGCCATCCACTCACTAGCCTGCAGGTACTTTTATTTCAGAATAAATTAAAAAAAATAAAATAAAAAGCTTGCAGGCATTCTGGTGCAGGTTCAGCAATCTTTTGGGGTTTGCCAAAGGAGGGTTGTGGAGGTTGAGCAATCTTTTGGGGTTTGCCAAAGGTTACCCTCCGCCAGAAAAATTGAAGGTGCTGCCATTCAATTTGTTTGGTTTGGAATTTGGGGGTTTTCCAAATTGAGGTCAAAATCAGCAAATTGAGCCTCTTTCAGTTGCAAAAATTTGGGGCTTCTGTGGAAATTGGCCAATTAAAAGCACATTGAATTCAAATTGGAGCATGTAATTGGGCATTACAGCTGTGATTTGTCGCGTATGTATACACATTGTGTGTAATTGGACAATTTGGTGCAGGTTTACACTTGCTTTGGTTTGCAGGCATACATTTGCACAGGACATTTGGTTGCCTGGCAGTGCACATTGGTGCTTGGTTTGCTTGCAGGTATATTTTGTTGACATGGCACAGAATGCTACAGATGTATTTGGTGTGCTCACCCAGGAGGACAAGTTGGATGGATCTAACTACTCCCTCTGGAGTTTCATGATCCGTAATTTGCTGGTAGCCAAAGGGCTTTGGGGCATCGTGTGTGGTGATGACACACGCCCACTTACCATACAGCTAGCCACGCCTCAAAGGGGAGGTGCTCAAAGAGCTCACGATGTAGAACCTGCTTCCACACAAGAGCAGAAGAGATGGGACTCTAGAGATGCACAGGCCATGTCATTGATAGCTCTTTCAGTGAAAAGGACTATTATTCCGCACATTCGTTCTTGCAAGACATCGAAGCTTGCATGGGACACATTGGAAGCAATGTATCAGGTACGCAACGAGGCAAGAGTTGCCTACTTGAAGAGGCAATTGGATCTTCTTTCTATGGATGAGGGTGACTCCATGGCAGATCATCTCACCAAAGTGAAAGATTTGCAGGAACAATTGCTCAACATTGATGAGGTTATCCTAGATAGTAAGATGGCCACCAACACTCTTCATTCTTTACCACCTTCCTACTTGGGCTTTCACACCTCTCTCAACCTCTCAATGAGAGGAAGTGGTGATCCCGTCACTTTTGAAGAGTTGGTGGATTTACTCTTGCAGGAGAAGCAAAGAAGAGCAAACTTATCGAGCAACCGTGGTGGAGACAAGGCATTTACAGCTAAGGATAAGGGTAAAGCAAAGAGCTTTAAGCATGGGGGACAACAGTCTAGCAAGGCTGGTCATGGACAGCCCTCTTTTGGTGGTGAAAAGTCTGACAAAGGGGATGCAAACAAGCCCAAAAAGAAGGGCAAATGTCACTACTGCAATAAGCCTGGACACTACATCAGTGAATGTAGGAAGCGGATTGCAAAAGAGAAAAGGAAAGAAGCAGGCAATGCAGTAGCAGACTCTTCTAATGACAAAGCACTGCAATCAGCTAATGTAATCCAGGAAGAGTACACTTTTTTGGTCACATGCACTAGTGGCACACCAAGTGCTTCAGACAATGATATATCTTGCATTGCATCTGACAGACAGAATGCATCATGGTATTTTGATAGTGGTGCTTCGAGCCACATCACTTCATGTAAAGATGTATTTCAGGACTTGGTTTATGCTTCAAATGGCCGCACTGTATCTTGTGCAGATCATACCACATATCCAGTAAAGGGAATTGGCAATGTCATACTTATTGCAGCCAATGGTACCAATATTTGTATGAAAAATGTATTGTATGTTCCAGGGATAAAGAAAAATCTGCTCTCCGTCTCAGCCATAAATGACCAAGGTTTAAAGGTTGAATTTGAAGATGGGAAGTGTTTGGTAAAAGACCCATCAAAGGGTTATGAAATAGTCACTTCTGGAACACGATACAAAGGCTTATATAAGCTGGACAGCTATGACAAGCGTACTTATGATGCAAATACAGTGGCTACCCACACTCCCGCTATGCATGATGCAGAGCTATGGCATGCTCGTTTTGGGCATGTAAATTTTCGGAGTTTGATGCTTTTGCAGAAGCAACATATGGTTGATAATATGCCGCCTCTTGAGTCTCCACCAAGACATGTATGTGAGGGGTGTATTTTGGGAAAGATGCAACGAAAACCATTCCCCAAAGATGGAGCTGTTAGAGCTAAAAGTAAATTACAGCTCATACATAGTGATGTATGTGGTCCAAATCCGACACCATCCATAGGGTGGCATCTTTACTTCGTCACATTCATTGATGACTACTCCAGGTTTGCTTGGGCTTACCCCTTGAAAGCGAAAGCAGATGTGTTTACATGCTTTTGACACTTTGTAGCAATGGCTGAAAATATGTGGATGTAAAGTCCAAACACTCCGCTCAGATAGAGGTGGAGAATACATGTCAAATGCATTCAAGGGTTATATGCTTCAAAAGGGCATCAAACACCAATGTACTGTGCCTTATACACCGCAGCAAAATGGTGTAGCTGAAAGGAAAAATAGATCTCTCATGGAGATGGCAAGATGCATGGTGAAAGCACAAAAGTTGCCTCACAAATTTTGGATGGAAGCTATAATGTGTGCAACTCATGTGTTGAACAGGTGTCCAACAAAAGCTTTTAAAACCATAACACCATTTGAGGCTTGGTATAGCCGAAAGCCAACAGTGAATTATATGCGTACATTTGGTTGTTTGGCATATGCACATGTGCCAGAACAACTCCGAACAAAGCTAGATGACAGCAATGAAATGCATTTTTGTAGGCTACAGCAATGAAGGCAAAGGATACCGTCTTTATAATCCAACTACACGAAGGATTTTTGTCAGTAGAGATGTGGTATTTGCTGAAAATTCAGAACAGCCCATGTACAGCTTGTATAAAAGAAATGATACAGGCATACAGGACATGTTTGATGGACTATTACCCATTGCAATTAGGGGGGATTCAGATCAGCCAGCCCCTACACAAGAAAATCCTCATGTAGAACATGTGGAACAGCCAACCATTCAGCCCCTTCTATGGAAGAAGTGGAAGATCTTGTCAGGGAAGAGCAAACAGCCATAGACACAGCCAAGTCAGTGCCAAGATGGTTGCTGAAAACTTTGCAAGAAAGCAAACTTGCAGCTCCACTCATAGGTAGAACAAGGGCTAGTTCCAGCCCTACTTTGAATATACATCGTGGGGAGTCTGCATTAGCAAGGGGTGGTCTCTTTGATTCAGAAGAGCCTTCTTCTTATGAAGAAGCACATGAGAATGAGCATTGGTTGCAAGCTATGCAAGCTGAAATTTCTTCTATCATGAAGAACAATACATGGGATCTTGTGGAATTGCCTAAAGGCAAGCATGTCATTGGAACAAAGTGGGTGTATGTCACCATTTGGCCACCCGAATGGTTCACTCTTGCTTTCACACTATGTACATATTGGATTGGTGTCCATGGCTTATGGAATGTGCCTATGCATGTGATTGACACGTGTCATGCTGTATAGTTGGATATGATATTCCGCTGGAACTTGATGTTATCATGCCCGGAAACGCCCGGAGGACTTGGCTTTCCGCTGGGACTTGTGCCTTTGTGTACATGCCCGGAAACGCCCGGAGGACTTGGCTTTCCGCTGGGACTTGTGCCTTTGTGTACATGCCCGGAAACGCCCGGAGGATTGGCTTTCCTCTGGGTTTGGTATCGCATATACTTGCCTGGAAACGCCTGGTCTTATATGGTTTCATGAACGGAAATTGCTCATGCCAATGCTGCATTGCATAGCATCTTTATGTACTTGCCTGCAAATGAAATTGCATGCTGTTTTCATGCTTGCATGACCTATGTGTAGTTCCGGGCTAGGGGACGCCCGGCCGTGAACCGTGCGTGTGAAACTGTCTGTTGACATGGTTGTGTGGTATGTGAACAGGTGGTAAGTATTACCCAATCTAGGCTCAAATAGCCCTTAGGACTTAGCCAATATTTATAAGTGAGTGCGTTTTCATTTCATTAAAGTTTGGGCGTCCAAAAGTCACTTATAAATTATGACCGCTTCCAAGTTCACACTCACTGAAGTCCCGAGGCGGACAAGACTCAATGTCCAGGACCTGATCCTCCCTTTTTACTCATAAATGGGCATCTCCCCATGTCCCTTCACCTGATTGGACCCCAATTCACTTACTTATTAAGAGAAATTCGTGTTTTCTTTTCATGAGGATTTTTGGAGGCTAAAAACTCTGTTTTTCCACCATTTCTCTCCATTTCCAAGCTCTCCATAGCCATACCCAACTTGCTAGGGTGTTTTCCAAGCTTCCAAGAGTGTTTCCAAGTGCTAATCACTCTCCTACTCACTCCCAATGACTGAAATTCAGCAAAACAGCTCTCATTTTTGCTGTAATTTCTAGTCTTTTTGCTGAAAACCCTAATTTCAGCCTTCCTTTCTCAAATTGAACCATAGGGGAAGCTTTCTGAGGGTTCCCTTCATCCTCTTGAAGACTTTTGTCGCGAAAGATTGCGGCAAATCGAAGATATCAACACTTCTAAAGCTTCCAATGCGAAGGCTTTTGCTTGCAACAACTTCTATGAAGACTGGTAAGCTAATTGGACAATGTGTTGTCATTACTTACTCAGTAGAAGGGCAGGACTCCTTGTTTAGCCGCCCTGTGTAGTATTTCTCTTGTCCTATGTGCTCTTGAAGATGTTGCTACCTTGCTTGGTAGAACATAGAGCCAATGGTAGAGAATATGGGCACTGAAGTCGGGCCGGGCATCAAGGCAGCTCCTTGGTGATCTACATCGACATACCATTGTTTTCTAAATGCTGAATTTCATATGCATTGGCATGGAGGATTTGGCAATGGATGCCCGTGAAGCTATGTATTGAATTTCTCCAATAGTAATACAATTTACTCAAGGGAGGGGTCGGCCGTTCCGGCTCATTGTGTGTCTCTTGTCAATTCAGCAATTTACTTCTTGTATATGAGCAAGTGTCCTTCAAATCTTAGTGTATTTAAGTGTATTGATTAGCATTGTGTTCAACCAAGTTACATTGGTATCAGAGCATACGGTTCTCTTTCACTTCTATCGTGAGAGACGATCACCGTGAACACTAGCTATCTCTACACTTAGAACATTATGGACAGCCATACAATGAATGTTGGAGATGCTAATACAAGAGGCAGGGACAATGAAATGCATGCCTCAAGTGCTTTACAGGATGAGCAAACTCATGTGGTGCACAATAGGGAACAAGAATATGTGGGACAGCCGTCCCGTGGCAAAGAGAAGATGCAAGAAGAAGAGTCCATAGTTTTGAGGGCTGAACTTACTCGTATGCAGGCTCTTCTCCATGCATAACAAGAAGAATTGAATCTCTATCGCCGCGAGGATCCATTGGTACATGATCGTTTGAAGGCCAAGAAAGCTGAATCTTATATGGATCATGCAATGGCAATGATTGCTCAAGAGTTGCACATGCAACCGAGGGATGCAGCACGTGCATACTTGGCTCGTACCGAGGATGCCTATGCAGAAAAGGCAACTGTCCGACATGTCTTGGGATCCCCACTAGTGCCCGAACAAGAACTTATGTCTAAGAGGATAAATCTCCATGCTATGGGAGAGGAACAATCAGTGACTTCACGCCATGCAGGAATACCTCATGTAGCCCGTCAAGGATACAATGTTTATGGCAGTGGTCAAAATGTATGTCAAATGCCATTGCCGGCTGAAAATGTACATGCACAACACATGCAACATGGGCTGCAATTTTCTGTTGGTGCAGGTATTCCGCGTATCTCTCATGCCACTCATGCCTTCGAGTGTGCTCGTGAGGGAGAAGTTATGGCTGAAAATGTATCAATGCATGTTGAGGGGCCAGCCATGCCTCATGCTTTTCAAGGCACATGTATCTATGCCTTAGAATGTCACCATTTGGCCACCCGAATGGTTCACTCTTGCTTTCACACTATGTACATATTGGATCGGTGTCCATGGCTTATGGAATGTGCCTATGCATGTGATTGACACGTGTCATGCTGTATAGTTGGATATGATATTCCTTGGATATGATATTCCGCTGGGACTTGATGTTATCATGCCCGGAATATCTGGAGGACTTGGCCTTCCGCTGGGACTTGTGCCTTTGTGTACATGCCCGGAAACGCCTGGAGGACTTGGCTTTCCGCTGGGACTTGTGCCTTTGTGTACATGCCCGGAAACGCCCGGAGGATTGGCTTTCCACTGGGTCTGGTATCGCATATACTTGCCTGGAAACGCCTGGTCTTATATGGTTTCATGAACGGAAATTGCTCATGCCAATGCTGCATTGCATAGCATCTTTATGTGCTTGCCTGCAAATGAAATTGCATGCTGTTTTCATGCTTGCATGACCTATGTGTAGTTCCGGGCTAGGGGACGCCCGGCCGTGAACCGTGCGTGTGAAACTGTCTGCTGACATGGTTGTGTGGTATGTGAACAGGTGGTAAGTATTACCCAATCTAGGCTCAAATAGCCCTTAGGACTTAGCCAATATTTATAAGTGCGTGCGTTTTCATTTCATTAAAGTTTGGGCGCCCAAAAGTCAGTTATAAATTATGACCGCTTTCAAGTTCACACTCACTGAAGTCCCGAGGCGGACAAGACTCAATGTCCAAGACCTGATCCTCCCTTTTTACTCATAAATGGGCATCTCCCCATGTCCCTTCACCTGATTGGACCCCAATTCACTTACTTATTAAGAGAAATTCGTGTTTTCTCTTCATGAGGATTTTTGGAGGTTGAAAACTCTGTTTTTCCACCATTTCTCTCCATTTCCAAGCTCTCCATAGCCATACCCAACTTGCTAGGGTGTTTTCCAAGCTTCCAAGAGTGTTTCCAAGTGCTAATCACTCTCCTACTCACTCCCAATGACTGAAATTCAGCAAAACAGCTCTCATTTTTGCTGTAATTTCTAGTCTTTTTGCTGAAAACCCTAATTTCAGCCTTCCTTTCTCAAATTGAACCATAGGGGAAGCTTTCTGAGGGTTCCCTTCATCCTCTTGAAGACTTTTGTCGCGAAAGATTGCGGCAAATCGAAGATATCAACACTTCTAAAGCTTCCAACGCGAAGGCTTCCGCTTGCAACAACTTCTATGAAGACTGGTAAGCTAATTGGACAATGTGTTGTCATTACTTACTCAGTAGAAGGGCAGGACTCCTTGTTTAGCCGCCCTGTGTAGTATTTCTCTTGTCCTATGTGCTCTTGAAGATGTTGCTACCTTGCTTGGTAGAACATAGAGCCAATGGTAGAGAATATGGGCACTGAAGTCGGGCCGGGCATCAAGGCAGCTCCTTGGTGATCTACATCGACATACCATTGTTTTCTAAATGCTGAATTTCATATGCATTGGCATGGAGGATTTGGCAATGGATGCCCGTGAAGCTATGTATTGAATTTCTCCAATAGTAATACAATTTACTCAAGGGAGGGGTCGGCCGTTCCGGCTCATTGTGTGTCTCTTGTCAATTCAGCAATTTACTTCTTGTATATGAGCAAGTGTCCTTCAAATCTTAGTGTATTTAAGTGTATTGATTAGCATTGTGTTCAACCAAGTTACAGTGTACAAAGTCAAAAGAAAGTCTGATGGTACTATTGACAGGTACAAAGTAAGACTTGTGGCTAAAGGCTACTCCCAGAAAAAGGGAATAGATTATGAAGAGACTTTTGCTCCTACTTCGAGAATGACCACAATAAGATCAGTGATTGCATTGGCTGCACATAAAGGATGGATAGTGCATCAATTGGACATCAAAACTACATTCTTAAATGGGGATTTACAGGAGGAAGTATATGTAAATCAGCCCATTGGTTTTGTAGTTCCTGGTGAGGAACATAAAGTATGCAGGTTACACAAAGCATTGTATGGGTTAAAGCAAGCTCCAAGAGCTTGGTATGATAAGATACACGCTCATCTAACCAGCCAAGGTTATGTGAATAGTCCAGCTGAAAGCACATTGTATGTGAAGAAAACCGATGCCAATATTCTCATAGTCATCTTGTATGTAGATGACATGCTCATTACAGCTACTAGCAAAGCACAAATTTCAGACTTCAAAGCTGATTTGAAAGCTGAATTTGATATGTCAGATTCGGGGCCTTTACACTACTATCTCGGCATACAGTTTATGCATACAGATGATGGCATTGTTATGCAGCAAACTAAGTACATAAAAAGTTTGCTAAAAAGGTTTCACATGGATGAATGTAAGCCCATTTCTACTCCGGTAGAACCAGGTGTACGGCTTACTATGCATGATATTGGAGAGCCTTTTGAGGCCGGCATTTACAGCCAAGCAGTGGGATGCCTCATTTACTTGTGTAACACGAGGCGAGACATATCTTTTGGGGTGTCTTTGTTGAGCAAATTCATGCACAGCCCAGGCACAAAGCATTGGCAAGCAGTCAAACGCATTTTTTGTTATCTTAAGAGTACCCTGGATCTTGGTTTGTTCTATCCCAGGGGGGGCAGCTTGCAGCTTTATGTATACAGTGATTCAGATTGGGTTGGTGATTATGATACCAGGCAATCCACCAGTGGGAATTGTTTTTTTCTTGGCAGTTCATGCATATCTTGGTTGAGTAAAAAGCAACCCACTGTTGCCACATCTACTTGTGAGGCTGAGTACAGGACAGTCTTCACAGCTACAGTAGATTGTGTATGGTTGAGGAGACTATTGGTTGATCTTCGTGAGTGTCAGTAGACACCCACCACCATTCTCACTAATAGCCAGAGTGCTATGGCCGTGGCACGAAATCCAGTATTTCATGCACGTACCAAGCACATTGAGATTCATTATCACTATGTCATAGAGAGGCTACATGCAGGGGAGATCAGTTTATCTTTCTGTCCTACACAGGATAATGTTGCAAATCTATTCACAAAGGCTTTACCTCGAGAAAAGTTTGAAGCTTTCCGCAAAGCTTTGGGCTTACTGTCATACAGCGAGTGATATGCTACCTTGTACAGGTTCACACTTCCACTACAGGGGGGATTTGTAGGCATATGCTCACTTATGGTAGTGCTATGTGTGAACAGGGCTTAACCAAGGGCACTTTTTTCCATGTGGTTTTTTCCCTTGGATATCAAGTGTGAAAGGACACACTACCTATAATATTTTGTACTTCTATATTATATGGATGTGGCACATATGTAAGAGTTGACTTGCATTTTGTGGATACCACACTTTTGGCTCTCTCTCTCTCTCTCTCTTATTTCTGTGTGTGAGCTTGTCTATCCTGCACCTAACCCTAATGTGCAGGTTTGTGTGTGTGAGTGTGTGAGTCCAACACCAACAGAAACACAACTACAGGGGTCTGCGACTCTGCACATCTGGCTACACCCTTGTTTTTGGAAGAAATTGTGGACGGGCTGCGCTTCCTTGGCTAGCTTCTGTACTTCAGAAGATTCACGCGACTGGTTTCAAGGGGGAGAATTCACAGGTTGGCTGCTGTGCTGTACTACAAAACAGAGTCACAGGCCTCTTTTCATGCTTATACTACCCCTTCAGCATATAGAGATGCATCTTGCCTTAGCACTCCATCCACATCCCCACCCCCCTTTATATTGTTTGTATATGGGCTTTATCGATCCATGATGATTCATAGTTGTATCTAGACACATGCACAGTTTTTCTTTTCTTTCTTTTCCTTTTCTTTCTTTTTCTTTTCTTCCGATGACCGGAAGAACACAGTTATATTATTTTTTGTCTCATAGGCCGACTTTGGCCTCTCGTAGACGTTAATATATCTTTCTTTCTTCTTCTTCTTCTTTCTCTCTTTAGCTCTTGGAGAACTGGTCGGTTGCTGAACTGCAGAACGTACAGGCGCCTACAGATTCTTTCTTTTCTCTCTCCTTTTCTTTTGGCAAGAAGCTGGTTACCAGTTTGGGAGTGTGAATTGTGAGAAGGGAACACAAGGCTGGACAGCAGGTTCTCTCAATGTTTTTCTCTCCCCCGGCTGCAAGACAAGAGGACAGGACAATACTCTTCCTCGTGTCTTTTCTCTCTTGTGGAAAGCGACATAAAGACTGTAAGTTTCTGTTTCTTTGTGAGCAAGTGGGACTGCAGGTGATGTCTTATGGAGTTTTCTCTTTTCACTGGCTCAAGACTGTTCTAGAGTGGTTCTCTCTAGCCCTTTGTGAGAGGAAGGGTTTGGCAGTTCAGAGGATGGAAACAGGACAAGATTGTGGGCTGTTTTGGATGAGTTTGTGGACTGTTTTCATGGCTGAGTTTATGGCTATGTGCATGGTTCAGTCAGATGCATATTCTAGGCCTCATGGATGTACAGACTTAGCAGATTAGAGGAGATAACAGTGTGGTGTTCTTGAGACACAAAGCTGTGAAACCTCTATGCTAAGAGGTCCCGAGGATTGGCAGATTGTACTTGCAGACATACGAGCAATGAATGGCCATGTTGTAATCATCTGAATCTTTTCCATTGAACTTGAATAAAGAAATACCGAAAGGGGCGCCAAGCTTTGGGGCCAACAGGTGTCATTTTCTTTTCTTGTTTTGGAGCATTCTAGCTCCTGTTTATTTGTTTATTGTTTGGACTACAATCGGATTGGGTGATTGCTAGTCTACCGCACTTTGGGTTCTAACAGAGGCCGGTTTCAAGGTTCCGTTGCCGGGACAATCAAATTTCTTAAGGGGGTGAGCTCGTGGTTGTCTCGAGGAAAGCCATTGCTGAAAATTTCAGCAAGATGTCAGACACAGAAGATGACTATTTTTATGATGATGAGAAAGAGAAGGAGACCACTCTTGAGAGGACTGAGTCGGAGGATGTACTTGCAGGAGAACAGGCTGCAGAAGATGCACATTATGAGGATGTAACGCATCCAAAAGACATGCCAAGTCAAGAGGAAGATGATGCCCAGTTTAAAGCTTGTTTGGCAGGGGCAGTGGATGTGTTTATGCAGCTCACACAAAGTGAGAAAATTGCTGAATTTATGAGAACCCCTTTTGAGCCTAAGAAGAAGAAGAAGAAAGAGCTTTCTAGGGACCCACCTCAAGGCAATAGTGGTGCCTTCCCACAGGATCCTGCTTTTGGACCGTTTCGTAACATGCAGAACACTTATGGTGCAAACCCACAGAGTTCCTTTTTTGGACAGCCACTTATTCTGCAACAGTGTATGCATCCAGGCTATTTTGGCGGTGGTTCCGTGTTCCAATCTATGACTGGGGGTTTACCCTCAGGGAGGCATGGGAATGCAAGGGAATATTGGAGCTAATTTTCAGCTTGGTATGCAAGGTAATATGTATGGTGGTATGCAGTCTGGAATGCAAGGGAATATGTATGGGGGCATGCAGCCCGGAATGCAAGGAAACATGTATGGGGGCATGCAGCCCGGTATGTATAGTGGTATGTTTGGAAACATGGGGGGATTAGCAGGAATGCATGGTATGCCAGGTGTGGGAACTGGCAATGTTGACCCTATGATGGGCATGAATGCAGGGGGTAGCAATCTTGTGAGGCCACTTCCTTACGATAATCTAACGTCTATGGGTAAGGCGAAGGATTATAAGGAAGGGGGAGCTGTAGCGAAATTTGACACATTCAGTGGGGCCAAAGAGAAGCTCAAGGCACTTACCTTTTCATAGCAGTTTGATGCTGCTTTTTCTGGTGGAAATTACACGGAATCTTCTAAAGTGAGAAAAGCCACGACTTTTCTCAAGGGCAATGCATTGCAGTGGTAGTCCACTCTTCTTTTGCAGGGCATAGCACCATCTACTTGGGTACAGTTTAAACAGGTTTCCTCTTCCGTGTGGCTCACATCTACATTTGAGGTGGATGTAATGACAGCATGGCACAAGTTGGATGCATCGAAATGTGAGAATCTTAAGGATTATAATAAGAAGTTTTAGGAAGCTTTACTCCTAGTTACTTCTTATCGTCCAGTGCCATTGTCTAAGCAGGTTGAGAAGTATTGTTGTGGGTTGCCCAAGGAAGTGTGTGATTATTGCATAAAGACTCGAGTAACAAATATGTCGCAGATGATAGAGAATGCCATGACGTCAAATGCGTTACTCATTGGAGTCTCAACTGGTTTTAGGGGCAGCAAAAAGCACAAGCAAGAAAACTGAAAAGTCAGGGCATGCTTCTCGTGATGCAACAGTGCCTGCAGAGAAGCGGTATAAGAAGTTACCAATGTCCAAGAGAACTCCTGAGGAGAGAGAGGCTTTGATGGATGCTAAGAAGTGCTTTTTCTGTACTGAGGAGGGACATGTCTTTCAATTGTCCCAAGCAAAAGTCCCGAAAGGACTCTGACACTAAAGGGGAGCCCAAGTCTAAGAAAGCCAAGCCTTTTGCAGGGTTAGTTCTTGATCTTGTTGGGGAACAGCTAGGTGGTGAGGAGACTGAGTTGTGCAGGGCATGGGGCAAAGTTAGAGATCAGAATGCCTTGATTTTCTTTGACACAGGTGCTAGAGCCAACTTTATCTCACCAGATTTAGCTGGCAGATTGGGAATCCGCGTAAAGGAGATGGGGCCTTTGTATGAGGCTAATATGGCTTGTCCTGGGTATGTAGAACCCGTTACCCCTATTATTGGAAAGCTGAGGCTTCATGTGCAGGGTTATGTGGACAGTGAGGAGTTCTATATCATGCCACTTGATGGGTGTGATGTTTTGTTGGGTATGCCATGATGTCATAGAGTACATGCGGTGGTGGATACGTATAACAGGAAGATTACTTTGACTCATAGAGGGAAAGAGCATATTTTGGATGTAAAGCTTAAAGAGGAATCTGTTCCTATTGTATCGGCTTCGGCCATTTCATCAGTAATGAAAAAGCATCTTTTCGTGTACTTGGTGAGTACCAGGATTGTTTTTCGGAGTTAGTGCCAGGAGAACTTCCTCCGAAAAGGCCAGAAGATCATGCTATTAATCTTATTCCGGGGAGTATCCCACCAAATAGACCGCTGTACCGTGTTAGTGCAGCCCAACGAGGAAATTATGAGCTAGGTACAAGAGTTGTTGAAAAAGGGGTTGATTCAGCCTAGCTCATCACTCTTTTGCTCACCTTCTTTTGCTCACCTGTGCTCTTAGTGCAAAAGAAAGATGGTTCTTGGCGCATGTGTATTGACTACAGGGCGCTAAATAAGAACACCATCAAGAATCGATTCCCTATTCCGAGGATCGATGACATATTGGACCGCCTACAGGGCTCCACAGCCTTTGGTCCGATAGACTTGAAAAGCGGGTATCATTAGATACACATTAGGCCCGAGGATGTGCATAAGACAACATTTTGGACCACTTTGGGCTATATGAGTTCTTTGTCATGCCCTTTGGCTTGACAAATGCTTCTGCCACCTTTAATAGGATGATGGATAGGATTTTCTGGCCTCATAGAGAGTTTGTGGGCACATTCTCTGATGATATGATTTTGCATTCACGTTTAGAGGAGGAGCATAGGAAGCATTTGGCCATTGTGTTTGAAGAACTCCGGAAGCATAGGTTGGTCATTAATGGCAAGAAGAGTGAGTTCTTCTTGGAAGAGATACACTTCTTGGGGCATATCATGTCTTGAGATGGAGTCCGTATGAATCCTTCGAAAGTGGAAGCAATTCTTAATTGGCGAGATTTGAGGACCGTGCATGATGTACGCAGCTTTTTGGGATTGTGTTCCTATTACAGGCATTACATACGGTATTTTGCTAAGATTGCTTCGCCCCTTCATGCTTTAACAAAGAAGGAAACTCCGTTTCGATGGGCTAATCGGGAAATTGCAGCCTTTAAAAAGCTTAAAGAAAAGCTTACTTCGGATCCCGTATTTGTATTACCGGATCTCGGAAAGACTTTTGTTGTCTAGTGCGATGCATGTGGGAACAACATTGGGACAGTTCTCATGCAGGAAGGACATGTGATAGCCTATGAGAGTCATATATTATAGAATGCCGAGAAACATTTATAGGTTTATGAGAAAGACTTGTTGGCTGTAATTCATATGGAAGGCAAAAAGAACGTTGTGGCAGATGCTTTGTCACGCAAGCCACAGGTCTCAGCAGTTTCACTTGCTTATCATCATGAGCTTGATGAGATGAAGAGTAGTATGCCCAGGATGAGGATTTTGGAAGGATCTATGATCAGATGTCTGAGGGTTAGCGGCATGATCATTATACTCTCAGGGATGGCTTTTTGTTGATGCATGGTAGACTGTGTTACCAAGCAGTCACGACTCAAGGTTATGATTGAAAGTCATACTCCGCCGTATGCAGGTCATAGAGGTATTGACGCCACGGTAAAGGCAGTTGAGGCTTTCTTTTATTGGCCGACCTTGAGAAGAGATGTTGATGCTTTTGTTAGAGGCAATGCATCGTGGTGAAGTTGTTCATGGCGAACATCTTCAAGTATCATGGCATGCCTTCGTCTATCATTAGTGACCGTGATCCACGGATGACGAGTTTATTTTGGAGAGGGTTGTTTGACAACGTGGGTACAACTCTCAAGTTTTCATCATCGTTTCATCCATAGACAGATGGGCAGTCGGAAGAGGCTAATTCCACAATGTTAGATCTTCTCAAGTGTTATGTGTCAGAGCACAAGCAACAATGGGAACAGTATCTTCCTTTGGTGGAGTTTGCTTATAACAACACCATCCATACCTCGACGGGCAAGGCACCTTTTGAGATTGTGGAAGGAGGGAAGAAGGTACCACCCATTTTGCACACAAAGGATAAGATCTTTGAGGTTGACCAGTATGTGGAGAACATGGATGAAGCTTATAGGAGAGTTAAGTTGGCACTCCAAAAAACTCAGCAAAAGCAAAAGAAGGCAGCAGACCGTCACAGACGTGCATTAGAGTTTGCATTAGGTGATTGGGTTCTTTTGCGATTTGAGAAAGCTAGGCTCAAAAAGATGAAGAGTAAAGAGTGCTTATTCCCTAAGTTGAGCATGCGCTATTATGGATCTTTTCAGGTAATGGAAAAGATTGGTGAGATGGCCTATCGTTTGAAGCTACCAGATCACTGGAGGATTCACAATGCATTTCATGTGAGTCTACTTAGACCTTTCCGTGGGGATGTGCCTGAGGATGTATCAGATGAGGCTCAGCCGGAAGTTGAGGAACTTGATGAGGTTCTTATTCCAGAGAGCAGATAGTGGCGCATAAGGAAAGAAAGGTACGAGGTAAAGTTTCCCGTCGCTATCTTGTGAAGTTTAAGAACTATTCACCGATGGATGCGAAGTGGATGGACAAGGGTGACTTAGCAGATTCACCTCAGGCATTGCAGCTTTATCTCGATGCCTTTGAGTTGGAGCCGACTCTTGCTACGGCTCATTCAGGTTCAGCAGAGCATGGGTCTGGAGCATTGCCTGATGCTCAAGAGGGGGGTAGCACCTCCGCTTCCTTGATACAGACAGACTCAGATGACATCTAGAAGTCGCTTGGTGCAGGTTTTGTCTCACTCGAAGGTACTGAAGTTGACAGTACATCTGCTTATGGGACTTATATGATATATGTGTACTAGTCACATTGGATGTTGTGGTTGTGTATGGTTCACAGTGGTATACAACTTGGACTATTACTACACGATTGGTTTGCAGTGAATGTTGTTACATATGCATGGCTTAGAGAGATTGGGACGCTGATCTTGCCATATTGTACATTTCACTTTGGATGTCTTGTTGTATCACTAGATTGCAATCGAGGAGGCTTGCCATTTTTCAAGAGGGGGCTATGTCATGACCCTGTGAAATTGGTACAGCATAAGTGTGAGCATGGTGGTTGGTGAGCAAGATAAAAATTTTAAGATTCATACTTGGGTGGCCGGACAAAAAGGTAACATGTGTGGACAACCCCCAAGTGTGAAGGGGGACCAAGGGATTAAAGTTTTTAAGGTTCATAACCTTGGGTGGCCCCTAGGTAAGTTTTAAAATCCTTAAGTGGCCCCTAGAAAGGTTTTAATAGCTTTATGGGCCTTAGGATATTTATGGGAGGGGGCTACTCCACTTTTGGAGTACACGCCTCCCTCTCTCTCTCTCTCTCTCTCTTGCTTTTGGGAAAAGGAGGGGCCAGGGCAGTTGGGCAAGAGCTACATGCATGGAGTTTTCTTCTCTCTTGGTGGACTGCAGAATTACGCTGAGGCTCTTTAATCCTTGAGGAGGCTGGTGGGCAGCACTGATTACAGGCCTGGAAACACAGCTACAGGAGTCTGCGACTCTGCACATCTGGCTACACCCTTGTTTTTGGAAGAAATTGTGGACGGGCTGCGCTTCCTTGGCTGGCTGCTGTACTTCAGAAGATTCAGGCAACTGGTTTCATGGGGGAGAATTCACACGCTGGCTGCTGTGCTGTACTACATAACAGAGTCACAGGCCTCTTTTCTTCTCTCTCTCTCTCTCTTTAGCTCTTGGAGAACTGGTCGGTTGCTGAACTGCAGAACGTACAGGTGCCTGCAGATTCTTTCTTTTCTCTCTCCTTTTCTTTCGGCAAGAAGCTGGTTACCAGTTGGGGAGTGTGAATTGTGAGAAGGGAACACAAGGCTGGACAGCAGGTTCTCTCACTGTTTTTCTCTCTCCCAGCTGCAAGACAAGAGGACAAGACAGTACGGGGCTCTTCCTCGTGTCTTTTCTCTCTTGTGGAAAGCGACATAAAGACTGTAAGTTTCTGTTTCTTTGTGAGCAAGTGGGACTGCAGGTGATGTCTCATGGAGTTTCTCTTTTCACTGGCTTCAAGACTGTTCTAGAGTGGTTCTCTCTAGCCCATTGTGAGAGGAAGGGTTTGGCAGTTTAAAGGATGGAAACAGGACAAGATTGTGGGCTGTTTTGGATGAGTTTTTGGACTGTTTTCATGGCTGAGTTTATGGCTATGTGCATGGTTCAGTCAGATTTATATTCTAGGCCTCATGGATGTACAGACTTAGCAGATTAGAGGAGATAATAGTGTGGTGTTCTTGAGACATAAAGCTGTGAAACCTCTATGCTAAGAGGTCCTGAGGATTGGCAGATTGGACTTGTAGACATACGAGCCATGAATGGCCATGTTGTAATCATCTGAATCTTTTCCATTGAAATTGAATAAAGAAATACCGAAAGGGGAACCAAGCTTTGGGGCCAACAGGTGTCGTTCTCTTTCTTGTTTTGGAGCACTCTAGCTCCTGTTTATTTGTTTATTGTCTAGACTACAATTGGATTGGGTGACTGCTAGTCTACCGCACTTTGGTGTCTACCAGATACCGGTTTCACTGCCTATCAGCATGCAAGCTTATGAAAAATCGCTTGGATGAGAAACCTTTATCTTGGAGATGCTTACATCTTGATCTGATTTGCCATTTCTGTATCTTTCTTTGTTGATTCTCAAAGACACACGCTTTGGCTTCACATAACACATTTTGTTGATCTTGTGTAAGAGTTTGAAGTTTGCTGAGTGGCTTGAGCGATTGGATTTGTCTCTTAGCCATTTCAACTCTTTGCATGGAGTGTGCAACATAATGCCTACCATATTCAGCAATGACTATCTGCATTCGTTGAACAAAATGAAACCAAGCAGTGTCAACATCATCACACACACACACACACACACACACACACACACACACACACACATGTATGTGTGTGTGTGTGTACATACATACATACATGCATATATGTATGTATGTACATACATATATGTATGTATAGTGTATATTTATGTATGTACATGTATGTGTATCTATAAATACATATATGTGTGCGTCCAAAGAAAGTTGCAGATCAACCGCTAAACTTGACCAATGTAAGCTTGAGAGAAGACTAAGCAAGAGGTGATGTACTACATGGTGGTGAAAAGAACTTGGTTCCCCACCACGACCCGGCCTGCTAGGGAAAGCTTGGATGAACTCCGGTATAGCAGCTTCTTCCGAATGCTCAGAAGAAGAGGAGCTAGCTGCTGCTCTGGGGAAATATCGATGCTAACCTAGCATCCAAGTAATGAACTGGAGTGCCACTCGTAATCCATTGAAAAGCCTCAATTGGCCTCCAAGTCGGGGCGGGCGTTGGGCCAACCCAAAATCCATGACTTGTGCCAGTTGATATGCACTTCAGATGCCCACATAAAATCTCTATTGCCTTGGTGAACCTCTCGAGATTCCCCTCATCTCCCGATAGGTATGCTGCTCTGCCAGTTGTTGTGTCATCGGCAAACTCTGAATGGAGCAGCTTCTCTTGCGAGCGGATTGGAACATGCAGCCCCTGGAGCCCTGTCTCTTGAGTGGGGAGAAAACTGCTCATGGCCTCAGTTACAAATAAAAATTGATAAGGCGCCAGCAGACGGCCTTGCCGTACTGAGTAAGAAAGTGAAAATTTGTTGTCGTTGGCTCCTTGAATGAGAACTTGGTTGTGAGAAGCCGAAGAGAGCCCAGAAACACCTCGAATCCACGCCTTGGGAGATCCCATTTGGCACATCATTTCCTCCAGAAAGTCCCCATCGACCTTGTCATAGGCTTTCTCAAAATCTAGAAGGGGAACTATAAGATGATGTTGCTTCAACCGAGCTGAAGCGGCTGCCTCCCAAAAAGTGAATATGTTGTCCAAGATGCTACGATCCTAGACGAAACCCGTTTGTGTGCCATGAATCAAATTGGGGACGAAAGGCTGCAAGCACCCGTGCTGCTTGTCGACATAAATGCATACCCCGCATGGACCAAAAGGTGTGACTCTAGCCCTGAAGGATCTTCCCGCAAGGGGCGGGTATGCCCCTTGTGGGAAGATGATGCTTGTGGAGGAGGAGATGTCAATGGGCCCATCATCTATGACACTGTGAAGCTCCTCGTTTTGGACCCCTCGCCTTTGTAAGCACTTCGGTCTGCCCAAACCCTGAATGCTCCATGAGACAATCCGCATAGCTAAGAGCGGTGGGAGGTGGAATTGTTGGAATTGCTATCCACTTGAAGAGTCTTGGGCATGGGTTTGGATGGATAGTAGTCACTATTTGTCTTAGGGTGAAGCTGCACCAGATGGGCACAAATCCTACCCTCCATGTGTAGCCACTTTGTGGAGTATGCATACTTTGTGAAGGTATTTGTAGGTCCAACAGGAATTGAGAATGAGGGTAGGAAGATGCAACTACCTACTGGAAGGACTAGCAACAATTGTCTTAGCAAGAACAAGAATGGATGACATCGCTAACACCAGTAAGAAAAAAGCGACAACCCCACTGAATAGACGAACATGCGAGCAGAGGTCACACATTGCGAGCAGTCCATCAGTCTATATACACATAGATACAAAAAAGCCCCCACACTTTTTTTTGTAAAAATCTATGTTCTATTGCTTCACTGCACAAAGAAAGAAGTACTCAAAAAAGGGGCAAACTTCTTAAAGAACAATCACAAAAGTTAAAAGCACTGAAAAAACAAAGCCAACTAGCCATGATCCAGGTGGATGGTGTCAAACAAAGATTGACGCAAGGATTGATGAAAGTAGGGATAGCGTGCAATCCTTACAGAATGGAAAACCCACTGATTTCTTGCATGCTTTGTCCACAAAGCCCAATATCTAGTCTAGGTTAGAAAGGGCTGTGCATGATCCTATGTAGAAGGCCACTTGCCAAAGAGTGAAAAAATCCTAGAGAAGGAACACCTTGGAAATCTGAGTTGAAGAAAATGTGAAATTTGGCAAAGGAAACTTGTGGTCTGTGGACAAGACCAAAGAAGATGCATCTAATAAAGTTGCACAATGCGGAAGCAAGACGTAAAAAATTGGCTATTTTTGGATTAAAACATGAAAAGCGTGTAGCACACGAAAAATGAGCAAAAGTCTGTTGCACGAAAAACACCATAACTTTCAACGCCAACTCCGATGAAGCCGGGCAGATACTCACAATTTATCGCACAAGCTACGCGTTGCCTGTTTTCCTATTTTTAAGTGTTGTTTATCTAAAATGATGTAACTTGTGATATATCAGATTGAAAAACCAATTGAATCTATAGAAAGCTTGCGACGCCATGCACACACCAAAAACTGGTATCAATTGCATTTCAAAAATACTATTTCAATTAGGATAAGATAGGGTGGTCCAAATCGATCATCAAAGGACGTGCATAAAATTCTTAACAATGATTAATGATTGGAATTCTACAAAACATGAATAGAGGGAGAGAGGCAAACAAAAAGTGACATCAGACAATGAACATCTTTATTATGTAGCAATAGGCTTAACAATGGCAATACCTGCTCTAGCAGATGGTGTAGAACATATGTGCTTGTGAATAGGTTAGATTGATTGGATAACAAGTGAGAAGGGAAGAGCCCTTTATATAGGGAGGCCTGTGGTTGGCCGTCTGCCCCCATGGAGGTGGCCGACAGCAACAAAAATACCCCACGACTGCAGAAATCCCCATGACTAGGTATAACATGAGAAAATACAAATGTGTCCAATAAAAGGTTTTGTCCTACACAACACACTGAGATGCACAATTTCAAACTCCCCTCCTCTAGTGTGCAAAAGTTTGAAGAAGTTAAGTTGATGAAGATGCAACCATGGACACTCTAATACTGTAGATACTAGATACACCTCGGAAAGAGCACTTGCCAACCTGACTCCTTGAAACAAAATGCCACCTTGAACAACAAAGAAATCTACTTGGCTCTTGGTATAGAATTATGAGTCTGCGGAAAACACCTCTCTCGTCATCTCCCAACACTAGACGGTGAACACATCACGTCTCAAAAGACCTCGAACAATGAACTTGGAACTCATCCCGTCCATAATCTCTGCCACACCAAGTAATAGACTTGGAACACATCCAGTCCATAGCTACCAAAAATGAACTCGTCTCACTAGATATTTTACCTGCTTGGAACTCTGACACAGCTAGGATTGAGCGCCTAGCGCTTTGATACCATTATAAAAGTGCACATTCAGAAGCAAAGCGTAGGAGAGAGGGAGAAATGAAATGATATATTAACGTCCTCAAAAGGCCAAAATGACCTATGAGACAAAAAACGTTACAACAATTGGTGGATCTGATACAATGTCTGTGTAAGAAAAGCTAAAACAACTAAACAACTAATTGAAACTGAAACAACAACTATGAGGAAAAGTAAGGTACTAGGAGCTCCTAATGGATAACATCTGGGAAGGAAAACTCCAGCAACAAAGGTAAACATTATATACATCACTATCCAAAGATGTCTCTCATCGGTCGATGGCGGATATCCTCAATGTCCTCCATGGTGAGTAATTTGACTGGACGTCTCCCATGCCGTGCTAGTATGGTCCTGATCCTCTGTTGTAGTCTCCGCCGGTGTCGAGATGGGCCTCTCATCTTGGGGCACGTGGAGAGAGACAGAGAGAAAGAGACATCAGACAATAAACATCTTTATTATGTAGCAATAGGCTTTACAATGGCAATACCAGCCAACAGATGGTGTAGAATATATGTGCCTGTGAATAGGTTAGATTGATTGGATAAAAAGTGAGAAGGGAAGAGCCATAGTTGTTAGGAAACGTGTTTCCTACAGGGAAGGAATGATTAATGATTGGATCATAGATCATGGACAGTGGAC
The DNA here is from genome assembly GCF_041138505.1 of Cibotium barometz. Taxonomy (NCBI): domain Eukaryota; kingdom Viridiplantae; phylum Streptophyta; class Polypodiopsida; order Cyatheales; family Cibotiaceae; genus Cibotium; species Cibotium barometz. Next base: position 58,841,054 of record NC_141063.1, on the reverse strand, counting down.
CATGGTCTATGAATCATGATCATTTGACATTGATGATGGATGATTGTATGGTTTTTGTTATTTCTGATTCAAAGACTATAGGCTTCAAATTGATGTTTCCATGTATTCTATGCATTTAGTGTTATTTTTACATATTTTATACAGTATATATTTGAAAATTTGTACATGCAAAAACCTGTAGGTAGGAAACTTGTTGGAAACTTTGGGTTGATTTTATGAAACCCGTTTGAAACGTGTTTGAAACTTTCAGGAAACCCGTTTTAAACAACCTCCTAACTACTATGGGAAGAGCCCTTGGTATAGGGAGGCCTGTGGCTGGCTGACTGCTCCCATGGAGGTGGCCGATAGCAACAAAAATATCCCACGACTGCATAAATCCCCACGACTAGGTATAACATGAGAAAATACAAATGTGTCCAATAAAAGGTCCGGTCCCACACAATACACTGAGATGCATAATTTCTAACAGCATCACTGTTTCCTTTATGCAACGACAAGAAGGGCATTTCGTTGCAGCTATGTGTCTTTTTTCAAGTTCTCCAATTGGAAGCACTCCCAACAAGCATTGCCATAAAAACAATCTAGATGTGAGTGGCAATTTACTATGCCAAATTTTCCTTTAGATTATGTATTCAGCAAAACGGGTTGTCTTATGGAGGAGCCAGATCTTATTAACTTAATCAACGGACCAAGGCGCAAGAATAATCAACCTATAGATCAAAGGAACTAAAACCTGAGGGAAAGAGAATCTAGGACAAGGTCCAGAATTTTTCCTATGGAAAATCCAATCCTCCGTTCTTTAACCATTTGAAACAAACGTAAGAGGAGTAAGAGGCTGCAATTGTTCTTGTAACATGTGCCATAAAGGTCTATAGGGCATCCCCAAGTGCCAGCGGCTTTGAGCTCAAGGAAAGGACAAAAGATTTCCTTCATCATCAACAACATCTTGGCAAACCCGAATGCCTTTTATAGAAAGAAAGTAAGCTTGCCAAGGGGAACAGAGAGCCAAAGTAGTAGGGAATGCACGGCTCCAAAGGATATTTTCTTGTCTCACTCTTTTCTTTCTTAATCTCCTTCATGGCTTGGCAACAAGAATTAGTTTTATCCATGATGATTTCTCACCTTCAAGACGCAAGTGAGTCTGTGAAGAAGGATTTTATAGAACAGTATGAGCGCTCACTTTTCCCTCACTTGGGAACTTCTGTAGCTCAGACCAAATGGCGGACCTATCAAGACATAACTAGGGTAACACCCTGGGGGCAGCAGCACTTTCGTAACAATGTCCGCTTGGCCATGGTTATTGAAGCCTTAGGTTTGGGTCCCCGATACTATATTGCAGAACAAGCTTCTAGTATGGAAGGAGACGAGAGACCTAAGGGCATTGAGCAATCTTACGCTCCACATAGCCAAATAGAAGTTCCCAGTGAGTTAGTTGTCATTTACCAAATGCATCTGTATTCACATTAAAGCAAAGAGCTGCAATCATAAGCATCTAGGGTTGTTGCTGCACGATAAAAGTTGGAAGTAGAGTGGCCTTGCATGCCAAAACATAATAATGGATATTCAGAATGTTAAGCCCTCAATGCATTTTCGGCGAGCGAGCATATGAACTCATACTTATGGAGATGCAAGGCCTTCTTATAATGCGAATTTTGCCAAAAGATCTCAATGCTTTTTGTCATAAAACAAGAGATTTGGTTTTTTGACCATGCCAGAAGAGGGGGAAAAAGCTGAATATATGCCATCTAAATGGATTGAACCATTCTCAATCTGACACGAAGTGGCCAAGTAGATAGTTTCCAATATTCCGATTTAATCATAAGTTTTTGCAGCACCCAATCTGTAGCATCACCAAGTGAAAGATTCCATCCCACAGGATATCCCAAATGTCTAACATGTTGTGTAGGTGATGTGAATTTTTTAAAATTGATAAAAAGACCTGCTGGCAAGCCAAACATATGCAAAGCGTTCATGAGACATTGCAGATCTGATTGCATATTCCGAGGAAAGAAGAAAGAGAGCTCATGCTTGAGCAACCAAATGTCAACCATCAAGATTCAAGGAGACAAGTCCATGTAATCTGTCAGTCTCAATGAGCTAATGACTTGACGAATAGATCTACCCAAAACCCATCGAGAGGATAAGCCTTTTTCCAAAATGCATCTGGCAATGCTATCTCAATACAGCCAGTAAATTATGTTTTGCATTTTTGGACCAAAGTCCAACTTTGCCATAACTTCTGCAATGTAATCCCATTGGACTGTATCAAAAGCCTTAGCAATATCAACTTGCAATAAGAGCACATCCTGCTTGGTATATTTTGCATACTCTATGCCAACATAGACATTAACAATGTTATCTGTTATTTGTCTATGGACATGTAATCGCATTGGACTATATCAAAAGCGTTAGCAGAATCAACTTGCAATAAGAGCACATCCTGCTTGGTATATTTTGCCTACTCTATGCGAACATAGACATTAACAATGTTATCTATTATTTGTCTATGGGCATCAAGGTAATAGGATGCCAATCTGAAAGTTTTTGACACACATAATTTTTTGGCACCAATTTGCCAAGCAAAAGGCATGACGCCCGAATTCCAAAACTCATTGATCATAAGCAAAAGTGATTCTTCAAGCATGCGCCAAATTTGCAAAAAGAACGCCACGATCAATCCACCCCATCTTGGAGTTTTCCATTTACCAAGCGCCTTTAGTGCCCTGTTTAATTCCATAGTTGAAAACATGGACTCCAAATCAACCGCTTTATCCATATCCACAATGTTAGAAACATGAGATGGAAGCTCCTGCCTAGCCCTACAAATATCAGGAGTCATCTGGGGAGGTGTTGCAAAAAACATGCTGAAAATGCATCACACATTCATGCTCTAGCTAGTGTATGTCTTGTGTCCAATTGCCATCCTCTTTCATCACTCTAGATATACATTGTTTTTGTCTCGATACATGCAAGCTTTTAAAGAAAGATTTGGATGAACAACCCTTATCCAAAAGGGGTTTTTGGCGTGATCTAACTTGCCATTTTTGCAATTTCCGATGGTCATTGAGAGCCAATGCATGCTTTGCGTAGACAATATGATCCTCCTCTTGCTGAGATAGCATGCAAGTATGACTTGCCTCCTCTAGAAACTGCAGCATATTTTTCACCTGATACATACGTTGTCTTTCATTTCCCAAATTCCTTTTGCCATATTCATTGATAACAGTTTGCATACGGGCAGCAAAATGATAGCATGCAATGTTTATGTTCTCATATATTTCAGCCTATAAGGCGTCAATAACATCAATAGTCATATCCTGAAACAATCCATGTGAGAGAGAGGAATTATTCACCAATAGAAGCCGTTTAGTGGGTAAGGAAATCTCATCAAGAGGCATATCAAAGTGCAAACCCAACTAAACTGGCGCATGATCAGAAAGGTTCAAAGAGTAATCAATCCACGTACGACATGGAAAAGTGTCAACATGATTTGTATGCAAGAGGTACCAACGATCCAATCTTGCACGATAATCCGAGTGCGCATTATGGTGAAAAGTAGAACCTCTCCTATCAGGAGAAGTGGTTATCCATAGATCTCTTAATCCAAGATCAACCACGACATTTCTCCAAGCCACTTTCTTAGAAGCAAGCATATGTGAATGACCCTGAGACTTGAGTGTTGTCTTGAGGAGAAAGGGGAGTTATTAAAATCCCCACAAATAAGCACATTGGACAACCAAGGATACCGACTCATAAAATACCACAAATGAGTTTGACGGGCTGAAACTGTAGGGGCATATACAGAGCCAAACTCATAGAGCTCCCTATTGAGCATGCACTGCAAAATAATCGGTCTGGCATCTGGATCATTATAAGCCACTGTAGGCTGTAAAATTTGCTTGACGAGCACACAAACACCAGAAAAAAACTCAAGCCAACATAGTACATACAGTAACCACCAAAGAAGCCTATCTTGCCAGCAAATTCATGCTGGTTATGTTCTTGAAAAAACATGATATTAGGATGCATCTTATGTACATATTCCCAAACAAGTCTCCATTTGTTAGAGGAACACAAACCTTGTACATTGTATGATACACATATTATAGGTGCATTCATCATCATGAACATGAGAAAAGAGATGGGTAAGTAACCATCATGTTGCATGCGCGGAAGCCTTGCTATACTAATCCACAGCACTAAGCTGGATTAAGAACAAGATGCTAAATAAACATGATTAAGACAGAGGAGAGACAAGAAGAGAGATAGTTGGTGTCATGGTTTTCTTTATTTATATGGTACAAAAAGGTGATTGAATGTGCGTACATCTGCTAGGTCCTTGGTCTACCCCAAAGGAGTTACCTTTGGCCCCTTCTACATGCATATGCTGATTTCTAGACTTCTACAAATGATGATTGCATCAAAACTGTTGGCGGCAAGGAATTAGCAAGTGGGTGTAATTTGAGGGTAGGGCGGTCATTTGCTAAGTGTCCAAATTTGTGACAGGGAAAACAAGAGTTTGCTAATGCGTCCCATTTAAGCTCAAAACATTGCTCACCCATAAGCACATCATCTACTTTCATACTAATCGATTCAGGGGTTGGTTTATCCGTGTCCCACAAAACAAAGAATTTATTACAATTACCCATGACATTGGGGGGGGAAGATAACAGTGCCTAGACTCTGGGCCAGATATGGAAGAGCATCACAGAAAATCACAGGGAAGCCAACAACTTCCACCCAAACCGGACATCGATGCCGCACAAGTACCTGATAGTCAGTAGTAGGGGTCCAAGGTAGCGCATGGACCATGTGCTAACCATAAAACAAAGGAGACTTTTGAAATAACTGTTGCTTGAAATCAGGCTTCTTGAGCACCACGTCATAAAAACCACAGGCTGCATAATAAACACCTTCCACATGTTAACCTGCAAGCATTGTGTTTAACCACTGTCCAACATCCTCTACAGGTGGCACCCAGCCTGGAAAGAAGAGAATTGTAGCTTGTTCAGAGAACTTTTTTACTTTGGGGAGAATTATATTCTTTGGGATAGTGCACTTTAGTGTAGGTTTGGGCTTCTCCCATTTCGCACCTTGAAAACCTTGATGCAGCACATCATAAAGAAACTGTGCTCATGTCTTGGCTTCTTGGAATTTGTGACATCAATAGGTTTTTCATGTCTTCTTTCATAGTGGATTACCTGTTCTTTCTGTCTCATGGTGTCAAGAGAAAAACTAGCTGAATCCATCTATGTATGCACTGTGACTCTTACACACACAGAAGCCTTGATGTGGAACAAAAAGCAACGGGTAGGCTTATGAGAACTAGGAGCAGCTAGTAGGTTGGAAGGGAGGAACTGCATTTGTCTTATGGTTTATTTACCCTTGGTATATTCATGGGACATTTGTTCATAAGATTTATTTACCTTGAGTAGATTCATGAACCAATTTATTTAAAGTTATAGAAAGGTTCATGCATAAAAGCATAGGCTTTTCTATTTTTAAGAGGAAGGACCAAAGTGGAGTGTAAAAACTATTTTTTGGCTCACAAGTAATGCAAAAGTTATCTACATGCACTTGCTTAAAAGCGCAAGCCATCAAGTAAGACTCGGGAGATTGAACCCGTTTTGGTGTTATGCATGTTCATAGGCATCAAACCCTATCTTGCATGTTCATAGGTTGTTCACACCAAGTTGGCTATAAACCTAATGACCGGATGCCCATATCCCCAGTGTCTCTTGGTATTTTGACTAGTCTAGGAAGCCACCTATGCCTTTTATAACATCAAGGCTATATATGATTATATACAGACACACATAAATATGTGTATGGTTATGCACTTGTTTGTGTGTGCAGGTGCAAGAATGACTAAAAGTTGCATTTTCTGCACTGCTATCCTTGGCTTTGAGTAGAAGGCACTGACAGCTTTTTCATGCATGTCCCAGGAATATGGCAAAAAGATGATGTTCCCTCTTTGTACTTTTTTGTGAATTGCAGCACCAGTGAGCTACCTGCAGTTGAAACGTATGTGGTAAGTTTTATTTTGGTGCTGATTCATGGTGAAATGACTGTTTGTTATGTAAAACCAGGGTGCAGTTATTACTGCTGCTGCATGCAATGCTGAGATCCATTTCATTCACATAGGAGAAATCACCTGATGATAAGTGTAGGCATGAGATAAGAAAGATTTCAAACTCTAAGATGCCGGACACCTTTTGGTTTGTTTAACCATGCTCATCTTCCTTGCTGTTATCCCTCTGTTACCTTCTCTTTGTCTACAAAATGTTGGGCCTCTTGTTGCAAGTGTGAGGCTCACGTATTGGTTCGTATGCTTCATTCTAGCCTCACTGCCATAGTTTATACTGGCAACAATTTGGTTTCACAAGGTTACCGACTGTGCTTGAGTAGCTGTATAACTCCTTTTGAACCCTCATTAGCTAGTGCCTCCACCCTATTACGATGTCTTCTATGTTCACAAGAAAGAAAGAAAGAAAGAAAGAAAGAAAGCTATATTAAACGTGTCCTAAAGACCCTATGAGATCAAAGTGATACAATGCTATCCATGTTATGTCTCACCATGGAAAAGAAAACAAAACAAGTACAAATAACATAGCTCTTTGAAAGTAGAGACTGATACAATGATCATCATGGGGAAGTACATGGGTATAAACACTAGTACAAGAGACTCTCATCATGGAGTACATGAGAATATGAAGCATGTGGGGCACATCATCCTCCGGTACAGGGTACACATCTCACGTATGTTGAGTATGGGGTTACTGAGTATGGCTGAGAGGTCCCCTTCTGTCATGGTATGTGGGAAGGTGGTGTGATGGTGGTGGAGCATGTCCTGGATTTGGAGCTCATGGGAGGATCGTGGTTGGTGTCCCCTGGGCTGGAGATGCCAGGTACGTCGAAGCGCGCAAGCCCGTTCCGAAGTGACTCCTCGGGGACAGGGCGGAGCTGAGGTATCCTGTGGTGGACTTGTGGGGTCCACTATGTCGATATCCTCTCCCCGAGCGGGGAAGATATTGGTGATGGTTGGCGAGGAAGGAGGGGTGGTGGCTGTGGCCAACACTCTCTTAAGAGTGTATCTCTGTGTCTATGAAGCTCCTCCTGTAGGAAGAGTTCCAGGAAGCACTTTTTCTGCGAATCATGTGAGAGAACATCATGACCTGGGGCCTCTTCACATGCTGCCAATCTTGCTTTGATAGATCTAGTCCTGAGACAGGTGCTCCATACATCAACGCTGGTGTGACGAGGGTGTCGAAGAGCCAACCCTTCGTCTTGGGACCTAAAAATGGGCATGGAAGCACTGTCGCTCAAATAGGGCCAAAGCTGCATATCCCCGTGTCACTCTAGTGTGTGTTGCTGTGGTCATGTAACGCGGGGCAACTAAAAGTAGCTCTGAGGTACACATATGATGGGACAATCTCCATTGGAGCTCCCCTATACTTGAAGCGCAATCTAGATGTGTAGGGGCAGGAGGGTTTGAAAACCATGACCGTGGTTTTACCAAGAGAAATCTGCAGGTTATTTTTAAGCTCTTGTATGAGTACAAGGCACATGGTAACAGTTCAAAGCTGCATGGATAAGTAATGTAGTTACATCTTGGTATATCAATATTTCTTCACTTGTGAATCCACTCACTCAACATGCAGAATGTGCCAAAATCTGTCGCCTCTAGCTCCCTGAATAAGAATCTGGTTTTGTGAAGCCGAGCAGAGTCCCGAACCACCTCGGACCCACTCCTCTGGAAAATCCATCCTACATATCATCCCCTCCAGAAAGCCCCAATCAACTCTATCAGAGGCTTTCTCGAAATCCAGAAGGAGAACAATCGAATCCTGATGGCATTCCTGGCTGAAGCGGTCGTCTCCTAGAAGGTGAAGATGTTGCCCAAGATGCTCCGATCCTGAAATAAAACCGGTCTGTGTACTGCGAACCAAGTCGGGGAGGAAGAATTGCAGTCTCAGGTTGATGGCTGTTGGGGTAAAGGCATTATGCCCACCCTTATAGTGTGTACAAGCCCATAAGTTATAGTACATAGTACACTTAGTACATTAAAAGTACTAAGTGCACTATGTGTACTAGTGCAATATACATGTGTGATAGGGGAGTCACACACTCAATGCTATTGAGTTGACTTATCCCCACAACTCTCTCTTTCTCTCTCTCTCCCTTGTTTCTCTGTGTATGTCTCCCACATGAATAACCCTAATTCTCTCTCCCATTCAACTGGTATCAAAGCCTGCAGGTCGACTAGGGGTTGACGGGCAGAGCTACGCATAGCAAACCACAAGGCAGCATTCGCAGGCAGGCTGGGCGAGCACGTGGCAAAAGGCAGCTGAGCAAGTTGCCCAGCCAACCAGGCGCAGCCAGGCGGACACGGAGTGCAGCGGCGTACCCATTCGCACGTAGCAAGCGTAAGGCTGTGTAAACGTGTAGCGCTGGGCGTTAGACGGCGTAAAACCACCGAGCGGAGGTGACGTCAACAAAACAGCGTGTAGCGCTGGCTACCGGTCGGAGGCGGCGTCAACAAGCGAACACGCCTACAAGCGAGCTCCTAAAGACGCCAGCTTCGGTGAGAGCAGGCTCCCCTGGCGCCGGGTAGTGGTCCGCGTGAGTAGGCGTCGTGGAGAAAGACAACATACGCATTCTCTGCAGGCCTGCGCTTCGACGGCTCTTACGTGTTCACGCGCTGCTGAGCGCCCCTCGATAACTGAGTCGTGGACGGAACCAACCAGGTCACGCGGCCCTTGTTCACTATCGGCAACAAGGACAGACGAGAAGAGCTCGTGAAAGAAGACTTGCAGGAAGCCAACTCTTTGAGAGGTGTCACGAGGCCTGATGGAGTGAATGTCAAGGTAGACGCCATAGCTCACAGCTCTCGTATGGTCCTGGCTGGGAGCGAAGCCTCCTGTGGACAGAATCGAATCCACAGCAACAAGCAGGAGCAACAGCATCAACATCAACAAGAAGTGCCCCCCCCCTCCCTTTCTGCAAAAACAGCATCAACAGAAATTCAGCCTGCAAATCTCAGAGAAATTCAAAAATTAAGAGGTATTTGCCTTCAATTTTGGGAATTTCTTATCAATTCAATCAATTGAGTAGGTACAGGTGCCGAATTGCTCAATTTTGAGCAAAATTGGCAAAATTGGGTGACATTGGTCACAATCAGGATCAATTTGCAGGAAATTGGATGTCAAAATTTGGGGCTTTTGATGTAATTGTGCAATTAAGCATTCATACATGCTGTATGATGTGAGAAATCGCACATTCGGGCAAAATTGCAGCAAATTGCAGTGCAAATCAAGGGGCTTTTGTGCCGATTAAGTTGATTTGCATGCAGGCACTCGCAGTTGATGCTTTGGGCAATGTGTTGATGCCTGTCAAGCACTCAATGTGCCTGTAAATCAAGGGGCTTTCATGTATTGGATGTATATGTGGCCAGGGGGAAGCATCGCGAAGACTCTGGATGCCTTCATGTGCGTTAATGTACCATGTATGATCAGAAATTGATCTTAAATCAAGGGGCTTTTCAAGCTCTTATGCTTGTTGAGCTTGGCAAAGCAGCAGGCAAGACGTTTATGCCTTGAATCCTCAGAAATCAGCTTGCAGTCAAGGGGCTTTTGCCCAATTTCTATTTGGGACTGTTGTATGCAGTGTTCGGGAGTGTAAAAGTCTGATTTTCACTCATTTGGACAGCCAGGAGAGCATTTATTGCTACTGTACCTGCTGGTACAGATTTGGTACAGCTTTGTACAAGTTTTGGCATGGCTGTACACTGATTTGAGTGAGGAAAAGGTTCAATTTCAGCTCCTGTACTTGCCGGTACAGGTTTGGTACATCATTGGTGAGCACTTAGTACTGCTGTACAGTACTTTGGAAGGGCAACAGAGCACATTTAAGGTGCTGTCCTAAATCTGCAGCAACCAGATTTTGGTGATTTCATCACATAAAGTGGGAGTAGAGTTGCATTTGTGCTTCCGCAGTGGGAGATAAAGCTTGGGAGAACAACTGTGAGCACTTTGTGTGCTTTTGGTGCAGTGTTTGCACATTTTGCAGGGAGTCAGGCATTGACAGGTTGTATATTGCTATGGCAACCACAGGTGAGAGCTCTTCATTGCTTCACATCAAGAAGCTTGAAGGGTCACATAACTATGATATTTGGCAAACCCAGTGCTATAATGTGTTGCTCCAGAAAAAGCAGCACAAGCCTATCAAAGAAAGGGGTGTAAAGCCCGCTTCTCTTACTGCTGAAGAGTGGGAAGATATGGATGAGCTGGCAAGATCTACTATCATGTTGTCTGTGTCAGACTCTTTACTTTTCAGCATTCGTGAAGAGAAGACAGCTTGGGGAATGTGGCAGAGATTGCAGGACTTGTATGCCCAACAAAGTGCCTCAAGCAAAGTGTATTGGTTGAAGAAACTCATAGGTCTTCAGATGAAGGAAGGGGCGTCTATGGCAGCCCATCTAAATGAGTTTAATGGTATTGTCAGCCAGGTTATAAATCAAAAGTTGGCAATGGACGATGAGTTCAAAGCCACTTTTCTCTTATGCACTTTGCCAGAGAGTTGGGACACATTCAGGACAGCCACTAGCAATTCAAATGCTATGCTGTCATATGCAGATGTTGAGGGTGCTCTTCTTCAAGAAGAGATGAACAGGAAAAACAACTCTGTTGGAAAGTCCAATGCAATGAATGCACGTGGGAGATCCCAGCAAAGGAGTCAAAGCCAAGAACGGGGAAGGAGCAAGTCTCGCTCCAAAAAGGACTTGGAATGCCATTATTGTGGCAAGAAGGGACACATCAAAAAGCAATGCTACAAATGGAAAAATGATCAAAAGGAAAAGGGAAAAGGCAAAGACAAAGACAAAGATGAAGCCAAAGATGTAAAGCCAAAGGGCAAAAGTGGAGTCAAGATTGAAGAAATCAATGTGTCACATGCAGGTGACAGTGAGGATGAGGTCCTATTTACGTCTTCACTTGATGCCCATTCACTTCTTACAGGTGGTCATGGTATGCACTCATGGATCATTGATTCAGGTGCCTCCTTTCATGTCACAGGTTGCAGAGACTTGTTTGTCAGGTATACTGCTGGCAATGAAGGAGTAGTTTATTTGGGTGATAACCATGCATGCAAGATTCTTGGCAAAGGTGATGTGAGGCTTGTGTTTTCAGATGGCTCACAGCTTATGCTCCATGATGTCAGGCATGTGCCTGAGATCAAGAAGAATCTGCTTTCTACTGGACAGCTTGATGATGCTGATTATGTTACCACATTTGGTCGTGGAAAGTGGAAAATTAGTAAGGGCTCACTGGTTGTTGCCAGAGGCTCTAAGGTGGACACTCTTTACTTCATGCATGCAGGTGTTTGTTACCATGCTAATGTAAATGCAACCGAGCTGCCGGAAATTTCTATGTGGCATAGCCGGTTGGGACATATGAGTGTCATGGGAATGGAGCAATTGTCTCGTTTGGGTTACTTGCCTTCTCTGAAGTTTTCAAGTTTTCAGTTTTGTGAGCATTGTATATATGGTAGGCAACTCCAGTGCCCCCACAAGAAAGCTCTTGGACAGAAAGATGCTCAGTTAGAGCTTGTGCATACAGATGTATGTGAGATGCCTCAGCTTTCTTTGGGAGGGGCAAAATACTTTGTCTTTTATTGATGATGCCACACGCAAGGTGTGGGTTTATCCTCTTCGTTTGAAGAGTGATACATTCTCAGTGTTTCAGAAGTTTGTTGCTCTTGTTGAGAATCAAACTGGCAAAACACTGAAGGCTTTGCGTTCCGACAATGGTGGAGAGTATATGTCCAAACAGTTTCAGGACTTTTGTGACGCTAAAGGCATCAAGAGGGAGCTCTCTACTCCTTATGATCCTCCACAAAACGGGACAGCAGAGAGGATGAACAGGACCATTCAGGAGAAGGTCCGTTCTATGTTGTCACACGCTGCGTTACCTCATGGTTTTTGGGCTGAAGCTGTTATGACAGCCGTTCATCTTATAAACAGGTCACCTAACACGAGGCTTGGTGGGAAAGTGCCAGAGGAAGTATGGACAGGGAAGCCTCCGTCATACAAGCACTTGAGAGTGTTTGGTTGCGTTGCGTACGTGCACATACGCAGGGAAATGCGCACCAAACTAGTTCCTAAGTCTCACAAATGCATATTCCTAGGATATGGTGACAGAGGTGAAATGGGGTATAGACTTTGGGATCCCGTGAATAGAAAGATTATACGCAGCAATGATGTCATTTTTGATGAAACATGCATGTATACGGAGCCTGCAAGGCAACAGGAGCCTGGCAGAGTCATCTTTGATGATGATGGACATCATGGACAACAACCAAGGGCTGTAAATCAGCCATTACAGCAGCAAAACCAGCCCTTAAATGGTGCTGAAAATGGTCCAAATGGACAGCCAGAGATGGCAGAAGATATCCCTATGGATATACCACAGTTAGAGGAGATACCGGGCATGATTTTTCAGCCTTATGGCATGGAACAGGAGCCACCAATAGGTGATATGCAGGCTGGACAGCAACCTGCAAATGATGGTCATTGGGTACGGAGGTCCACAAGACCCTCCAGAGCCCCTGACAGGTTTGTTCCAGGGGTTGACTACTTGATGCTTACTGACTGTGGGGAGCCCTCATGTTATAAGGAGGCTTTACAGAGGGCAGACAAGGCTCTTTGGGAGCGTGCCATGAAGTCAGAGATGGATTCTTTGCACAAAAATGGAACATGGAAGTTGGTGCATTTGCCTGCAGGCAAGAAGGTTTGCCATGCAAGTGGGTTTAAAGGCTCAAAGTTGCACCAGATGCAAAGCCAAGATACAAAGCCAAGTTAGTGGCTAAGGGCTTCAAGCAGGAATATGGTGTGGACTTTGAGGAGATCTTCTCTCCAGTGGTCAAAATGACCACACTTAGAGCTGTATTAGCTTTGGTTGCTCATGATGATCTGGACTTGATTCAGATGGATGTGAAGACTGCTTTTCTTCACGGTGATCTCCATGAGGAGATATATATGCAATAGCCAGAGGGTTATGCAGTAAGTGGAAAGGAGAAGCTTGTATGCAAGCTGAAAAAGAGTCTTTATGGGCTCAAACAGGCACCAAGGGAATGGTATCATAAATTTGATACATTCATGAAATCCCAGAAATTCAGGAGAAGTGACATAGATCACTGCTTATACACCAAGAAAGCTTTGGATGGCAGTCTATTGATCCTCATCTTGTATGTTGATGATATGTTGATTGCCGGGAAATCTCGTAAAGAGATGGATGCCTTAAAGAAGAGGCTGCATCAAACCTTTGATATGAAGGATTTGGGTGATGCAAATCACATTTTGGGTATGCGGATACTTCGGGACAGAAATCAGCATGTGTTGTATTTGTCTCAGAAGGAATACATTGGCAAAGTTTTGCAGAGGTTCAATATGGACGGGGGGGAAGAAGACTAGTACTCCTTTGCCTCCATATGTGAAACTCAGTGCTATGGACAGCCCACAGTCAGATAGTGGCAGGGCTGATATGGCCAAGATTCTGTATGCTTCAGCTTGTGGCAGTCTCATGTATGCCATGGTTGCTACTAGGCCGGACATTGCATTTGCAGTGGGAGTGGTTTCTAGATACATGGCCAACCCTGGCAAGAAGCCTTGGGAAGCAGTGAAAGGTGTCATGAGATACCTGAAGGGCACACAGGATATGTGCATTTGTTTTGGCAAACAGGATGCATTAGTGCATGGTTACACGGATTCGGATTATGCCGGTCATCCAGATAATCGGAAGTCTACTACCGGTTATGTGTTTACATTCACAGGAGGTGCTGTGTCATGGATATCCAGGATGCAGAAGTGCACTGCCTTATCTACTACAGAGGCCGAGTATATTGCAGCCACAGAGGCTTGCAAGGAGGCATTATGGCTATCTCGGTTAGTGGTTGATTTGGGCTATACAGGGGATATTCCATTGTTGCATTGTGACAGTCAGAGTGCCATCCAGTTGGCAAAGAACCCTGTCTTTCATGCAAAGACGAAGCATGTGGATGTGAAGTATCACTTCATCAGAGAGGTGATAGAGAACAAGCAAATTCAGCTTGTTAAGATTCATACGGATGACAACCCGGCTGATCTGTTGACAAAGAGTTTGCCTCCGGAGCGGTTTTGCTCATTGCAGACACTTGATGGGCATTGGATGAGGCCAGTTTCAGCCTTGATATGGCCTTGTATATTATCATGTACATGCTGATTTTTCTTTTCCTTTACTTAAGGGCACTTTGCCTTTAAGTGGGAGGTTGTTGGGGTAAAGGCATTATGCCCACCCTTATAGTGTGTACAAGCCCATAAGTTATAGTACATAGTACACTTAGTACATTAAAAGTACTAAGTGCACTATGTGTACTAGTGCAATATACATGTGTGATAGGGGAGTCACACACTCAATGCTATTGAGTTGACTTATCCCCACAACTCTCTCTCTCTCTCTCTCTCCCTTGTTTCTCTGTGTATGTCTCCCACATGAATAACCCTAATTCTCTCTCCCATTCAACGGCCTTGGCCAGAATTTTGTAGGTGGTCCCTAGGAGGGTGATGGGTCTCCACTATCGAATCTCCAATCTGTCACCACCCTCCTTGGGAATCAAGTGGATCAATCCCTCAAACAACCTTTCCGGCATGGCTCCCATAACTGCTATCTCGTTGAAGGCAGCTCCGAGGCTGTCTTCCACAAGATCCTAGTGTCGGAGAAATAAGAAGACTGGAAGCCTGTCCTCACCCAGGCATTTTCCCCTAGGTAGTGCCATCAAAACCTTCACCAGCTCCTCAGATGTGAAGGGGGTCGGGAGGAAGGTCCAGGGAGCATGAGGAGCCACCACCCTCGTATGTCGCCAGACTTGCTTACGTGCATCTAGCGCTTGTGAGGATATGGGGTCACCCGTGAGAAGAGAGCTGAAGAAATCTGTGGCAATGGCTCTCATGGGGGGTGGGGGGTAACAATGGATCTATCCTGGCCTCACAACCTGTGGATACCATCTCTCTGCCTGTGTGGGCCTGCAAACTCAAAGAACTCCCGAGTGATTGTGTCTCTCGCCTGCATCCAAAAAGAGGCTATAGCATGGTAGTTGAACTCCACCCTCTGTTCCTCTATGGACTGAGCTCTGTATGGTTGGTAGCGAGCTGACTAACAATCCAAGGCTATTTGGTGTATTCTCCTGAAGCCGCTCTAGAGAAACTAGGCCCGTGCGAATGCTCCTCTCCTACTCTCGGAAGCTAGCCGATCTGCTGTGCACTGCCTCTTGTAATATACTACTAATCTCTCCAAGGCTTGCATTCAAGGTGATTATGGCTGCTTCCGAGTGACCCTCCCAAATCCCCTCAATCCTGTTGTAAGTCTCAGAGTCCTGGATTAGGCTATCTGGAATCCGGGTACTCAAATGTCTGTCCTGCCTTGAGGGGTTCTCCAGGGAGAAAATAACCAAGTGCATGATCGGAGAAGGAAATGCTTGCCAAAATACCAATCATGCCACCACGAAATCTCTCCAAGGCTTGCATTCAAGGTGATTATGGCTGCTTCCGAGTGACCCTCCCAAATCCTCCCAATCCTATTGCAAGTCTCAGAGTCCTGGATTAGGCTATCTGGAATCCGGGTACTCAAATGTCTGTCCTGCCTTGAGGGGTTCTCCAGGGAGAAAATAACCAAGTGCATGATCGGAGAAGGAAATGCTTGCCAAAATACCAATCATGCCACCACAAACACAAGCCCACTCATCTACATAGAACCGATCTAATCTGGAAAGGTTAGGGCCAGTACTCCTCCTATGGGTTCTAGAGAAACTCAGACTGCAAGGGTTGCGTCCAAACTCTGGAAGATGCCAAGGGTCCTGTCCCCTGAGAGCCAAAATCAGCTCCTTCCAAGCCGAATACGCTGTACCAGATATCGTAGTCGTGCCACCTCCGTGTCTGTCCTCTGCCGACTTTAGCATGTTAAAATCCCCACCCATACACTAGAAATCCACCTGTGGTGGCAGGGACTCACGAATTGTACTCTAGAAGGTGGCCCTCCTTGCTGCCGCATTCGATGCATATACATTTAGGAAGCCTTGGGGTGTGTTGGGGGGGGGGGGGGGGGGGTTACAATGGATCTATCCTGGCCTCACAACCTGTGGATACCATCTCTCCGCCTGTGTGGGCTTGCAATCTCAAAGAACTCCCGAGTGATCGGGTCTCTCGCCTTCGTCCAAAAAGAGGCTATAGCATGGTATCTGAACTCCACCTTCTGCTCCTATATGGACTGAGTTCTGTACGGTTGGTAGCGAGCTAACTCTCAATCCACGGCTATTTTGTGTATTCTCCTGAAGCCGTTGTATAGAAGCTAGGCCCGTCCGAATGCTCCTCTCCTACTGTCGGAAGCAAACCAATCTGCTATGCACTACCTCTTGTAATATACTGCTAATCTCTCCAAGGCCTGCATTCAAGGTGATTATGGCTGCTTCCGAGTTACCCTCCCAAATCCCCTCAATCCTGTTGCAAGTCTCAAAGTCCAGGATTAGGCTATTTGGAATCCGACTACTCAAATGTCTGTCCTGCCTCGAGGGGTCCTCCAGAGAGAAAATAACCCGTGCATGATCGGAGAAGGAAATGCTTGCCAAAATACCAATCATGCCACCACGAACACAAGCCCACTCATCTACATAGAACCGATCTAATCTGGAAAGGTTAGGGCCAATACTACTCCTGTGGGATCTGGAGAAACTCAGACTGCAAGGATTGCGTCCAAACTCTAGAAGATGCCAAGGGTCCTGTCCCCTGAGAGACAAAATCAGCTCCTTCCAAGCTGAGTACTCTCTACCAGATATCGTAGTCGTGCCACCTCCGTGTCTGCCCTCTGCTGACTTTAGCATGTTAAAATCCCCACCCATACACCTGAAATCCGCCTGTGGTGGTAGGGACTCATGAATTGTACTCTAGAAGGTGGCCCTCCTTGCTGCCGCATTCGATGCATATACATTTAGGAAGCCCACACAATCCTCTCCAATCTTGATGGTCACCCACCGGGCTCGTCCAGCAACAATGATGCCAGAGGCGATTGCTGCTAGCAGTAGTGTTGGTCACTGATGGAATTGCTTGGTCACTGATGGAATTGCATACTTCACCCTCTGTCCCGGAGGGGCAAAAAGAATGGGACCAAAAGGTGTGGCTCCTGCCTTGCAAGATCTTCTTGCAGCAGCGGCGGATACGTCCCTATGAAAGATGGTGTTCCTGAATGAAGAGAATGTCAATGGGTCCACCAACTGGTGATCTATGGAGCTCCTTTCTAGGGACACCACACCTCTAAAAGCACTCTAGGCCCCCCAAACCCTGGATGTTCCAAGAAACGATCCGCATAACTAATATCGGCGAGAAGCAGAACTATTTGCACTGCCCTCCACGCGAAGAGTGTTCGGCATGGGTTTCGATGGAGAGTAATCATGGGGCATAGCCGCGCTAGATGGGTACGAATCTTGGCCTCCATGTGGAGCCACTCTGTTCGAGCCATGGAGTAAGCATACTCTGGACTTCACATGTCACAATGCAGGTATTTGTAGGAGGGGGAAAGGGATACTACAACTGAAACATGAAATGCAAAAAGTAGCACTTCCAGGTTGGAGGACACCATCTCCCCTATCTGATCTCTAAGGCCGACGCCACCCAATTCCATCCGAGCCAAGGGTAGAGGTGGGTAAGCACATTAGTGATATGCAGGCCATGCAAATGGTGCAAGAGCTCAATGGCCTGCCCCTGAATAGCGGTGGACATTGACTCCATGCTCCAATCCGTCCCCTGTGTTGCACTTAGTGGGAAGGAGAAGATCATCATGCCACTCTCTCTGGGGCGGGCGGTATGGAGTGATGTAACACCACACAAATGCAAATGGGAGCCACTATCTACTAGGTCCTGGGTTAGGCTGTTTTTGCTCTGGGTTGGGGGGGGGGGGTCCCAAACAGCCGGCGAACTAGCGGGAGCTACAGGGGAGAGAGTCGGAGCAGGTGGCAAAGGAGCGGAGGGGTGGGGACTACGAGGACGGGCCCGCTGAAGTCTCTGAAGGGTCAGAGAGTCCCTCGGGAAACCAAAAGCCTGGAGGGGAACTCGACGTGGTAACGGTTTCCAGTAGAGTTTTTTTTCTTTTTTTTTGGGGGGGGGGGGGGGGGGGGGGGGGGGGGGGTTGGCCTTTGGAAATGGGAACGTTTTGAACCCCCGAAGCGGTAACGGGAATGCCACGTCAGCAAACAAAAGTAATGGAATTCGGAAAACGTCATATTAAATGATGACCTTTAAGTAAGATAGGCTAAAATTTTGAAATTTTATGTTATGTATGCATAGTTGAGTGGAAAAAATAGAGGAAAAATGCCCTTTTAAAAACATTTTGCCCCTTTCTTAAGGGTTTTTGGGCTTGTTACCAAGGGGAACATTTCAGACCTGTGCATACCATGATCCTCTGTCTCTTGCGTCAGCCAGCTGTCTAGATGCCTCAAAAGCTCTGTATGACAATCTGTCCTGTGGCATCTCTTTGAATGTGTCTAGCAGGCATACAGTCTGGAATATCGCCTCTACCATCATAAGAGGCACAACAAACTCTGCTCGGATAATGTCATGAGGTACTGACGGTTTGCTGCGTATCATGCGTGCCATCATGAGGGCCTGTGGTCTCTCTATCTGTGTCCACCAATGGGTAGCAAGGCCTAGCGCCCATACCGCTGCTCCATACATCAGTGCCGGTGTGACTAATGTGTCAAATAGCCACCCCTTCATCCGGGGCTCCTGAAAATGCGACCGGTGGCACTGTCTCTCTAGCATAGCCAATGCTGCATATCTCCGTGTCAATCTAGCTCTGGCTGCTTATCCCATGGTGAAGCGCGTGGCTGCTGCAGAGAAGGTAACCCCTAGGTACACGTATGATGTCACCACCTCCACCTGGCGTCCTGCGAGAGTGAATGTCAGCTGACTCTTGCCCTATCTCAATGCATGAAAGACCATAACCTTGGTTTTCCCAAGGGTCACTGTAAGACCCCTCTGTGTGCAGAAATCATCGAGTGCATGTAGATGCTGATGTGGACCTCTTGGAGACTCAGACACTAATACAATATCATCAGCATAAAGCATAATATGTACTGAGGTACCTGCTAGATCAACTCCATCTCCGCCTCCCCGTGTAATGAAGTCAGCCACCTCATCAATGTATAACCCAAAAAGTGTGGGGGAAAGTGGGCATCCTTGCTTCACACCAATGGTGCTAGCAATAGTCTCGGACATACCTCCTGGGCATCTGACTTGCCCAAAAACCTGCTCATATAATGCATAGATGCCCCATGTCATATCTGTTGGTATGCCAAGAGACTGCAGGCGCTGAAAGAGCCTCTCTCGTGGTACTGTGTCAAATGCCTTGCGGAAATCCACAAAGCAGCAATAGAGCTTTCTCTTCCTCATTCTGGCCTGATCAATCACAAAGTGAATACATGGTCAGTGGTAGAGAAAGCTCTCCTGAAGCCTGCTTGCCCTGATGAGTGTAAACCTGCTCGCTCAGCATATAAGCTAAGCTCTTGCTCCAACACTGCACCATAGAGTTTGGCCAACACGTGGCCAACCATAACCGTCCTATAGTTGCTCGGATCGAGCATATCCCATGTTTTGTGGATCGGCACAATGGTGTGCATCGTCCACTCCGCAGGCAAACCCTCTGCTAGTGCCCTGTTAAACAGGTGTGCAAGAAAAGGAGCCAAAGAATCTACTGCATATATGAGATGCTCACCTTGTAGGCCCATATGGTCGGCGGCCCGTCCATGCTGTAGGTGGCGGATAGCTTCCTTTACCATCGAGTGGGTAAAGAAGCTAGCTGTGGTAGGTGGAGGCTCCTGTGGCTGAGGTATAGGTGGCTGCTGTGGGGTGTGGTATAGTTCCTCTACATATGTGTGCCATGTCTATGGGTCTGGGAATTTTTCTCCCTTTGGGTTTTTTCCCTTGGATATTAGGTGTGAAAGGACACCACATTTATTGTATTTTGATATTATGGAGTCAACCCCCAAGCTCCACACATTCTATGCTATCATCTTTGTGTTAGCATCAATCACCATCTCTCTCTTGAGAGTTCTTGCTGCTATTCATTTTCTCTGTGTCTCTTTCTCCGTGTAGCCCTACTCCTAACAAGACGCCCCGACACAAAGCATCAAGTCCCTCCACCACACAGAGACAGATTCGTGAGGTTCTCCACTGACATGACACGCTTCCAACACACAAAGGCGTGACATTCACTCCACCATCAGATCGGTTCTGGCCGAGGCGGATATCGGCATTAAACACAACATATCTTGCTTTACACAGGATCATCTATTGATCACATGTTTTGTCAAATGTTTTCATTTTACTTTTTCTTTCAGTTTTCCATGGCTCAGTATATCCATGGTACCATTGTATTACTTTTGGTCTCCTAGGCCCTAGGGGTCTTCCATAGACGTTAATATAACTTTCTTTCTTGCTCTCTGTCTCTTCCTACTAGAGCGTCACCGCCACCCACAGAGACTCACTGATTAGGGAGTCGAGACCCCTTGGGAGACACCCACCCCGGCTCCAGGCTACTATAACTTAGTTCTTCTGACCATGAGAGGATGGCTCACCAACTATGGATGACATACCCACAGCCTCATCGAGCCACACATTCTTGAGTGTCCGAACCCCCGCCAGACCCCAATTTGGCGTGACTCTAGATTGGGCCACGGCACTACAACGAGCCCAATGCCCCAGACTCCCTAGATCTCGCTAGCAACACAGACATCAGCTCCAGCTTAAGGAGATCTTGGAGAGGCACAGAGCCACTTTCTCACCCCTGGCGAATCTGCAAAGCCTTCTACAGGCTAACCCCATGCTCGATATCCTTGACAGGCCCCTCCCCCTACCTGGGGGGTTAGCTCCATAGGTTGTATGCTGATGGTCCCACTTTGTATCATATGGCTCGGATTTGACATTCTCAGCTCATAGCTCTAGTCTTTGTTTTCTTTTGTACCATGATGAGATTACATGGACAGTCTCATAGCCCACTGGGTCTTTTGAAGACGTTTAATATATAACTTTCTTTCTCTCTCACTCTCGCATTCAGTTTTGAAGATCTGTGCTGTTTAAGTAAAAGGTCCTTAAGCTTCCGCATGTAATAATGATGCTAGATCAGCAGAAGGTACATGAGGTGCTTGAACAGTAGTTTCTTAAGGAGATACACTTGCAGTCTCTTGTGTTGACAAGGTGAGGGCCTATTTTTAGCTTTTGAACCTGATGCAATGTAGTCTCACAATTCGTAGGGCATCTAGCACCTTCAATAAGACTCGATTAAAGTTCAGTTCTTGCTTGTGGCACCATCTGGATATTTTACAGGCGAGGATGTATGCACTTAGTGGGGGAGAATGTGATGCACCTGTAGATCAATAGAGCCCCAAACTGGGCAGCAAGAAGTGGATTACAAAAATCTAATCGGTTCATGCACGGACTCTCACACAAGCCTACCCCGATGGCAGGGCTCACTTATTAACAACCTGAAACTGGCATATAAAGGTGATTAGTATGCCATTTGGCACCTAAGTGCTGGGTGCACATGACGTCTATAAATAGCTTACTTGTTTTCTCATTCCTCATTCCTGCAATTGGAACGTGCCTTCTTATTCCCACTATTGGAGTTGCAAGTGGTGGAGATTTTCAGTCCCAAACTTCAATAGCAAGTTTCCTTCTTCTATCTTTAGCCAGCACTTGTTTGCAGATGGAGGTTCTCATGCAACTTGGGTTGTTAAGGAATTTTTCCTTGAGTAGAGATTAGGTTTTTCTTGATTTCTCAGGCTTGAGTCACTTGATAGGCTCATGCACAGTGTGCGTACTCAGAATATATAATTAAAATATAGTAGTAGTTGTAGGTTACTGGTGTGTGCATGTTTTTGTTAAGTTTTCCATTAAAGTATTCCATTGGGTTAATTATGTTTGTTAAGCACCCAATAATTAGCCTTAGAGTGTATGCTTTTATCGCAATGTAATGCTGAAAGAAAGCTGATCATGTTTATCTCTTTTAGGACACGTTCGCAGCTGAGATCCCAGCTATCTTGTTCAACCTTGAACTGGATACTTTGAGGTCAGTCTCAATTGTTGCACAGCTCCATATATCCACAATGAAAGGAACTCTTTATAAGTACGTCATAAGTACATGCATGCATGCATGCATGTATACATACATTACATGGAGTACGTACATACATACATACATACACACATACATACATACATATGCATGCATACATGCTTTTTTATATATAGTGAATCCATTGTCTCATTAGAAAAAACAATGTGCATTCATAGTTGTCCCAGAGTGGGGCAGCTATTACTTAGTTTAGAATCAAAGGGAAAACACATCTAGTTGCTGAAAGGAAAGCCCTACGTTTTCATGAGAATCTCGGAGGGATTGTAAAAGGGCTCTCGGAAAGTAAGCAAAGAGCTGAAATGAATCTCGAGAGAGGAACAGGTGATTCCGAGCATGGCAGATAGTCCACAATGCCCAAAATCTAGTCCAGTCAAGGAAGTCTGTATAAGCTGGTAGTGGAGGAGAAAGACAACCAAAAAGACAACATTTGCTTGAAACACCTCCCAGGAAAACGAGACCGGAGGTGTCCGG
Organism: Cibotium barometz; assembly: GCF_041138505.1. Classification (NCBI taxonomy): domain Eukaryota; kingdom Viridiplantae; phylum Streptophyta; class Polypodiopsida; order Cyatheales; family Cibotiaceae; genus Cibotium; species Cibotium barometz. The sequence goes on along the minus strand of NC_141063.1, from coordinate 58,818,375 downwards.
ACAAGTCATCAAGAAAACCCCGAGAGTGCAAGCAATACCAAAAGAAGGTGAGTCATTGTCTCTCTAGGATGGGAGCACCACCTACAAGATGTGGTTGCAATATGCCTCCATGCCAAAAGAGTTCCAACTAGGAATACCCCAACCACAAATCTCATAGAAACAGTCGTTGCTTGAGGGCAAATCCGCTCTTTCAAATTCTTTTCAATGCAGCTTTCCACCAGGCAAGAGATTTTGACATTGCATCATCTATTCTATCATGCCTGGAGGGAGATTGAAGAGATGTAGCATGGGATCATCCCAGATACTAGGCTTAGTCTAGTGAGGATTGTTGGTCGTTCAGGGAAGCATTGGTTCATTGATCCTTCTTCTCAGATAGTGACTCACGGCTCTTGGTGTTTGTGGCTATATGGTGGCAGTCCAATCAGATATCTTCAGTGGGATCCAGGAGAATGGGAGTGGATTGATGCCTTCGATCCATTGAAAAGCCTTCTCTTTTTCAGTTTCATGATCCGGAATGCCAAGCTTCTCCTCACTTGACAGATGCATAGGATCCCTATTCTCAGGCCTCATTGGGAGAGTTATGATATCTCTCCAGTGATACAGCACAGATATTGGCATAGGCTTTGGCATTCATATAGAAAGAGCGAGATCTCTCATTTCTTTTGGTTATTTTTTCATGGTGGTCTCCCCACGAATCAATGGAGATCAATTTTCAGTGTAGCTAGCACCTACTTGCTCAAGATGTGCAGTAGATTTTGATACTGTATTGCATTGTTTATGGGGATGCAGCACTGAACAGCATATTTGGGGTTCTATAGCCCAACTTATGGGCAAATTGAGTGGTCGTGCCATGCATGTGACTTGGGGGGCAGTTGCTTGGCTTTCCCAGTTTGGTGTGCAGCTTTTCTACGAGGGCAGTGGTACAGACTCTTCTATTTTCATTTGTAGAGGTATTGCCCAGCATGGTTTATTGTAGGATGTGCCTCACCTTGATTATACACCCCCCAGACAGAGGATTGACACCAGTTAGGAGATTGTTGCGTGTATTACAGCATCGCAGATCTAGAGAGCTAGATGCACGGAGGCTATTGAGGGTGTCCAGATTTTTGGGTCTCAGTGCATTAATACTATGCGGGGTGATGTCGTCCATACTCTCATGGCTACTTGGGCTCGTATTCGGGGGTCCTCTTGCTCCGCGCAAGCAAAGCACGTTGTTTTTATGCGGGAGTGCGACCATGGCATTTTCTTTTTTTCTAGTCCCACAGGTCTCTCATGGCATCATGATGCTCCTCAGTGGTTGAAATCACCTTACATATTGGGGTGATTCTATTCTATTCCGGCTTATGGCCGTGATTGTTGTATGTTTTTTTCATACTTAATAGAAGTCTCTTTTCTGAAAAAAAATATCTTGCTCCAATGAATACATTGCAGCAACATTGAGTTACCCCAATTCGGAGGCCTACTAGACCATTGTAGATTGCATAGGATAGCTCGCCGATCTTGAATAAGAGCAGTCACACATGAAGAGCCCGGAATACGGCCAGTGAAACGCCCAAAGACTATACCATCATAAATAAAAATCCAATGCCCATATGCATATGTATGCAAATTAGTGCACATAGCTCGCAACATACATACCCATGGCTTCCACCTGCTTTGTAAAATCAAGTAGAAAAGTGGCCTTCCTTGCCACTATACGATAATGAATATTAAAGACATTGAGCCCACCATGCATTTTGGACGAACATACAAGCTCTTGCCTCAACAAACCTAATCCTTTTGTATCCGCTTTGGTTTTCCATAGGCATTCCATTGCTCCATTGCTTTAATCAATTTGTATATGCAACCAAGGTAGTAGCGGAATATAAAACTGCAAATATGCCACTATAATTGACTGCACTATCCGCAATTACACTATGCACATGTAGAGGCCATGTAGATAATTTCCAATATTCAATATTACAGTGCAATTTTCCCATTACCCATTGCGTCTCATCCTTAAAGGACAACTTCCAACCAATAGAGTAACCTAGATGCCTGACTATCTCATTAGGTGGCAAGATCTAACTCGGCCACAAAATTTGATGCCAGTCATAATTCAACTTGGATTTTTCAAAATTCACATGCAATTCTGCATCCAAACCATAGAGAGACAATGCTTTCATGAGAGCCCTTACATAAGCCTCCGTATTCTTGGAAAGAAAGAAAGAGTCATTATCATATGCCTGCGCCACAAACTCTGTACCATAGTTGTTACGAGGCGTGCCTCTAACGGTTCGAGGCATACGAGGCATTCGAGGCATACAACTGCCTGATCGAGGCGTCCACAAATTTTATTTTATTTTATTTTTTTTGCTGGTTTGAGTCTTTAGACGGGGGCTTTAAGGGCCCAAGGCAGCCCCTCTCACACACACTCTCTCTCTCCCTCATTCTCTCCCTCCCTCCCTTAAGCCTTTCTCAAGACCCAAAGTTCAAAGTTCAAACTTCAAACACACTAGGATGATGATGTTTTTTATACCCACTTTTGGAGCTCTCTCTATACTCTACCGGTTCATTTCAGTTCATTTCATTTTACTTTGTACCCTTGAATCTTGATGATGTATCCAGATAATGATGATGGACTATTTTCGTCTCATAGGTCATTTTGGCCTTTTGCAGACGTTTAATACAGCTTTCTTGCTTTCACACCCACTCTCTCTCTCTCTCTCTCTCTCTCTCTCTCTCTCTCTCTCTGCATAGCATGCTTGTACTACCCCTTCAGCATATAGAGATGCATCTTGCCTTAGCACTCCATCCACATCCCCACCCCCCCTTATATTGTTTGTATATGGGCTCCACCGATCCATGATGATTCACAGTTGTATCCAGACACATGCACACTTTTTCTTTTCTTTCTTTTCTTACGATGACCGGAAGAACACAGTTGTATTATTTTTTGTCTCATAGGCCGACTTTGGCCTCTCGTAGACGTTAATATATCTTTCTTTCTTTCTTTCTTTCTCTCTCTCTCTCTCTCTCTCTCTCTCTCGTCGCAGGCTAGTTCGCAGGCTGGTTTGCTGGTTCGTTTGTTCGCTGTTCGTGCTGTTGCTTGTTTCTCGCCCACCCCTTCGCCCTCGCCCACCCCTCTCACCCACCCTTCCGCCATTCGCCCTCCCCCACCCCCCTCCCCCTCGCCCTCGCCCTCCCCTTCGCCTACCCTCCTCGCACTCCCCTCTCGCCCACCCTCCACTCTCGCCCAGCCCCTCCACTCTCGCCCAGTCCCTCCCTCGCCCTTGCCTACTCTCCACCCCTCCCCTCCCACCCACCCTCCAAGCACTCCTGCCTGCGCTCTCTCGCGCTGCCTGCCCTTCGCCCCCCCTCCTGCTGCCTACCTGCGCCCCCCCCCCCTCACGTTGCCTGCCCTTCGCTCTCTCTCTGCCCTCCCCCCGTCTCTCTCTCCTGCGCATCTCTCCCTCCCCTCCCTCCCACCTGTGCGCCCTCTTGCCCGCCTGCACCCTGCCCTTTGTCCCCTCCATCTCTCTCTCTCTCCTGAAGGTCAGCACCATGTTGAGACCAACCCCGGTCTGCTGAAGTAACAGTCACAGCCCACAAGGATTAACGACAGAAGAAACGTCATGGAGGCACGTATGGAAAAGCTCGAAAAGATACTGAAGGATTTGAAGAAAACCACGGACAACAACCTCAACAGTGTCCAGAAGAGCCTCCTTGACCGCATTGCTAAGCTGGAGACCGAGGCAGAACATGGAAGAAAGAAAAGGAAACAATGCAGGAGGAGATTGCCCAGCTTAAAGGCGAAGTAGCTTCACTGCGTGAGCGCCCAAAAGAAGGGGAAATCCTTGAGGCAGACAAAGAAGCCATGAAGGAGGAGCTCACCCAGACGATTATCAAAACCCTGGAGGCAGACAAAGAAGCCATGAAGGAGGAGCTCACCCAGACGATTATCAAAACCCTGGAGGGCAAGATGGAAGCAGTAAGAGAAGGATGGGTGGAAGTGGTCAAAAAAAACATTAAGAAAGAAGTACAAGAGGACACGCACATGGTCCAATCCACACTAGATGAAGAGAAGATGAGGAGAATCCGTCGCCTGAACATACTCGTGACAGGTATTCCAGAGACAAGAGGGGTGCACCCCTGAGGCGGACGGCCGAAACTTATTCATAAAATTAGGCCATGCGGAGGATGCACCACTTCCATTCACCAAGATATGGAGGACAGCCCCACCCAAGGACCCCACCCAAAGTAAAGCCCTAGTGCTACAGTTCGCAGACGAAGTGAGCAGGCAAACCTTCATGAGACAGAGAGTTATTTTGAGAAACCTACCAGGGGACCCCATCTACTTTGATGATGACCTAACTTGGATGCAGAGACAACATAGGAAATCATGCATGCCACAAATTAAAGCAGCACGTTGTCGTGACGTGTGCGGTACAGCCAGGAAAGTACGAAACTTCTAGCTGTGAGAGTGAATGTCCAATCTAACAAGGAAACTCACGCGCAAAATTTCCCAAGGAGTACATGTAGGCATAACAAGGCCTTCAAATTTTCCCAATATACATGTGACCAGTTACATCCTTTACATCCAGTGTCATCAAAACCATTATATCATGATGCTCTTTTTCACCTGAAAACCTGCCTTAATATTCTAACATCTCACAAGCAAAAGATGGCATAACATGCTCATGGCTTCCAGAATTCAATCAAGCAGAAGATAGACCAATTTCCCGTGATTTAAATGTGCTAAGAGGATACCTTTTTCCACAAAACTTCAAGTTCTAAAAAAAACAACCATTAGCTTGTTCACCAAGCTTTTCTCAATTTCAAATCCTTTAAGGATTTATGGGTCTTACCCTTTTCCCAAGTCCAATAAAGTAAAAAAAAAGCTTATCTGAATGGGTGGATTTACACATTGTTTTTCTTTTATTTATGCTTGTCTCGAAAGTCGCTTCAACGTTGATTATTCGAAGAAGAAACGCGGGAGTAGCACCGCTTCAGTCTTGATTTTTGAAAATGGTTTTTCCCATAATTATATCATTAAGTAGTACTAGATTTACTCTCTAATTCTAACACCTACAAAGCACAAGCAGTTTATGTATTCAAGAGATTAAAAGCTCTGGTAGATTTTGACGCTGTTCCTCAACTCTGCAGATTTTTTTCTCCTACTGGTTTCGCCGCCGTCTGCCTCCGGCCCTTTTCTATTTTTCCCCGCGGAGAAGTCGTGCTTGCCACCCTTTTGCAGCTATTCATCCGGATTTTCCAATTACAAATGCTGCGCTTGCTCCAGAAAATTCTAAATAAAAGAAATATCTTCCCTTTTCCACGTACGCTGCCACCCATTATATATTACTTCTAACCTTAGCATTAAGGTTAGAATTCTCAATGCAAGGCATAACCTTAGCATTAAGGTTGCAAGGCATAACCTTAACATACATTCACCCATAAGGCATTTTAGCCGATGATACTTTGAATTCTCTGCTTTGGCACAAACACAAGATTCCCAAAGCATTCTCACACCTATGAAGACATGCTTACAAGCCCCATGTTTTCTATCTCCACATTTTCCCCACATTCAATGAACTCTTCGGCACTGTGATGTTCATTAAATCTCCATTTCTCTTGACACCTTCATAGTTTATAAATCATCATATCGGCCCATGTGATTTATAGAATCCCCAATTGCTCATTCAAGTATTTCTCCATGCCTTCATAAATGCATTCCTTTGTGCATTGATATGCCCTCATGCCATCATATATAACTGGATGCTTCTAACTTGCCCATGAGCTCTGAGTAACAGCAAAAACATCATCCTCCATACTCATATACAAAAACTCCTAGATCTGGCTCAGCCTCAGCTCGTCTTATTGAACCTCATTTACAATATGAACATATGTACATGGCATCATATAATGACTCGTCATGGCACTTAACCCATGCATTTGGATGTGTATTTGATGGCCTCACATGCACGGTTTCACATCATAGACGTGCCATGGCACAACATCCACCCCCTCTAAACCTGCACATCCTCTGGTATGTGCCAAATCATCATCAAGGTCCACATATAACTGGATGTCGTCTTCATCTTCTGCAGTTCCAGGAAGATTATCCTCTTCCTCTTCAATCATATCCATACTACCACTGTCAAGCTTCTCATCCTGAATCTCTTGTGAATCAAAAGGATCACCATCATGCCTTCTTTTAAATATCTTGATTCTTTTGCCAGCCACAAGATTCTTTACTTCTGTTCCATCAAGCTCACACAGAGTATACGTGGCATTTCCATGCACATGCTTGACAATGTAGGGGCCAAACCATCTTTTTGCAAATTTTCTTTGAACAGTGAATTGGTTGTCAAGGCTACTATCATACATTAGAACCCAATCACCTTCTTCAATAGGTTTTGGCCGGAGTCTGTGTCTACTATCAAATCTTTCTTTATTTTTCAGCCTTGCATCTTTCAAGCGAGCTTTAGCAAGCTCTACATCTTCAGGCCTCCTCTCCAACTGTCTTATTCGCAATGCAAGGAGGTCATCTCTGCTCGATCCTTCCACCCAGGGCAATACATTCCAAGTTAGAATTACTTCTTCAACTGGCATCACTGGCTTCTGACCATACATTAATTCTGCAGGCATATATCCTGTCACTGAGCTATGAGTTGTACGGTCAGCCCACAAGGCATATGGTAGCAGCTTTGGCCACTCTCTCATCCTTTCTCTGCATGCCTTAGCCAGAGCTTTAATGATTGGAGGATGTCCTCGCTCACTTTTCCCATTGCCCTCAGGATTGTAAGCACATGTTAGAGACAGTTTGATACCAATTCTAGAGAAGAATTCCCTTGCTTCTTCAACATCTAGCTCACCCCTATCAGCTGTTATTTTCCCAACACAACCATATCGGCAGATCACATCTTCCAAGAGAAATTTGCATACTGTTTCCGTACTCTTTGTTCTAAGAGCACGCCCTTCTACCTGATTTGTCAAATCTTCTCTTGCAAGTGCTATATACCGCATCTGCCAAATTCCCAAAGGCATTGTAACTAGATCCACTACCCATTTGTAGTGCATGGCAGGTGGGTAGGTTGGTTGCAAGCCATCACGATGCCGCACATTTGAGTACATTTGGCATACTATGCATGTTTCCACATATTGAGAAATATCCTTGTACATTCCTCTCCACCAATATTTTTCCTTTATTTTGGTAAAGGTGGCCCATACGCTTCTATGTCCAGCCCAGAGACTCTCATGGAATTCTTTCACAAGCTTTCCTTGAGTCTCTTTATCACATATGACTCTCTGTGGCATAGCATTCCTCTGCTTAGGATGCTTCCAGAGATACCCATCCTTTAGAAAGTAACCATATGCTTTTCTGCGGATCCTCTTAAATTCTGAGTCAGACCAATTTTCTTGCCTTGTTAGAGTACTCAAATATTGACCAATAAGCAACCAATCTCCTTCATATATTTCCTCAATAAAAGACTCAAGTGCATTTGATAGGCAAATATGATCCCCTTTTGCATATGCTGTAGTATAGAACTTTGTACCCACATCATCAATGTCACTAATCATCTCTTTCTCATCTTCATACCTAGCTCTTGATAGCATATCTGCAACTGGATTATCTTTTCCCGCAATATGCTCAAACTCAGGGTTTAGTGACTTGATATAAGCAATCCACCTAAGCATAGCAATATCTGGAGTGGTACAACTTGCTATCATCCCAAGAAGTGGCAAGCAATCAGTTTCCACAAGTACAGATGCCCCAATAAGATATTCTATTTCACATTTTAGAGCAGTGACTATCCCCCATAACTCTCTCTTGATCTGTGGATACTTTCGTTGCCGAAAGCTTAACACCTTTGCTCCAAATCTAATTACATACCTATGATCATCCTCATCATCTTGCCCTACTGCCCATCCTATCCCAGTAGGACTAGTATCAACTGTAACAATCACAGGCCTACCACACTCATAATATGCCTTTCTCAAAGTGGGTGATGATTGGAGCAAATTTTTCAGCTTCCGCATAGCTTTAATATGTACTGCACTCCACAGAATTTTTTGATTTTTCCTCAAAAGTTGATAAAGAGGATCTGCTACATGTGCATAATGTGGGATCCAAATAACATAAAAGACACATGCTCCAAGAAATCTCCTCAGCTCTGTAACATTAATGCATGTCTCTTTCATTCTTTGTATTGCATCTATTTTGGCTGGACAAGGACGGCGTCCACTAGTACTACAAAGATGTCCCACTATTAGCACTTCACCAACCCCAAACACTGATTTCTGCCCAGATAAAGTAAGATTCACTTCTTCAAGCCTGGATAGAATCATGTCACAATCCTTTATATGATTTGCCACAAACTTGCGGCACCCCTTTGAATCCAAATCCCCATCTTTGTCTTTCTCATCACAGCCCTTTATTGGCACATCATCCAAAAATGGCATAGTTTTTTGTGGTATGAAGTCTCGTAAGACTTTATTCATTCCATTCATCATATGTGCCACTGAGTTAGTGGCTCCCTGTGGTAAGGTACACATCCTTACTAATCCCAAAGGAGTTCTCATTGTGGTCAAGTCCCTGCTTTGTATATCCAGCTGGAACTGATCATATCCCGAATACAGATCACCCATAGAGTATATAGCTTTCCCTGCAAATGCTTCTGCAAACTCATCCACAATTAGACCTGCTCCCACATTCCTGATTGTGACTTTGTTTACAGGTTGCATGTCTTGAATAAAGCGCAATGTCCCATTTTTCTTTGGTACAGTAAACCATCTGTTGGAATATGGGGCACATGAAGGCTCCAAGATTCCCATCCTGATCTTTTCCTTTAGTAATTCCATCAACTTTGGCAAGAGAGCCTTTGGTACTGGAATTGGCCGCAGGTTCCAGGGCACATGTGGAACAGTAAAGATCACCATTGGTGCTGTTACACTTGGATCAACACAGCCTATCTCATGCGGCTGAAAGGCAAAAGCTCTCCCATGTTTTACAAGCATCTCCTCAAAGCATTCCCTTTCAACTGGCAACAGAAAATCCTTTTCACCAATCTTCAGCTCTTTCAGAGTTTCTTGAGTAAATTTATGCCCAATTTTCTTCAGATCTCTAAGACTTGGCTGCTTTGAAGCTTCATCTATCTTCTCCTTGCTTCCTGGTGGCAAGGGCAAGGCAACTGGTTTCACCTTCTTTGCAACCGTTTTGTACTTTGTATCAACATGAGCATCCATCTCACAATTCATGTTTTTACATTCCACCCCCTCAAATTCCTGGATTATATCATACATCTCCACAGATGACACCTTTATCATTTCATTTCCACCCTGTAAGCATGCTCTTCCCATATCAAAAAGCACATCCATAGTATCTATAAATGACACCTCATCAAGCACCCCTGAAATAAACTCATTCTTCCCCAAAAGACCACACTGCTCAAAACTTTTTTGTTCATTTTGTATATGTTTTTGCATGCCACGCTTCAAATCCTTGCTTTTTACAAAAATCAGTGACCCATAGCTGGAGAATCCCTGAAAATTTGCTGAAAAACTATTTACATTGATTGAGTCCTGCGAGAACTCATTTCCCCTTGTACCATTGGAATCCCGCTTTACAATGGCACCTGGCCAAAATCCCTCATCTCCCTGTAATTCATAAACTCTGTTTATCTTTGGGAGTGACTGTGCCCGAAGAGACTCACGATTCCTTTCATGGTTAATGCAGACTGTCAAAAACTGAACAGCTTTTTTGCCATCTTTACTCCTTATTCTTGCATATGCTGAACCATCATCCAAAACCTTTGTTTCCATCCTTACAGCTGTAATGTAGGGTTGCCCAAGGATAAGGGGATACGATGACATCTCCTGAACAAAGAAATTCTGATCATCCTTCACATCCCCTATAGTTACCCTTACATTTGGACATGCTGCATAAAGCTCTCCAGATGAATTATTAGCTGCTTTAATCATCCACCCATGATCCACATCCATTGGCCACTTACATTTGTTGTAGAGATTTTTAGCCATAAGATTTATTTCAGACCCATGATCAATTAGAGCGACATATGGCTCTTCCAAATCACCTATCTTGACAAGGGTTTCAGTGGTTGCTCTTGCCCAATGGCTCCTGGAGTAATGACTCTTTGTAAGAACTTCTTTTTCATCATCCTCTTCCACAAAGCGCACTTGTCGTGCCCCATCAGCAGAGTGATTACATTCCACCACATTTTCTCTCTCTTCCTTTTTCTGTACCTGTACTCCATGAGTCTTGGAAGTGCTTGCCTCCCCTTGTGATGGAATAGATTCAATTATGGACTGCCTTTTTCTTCGTATAATATCAATTATCTCATCATGAAATTCTTTCTTTGCAATCCCCAAGACTTCCCCTAGTGTGAATTCCACCCTGCTGTTTAGAATCCTTTCTTCAAGTACCTTTTTGAGATCTGTTGCAACTTCAATATCAGATTGAAGCTTGTAGAGTGGACTTTTCCCTTTACCCTTCTCCTTCATTTTTGCTGGCACTTCTTCCATTGAAACATCCTGTGGAGGTCTGCTATGCTGTGGAGGCATATGTGATGGCCCAGGATCCTTCTTTTCACTTCCACGTGTAACTCTTTTTGATGGCCCTCCTTCCTCATTTTCCCTTTTACGCTTCTCCTCTACCTGTGCCTCATTATTTTGGCATTTGGCAATATAGGCATGAATGGATAAAGAATCCACAGGCTCCTCCCAGCCAGTCTCAAGACGTATACAATCACCTGCCTCATGCAAAGCTTGCTTTGACACTTTCTTTGACGCAATTAATTCCATTGTTGATGGCCAAAAATTCTCATTCTCATAATCCTCATCATTCTCAAATCCCTGCTTTAGTTGACCAACCTTTAATCCATAGGTTGCTGCCTCAACCATAGAAATGGCATGACTAGCAGCCATATCCTCTACCAGCTTTTTCATCCCTCCTTTCCCAAAGTTTGTACTCAATGGAAGACCAGTCTCTGTAAGATGGATTTTCCCATCTTTGAAAAACACAAGTTGATTTTTAAGAGCTTCTTTATAGCTAGTACAATCCTTCTTTGCATGCTCTGGATCATCACACCATATGCATCTATATGTAAACCCTTCTTTGCTTTGAGGCCTTTGCATAGAAGCCTGCCCCAATGGTAGACCCTTTTCTTCAATCCTGGACATCTTCAATTTTAAGTCACGCATACCCTTGATAAGCTCATCCATCGGCCCATCTATCTTAGGAATTGTAGCAGTTGGTTTGGATAGATTCTCAGGGGTAACAGCAGTTATTGGGGTTGCAGAGCCCATCACCATTTTATCCCTCCTCCGCTGCCGCTTTGCTAACATAGTGACTGCATCCTCAACATCATTCCAATCACTCTTTAATCCCTGCTCTGTATTCTTATCCTCAAGGAGGATTTCCAATTTCTCCTGGAGATCTTTCCCAGCTGCTTGCAAGAAGAGCTCTGTTTTTTCTCTATCCAAAGTTGCACGCTCTATCCTTGACAACTGGGCATAACGCTTCTCAAACTCTCTTAGCAATTCTGTGGCAGAAATTCCCATTTTAGATTTTGTGACCCATTCCAAGAAAGTTCGTTTGGTCACTCGCTCAGAATCCTCCATGAAATATTCATCCTTTAAAGCAAGCTTGAACTCTTCCCAATTTCTGCCACCCTGTGCTGTCTGCAATCCTTTTATGCGCTCTCTTATTTCAGGAACGCATACCAGCTCGAAACTTCGAACCATATCCTCCTCAGTCACCCTGTTTAGCTCCATCTCCTTTATATAATTGCGCAGGTACTTTGTAATGTCCTTCCCATCAAATTGATCCACCTTTTTCACAATTGATTGTAATGCCTTGGTCGTGGAAATTTGTCCCCTCTGAGCAGCTTGTTGCTGCTGCATGTACATGGTAAACATTTGAAACATCTGCATAACTCTGGGGTCAAAATGAACCCCCTGACCCTCAGAATTCTCAGCCATAGCTTCCCTGTATATTTCACCACACTCTCACCCCAGCAGTTTCACGTCGGGTTCACCAAAGCTGTCGTGACGTGTGCGGTACAGCCAGGAAAGTACGAAACTTCTAGCTGTGAGAGTGAATGTCCAATCTAACAAGGAAACTCACGCGCAAAATTTCCCAAGGAATACATGTAGGCATAACAAGGCCTTCAAATTTTCCCAATATACATGTGACCAGTTACATCCTTTACATCCAGTGTCATCAAAACCATTATATCATGATGCTCTTTTTCACCTGAAAACCTGCCTTAATATTCTAACATCTCACAAGCAAAAGATGGCATAACATGCTCATGGCTTCCAGAATTCAATCAAGCAGAAGATAGACCAATTTCCCGTGATTTAAATGTGCTAAGAGGATACCTTTTTCCACAAAACTTCAAGTTCTAAAAAAAACAACCATTAGCTTGTTCACCAAGCTTTTCTCAATTTCAAATCCTTTAAGGATTTATGGGTCTTACCCTTTTCCCAAGTCCAATAAAGTAAAAAAAAAGCTTATCTGAATGGGTGGATTTACACATTGTTTTTCTTTTATTTATGCTTGTCTCGAAAGTCGCTTCAACGTTGATTATTCGAAGAAGAAACGCGGGAGTAGCACCGCTTCAGTCTTGATTTTTGAAAATGGTTTTTCCCATAATTATATCATTAAGTAGTACTAGATTTACTCTCTAATTCTAACACCTACAAAGCACAAGCAGTTTATGTATTCAAGAGATTAAAAGCTCTGGTAGATTTTGACGCTGTTCCTCAACTCTGCAGATTTTTTTCTCCTACTGGTTTCGCCGCCGTCTGCCTCCGGCCCTTTTCTATTTTTCCCCGCGGAGAAGTCGTGCTTGCCACCCTTTTGCAGCTATTCATCCGGATTTTCCAATTACAAATGCTGCGCTTGCTCCAGAAAATTCTAAATAAAAGAAATATCTTCCCTTTTCCACGTACGCTGCCACCCATTATATATTACTTCTAACCTTAGCATTAAGGTTAGAATTCTCAATGCAAGGCATAACCTTAGCATTAAGGTTGCAAGGCATAACCTTAACATACATTCACCCATAAGGCATTTTAGCCGATGATACTTTGAATTCTCTGCTTTGGCACAAACACAAGATTCCCAAAGCATTCTCACACCTATGAAGACATGCTTACAAGCCCCATGTTTTCTATCTCCACATTTTCCCCACATTCAATGAACTCTTCGGCACTGTGATGTTCATTAAATCTCCATTTCTCTTGACACCTTCATAGTTTATAAATCATCATATCGGCCCATGTGATTTATAGAATCCCCAATTGCTCATTCAAGTATTTCTCCATGCCTTCATAAATGCATTCCTTTGTGCATTGATATGCCCTCATGCCATCATATATAACTGGATGCTTCTAACTTGCCCATGAGCTCTGAGTAACAGCAAAAACATCATCCTCCATACTCATATACAAAAACTCCTAGATCTGGCTCAGCCTCAGCTCGTCTTATTGAACCTCATTTACAATATGAACATATGTACATGGCATCATATAATGACTCGTCATGGCACTTAACCCATGCATCTGGATGTGTATTTGATGGCCTCACATGCACGGTTTCACATCATAGACGTGCCATGGCACGACAACGTGCTGAAGGGAAAAAGGCACATTACAGAGATGGCCATGTATACATAGAGGGCAAGATGGTGGCATAGCGCCATATGGCCTATGGGACACAGGAAATTATCAAGAAGCACAAGGAGATATATGTAGCAATTTGGAACTGCAATGGGGCTCTATAGACACATCCAGGCAAACTAGAGGAGGTTATGGAGAACCGGGACATCATTTTTCTGACAGAGACACATGAAAGCCCAGAGAGAGGCCTACCACGAGTAGCAGGTACCAGTGGGAATTAGTGTATAGACAAAGGATGCGACAGGGCACTTCCAGAGGCTCAGGTGGGATCGCTATACTATTCAGACGAGCACTACACGAGCGTATCAGGGTGGTGTCGAGAGACCCAGAGGCACGCTACATGTGGATTAGCCTACAGCTCTCAGAGGTGAGAACAGTTTACTTGGCAATATGCTACTTCCTGCCGAAGGGGTCGAGATTCAACACAGGTCACATGGAGGACCAGATTGGAGGAGGAGAGGAGAGAGGGGCCCTTCCTAGTGAGTCTCCATACGCCACTCTATCCGCAGATATCCTACACTATTCGACCATGGGGGAGGTTCTCCTGATGGTGGACTTCAATGCACGCACACAGAATCGACAGTGTGAATCATTCGACTTCACAGATCCCCTCATCCTACAGGCACTAGACGATGTAGATGCAGGGACCACAAGAATGTCAGAGGATAGTGGGCCAGACAGTACAGGTTATGGGCAACACCTTCTGGACTTGGGAGCTAGACACCATCTCGTTATTTATAACGGGATGTCACAATGGCCAGAATCGGGAAGACTCACATGTTCCCATCATCAGGAGGCAGCAGCAGTGTGGACTACATATTGGGCTCGGGGGAGAGCACAGACTTGATAGACTCTTTCACTATCCCTACATGCCCCATTGGTGCGGACCATACTTATTTGGCTTTTTCTCTTAGGAGCTCTCTTGATCTGCCACCCCCGACCACTCAGGCATCTCGTACCATCTTCCACTTTACCCGGGAGCTTGCAGACGTTTATGATTCAAAAGTACATGATGGCCTCTTTGGTATGGACCCTATAGCACCCATCGATGTACTGATGGCCCAGCTTTCACACATACTGCACACAGCAGCTAGCCACAGCTTTCCACACCATCTCCAGACAGGGAAGCCACCAAGATCCAGGGACATGCCCCAAAATAGATGGTATGATAATGAGTGCAGAGAGCTTCATCCACATCTCCGAGCCCAGATAGCGAAAGGGGAAATAACATAGCAACAGGCCAGTAGACAGATGCGGTCTCTTACACGCCGTAAGCGACGCACATATGAGGAGGCTCAATACTGGGACATCTACCACATGCTCATGAGCAAAGATGCAGCCACTGCTTGGCGACGACTCAGAGAGCCACGCCCCCTCACCCCGATTACTGATCCTCAACGCTGGCAGAGTTATGCAGAAGGGCTTTATGATGTTCCGCACCAGCCACTCATCCCTCGCTCCACCGAGACTCCACCGACCTCATCGGTTTTCTTTACTACCGATATGGTATCTCGAGCTATACATAGATTCCAACATGGGAGAGCTGAGGATCACACCGACTTATAGGGTGAGCATTTCATTTATGCAAGTGACACACTCTCTCCTTTTATTGCTTACCTCTT
The DNA here is from genome assembly GCF_041138505.1 of Cibotium barometz. Classification (NCBI taxonomy): domain Eukaryota; kingdom Viridiplantae; phylum Streptophyta; class Polypodiopsida; order Cyatheales; family Cibotiaceae; genus Cibotium; species Cibotium barometz. Next base: position 58,803,067 of record NC_141063.1, on the reverse strand, counting down.
TAACAGGGCTCTAGTAGAAGGTTTCCCGGCTGAGTGGACGATGCACACTATTGTACCGATCCACAAAGCTGGGGACATGTTGGACCCCGGTAATTACAGGACTATCATGATTGGTCATACCTTGGCCAAACTCTATGGGGCTATCCTGGAGGCAGAATTGAGCACACACGCTGAGAGGGAGGGGCTTCGTGCCCCTGGTCAGGCAGGTTTTTGGCGAGCCTTCTCTACTATTGATCACATTTTCACCCTGAGATGCTTGATTGACCAAACTCGGGCACGGAGACAGAGACTTTATTGCTGTTTTGTGGACTTCCGCAAAGCCTTCGACACAGTCCCGAGAGAGCGCCTCTTCCACCGCTTACAGACACTGGGCATACCCCCCGACATGATGTGGGGGATTTACAGATTATATGAGCAAGTGTTGGACGAGTTACATGCCCAGGGGGACTATCAGATATGATTGCCAGCACCATTGGTGTGAAGCAGGGCTGCCCTCTCTCCCCGACACTCTTTGGCTTTTACATCGACGAGGTAGCAGACTACATCATACACGGAGGAGGCTCTGGGATTGGCATCTCAGGTACGACTGCACACATTCTATTATATGCTGATGATATCATTCTTGTGTCGGATACTCGGACAGGGCTACAAAGGCATCTACAAGCTTTGGATACTTTCTGTGCGGAGCGAGGACTCACAGTGAACCTTGGGAAAACCAAGGTTATGGTCTTTCATACATCAGCAGCAGTCAGATGCCAGACTATCCTTACACTAGCCCGGGGACAGGTAGAGGTGGTGGGCTCATATGTATACCTTGGGGTCACATTTACCAGCTCATCAGGGAGATTCTCTATGGCACAGGCAGCCAGAGACAGAGTGACACGAGGGTATGCAGCACTAGCAATTTTGGAATGCCAGTGTCACCAGGCACACTTCCAGGAGCCCCGTACTAAGGGGTGGCTATCTGATACACTAGTTACTCTAGCATTGATGTATGCAGCAACAGTATGGGCACCAGGTTTGGCTACATCCTCATGGACACAGATAGAGCGCCCTCAGATTTTGATGCTCTCAATGATTCGCAGCAAACCTTCAATACCACATGATATCCTTCGAGCGGAGTTTGCTGTACCACCTATGTTAGTAGAGACCATGTTCCACACTATATCTTTTATACACAGGATGCGGGAGCTCCCACTAAATCGGGTATCTCGGGCTGCTTTTGAGGCATCCAGACAGCTTGCTGAGGAGGGACATACCTGGTCATGGTACTCCGAGGTGGTACAGTGGATATCATCACACATGATTGATATTGACAGATTACCACCCTTACAGTATGACCTAGCTGCACCACACAGACACCTCTCTCAGACAGAGAGGAACAGAGTCATGAGACATGACATTTGGCAAGGCCACATACAAGAGACTTCGCTATCTCCCAGTCAGCCACTCCCGACGAAGATGCTCTACTACAGAGACCACTTCTTGAGCACCTCCACAGACGGCTTCATCCAGCGACCGTGATACTTGGAGGTCCACTTATCACATGGAGCCAGAGTAGCCATTGGGCGACTAAGGGTCTCATCACACCAACTAGAGATCGAGACTGGGAGAGCAACACGCATCCCTCGAGCATAGCGTATTTGCAGATTATGCCAGATGGGGGTAGAGACAGAGGAGCATTTTGTTTGCCAGTGTGGTGCTTTGTAGGAGATCAGGGCATGCTAGCCTGAGGTTTTTAGAGAGACCACATCACTTAGACAGATCTGGGAGAGATCGAACCAGAGACAGCTAGGCAAACTACTACTAGCACTACAGAGACACAGGGAGATCTTACTTCAGACACGCGCACATCATAGCAGAGGAAGACAGTCCCAGTTGACTGACTTCTTCCAGAGATTGGCACCAGTAGCCCAGCCACACACATTGGGAGTGACATCTCAGCGAGCGGAGGAGATTCGAGCTAGGCGACAACCCAGACTAGCCGGCTACCAAACACCACGGCTACACCACAAAGAGATCGCGGCCATCTGGTCTCGACACCAGCAGGAGGTCCAGGAGCAGCTAGCACATTTTCGCTCTGATCCAGGTCGCATGTTCCAGACATTTACGGCATCCTCAGATCAGATGTATGACATATTGTACCCAAACTATGGGACTGGATGGAGTTAGGAGTAGATAACATATCATACTTTTTTTTTTCCGAGAAAAGATCCTTTCATTAGTTATATAAAAACGCCCGTAGGGCTACAAAAGATCTCTCCTGCTCCTAAGAGAGATAGAGCAGCGAATACACCATGGCAGCCCGGGAGACTCTCCCTAGGTGCTGCAAAATACAAGCATCAGTACAAAGAACTGAGCGACTAAATCATACAATAGGGGGGGGGGGAAGAGCCAAACAGGTGGCCTGTAGTGCCAACGGGGGGATCCCGTGTGTAAGGTGTAGAAAGGGCCACAGCGCCAAGTGGTGTGAAAGGCCTGGCGCCGTAAGATCGCCTCATCCGAGTCTCCCCGGATGCGGTCGTACTGTCCTCGCAGGGTGTGGATCAACTCCTGCCAAATCCCCCGTACAGTCTCTGCTGGTGGCTCCAATCTCCCCTCAAAGGCCGTAAAGCACCGGGCCCTCCAGGTGAACCAGATGGTGAGGCTGCTGAGGAGCTCCCATCATAAATCCCTCTCCTGTGTCCAGCTGGCGGACGAGAAATCCGGTGCCGGAACCAGGCGAGGCTGGCCCCTAATAAATCTGATGGCCTGACTGCCCTGCTCCATCTCATAGCCCATAGCAGGCCCTGACGAAGTCGACCAAGCAGCGGCACCCCACGTAAACATACCCTCTGGAGAGAGGGGGGCCAGAATACGCAGCATCCGCAGCCAAATCTGCTGTGCCTGAGGGCAGTCCCAAAGGCAGTGTCTCTGTGTCTCCATAGGGTGGCCACATCGGACGCAGGCCGCCGGAAGACCGCTGTAAACAAGCCAAGTGCCAACTGCTGAGCCCCTGTGGGCGACCAGCCACTGAAAAGCCGAGATCCTGCGGGCCTGCCAACTAGCCCAGAGCCGAGCCCAGAAATCCTCCAGGAACTCCTGTGAGAGTCCCTGTAGTCGCCAATGCCCCGCTGCCGCTGGAGAAACCGTCCTCCTCGCCGTCAAAATATGCCGTCCCAGCCGAACAGTATACTGGAAAAAGGTGATCTCTGTGGCCTCAAGGGATGCATAAGGATCATGCCACTCGTACTCCCCGGGGTCCCACTGTAGCCGGGCCAAGGGGCACGCTGCATATGCCCATATGCGCCAATCCGGGAGCACATCAGCAGGGTCGGGGTCAATAGGCCACTTCCGGGAAGCGGCGGCCACTACTCGAATCCTCTGAAAGGTGCACTCTGCAACCAAAGGCGACTCCACCTCCACTCTCTGGAGTCTGCCCTCATCCTGAATCTCATAGTAGAGGCATCTGCCATCCTCAGTGCTAGCTATGACAGCAATCAGGATCTCCAACTGTGTAAAGGCTCCCATCCACCGTGGGGCCACTGGCTCGAGAGGCGTGAACCACTCCTCTGTGAGTGCCTCCTGTATATCATCCCTCATAATCAACCCCCCTCTGAAGTGACTCAGCCTCTCCACCTGGATCTCCTCTGGTAGACTGCAGAAAGCCTGCCAGTCTCCAAAACTACGAGCTGGGCCTGCTGCTAAAGGTCCCCAGGCTAGACGAGGCCGAGAACCCAGCATATGACCCTGCTCCGTGCGAACCGCTGGGCTCCAGATGAGCGGCTGCCTGGCCCGCTCCTCAACACAGGAAGGAGGCCGCTGAGAGAGCCCCGGTCTCAGCAGCTCCCAAGCTCTCAGGATACTCAAAGCGGGTGCGTCAATACAATGAGCGTAAACCAATGAGCGTTGCGAGCAAGGGTATTTTATGAGCAACAATTCCGAGATAATAATAAAACCTTATTTCCCTATGAAATACAATACCTCCTGGAAGAGGAGCCACAAGAATATGCTTTAACTGGTTGGCTGCTTGGAGTTGTTTAATAACAATAAAGAAGAATGCAAACTGGCATGTCATGACATAGAACTGGAATGCAACAAGGTTAGTTTGTTAAAGATTGTCCAAAGCATCATTTTAAATATTCTTAGATACATGGGATCTCACATATACACCTTACTCACACATATAGGTAGACTTATGCATAAAGCTTGCATATATCCAAACTCAAGAAGTGCTCCTTCATGAGAAGATAAAAGCTGAGTTTTACTATGAATGATAAGGAGGGTTTGAATTTAAGAAGAAGACATCATCTATCAATAATTAAGGTCATATGTATTTAAGACAATAAGAAAGTGTAAGGTGGCACAAACAAGAAGCTTCAAAAAGAGGGTAGTCCAATTTGTGAGTCTACGTGATGGACTAGTCCAAGGGGGAAGAGGGGGCTATAGGATTGTCCAAGAGAGCAACATGATCCAATGCATGAAAAGATGGAGCTAGTGCAAAGTGTGACACCCTCAACCAAGGTGCACATGGAAGATGCATCAAAGGAAATAAATAGGCAAACAATTAGGTCCTTGTTACATGTTTGTAGTCAATACAGAGAAAAATTTTGAAAAACGCATCATCAACAAAAGTATTATAGATGGATTTAAGAGATATATTGGGCAAATTTCATCATGTCTAGGACTATGTGCAATTTTAGTAAAGGTCCATGAATGTGATATTAAATCATCTAAGTTGCCAACAAGAAGGTTCATTGTTCTTTAGTTCAAGTGAGAACCAAATTCATGCGATGTGCATGATTTCAGGGTTCTAACATCTCTAGCCTCAAACATACTCATGTATCTTATGAAGCTACAGAAAAACATTAATCATCAAGCTACAAAAAGTACCAACAAAACAAGAGAATGGCTTGTGAATCCTTTATGACATAGACCTGCAATCCACCTAATACAAGAGTCAAGTAATACATCATCTATCAAGCTCAAAAAATGAAGCCATGAGTCTGTGTGGGGGGACAGGAAAGCATGAATCCACATAATCCAAAAATAGCGCTATGCAAAAGACTACTTCTCATTTGCTTCATCATCAAGAAAAATACATCTTCTCCTACGTTTCTCCCGTCCCAATGATCGATCATACGATATGGTGCTTGTCATGTGTATTGCCATTGCCTCTGCATAACATGGTAACTCACTTTAAACTTCCATGACAACATCAAAGAAAAAGAGAAAAGAAAAATGTAATAGAAAGACATGCATGTTTTACTTACTAGTCGGATGGTGCATCATACACTTCATAATCACCAGCAGAGGATGTGTCACTTTCTCCAAGGTCTGCCACCTTTTTTGTGCCATAGATCTCCTCTATATATGGTGAAAGGTAATCCTTGCATATCTCCTCATCATTATCAATGACCAAGCAACCACGACCGGTGTGCATAGATGCCTTTAATATAGGCCCTGTCCCAGCCCCCAACTCCAATATTGTACCTGTTCGTGGGCAAAGAGCCTCAGTAAACATAAGCATATGAGAGGGACTCCTCTCTAGAATCCCTCGCCAACTACCACTTTTTCCACCACGTCGTGCTCTATTGCTTGAAGGTAAGTAATGACCAATAATCTCACAAGAGAGGTCCTGCTGCAAAATATTTCGCACCTACAAATTGAAATACACATAGTATTAAGTGATCACATTCAAAAGTAACCTCCAATCATTTAAATTCAATGCACTCCTAATAAGTACTGAAAGTGTCATTCAACCTTTAATGCACTCTCACTATTGAAAGGAGGATCCTTTCCCCTCTTGTGGAATGCCAAAGCATAAAATACATTCACCTATACAGGCAACAAAGAAAAAACAACACAATATTAGATGACAAATAGCAAGAATTAACATTCAAGTGAATAGTCTTAAACCTTTTGCATATGTCCATGCTTTTGTAGCAGAGATAATGACTCAGAGCTCTCCATAATCCATCTGAAACCTAGCTCCAAGCCTGTACGCTTTGCAAAGCGCTCCACAGAAACAAGAGAAGAACTCAAGCAAAACACTAAGACCCATCCCATATCATCCATAACACATGATGCCGCCAATAGAGAGAACTTCATGTGGTCATCTGTAAGGACATTCCATTGTGGAATACCTTGAAACCCATGAATAGGCAAACCTACATATTAATCATGTATGTCAGCAAGTTCCTTTTACACAAACACCATCACAAAAAAGGAGTATACATTAAAAAAGTTTTACCAGTAGGAAGATCAATGAAAGTAAGGTCAACACTCCAACTACTTGGCTTGGAATTTCTCATCTTTGGACCTCCACCCAAACGCACATAAAACTCCCTCATAATACCTGATCCATCCAAACCTCCTTTGCAAGCCAAGGAATGTAGTGGTGATCTCCAAGTGGCATACCATAGCTCTGCCGAAAATTCTCATCTGCACCTAACATCTTTAACTTTTTCAGCTTGAGATTTTGGGAACAAGCAGCACTAGAAATGGCATAAAGTTTCTCAATTAAGATCTTAAACTTCTCATCCTCAAAGGGCAGCTTCCATAATACATTGAACCACTCCTCTGAATTAGATGGATTTACCACCGAAAGATTCTGTGCCACCAACAGAAAAGAATTAGAAGAAGAAATGCTTGTGATGCCAAAGAACCAAAAGCAGAAGATACAAACCTGTGTCATCCTTCTATTATAGGATTTAACGACACTCCTCCTAGCTAGTGTCTCAGCCTTAATATGCTCATCCTTTGCCAAGCTTGAGGGAATCTTCTTAATTGCCAATTCTAAATCTGATTTCCATTTATTCTTCAAAAAATAACAGCCATTAAAAAAACACTTAATGACAAAGATAGCAAAGTAACATTCTTAACCACCTTTATTAAGTACTTACCCCATATACAATGGGTCCAAGAATAGCTTGAGTGAGAGGATACCAAACTCGCCTTCCAGATTGTGCCTCCCTAGACTTGGCCTTCTCCATCGACCTCTTATCTTCTTCCGTGAAGGAGTCAGTGAAATTAGATGGATCAAGAGAGCAAACCGTGCTTGTATGGAATAAGTAATCTTTGAGGTTTGTCTTTACAATAGCCTCTTCATTCATTCTTCATGAAATAAATAGAAACAACCATAAGAACTAATCAAAACAACCATAAATACAATGTTGAATTTACAAAATGTGTAATACTCACATGTTTATTCTTTGAAGTGCAGCGATAAGCCTCATCTCATCTTGTTGATTAGGCACAATGAATTGCGCCATAACTCGAACATGTTTCTTCTTATCATTACGATACATCTCCTTGATGCTCTCAAGCCAAGAAGCGGTCCTGTGATTTCCCTCCCAAACATAAAACATCTTTCCACTTAACATAGACCACTCATCTTTAGATGCAATCTCCTCCTCAAACTCTTCATTGATAAGCTGCCAGTTTTTGTCCCATGTCTTCATGATATCTTCATCCACATCCTTTGTGCTGCCATCTGGTAGATTTATGGAGAGAACAAACATACCTTTCATCATCAAATATCCTTCCTCTTCAAAAACCTTCTTTAACAATAAGAGATCTTTTCGAAGCTCTCGCACCCTCTCGTTGACCAAGCATCTACACAGAGGGATCAATGGAGGCATGGAACCCTGATTAAGTGCCAAGCTGTCTATGAACTCAGACCCATGTGGCTTGATGATGGATTGTGGAATAAGATCATCCACATCTTTCTCATCCTTGTCACTAGAAGCATCAACCTGTTGTTGAATCGGTATGAAAGGCTCAGTTAGAACTTTGTCTCCAGCTTCTTTGCTAACTTCCTTTTGAATGTGACTCCCTTGACCACTCTCTGCCATTTCAATGGTCTTTTCACTGCCATCACTAGGTGGAGATTTTCGCTTTCTTCCCACATTCTTGGCCGTTGATGTCTTCCTTTTTCCAAGAGCAGGTGACTACAAAAGACATTAAGAGCAAGTGATTATACAAGACATTGTTCTTTGCAACACTATTTCGCCAGCGAAATACATAAGGATGGAAAAACACTTGACATTACATGCATTCAGAGTTGCATAAGACAAATTCACAAATTTCAAGGCATTCATGCACCTCAATTAACCAAAACGAGGAAATTTCAAGGCATAAGAAAAATTTCATAACACATACATGATGCGAAATAGTCTTCGCCCTGTTCACAAACACACACACACACATACTATTTCGCTGGCGAAATAGTGTTTACCTAAGGCAAATATTTTGCCTCTCTCGTCTTCATCATCACCGCTCTACACATGCCCTTCAATTCAAATCGAAAAAGTCTTCATCACAAATACCTTTCCACATTGCATTGAGTGGAGGATGGATGTGTACTCCAAGCACACTTCACTGAAGAAGCCTCCAGATACAAGCGGGCACCTTCCACGCATGACAGCCACAATGAACAGCCACAGGCGGCTTCCCCTTTCACCTCTTATCCCTTAGAACTCGCCAATAGCCATACGCAAAAGCCTCCTGTCCTCTGGCAATTCTCCCCGTGTCAGTCAGCTGCGCTACCCATTTCTCTTCAGCGCATCCAACAGCTGCTCTGCCCACAGTCGCCTTTGCTACCACAGACGGCGTCCTCTGCGACTTCACCAAGGCGGCCTTTAATCCCTCACACGTTGGTCAGCTACTCGACCACCAGTGCCAGCCCAACACCAGTCCTTCTGCAGCAATCACGACGTCCGCACCCTCTCTCCGTGTGTTGTGAACAGCAATTACGTCAACCATCCAAAAACCTGGAACCCTTTCCTTTCCTCCTTTCCTCCACAGGGTTCCATTCCTCCTTTCCTCCACGTTCACCCTTTGCCAAGTCTCAAATCAGAGGTAGCAACACCTCTCCCACACGTCAGGGTTCTGCGCAATCACCCGCCGGGCAGCAGCCTTCGCTTCTGTGGGCGCCCTCCTCATCTCTCTGGTTAACTGCAGTGTTTCAACCTCTTCATTCGGTGTTTCATACTCCCCAGAGCATCTTTGCCTCCACCATCGCTGACGGCTAGCTTCACGTCTGGCTCCGTCTCTGCTGCAACACCTCCGCCAGACCTCCACAACACTTTACGTACACAGTCGGCCTCTCACTTCCTTTTGTTCCACGCTGTGCAATCACCAGTCCTCTTCAACAGCAAGGCGGCTTCTTCTCACAACCCCGGGCTCTCCTTTTCTGCACCCGTCAGCCCGCCACCATCGCCTCACACCAGGCTGCCACTCCAGCGCTTCACACCTCTCCTCACACACATACACTATTTCGCTGGCGAAATAGTGTATGTGTGTGTTTTAGTTACCACAAAAACACACACAAACACTATTTCGCTGGCGAAATAGTGTGTGTGTGTGTTTTTGATAATCTGCAATGAGTGTGTGTGTGTGTTTTTGATAATCTTCTGAGCTTGGCCATCGCGACATAATCCTGCAACTATGAAAAGGCGAAATAGTGTGTATGAGTTTTGGCTACCACAAAAACACACACAAACACTATTTCGCTGGCGAAATAGTGTGGGTGTGTGTTTTTCATTGTCTGTAATTTGGATCCGCCACACCTCTATTGCATCAAAAGTGCAGGCTGTCTACGCCTCGGGACGAAAATGCGAGCGCACAAACACACTCACACACACTATTTCGCTGGCGAAATAGTGTGGCGAAATAGTGTGGGTGTGTGAGTTTTGGCTACGACAAAAACACACACAAACACTATTTCGCTGGCGAAATAGTGTGGGTGTGTGTTTTTGATTGTCTGTAATTTGGATCCGCCACACCTCTATTGCATCAAAAGTGCAGGCTGTCTACGCCTCGGGACGAAAATGCGAGCGCACAAACACACTCACACACACTATTTCGCTGGCGAAATAGTGTGGGTGTGTGAGTTTTCGTTACCACAAAAACACACACAAACACTGGCGAAATAGTGTGGGTGTGTGTTTTTGGTTTCCTGTAGTGTATATCCTCCAGTTTCTGTTCTTAGCAGAACCCATCATCACAGTCGGCGGACACTCTAGGGTAGACGTAGGGGAGGAAAGGCATGTGTGTGTGTGTGTGTGTGTGTGTGTGTGTGTGTGTGTGTGTGTAGTTCTGATTGTCCAAACTTTTCTGACAATTGTACTCCTATAGCTCTGGTGAGTGTCCGTAGATAAGGCAGTCCTTCCCTCATAATATAGGGAAGGCAGTCGCCTCCCCAGTAGCTAGTTACTTACTGCTCTTGTGCCATATCTTGCCCCTACTTGCCCTCATGAGCTATCAGCTATCCCTCCAATGCTCATGCATGTTTCTATTGGTGCTGCAGTGCTGGCATAATGGCAGTTCTTCTGATGCCGGAGGTCATGTGTCCCAACACCTTGGAAAGCTTGCCTAATTTTTTTTTGGCAATACCCTCCCCAACAGAGGGCAGACGATACCTCCCGGGGGTTGAACCTGGGTCCTTTACTCACCCACCCATTCACTTTAACCACTCGGCTAAGCCCCCTTTGGTAGGGTTGCCTAATTTTAGCACATGTATGGTCCTTATTGTGTCATGCACGCCTGAGCACACTCTGATTTCTCTTTGCCAATTTTACCCCTCTTGAGCCACCTTTCATATGGTCATTCATCATCATCCAACAAGGTGAAGATTAGAGTTAACTCTTTCCTTAGCTTGTCTGTCTCTAGTATCATAGATTCAATGAGCCCCTACACAGGCTACACGTGAGCAGGAATTCCCAAGGCATGGACTAGCTTTCCATGCTAGTGAGTCTTAAATACACCATGTAACTACATGTCCAATAAGTCTATAAAAACTCAATTCATGTGCTCTGCGATTCATCACCCAACAAACTGCTGACAAATGCCTTGCCCAATCGAATGGTCTTATGGCTCACATTTCCCTCTCATGAAGTTTTATTAACCTAGTTTATGGCTGTTGTGACTTGAGTGGTGGAATCAAGATTTACCTCATAGGTTCTTTTCTTATTCTTGATCAGATGAGAGGAAAGTGACCAAAGTTTAGGCTCACAAGGTTTAGACTCGCATCAAAAGTGCATGTTGTCTACACAAACACACTCACACACACTCAAAAGTGCATGTTGTCTACACTCAAACACACTCACTCCTTTACTCACCAAGTATCTGGTGATCCGGATGATGGCATGTATTTTGATCTTGCATCTTACCTCAGAGAACAAGAAGTAATGTTTCACCTGGATTTTCAGTTTGGAAAGGTATTTATTGTTCGTGGAGATAAGGTGCCATGCATCCCTTCTCAAGATGAAGATTTTACAGATCTTGAAGTTGAAAAGAGGATTACAGGTGACACATTTCAAGAAGACGATGATGCTACAGTCAGTATAGTGCAATTACTCAGAAATCTTCCATTGAGGAACTCATTGAGAAACACTTTTATGCAAGCTAATGAAATAAAACAAGTGTCAGAGCTACCTAATAGATATGATGGGAATATAATGTTCGAGCTGCCCTATGCAAATCCCTCAACAAGAACCATTGGCATGGAAAGCAAGTTGGATGGGCATACTTGGACAAATGAGATGACAAGCAACATATCTGGATTTGAGGGAGTAGTGAGATATAGAAAGTGTGGTGGCCATTTACAATGCCTTAACAACTTATGCACTGGCTTGCAATGATCTAAAGTAAAAAATGAGAAGCATTGGACTGGTCGGTTAACAAGAGTTTGTCCAGAGGGCTCAACAACAGAAGGATTCGGAAGCCTTAAGTGCTTTTATTGCAGGTCATATCCAACTTGCATCGCTCAATGTACATGCAAGCTGGTGCTTTGTTTTCCCAATGAGATTGCAGGTAGAAAGGTGTCTAGAGGTGTCATACATATTGGCCACCACATGCATCCAGTTGGTTGCAGAGGGTGTTTCTAAACAAATTCTGGATAATGTCCATGAAAGAGTTAGTAGAATGGTTTCTAGAGACATTGGTGGTAAACCCAGATCTTTTCAACTAAAACTAGCAAAGGAGATTGTCATGGAATCTTGTCTTTTTCAACAACATGAAGGAGATGTTAAAGTGTCTGACAGAGACTTAAGTGTCTTGCTGGTAAAACTAGCACCTGCTCTCGACAACACAAGGTTATCACGTTGGAGGAGAGACACACAAGTTGACTTTGGACATCCATGTGGTGACTTTGAGGCTCTGCTAAAGCTCAAATCAAAATTGATGTTTGATTACTTTCAGAGTATTGCATTCCCTGGGCAGATAGAGTTGTCAAGCTTCGAAAGGTGTCATGTCTTTAAAATGTCAACCCAAGGACCAGGTAATGGAGTAGAGTTGGTTAATAAAATGAGGCCTAAAGGTGATTTAGGTGGCTGTTGGGTGTTCTTTGACTTTGTGAAGAGAATGCATGACTGGACGACCATGGCTTGCCATGTATATAATCCATTTGTGCGAGAGATGCAGACCATTGCAATAGGGGATTTTAAGGTCGAGGACACAGAGTCCCAGATTTTATTTTGGACATTGTTGAATATGGTTATGGAGAAAAAGGGTTACAAAAAGGCATGTTTCAAGGGATTCATGGCTGATGAGGCTCAGGCTAATTGGCGAGCAGTTAGGACAGTTTTTAATGGAGGCCCTGAAAATGTCATGGTTGGAAGAGAGAGGTCTTGCTCCTTTCATTGGGAGCAAAGCATGCAGCATCATGCAAAAAAATGCATTCCCTCTCATAGCCAAGAGGAGTTCAAGTCACGATGTCGTGCATGGAAAGCAGCACCATCGGAGGAGGCTGCTGAGCAGGACAATCTTTGGACATGGTTGCAAGAAGGTCATGCTGACAAAACCAATATCTCAGCTTTGCAAACATGGTTAATATGGTGGCATGCAAGAGTAGCTCACTGGGGTGAATACATGGTCAAGGTTAGAAAATCTAATATGGAGTTGACTCCTGCATTGTAATTTTGATTCATTTATCTTATGTTTAAATTTGTTCAAATATGCAGGCCATGGAGGGAGATGAAAAGTACCTTGTTCCAAGAGCAAACTTGGCGGAGTCTATGCATGGGAGTTGGCTGGCATCCACCAATGATGGGGTGAAATACATTTCCCTCTACAATGCTTGCTATAATGACCTTTTGAATACTTTAATCCAACAGTCAAAATATGATAGCTATCTTAAGGGTGGCCACCTTGGATGTGGTCCTGGATTGGAGAAACTTAAGAGACGGGCCTCAACAAGTGCAATCCCACCTGCGGCAAGAGAAATTGTTGATCTCACAAATGAGGTTGCTGTAGAGCTGGAGGCTGCCAATAGGTCTCTCTCCGCAGATGGTGATTCTAGGTCTATTCGGCGAAAAAGACGAGGTGTATTAAAGAATCCTATCAAAGAGGGAGATTCACACCGACCAGAGTATGAGTATGTCACTTACAACACACAACATCACGGTGCACCCAATGTTTTGCGGGAAGTACATAATGAGGGAGAGGTGGAAATACATTCAACAAGGTGGGCAATCAGAAGGACAACACCAGGGAGTAGGGTGCGGTGCCAAGGATACTTGAGAAATGAGAAACGAAAATGTAATGAACTTATTGATAAAAAAGGTAGGGCAGGATTACTAGGAGTGCCAGCACCATGTTTTGAGGGACTCATTGAAATCCCCTCTGGAACCAGGAAACAATTTGTATGGTTTTGTGGAAGTAATGTTGACCATACCTGGGAGCCCTCTCACAATGTAATCGAGAAACCAAGTACTAGACCTGCTGTGTGGCCCGTTGCAATTGGAACTTCATTGGATTCTACAGAAATATCTGCATTGTCAAAGGCAGGCTTTGATTTGAAGAACATTCGTGCAGAGGCACATCAACAAGTAGGGACTCCTCTTGCAAGTCATGATGATGCTGATGTGCGACCCATGAACCGCAATGGAAAGCTAGTGATTGTTGCCAGGGTGGTGAACAAAGAAATGCGGGATAGAATCAAAAGGGCTGCAGAGCTTATTTGCACTGTTCATGGGTGTAGGGTTGTTGTGCCAAAGGAGCATGTTGAATAGACTTTATCGACTGAAGGAAGCATCAAGAAAGGACAAAACTACTTGGTTACTGTTTCAGCTTTTCCTTCTTGCACATGCGATGACTTTCAAAATCGGGATCGCAAAGGCAAAAGATACATGCCTTGCAAACACCTTTACTTTATTTATATGCATGAGCTGGACTTGAATGTGGATCACCAAAAGTTTATTCACCAAGCAGCCCTCACTAAAAGAGAGTTGCAGCAAGCTTTGCGACTAGTTGCTTGATGATGTAATTTTTACTTTTTGGTATTGCGCATAGTCCATGTTGGAACTCCTTCAATGTATTTAATTTTTGGTGTTGTTCGCAAATTGCAATGAGTTGTAGCAAGCATTGCTGCTAGTGGCTTGACGATGTAATTTTTACTTTAAGAGATTTAAATTTTAATTTTTTTTTGATGTGCACTTTTTACTTGTATTCATAGGGAAATATAAGCTTCCTTTGTCTTTATTCATACTGCAATGAAACTTATAATGTATTTCTTTTTGGGATCTTCTTTAAAGTCATGTTTGTAATGGATTTAAATTTCAATTTTTTCTTTGATGTGCACTTTTTATCTTTATTCATAGGGAAATACAAGCTTCCTTGAGGTTCATAGTTTGGATATTGCAATGATGATGGCCCTTTTTTTTTTCCTTTGCTCGCCACGCTCGACACTTTACGCTCGTAAAAAGGGCATCCCCACTCAAAGCAAATCTGTCCTCCCATCCTCTACTGAGGCCTGTCCTCCTCATCTCTATGAAGATCCAGCGAATCTCCGGTGCCCAAGTACCCCCTGCTGGGGGCGCACGAGCCTGTAATCGCTGCAAGAGGAGCTCTTTCCAAGGCTCAGCGCCTGGAAGCAACCCCCGAACAATAAGCTTCCCCAATAAGGCTCTACTCTGATCGACTGGATCTATAATGCCCAAACCGCCCTGAGCCAGCGGAAGTGTAATAACTGCCCATGCAACCTTTGCCCGAGCTGGCTGACCGTCCCTCCCAGACCACAGAAAGTTCCTGATCAGCCTCTGTACTTGGCTGATGCAAGAGCTCGAGAAAATCCAGCAAGACGTAATGTACCACATGGTCGCTAATAGCACCTGATTTGCCACCACCACCCTCCCAGCCAAGGATAGTCGAGCTGTACTCCAATACAATAGCTTCTTCCGAATGCTCAAAAGAAGCGGGGCAATTTGCTGCTCAGGTGACAAATCTAGGCCAATCTGGCATCCCAAATACCGCACTGCTGTGCCTGGAGGAATCCATCTAAAACCAGGGTCCGGGCTCCATGCCGGAGTGGGAGCACTACTGATCCAAAAGGCCACTGTCTTGCGCCAATTGATCAATGCTCTCGAAGCTGCACTAAAAACCTGGAGCGACTGCTCAGCCCGAATAAGATTGGCCTCATGGCCATGCAAAAATAAGCCCGTGTCGTCTGCAAACTCAGCATCAAGCAGGTCCTCCCCCCGGACTGGGAGCTGCAGTCCTCTCAAACCAACCTCTTCTGCCGTCAAATACATACTCATAGCCTCCGCAAAGAAGAGACAAAGGAAAGGGGCGAGAGGACACCCCTGACGGACTGATCTGGTCAGCTCAAAACTCGGCCCCCGTCCTCCTGCAATCAGCACCTGGCTGCGAGCTGTGGAATACAGAGCTGCCACCCCTCTGTTCCATCCTGGCTCAAAGCCCAGGCGAAGCATAGTGCCCTCTAAGAAACCCCAATCAACTCTATCGTATGCCTTCTCAAAATCGAGAAGCATCACGACCAAGTCCTCGCCAAGAAATCTAGCTCGGGCCGTCGCCTCCCAGAAAGTAAAGATGTTGTCAAGGATACTCCGTTCCTTGACAAATCCTGTCTGAGTAGCATGAATCAACTCCCCCAGGAAGGGCTGGATCCTCAAACTCAAGGCCTTTGCCAAGACCTTGTAGACAGTATTGAGGATCGTAATAGGCCTCCAATGCCGAATGTCATCTGATACTCCCTCCCCCTTGGGGATAAGATAGATCAAGCCCTCTGAAAAGCTCTGCGGCATCACCCCAGTGTCCAAAACATGCTGAAAGCCCCTGCGGAGGCCTGGCCCCAAAAGGTCCCAATAGCGCATTAAAAAGGCCGGCGTCAGTCCGTCCTCCCCTGGGCAACTATGTCGCGGCAGGACCCTCAAGGCCTCGGCAAGCTCAATCTCTGACAGAGGCGCACCTAGAACTGTACGCATATGGTCTGTGACCCTCCTCTGCACATGGGCCCACACAGTCTGTCTGCAAACATCTCGATCCTCAGTGGCTGGCTCCGCTGAAAGCAGGTCACTATAAAATGCAGTAGCAATGGCTCTGATCTCTCCGAGCTCAGTAGCTACCGATCCATCCGGTCTACCAAGCTGGCGGACTCCTGCTCGCGCATGACGGGGTCCAGTGATCTCAAAAAACTCTCCAGTCACTCTATCACCAAGCTGCGTCCATTGAGAGGCCTGACGACGATAGTAAAACTCATGTCTCTGCTCCTCTACCTCTCTAACCTCCTGGCGTGCCTGGCTCAGCTGGGACGCCACCCACTCACATGCAGGCTGCTGCTCCTGAAGGCGCTGTAGCGAAGCAAGGCTGCGTCTCAGCCGTTGCTCCCGCTCGCGAATCTCTCCCAGTCGTGTCAAAGCTGCAGCGTGTAGAAAAGAGCTAAGATCAATGAGTCCCTGGGCACACTGGCCCGCTGCATCCTGGTCAGAGCACTGACTATCATGCCAGATCCTCTCAATGTCCTCAGCGAGACTGGGATCTATAAGTACCCTCTCTGGGATCCTCAACTGCAAGCTAGGCTCCCGGGTCCCCTCCTCCAATGTCAATATAACTGGCGCATGATCTGAAAATGAGGTACCAGCGAGAATGCCGACGGAGCCCCCTCGCTCCCCTAACCAGTCGCCCACATAAAAGCGATCAATCCGTGATAGATTAGTCCCTCCCTGCCGGCGATCCGACCGAGAGAAACTAAGACTGTCCTGAGACCGGGAGAAAGCCCCATGCTGCCATGCATCAGTGATCCTCAGTGACATGCAAAACCGGTCCCAAGCTGCAAGCTCCGTGCCGTGCACTGTAACATGACTGCCTCCCACCCTATCTGCCGGGTCCTCAAGCATGTTGAAGTCTCCCCCAACACACCAATGTGCGGCCTCTGGCAATGCATCTGTAACCTGAGTCCAGAACTCTGCTCTGGCACTAGCATGATTGGGCGCATAGATGTTGAGCACACCCAATAGCTCATCATGCATCCTCAGAATGACATACTGTGCTCTACCAGGCACAATGATCCCTCGATCCACAATGGCCTACCGCCATACATCTGCAATATCCATGCATACTCCTCCCTGTCCACCCAAAGGACCAAACCCTGCAGACCAAAAAGTGTCCCATCTACCAGGCATCACCGAACCATATCTCCGGATCCTGCTCTCACCCAAGTGGTGCTCCTGCATCATCAAAATGTCAATGCTGCCACCAACCAGGCATCTCTGAAGCTCCTGCCTCAAGCACCCTCGATAGCGTATAAAGTGTGCTCCGCCAAGGCCCTGTACATTCCATGAGATGATCCTCATGGATGCCTTGCTGAGGTGGATGCTGTCTCAGCCGTACGGCGGGCCTTCGCAAGCGGCTTGGATGGAGAGTAGTCCCCATCCGAACGGCTGCGAATCTGCCCACCCGGTGTACTGCAAGAATCCCGGATCAGGCGCCAGTGGTGGCTGTGGCCCATGGCGACTGCCTCCTGCTCTGACAGAGAAACCTCGTGTATACTCACATATCCAGGGTCGCGTGCCAAGTCTGCCACTATGCGCACGACCAAATGCCGAATCCCTGAGGTATCCACACTCCCGGGATCCAAGAAAAAATGAGCCAACTCCCAAAGTCGGCCTATCACATCTGTCACCTCCAGATCGCTCATGTGGTGAGAAAACTCAACTGCCTGAGTCTTCAAAGTGCTGAGAGCGAGCTCTAGAGTCCACTCCCGGTCACAAGGTCCACATAGAGGGAACGAGAAGGCCACCGCTGAGTCTAGTGCCTCCTCCCCGCGGGCCGGAGGTATCACTACATGAACTCGAATGGGTGCTGGCTCATGGGGGCCCTCTGCTCCAAAAAGCCGTGTGAAGGTATAATCAAAGGCCTCCGAGCGCTGTCTAATGCCAAGGCGACTCAGCCGACTGCGGATAGATGAAATCCGTGAGGCCCTAATCGGCATAGGTCTCCTCTGTGATGCTCGAGCGAGGTCAGTGCTCAGCGCTCTCCGGACTGCAGGTGAGCGCCAGGGAACTGCCAGGGCCTCCCGGGAAGGTGAGGCGAGGGAGGTGGAGAGGGAGCCGCTGCCGAAACCGGAGCGGGGGCGGGAGGAGGCGATGGTGGAAGCGAGGCGGTGGGAGGGGACGGGGGTGGGGGGGGTGAAGGAGGGGGAGCTGGCATCTCCTGGTCCTCGGTCGCTGCAGGGGTCTCCTCCTGAAGGGGAGCAAAGCTGTTCCTCATGGGAACCCAGTGAGGCTGAGACTGTGGCTGCTGCTGCAACCGTCTCTGGGCGTGCTGCTGTGGCTGTCTCCCTCGGCGGCGCCCCTGTCCAGGCTGCCACTCCGAGGTCTCTGTGGCCTGAGCAGGTGTCCCGGAGGCAGCCTGCCGAGCCGAATCTGTGGGCGGGCCATCAGTAGCCTACTGCTGTGGTGAGGGTCGAGGTCTCCTGCGAGGGCAGGCCTTGGCCAGATGACCGACCTGCCTGCAAATGAAGCACTGGTTCGGGAGCCCCGAGAACTCCACTCTCTGATCTATCCCACCCCCCCCTATCCTAGGTAGCTGAATGACCTTAGGAAGGGAGGAGATGTCAGACACCAACACTCTGACCGAAGGTAGCCCAGCTGCTCTGGCCACCACTGAAGCTGCTGAGGGGCCCGTCTCTAGTACCGAGCCCACCAATGCTCCGAGCCTGGAGAGGAGCGGAAGATACTCCCGGCGGAGACCAGGGAAACAAACTGTAACATGGAAGAGGCGCTCTCCCAACTCCGCCACTGCTGGGTCAAATCCATGGTGCCAAGGTCTGAAGAAAGCCCGAGCACCCCTGATGTCAAGGGGACTCATGGCAAGGACCTTGGCAACGCTCTGGGCGGCCTCGAACTCGATCTGATAATGTCCCCGGCCCAGAAGCTGTACATCCAGGATCTTGCCCACATCTGCAAGAAGGCGGGCCTGAAGAAGATCCCTGATCTCCCCTCTGCTGGGGCAAGTGCCGACTATACGGCAGATGGTGGAATGAGCCTGGAGGCGTTCCACCTCTGCGGTGAGGCTCGCTTCCTCTTCCGGCGAAAGAGAAAGCCTGATGGGGGTGACCTCGGGGGCGGGCGAGGGGGCTGCGGATGAGTCCCTCTGAGGTGGGGCGGGAGGAGCCTCCATCAGAGTCTGAAGGCGAGGCGAAGGCGGGAACCTGCTGGAACCGAACTGCACACAGAGAGGCGGGCTACGGAGCGAAAAAGAAAAACAAAACCCCAAGGGGGGGCGGAAGCAAGAAGGAGGGGGGGGGTGGGAGAAGGCGAAGGAGAAAAAAGAAAAAAAAACCCAAAAAAGGGGGAAGGCGGGGGCTGCGCGCAAGAGGGAAGGGGAGGAAGCGAGCAGGCGGCAGGGGGGGATGAGGCGCAGCAGAGTGGAGGGGGGGCGCGAAGACAAGGGGGAGGCGCAAGGAAAGGAAGCGAGGCGGAACAGAAAAAAAAAGGGGGGGGGCGCAACAGCGGAAGCAGCGGGGGGGGGGGGGCTAAAAAAAAACCAGGCGGCGGACAACGCAGGCGGAGGGGGGGAAAGAGCGATGGGCAGGCGGGGGGGCGAGCAGGTAGGGGGGGGCGACGGGCGCTATGCAGAACCACGAGTAGGGAGAGGGGAGGCGGGAGCTTCAACGAGCGTCTGTATTCTCACAGATGCATCCAAATAAAATCAGGTCAGTAGGGTTTAGTTCTGTCGTGCTGATAACATATCATACTTGTATCACCCCTTCAGCATATAGAGATGCATTAGTATTCTCACTCCACATTTTCCTCTTGATGACTGGAGGAACATCATTGTACTACTTGGTTGTCTCATAGGCCAATTTTGGCCTTTTGCAGACGTTAATATATCTTTCTCTCTCTCTCTCTCTCTCTCTCTCTCTCTCTCTCTCTCTCTCTCTCTCTCTCTCCTCGTTGTTCGCCCGCCTCCCTCTTCCCACCCACCCTTCTCCCTCTCTCTCGACACCGACGGAGATTACAACAGAGGATCAGGACCATACTAGCAGGGCATGGGAGACGTCCAGTCAGAGTACTCACCATGGAGGACATTGAGGATATCCGCCATCGACCGATGAGAGACATCTTTGGATAGTGATGTGTATGATGCTTACCTTTGTTGCTGGAGTTTTCCTCCCAGATGTTATCCATGAGGAGCTCCTAGTACCGTACTTTTCCTCATAGTTGTTTCAGTTTCAGTTTCAGTTAGTTGTTTAGTTGTTTTTAGCTTTTCTTACACAGACATTGTATCAGATCCACCAATTGTTGTAACCTTTTTGGTCTCATAGGTCATTTTGGCCTTCTGAAGAGGTTAATATATTATTTCATTTCATTTCTCTCTCTCCGTCTCTCTCTTCGCTGTTCGCCCACCTCCCTCTTCCCACCCGCCCCCAAGGCAGCAACATAACTCTCTCTCTCTCTCTGCTGTGGATTATTTCCAGTCCATTGGCTGTGGTAAGTTCTGCAAAAAGTCATGGCCAAGACCGGAGTTAAAGAGGAGCTCGTGAAGGTGAAGGACAAGCTCGGCACAATTATCAAAGAAAACAAGAAGATGGTCGACAAGCTCGGCACAGGCAGCCAGAGACAGAGTGACACGAGGGTACGCAACACTAGCAATTTTGGAACGCCAGTGTCACCAGGCACACTTCCAAGAGCTCCGTACTAAGGGGTGGCTATTTGATACACTAGTTACTCCAGCATTGATGTATGCAGCAACAGTATGGGCACCAGGTTTGGCTACATCCTCATGGACACAGATAGAGCGCCCTCAGATTTTGATGCTCTCACGGATGATCAGCAGCAAACCTTCAATACCACATGATATCCTTCGAGCGGAGTTTGCTGTACCACCTATGTTAGTAGAGGCCATGTTCCAGACTATATCTTTTATACATAGGATGTGGGAGCTCCCACTAAATCGGGTATCTCGGGCTGCTTTTGAGGCATCCAGACAGCTTGCTGAGGAGGGACATACCTGGTCATGGTACTCCCAGGTGGTACAGTGGATATCATCACACAGGATTGATATTGACAGATTACCACCCTTACAGTATGACCTAGCTGCACCACAGAGACGCCTCTCTCAGACAGAGAGGAAGAGAGTCATGAGACATGACATTTGGCAGGGCCACATAGAGGAGACTTGGCTATCTCCCAGTCAGCCACTCCCGACGAAGATGCTCTACTACAGAGACCACTTCTTGAGCACCTCCACAGGCAGCTTCATCCAGCGACCACGATACTTGGAGGTCCACTTATCACATGGAGCCAGAGTAGCCATTGGGCGACTAAGGGTCTCATCACACCTACTAGAGATCGAGACTGGGAGAGCAGCACGCATCCCTCAAGCAGAGCGCATTTGCAGATTATGCCTGACGGGGGTAGAGACATAGGAGCATTTTGTTTGCCTGTTTGGTGCTTTGCAGGAGATCAGGGCATGCTATCCTGAGGTTTTTAGAGGGACCACATCACTTAGACAGATCTGGGAGAGATCGGACCAGGGACAACTAGGTAGACTACTAGCACTACAGAGACACAGGGAGATCTTACTTTAGACACCCGCACATCATAGCGGAGGAAGACAGTCCCAGTTGACTGACTTCTTCCAGAGATTGGCACCAGTAGCCCAGCCAAATACATTGGGAGTGACATGTTAGCGAGCGGGGGAGATTCGAGCTAGGCGACGACCCAGACTAGCCGGCTACCAGACACCACGGCTACACCACAGAGAGATTGCGGCCACCGGGTCTCGACACCAGCAGGAGGTCGAGGAGCAGCTGGCACATTTTCGCTCTGATCCAGGACGCATGTTCCAGACATTTACGGCATCCTCAGATCGGATGTATGACATATTGTACCCAGACTATGGGACTGGATGGAGTTAGGAGTTGATAACATATCATACTTGTATCACCCCTTCAGCATATAGAGATGCATTAGTAGCCCTAGTACTCCATCCACACCCTCTCGTTTGTACACCACCATTGAGTTCCCTATGGTCGTGTTGTCATACTTGTACATTTTATTCTCACTCCACATTTTCCTCTTGATGACTGGAGGAACATCATTGTACTACTTGTTTGTCTCATAGGTCAATTTTGGCCTTTTGCAGACGTTAATATATCTTTCTTTCTTTCTTTATATATATATATATATGTCTCTAAAAAATACGAGTCTTTCGAGGCGCGTACCATACCCGCCTCGTACCAAATGCCTCTGACGCCTCTAACAACCTTGCTGTGTACTATCTACCATGGAAAGACGATGAAGCTGCCCATCTTGTGTCAATATGTTCATGATGAGGAGCATTTGGTGATCGCGATGGAATTGGACGGAATGGGCTTTGGGCCTAGTCTGAAAAATGTTACTTTTTGGCTTTACCAAGAGGGAACAACTAAATGCATTTGGGGCGGAGAACTTTCAGCCTCTTGGCATCTTGGGAAATCTATTCGGTTGGGTTGTCCACTTAGTGCGCTACTGTATGCCATCGTGACTCACCCATATGCATACAATCATACAACTATACAACTATACATACATACATTGAATACACACATAGGCTTGCACACAGGGAAAGAAAGAAAGAAAGTTTGTATTAATGTCTATGAAAGACCGAAAGGGTCTATTGTAGGGTGCCTCTCTATAGTGCCAAAGTATGTCTCGGATCTAGAGTGCACGTAGGTGGACCATGGAGGGTCTCGACTTTAAGAATGGGGGAATCACGAGCTCTATAGAGAAATCTCTTTTTCTAGGGAGTAGGGGGGGCTCTCTAGGGATATCTGCAACACTATTGGGGATCAAACAGGGCTCCCCCAGTCTCTCCCACACTATTCGGTTTGTATATTGATAAGAGAGATCAGATTTGAGGGTGCAAGGTCACTACGCAAGGTCACTACTGGCTAAGGTAATGATGCCAATTATATTATATGTAGATGAGTTGTTCTGATCTCAGCATCAGCACAGGGATCAGATTTGAGGGTGCAAGGTCACTACGCAAGGTCACTACTGGCTAAGGTAATGATGCCAATTATATTTTATGTAGATGAGTTGTTCTGATCTCAGCATCAGCACAGGGATCGCAAAGACATTTGGATGCACTGAGAGGTTTTGTGATGAACGAGACCTCATGGTTAATCTTGGAAAAACTAAGGTGATCATCTTCAAAACATTATATGAGGTTACATGCAGTCTATCTTTCTCATATAGTGGAGATTGTTTCATCTTATGTTTCACATCCCAGGAATACTTTTACATCCCAGGCATTGGAAGAAGCTGTAGTGAACTGGCTGCCCTACCACTTCGGCATTTTTGTGGGGGGGAGGGGTGGGGAGGGGGACACTAGGCGACTCTGGAGGGAGAGCTGGCACCAGGCAGCAATGGTCATCTCTACTGGCTCCGTGAAACGGTGGACCAAGCAGCGAACTGAACTAGCTTGCTGCCTCCTATCCAGGTCAGGCGAAGGGCAGTGGGAGTGCTGCGGTGAGGTGGAAAGACAAAGGGGGAAGGGGGGGTCGGTTGAAGTTGGGGCACTCATATGGTGGTGCTGCTCATCTTTATATATGCAGATGAAATAGTCCTGATTTTTTATTCTGCAGAGGGGTTACACAGACATCTAGATGCATTGCAGAGATTTTGTGACGAGACCTCATGGTCAACCTTGGCAAAACCAAGATCATTGTCTTTTAACGCCTTGTGCGGGCTGGCCGGTCCTTTCTCTATAGAGGAGCCTAGGTGGAGATCATCTCATATTATGTCTACCTCGGAGTGGTCCTGCACAGACCCAGCCTTCTCCATGATAACAGCTGCCCACACACCGCTTTCGAGAGGATACCCATCCCTATTACGCATTTTTTCCATGCCTACTTTCAAGAGCCTCGTTCCAAGTGTTGGTTGTTCGACACTTGGAACAATGCCCTTTTTGGGGATCTGATCCATGAGTGAATGGTTGGCAGGGTAGAGAGTGCAGGTGATGATGCTCTCACGTATGATCGGGAGCAAGGCATAAGTGCTGCATGAGATCATCTTTGCCGAGTTTGGAGCATTCCCTTTCGTCATAGATGAACTCTTTCAGATCATCGTTTTCATAAAGCATGTATATACACTGGGCTGTAGATTGTCTCCCGTGCGCCGTTGAGTCCTCCATGCAGCACTCGATAGGGGAAGAGGAGATCTTGGTATTCATGGGTGGTTGGTTTCTTGACAGACATTGCCTTTAATGGACTGCCTCCCCCCCCCTTTTTCGAGTACAGCCTTGTTCACCATTTCTTGATCTCTCCTGGCGGGAGATCAACTGCCTTCGTGGCCTCGATCTGTCAAGGCTGCGCACGAGCCACACTTGGGTGTCTCCACTAGAGCTCACTACGAAACTCTAGTTCTACAGAGCATTTTCTATGAGTTTCAGAAGATGGATTTATTGTGAGCCGTGTGTATATTTAGAGGTGCATGTCACTTGCCAGGCAAATTGCCATGGGCCAGCTGCGGGTATATCTCACCGTCTACAGATTGAGTCCGTTAGAGGAGATGACACCCCTCGGGAGCCACAGATATGCAAGGTAACATGTTCATATGTCCTTCTTACTATGAGATTCAAGGGAGATTTCATTGTTTCTTCCGAGATGGATTCGACCTTCTTTCACAGGTTATGCATTATGAGGACTAGAGACGCATGGCTCTGTACCTACTGGAGCTTCAACCCTACCGGGAGACCATACTTAGATAGCACGTAGGGAGTCAAATCCAATATCTGCTTCTCTCATGGGATGTTCTCAGTCTCTACTTGGAGGCGGTGGGAGAATACTTTGAGCTAACCAATTGCGATGTGACATGTGGATCTAAATGTACCTCAAAATCTCAAAGAATCCATCCCCGGTGAGTCTCAAAAAATTCTCTCTGAAGAACTTACGTTTCCTCCCAATCTCTGATCATGTCACCCAAGTCAGGTGTATGTGTAGGCCGAGTAGATCCAACCAGATGATGATTCGGTTGATCTCTTGTCGTGAGAGGTTGAGGTTGGGGAATTCTAGGCTGTACTGAAATGAGGGGAGACGATCCATCCGCAATCCATGTGTATGAAACCATTCAACTACCTCTGAGTACCATACCTGCTGTGGTAAGGGTAGCGGCCGTCTTCTCCGCGAGATGGAGGAAAGTCTGGCCTGTCTTTTCCACCCTTTCCCTCTCAAAATGTAGCTCAATAGAAAACTCTAGTGCTAGCCGAGGGAGACAGTCTCTACATGTTGAATGTAAGTAATAATCTGGAAGAGAGCATTTGTGACCAGTAAGGCTACCCCAAACTCCACACGTTTTATGTCATGGAAGAGAGCATTTGTGACCAGTAAGGCTACCCCAAACTCCGCACTTTTTATGTCATGTAGCACCGACAGCTTACTCCTGATCATGTGTAATAGCATCAGCACCTGAAGTCTCTCAATACTCCTCCACTCATCCTCCCCAAATCTTGGTCCCCAAACAGCTGCTTCATACATATCTGCGAGGTGCACTAAGGTTTCAAAGAGCCAACAATTAGTGCGCACTGCGGGTTCCTGAAAATGCATGGAAACAGTGTTCTCCAAATGGGCCAGGGATACATGCCCTCGTGCTAATCTGTCAGTGGTGGCAGGAGTAGTCATATTGAACACGAGGCCTGTAAATGTGACTGCAAGCTATACATATCTTGGCACATTCTCCACTTGTGCTGCTCTGTATAGAAAGGATAGCCGTGACTTGATCAAGCGGTTGGTGTTAAATACCAACACTTTGGTCTCTCTTCCTGCAGAATCATTCAAGAGCATCTAGGTGTTATCTCATACAGGGGGGGAGGGGAATAACCACATAGGTGGTCTGTAATGCCAAATGGGGTCACCGCCTCTATTTGTGAGGAAAGGGCCAGGCCTCCAAAGTCTCAGGAAGGCTTCCCTCCGCTTCCACATGCGGTCAGAACCTCCAATGTAACTTCCCCCATTGACCACGGAGGGTGTGAATGATATCAAGCCACATGCTCCTGATGGTCTCAGCCAGCGGAGTGTGGGTACCCTCGATGGCCTCGCTACATCTAGCATGTTAAATGTGCCAGGCTGTGATGCTACTACAAATCTCCTATCTCTGGCATGAGCCTGACCGCCAGTCACCCGTGGGAGGGGTTGTGACTGGTACTGCTGCATTATGATGGTCAAAACTGAAGGGCTAGTCCATTCCCCATCCTTCTCATAAGCCCTAATTGCTCCAGCCTCTGTGGCCCAAGCTACAGTGCCCCAAGTGATGTTCCGAGTCGATGCCCTATCCATAGCGAAGATGCGGAGAATCTGCTGCCAAATCTGTTGAGCCTTCGGGCAATCCCAAAGGCAATGTCGCTAAGACTCCTAATGGTGGCCGCACCGTGGACAAGCCACTGATCGACCTCCAACTGCCAGCCAAGTACCGACTACCAAACTCCTGTGTGCCCTCAGCCAAAGAAAGAGTGTGATCTTTCTAGGCTGAAAGCTGTCCTAAATCCTCTTCCAGAAAGACAGAAAGAAAGAAAGATTTTATTAATGTCTTCTAAAGGCCAAAAAACGGCCTATGAGACAAAACCTGTGTACATCATCATCATGTCTCAATGGACATCAAATGGATACAAAAGAAAAAAAAGTACAAAGTACTCTATAATGTTGAGATAAATCTCATTCAGGGCTCTGGTTAACTACTATGGGGTGGGTGGAGGGAGGGGGGGTAAATACATCCTATAAAGCATCTAGCTCCAACCGATGCCAATGACTGGGTGTAGGATGTCATACATCGGGTTAGGGGCAAGATATCTCCCAATCTGTGCTAGATCAATCTGGGGTATGTCTTCTCAAGATCTCATCAATTGGAGACCTGGGGGGTGAGGGCCAAGTGGGCGAGGGCGTCTCTTGGATTGTAGCTCTTTCGCTCGGGCTGATGTCACTCATCTGGGAGTAGATGTAGATATAGTATGTCTCCGAGTGACCCGAGTTTGGACCGAAGGAGTTGTGGAGGATGTCCCACCACTGAGTGGCTGAAAGAAGGTCGTGATCCGTGTCTGAGATGTAGTATCCCTCTGCTATGAGAGCTGCTGTAATAGCCGCTCTCTATGATGTCGTAACTCCATCAAAAATCCCCCCAAGCATCTATGATCATGAAACTCCATAACTCTGCTGAGTGGACCAAATCCCTCCCTGACGAGACAGTGGTATCTCCCCCGAATCTCATAGTATACTGGGCAATGGCAAACATAATGCTCCTCTGTGTCCACACCTGTGTGGCACAATCTGCAGATACGTGTCTCCCTCAGGGCTCCTATAGCTCTCCCTGGGTCTATCTCTAGAGTGTGTGAAGATACCCGAAGCTGCCCAATAGTAGTGCGCATGGCATGAGACATATATACATCCATGTAACCCGATCTCTGCACAAACCCTTCCTCTGTGAGGTGTAAGAAATGATCGTGGTGGTTCTGCCTCTTCACACAGGAAGAGGCTGTGGAGGATCAATCCATGTATGACATGTGTATAGCTGTATCAAATCCTGACGTATCAATCGGTTGCTCTCCACACGGGAGAATCTCATGGTCGGATGGTCCTCATCATACTGAAACGGAGGGAGCCTATCCATACTCATCCCATGTAGTGAAAACCACTGTAAAACCTCTGCATACCATGACTATCGCTCTGATGCTACTACTTGCTTTGATGAGTCTAGGGCCTGTCTCAGTAATCTATTTGGGGGCATGTGCCTAACCCGCTGAATAAATGTCACCGTCTGAAAGAGTGCCTCCACTAGCATGGGCAAAGACGCAAACTCTGCCAAAACTATCTCATGTGGCGGCAAGGTTTTACTATGAATCATCCGTGAGAACACAAGTATCTGTGGGCGCTCTAAACCTCGCCACCCGCTCGCTGATAGTCATGGAGCCCAGATGGGGGATGTATGCATCAAGGCTGGTGTGACCATGGTATCAAAAAGCCATCCCTTTGTACGGGGTTCCTGAAAATGCTCCTGGTGACATTGCCTGTCAAGTAAAGCTAAAGCTACATACCCTCTAGCTACCCTGTCTTGAGTTGCCTGCTCATGGAGAACCTCTCCGCTAGGCTAGTAAAGGTGACACCCAAATATACATATGAAGTCACTACATCCACACGTCTGTCTTGGTATATGATATGGGTGGTCTCTTGCCCTTGCTTCGTGGTATTGGAAATCATAACCTTGGTTTTACCGAGATTGACCGTCAGGCCCCTCTGATTACAAAACTCTCCCAAGGCATCCATGTGCCGCTGTAACCCCTGCTGTGTATCCGAGACAAGTACTACATCGTCTATGTAAAGCATCAAAGCTACATATAGATCTGCCAAAGATGATCCACTCCCCCCCCCTCCCACAAAATCTGGTAGCTCATCAATGTATAATCCAAACAGGGTAGGAGATAATGGACATCCTTGCTTAACACCAGTAGTGCTAGCAAGCTCCTCTGATAATCCGCCCAGGCATCACCTACGACCCACAACTCTCTTATACAAAGCAATAATCCCCCATGTCATCTCTGATGGTCTCACCGGGGGGAGGGGGGGAGGGGGGGGGGGTTCATAATTAATAGCTCCATCCTGGCCACGCAACCTGCGAATACCATTTCTCCTCCTATGGGGTCTAGCTATCTCAAAGAAATCCCTTGTGACTCTGTTGCCTGCCTATGTCCAGAAAGAGGCCGTGGCATGATACCTATACTCCACTCTCCGCTCCTCCATGGATCTAATCTCCGTGCGAGCGGTGGCGAGCTGACTCTCAATCCACTGAGTATCCGGGGACCTCTCCTGAAGAGGCAAGACGACTCCTCAAACTCCTCATCTACTCTGGCCCACCTCCATCAATCCCCTATGCCCTCATCCAATGTGAACGCAGCAAAGCCTGAAAGAAAATCTAGTCTCGCCCATGTCTGCTCTTTCTTGCTGCATATCTCTGGGTCCTGATTGAGGCTGTCCGGAATCCTCGAGCTCACATGCCCTCTAATCTGCTCTTGGCTGCCTCTTGCAAGAAACTATTGATCTCTCCTAAGCCCTCAACTCGCATATGCATGATCCAGACCCCATCGATCACAGTAAAGGTATCTGTAAGGTATGCATGAACACACAGAGAAGCACCCCCAGACTAGAGACTACCATCTCTCCATCCTGGCCTTGATGGGCTGGACCTCCAAGCTCCATCCTAGCCAGAGGCCAAAAAGGTGGGAGATTGTGGAGATTGTGGAGATGGTGGGAGAGCTCAACTACCTGACCCTGAATGGCGGCTGCAACTAACTCACGAGCCCACTCTTTCCCAGGGGCTGCACTGAAGGGGAAAGAGAAGATCATCGCGCCATTATCTAGCGTAGAAGGTTTGGAATGGTGAAAAACCACACATACCCGAACAGGGGCTACTGTCTCCTCAGAAATGTCAATCCCTTCCATCGGCATACATCGGAAGAAATTGTAGTCCACAGACTGTCCCAGGATCCTCGGGGCCCCACCTGGGGACTTTGGCACGAGAGCCCTCACTGGGAAGGCAGCGATGGTCATCTCTACTGGATCAGAGAACCAGTGAATCAAGCGACGGACTAGTCTCGCCGGCTCTGTCCACATTGGGTCAGGGGCTGCTGGGGGGCAACAGGAGTGCTTTGGAGAGGCAGATGGGGGGGGAGGAGGGAGGGCTCGGATGATAAAGGAGGGGCGGTTCAACACGAGAACCGGCCGCGGGGGGGGGGGGGGGGTACTGGAGGCGGTCTCGTGGACTGTCGCCAAGGGCAAGCTCTAGCCAAGTGACCCATCTATCTGCAAATGAAGCATTGGCCTGGGAGGCTAGAATACTCCACGTGCTGCTGTATGGGGTCCCCACGGAGACTAGGAACAGAAATACAAGGCGGTACTAACTCCGGCGAGGCCACACAGATGTGGAGGGATGAAATCCCAGCCGCCCTCATGAGGGCCGAGGCAGCGGTTAGGGGGGACTCCATCACTCTCCCAATGGCACCACCAATCACCGGGAGAAGAGGAAGGTACTCCTTCCTAAGGCCTGGGAAGCAAACTGTCACTAGGAAGCGCGAAACACTAGCCAATAGGTTAGACGCAGGATTGAAGCCGTGCTACTAGAGTGCAAAGAAGGCCTACACGCCGTACGCAGTGCAAGGGGACTCAGTTGCATGACTCGGTCTGTTGCCGATGGCGAGTCGAACTCCACTTGGTAGTATCTGTGCTCCAGAGGGTGAATATCAGTGATCTTTGCAGGTTCGCCAATGAGGCTGGCTTGAAAGAGATCCCTGAGTTGTCTGCACGCAGGGCAGCTACCAACAATTTTGTAGACTAGGATGGAGGCCTCAAGTGAGGCAACAGTTGTGGCAAGAACATGAAGATCCACTTCGGAGAAGGAACTGCAAGTAACGGCGGCTTTGGTCGGGGATGACGGAGCGGCTGCCGTGGAGTCCTCCTGAGGGTGAAGACCAAAATAAACCGAAGCTTGCCGAGTAGAATTGTTAACCCCAGAAGCCAGGAAGCAGCAAACTGCACGGGAGGAGAGAGAGGAGAGGGGCGGGGAAACAAAGAGAAAAAGGAAAGAAAAAAAAGGGGCGGCAGCAAAGAGAGAAAAAAAGGGAAGGGGGGGGCAGGGGGCAGGGGCACATAGCGGAATGGGGGAAGGCGCAGGCAACGGGGGGATCAGCGGGATCAAGCTCACGACTCGTGTGAGTTTTTTTCACTCAAAACGTTTACAGCTCTTGCAAGATGTTGCCCAGAGATCGATCGCTGGTTTCATCACGGCATGAGCATCCACATGTCACCCATGCCGACACCTGCATTGACATCAGTTTATACCAGCCATACACGGGCCATATTCGCGTCCCAGTAGCATGCATGCGCATGCGCACACACAAGCACATGCATGCATACATACATACATACTTTATAACACCAAACATTGCTACCTTCTGTGGGCCCTAGTAAAGCATTATTATACTTGCCATCTGAGATGCACATGTTTCAAGTGACCTACTAAAATTTCCAAATTTCTTTGTCTTGTTTTCACATATGGTGGCTTGTTTTGTAGAGCTGATTTAGGGTTATTCGGTTTCCCCACGAAAGAGGTGCATTACCGTTTTCTTTCACAGTTCCTTCCAGTATTCTACATTCGTACTCGAGACTACTCAAAGGTGCCTTGTTTTGTTTAATTCATATACTTTTTTGAATCATGTTCAGCTCATATTGGTTTTTAATTCCATCCAGTTCACACCTTTGCTGGGCAGAGGTTGGCCTTGTCTGTTTGGGTCTTGAAGTCATGGTGGTGCTGGTTGGGCTGTTTTCGCATGTCTAACAAGCAAACTACATGCAACAGAGCAGCTACCAATGCGATTTATACGGGATGGTAGTTGACATACGTGGCATAATATGAAAATGTTTTTCATTGGTACTTGCGAGTCAAGCCTGCTCACATCTTTACTGGGCAGAGACCGACTGGATCTGTTTGGGTCTGGAATGGGGCAGTCATGATGGTACTGTTTGGCCTGCTGCAGCAACACATCAACTATCTAAGCTAGCTGGAACGGACCAGCCATTTAAGAAAGCCTGTTGGAAATAAGTGCTCACTAGGAGTACTTTTAGTCTTGGTCATCTCAGTGTCTGCCACGTGGCACCTCTACATTTATCCCATAAGTGAGTCTACTCAATCTTGTACTTCTCACCTATAAATTGTAGGTGTCACATCAATAATCAATCAAGCTTGTGTCTTGTCTACACTCATCTCAAGGTAACCCTTGGTCTTTCAGTCTTGTTATCATTTCACTTCTAGTTTATTGCTTCCATATTTTCTACATGGTATCAGAGCAAGGTTTGCTCCTCTAGTCTTGCCACTACCCTGCTGCTGCCCGCCATTCTCCCGGAGCTGCTCCCATTTCTGCCCCGCCATTTGCTGCGCAAGCCTCTACATCTGCCGCCCCCCCTTTCTATACCTCTTCATCAAGATTGGACCTGCGCAGCTGCTCTGGAAGATGCCGTTCTGCTGCCTATCTGCGCAGATTTCTGTCCGCCATTTTCTGCGTTGTATCTGCCCCGACATCTGCTCCTGCTCCTGGCCCCCGTGCTGCTCCTGAAATTCTGCTTTAGGACCTCTCTCTTGTCCCTACTTGAGAGGCAGAGATTGCCCTTGAGGAGGGATGTCTTCAAGGTCCATCTGCAACAAATTCTCCACCTCTGCTCGCTCTCCGGTCTCTCTGGGTATCGTGGCCCTATCTCTCTCTATTTGCAAAAATCTCTGTTCGCAGCTCTCTCTCTCTCTCTCTCTCTCTCTCAGGTTACCCCTGAAAGGGTGGAAGACCTGAGGTAAAAACCAAAGTGGATTATCCTTTGTATGCTTCAATATTTTCAGTTCTTTTTTTTTTTCAAAATTAATTCAAAACTGAACTCTATCTTGTAAGGGAATAGACACTGCCCTTGCATCATTAGCAAGAGGTAAGACCTTCCCACATGGCATCTTCTACCCATTCTCTCATGTCTGTCGACAAATTCAATGGGTCCAACTTTCATACTTGGCAAATCAAAATCAAGTGCCATCTTATGAAAGAAGGCCTGTGGGATGTTGTTCATCATGCTACTCCCGAAGATTCCGACATTGAGCAAGTTATCACTTACGCTCCCACTGCCAAGAATGACAAAGCCTATGCTATCATCTTGCTCGGTCTTGGAGATGATTACATTCATCACATCTCCGACATACAGTCTGCTTCTCGAGCATGGATCACTTTGGATACCCTTTTTGGACCCCGCTCTAAAAACTCTAAGATTGCACTTATGATCTCATTCTTTGATCTATATATGCAGGAGGGAGCTACTATAGCCTCTCATGTCAATTATTTTCGCAGTCTTATGGTTCAGCTTGCATCAGTGAAGTCCCCCATCTCCGAAGATATTGCTATTGCTGTGCTTCTCAAAAGCTTACCTGACACCTATGCTACTCTTGTCACTACCTTCAAGTATCACAATAATCCTACTCTTGAAGGTATCATCAATGCTCTCCAAGAAGAGGAAAGAACAAAACAACAAATGTATGTATGTATGTATGTATGTATGTATATGTATGTGTGTGTGTGTGTGTGTGTGTGTATATATGTATATATGTATATATGTATATATGTATGTATATATATGTGTATATATGTATATATGTATGGACATTTGGCATCTGAATGCCCAACGGTATTACATAAGCCCCCCCCTAATGCATTGCCGCCTCAGACACGAGAAAAGAATGAAAAGCTCCAAGTTAAGACACCCACTGCAAATGCGGCAAAGAATGCCAAGTCCATCAATCAGATACAATCACCTGTTGCCAAAGCAAAAGACAAAGGAAAAGAGAAAATGCAGGAATCTACAGTGATTGATCATGATGGGTTTCAACAACCCAAGAAGGTGATTGCATTAAAGCAACGTCCCCTTCAATCTCGACAATGGGATGCTTCTTCTCCATCACCAGGACAGGCTTCTACTTCAGCTCCTGTCCTACAAAACTGGGTCGGGGTTTTGAAAAAGGGCATCCCTATATGTGATTCAGATGAAGAAGAGAATGCCATCTCATTTATGGGCCATGATGGAATGCAACCCATGCAGGCCGATCCTTTGCCTTGTTGATGTTGTACATTCTGATGTCACCTTGTATATATCTTTTACATGCTACAAACACTTAAGTGCTTTACATACAATGTACAGAGTCTTTGCAATGCTTCAAAATGGAGACTTTTGTGGCACTATGTACATAAAATGCAGCCTGATATTGTCTGTTTACAAGAGCACAATCAACATTCCATGGCAGGTCAGCATGGATATTTTAGTGGCTATGACATATTTTATGCTGGCACCTCCACTTATTCAGGGGTATGTATTCTGGCTAGACATGAGTTGCAGCCTCAGTTAGCTTTTAATGACAGTAGTGGCAGATGGTTGGTTATACAATGCAATGTCAATGGGGATATACTTGAGTTTGCCTCTGTATATGCTTCGCAGACCTCTGCCATGAGGGCTTCTTTATGGGACTCCTTATCCAGATATCCATGGAGGTCCAATGCATTCATCTGTGGAGATTTTAACAATTCCCCTCTGCCAAGAGATAACACTACTTCTAAATCTCACATGTTATCTTTGGAAAGGCAGCAATGGGAGAGTATGCTTCTTGCGGTGCAGGCTGAAGACTTATGGCTGCTCCTCCAGGAAACCTTGCCCGGATACACTTTTCATCACAATGCATTCACCACATACTGGGCAAGGTTAGACAGATGGTACCTCTTTTATCCTCATCAATTTACAGATTTCAGTCCTCATCTCTCCATTGACTTTTCCCTGGGATTATCAGATCATGCTCCGCTTTGGATGGATTTACACATTGGCCTGCCTTTGGATGATTTGCCTTCCCATTCTAGCAGGCTACTGCATGTAAATCAGGCCTATTTAAGGCACCAACATTTCCAGCAAATGATTAAACTTGCAATACAGCCTTTGTTTCAGCATGCCCAGGAGGATATCAATTATGCATGGGACAGCCTGGTTACCAGACTGCAGAATATCATTTGCAGCTATGGCAAGTGGTATA
Source organism: Cibotium barometz (assembly GCF_041138505.1). Taxonomy (NCBI): domain Eukaryota; kingdom Viridiplantae; phylum Streptophyta; class Polypodiopsida; order Cyatheales; family Cibotiaceae; genus Cibotium; species Cibotium barometz. The sequence goes on along the minus strand of NC_141063.1, from coordinate 58,768,220 downwards.
TGTCTGATTGGAGAAATAAGATCAAAGAAGCAAAAAGGACAGCACAACAACTGACTGAATTTTCTCAGTCAAGACCTCTCTCTGAGGATGAACAGGAAGCTCTTTCACATGCTCATTTTCAATTGCATGCCAATGATCAGAGAAAATTGCATAAATGGCAGATCAGGGCGAGAACGAAGCCCCTCATGGATAAGGGCCTTTCATCCAAAGCTTTCTTTCAGGGCCTGCATGCTACTCGTAAGAAAAATTCATGCCTACGAGTTAGAAAGCTGGATGGATCATGGACGCACTCTTTCTCTGATCTCCAAGATGAATGCCATAATTATTTTCAGAACATGTTCTCCCCTCCTGGCTCCCCATCAAATCAAATGATTGATGCTAGGAATGAATTCCTTCGACATGTCTCTGAAATAGTGGATAAGGATGCTGCTCTTACCATGGAGGGATCTTTCACTGCCACAGAGCTTGAGAATGCATTGTTTCACCTTAGCAGACATAAGTCTCCTGGTTGGGATGGCCTTACGGTGGAATTCTATATTGTCTTTTGGGATGACTTGAATGAAGTCCTGTTACAGATGATCAATGCAGCCTGGCAGGCAAACCAGATGCCACACTCATGGAAACATGGCATAGTAAAACTAGTGCCTAAAAAACATCTCTGTGATCATCTGTCGGATTGGAGGCCCATTACTTTGATGCCAGTAGTTTATAAGCTTATTGCAAAGATGATGGTGCACCGGCTGCATACGATATTGGATGTGGGTCTTCATCCTTATCAATATGGATTTATCCCGCGTAGACAAATCCATGATAACATTTCCAATGCCTTGACAGCAATTGAATATGCTAAGTACTCCCATCAAGATGTACTTATTTTGCAAGTGGATATTGCTAAGGCATTTGATACTGTTCACTGGGACTTCATCTCTCAAATCATGTTCAAACTTGGTTTTGGTCCCAAGATGGCAAATGCAGTATTTTGGCTCTACTCTGGATCTACCTCTCAGTGTATTTTGGGAAACCATCTCTCCCGCTCATGGACTTTGGGTAGATCAGTACGACAGGGCTGCCCCCTTAGTGCTTTGCTATATGCCATTGTCACCCATCCCCTTCTAAAGTATCTTGATCATCTGACACATACAGGGCAGATGAAAGGGCTCACAATCCCTGGGACATCATCCTTTTTGGCTCAAGCATATGCTGATGATTCCTTTTTCATGCCACAGAATTCACCCCAGGAAGTACATATGCTAATGACCACGCTTTCATTGTTTGGCTTGGCAGCTGGTCTGAATATTAATTTTGACAAATCTAAATTACTTCCTCTCAAACAATGTGATTGGCATTCTCTCCTTTGGCCTGGGCAAGTGGTGAATTCAAAAGATGCAGTCAGGCATTTGGGATATCCAATAGGATGGCATATTACTAGGAAGCAGCAGCTCAAATGGGTCCTACAAAGACTGCAACATAAATTGGATTTCTGGAAGATATCTACCTGGCCGCTTCATGTCAGGCTCAGAATAGTGCAGTCTATTGTAATGTCATATGTGCAATTTTATTTGCCATTGTTACATTGGTCCTCTCGGGATATTTCAGCCTTTATGTCACAAGCCATGGAAATACTCTGGAGAACAAAAGCGGCAGTGAAAGCATTAAGACTGATGAAGATGGAATTGTTGTGCTCCCCAAGGATGCATGGTGGTCTAAATATTCTAAATGTGCGGTATCATGTCCTTGCAAGGAAAATCACTATGCTGCATACTTTTTTCCGCCAACAACAGCCATGGACATGTATGCTTGCATCTATGTGTGTTAATATGAGGACTTCTGCTTATGGCCAATGGACTACTGATCCCTGGGAGGTTGTCATTGGGAGATTTGCAGGAAAGATACCAGGCTGCCCTTTCTCTACTGCTTTGATTATGGACTGGAAACAGCTACTTTCAAAAGTTAAATGGGCTCCTGATAATTGCTCGGGGACAAATTCCATGAGACAGGAAAGTATTCATTGGAGTGCCATCTTTGACACTCCACTTGCCTTACAGGAACCAATCCGAGCATACAACCTCTCTAAATTGGGAATTCGGTATATACAAGATGTGGTGGATGATCAGGGATACGTTTTATCTTTTCCCCAGGCTATGGCTTCCTATCCTTTGGGAATGCATCACAGGACCATATGGAAGAAAATTGCTGATTTATTATTTCCTTTTCTACCAGTTCCTCCTATGGCTCCTATGGATCGGCTTATGGATTGGCAGTTGCTTTCCTCCACTACAGGCACTCATCCTGTTCCTCTCCCCGCTCTAACCTCCATTAAAGCCTATCATTTACTTCAGCCTGCTCCATGGATCCAGCAATATGGCAATTCTTTATGGCATATAAGGAAACCCCTTTCATGGTGGAGGAAGAATATTCAAATGATATGGAAAAGTAAAATGCCTTTGAAACAAAGACTTTTCCTCTGGAGATGTTTGACAGGTACATTGTCAGTGGGGGTTACACTTGCAAGACGCCATATTGCATCATCCACCTGTCTAAGATGTATGGCTCTTTCAGAGACAATTCCTCATTTGCTTTGGCATTGTCCTTGTTCTAGGATCCTCCTCAGGCGTATTTCTGATTATCTTTGCCTTCGCTTCCCAACTCATAGATTTGGGAAACATTTCTGGCTCTTTGGCAGACATCTCAGAACTTTGTCCCAATACTCACTTTTTCTATTTTGGGTGAGATATTGGGCCCTATGGACCATCTGGAGTGAACACAATTTTGCATATTTGGGAAGGCACAATCTCCAATCATATGAATCTTTCCGAGCCTCATTGCGACAGTCTGTATATGCTGCTTGCCTTGAGGGTGACATGGATGCATCTTGTATTCAGCTTTTCTTCGAGTGCTTTTGATCTTTGGATATTCTCCACTCTGGAGAATATGATTATGTAAACTTTCTTGTGTGCTTCCATTAGGCTCTCCTTTGGAGTCTAATGTCTTGTATATTGACTTTATGAAAATATAACAATTACTGGTTTTACTAAATTAAAAAAAAAAAAAGTGTGTGTGTATATATGTATATATATATATGTATATATATGTATGTATATATATATGTATGTATGTATGTATATATATATATATATACACATACATATATATATATATATATACACATACATATAAATATATATATATGTATATATGTAAATATATATATATGTATATATGTATATATACATACATATATGTATATATATACATATATGTATGTATATATACATATATACATATATATATATTTACATATATACATATATATATGCTGCTTCAAGGCTCATCCATGCACCATTTGTGGCCGTGATAATCACCGGGAGAAGGACTGCTACTCTAAAACCTCTACATCAGCCCCTGCATCTACCTCAGCACATGTTGCTGCAGCATCTACATCAGCAGATCTTGCTGTTCATTCCTCACATGATGAGGAGTGGGCTTTCTGATTACTTCATCTTTCTTGTCTACCACTTTGACCACCGATGATGTAGGTCAAGGGGTTCTATGTCTTACTCATTCTGCTTTAGGACCTCTCTCTTGTCCCTACTTGAGAGGCAGAGATTGCCCTTGAGGAGGGATGTCTTCAAGGTCCATCTGTTTGTCTACAGTCAGTCTTCTGTCTATCTAGTCTTGTCTGTCTGTCTATCTGTTGTCTGTCTATCTGTCTATCAATCTGACTGTGTCTTGTTTTAGATCCATCTTGTCCCTATCCTTGTGGACCCATATGAGGATATCACTTGAGGAGGGGTGTCTCAGGATCTTTGTCTGTCATGTCTTGTCTCTCAGTCTATAGGTCTTTATGTCTATCTTCTAGTCTTGTCTTTCTGTCTTTCTCCTAGTGTCCACTTAAGGAGGGTGTTGGAAATAAGTGCTCACTAGGAGTACTTTTAGTCTTGGTCATCTCAGTGTCTGCCAACCACGTGGCACCTCTACATTTATCCCATAAGTGAGTCTACTCAATCTTGTACTTCTCACCTATAAATTGTAGGTGTCACATCAATAATCAATCAAGCTTGTGTCTTGTCTACACTCATCTCAAGGTAACCCTTGGTCTTTCAGTCTTGTTATCATTTCACTTCTAGTTTATTGCTTCCATATTTTCTACAAAGCCCCCACCTCCTATCCTGAGAATTTGGGAGTGAAGGATCTCCTGCCACGGTGGCATAGCCATTGGAGCTAGATTTCAGCACTCTGTGAGCTGCTCATAAAATATTTTTGACCAAATTGTCCTTGAATTGTACCGCAGGAGGAATGGTGTTCAATGGCATGGAACTAGCTATGCAAGAGTGCAGGGTCTTATAGTGAGTCATGCTAGTCTTAGCATCCTAGATAAGAAATCAGAACCTCATTGAACCCCTCATCGGCAGTGTGAGGAAATGTTCATAGGGAAGTATTGCCGCATGTAAAAGTTTTCCCTGCTATGTTGATGTCCTATGAATGTATGAAACAGGCACTTGCATTTGTAAGGCTGGCCTGAGCCTAACAAAAGCCCTCAAACACTATCTTGCACTATCATAAACATAAAAACCAATCAAAGAGGTTGCTGGCAAGCTCACTGCCAACCATAGCTCCACCCTGTGCACTCCCGAGCCCAAGGCTAGACCTACACCAACCATGCACATTACCTAGGTCCCAATATCACAAACAATGAGAGCCCTTTTTTCCAAGTGTCTTACTAGAGCTTGGTCATGGCCTGATCTCATCCCAGTGATGCTTGATTATGAGAAATACACTCTCACTTATTTAGGCTTGGAATTAGCAAATAAGAGCAGGCTGAAGTCGCTTTAGGCTGAGCCCAATAATTATAAGCCTAACCTCATTTTTAAAGCTATCCTAGAATTATGTAATCTAGGCACATAACACAAAAAAGCTTGGTTGTATTATGAGCCTCTCATTTTGCCACTCTTGTTTTACCTTGTTCATGGATTTGATAAATACTTTATTCTTTTGCAGAGCATTGCAGTGGCTCCCTTTGTAGTGGACTATAGCGGGGCACTTTTTCGCATGTATCCAGGTTTACACTCTCTCTTTGACTTGCCTGAACTTTGTTGTGATTTATGGGGCCTTTTCCTGCAACATGTGATCATGGTGATCGTGATATTATGATACATGTGAGGAACCTACTGGACCAAAATGAATTATAAATTTTAGAGGGCATGCATGTTTGCTACTTTGGCTGCCTGTGATAATGATCCTTGGATAAGATCTTACACTGATAATAATCAGGACCAGCAAATTAAAGCAATGCCATTCTAAATGAGCTGGCTATGCATACTGGCAAGTTGCCTCATGTTAAGCTGGTGGACCTGCAGAACATAGTAGTGCACACTCCCATTGGTCCGTTTTCATGTCTAGAATGGCTAGCTGTGGTGTTAACTCCATCAAATTTGCAGACAAGGATCAACATCCTGGAATGTGGGCTGGATTTTGCGAATCAAAACAAGTACAATCATTATTAAAATGGCATGATTTTAAATGCACTTTTTTTTCCCCCAAAAGAAGATTCTTCTATCAGTGATAAAATACCAGCCGAGAAAGAAAGAAAAAAAGATCTATTAACGTCTACAAAATATCCTCTGAGACCATGAATAGCACAATGATACCATGGGTATAGAGTGCCATGGAAAAACTAAAAAAGAACGTGAAAACTGAAAACTTAAACATGACTCTATATGGGAGATGTGGTTATGGTGAAGGCATGCCATGTTGTCAGAGAATTTCATGGATCTGTCTCTGTGTGGTGGAGATCGTCGGTGCCCTGGGTCGGGGGCACTTGGCACATAGGATGGAGTAGGCTTGCCCACTTAGGACTTTAGTGGGACGCAAGTATGGCCCATGTGTACGGCTGGTATGAGCTGATGGCGATGGGGCAGTGTCGGCGCGGGTGGCTTATGTGGGTGCTCGTGCTGTGAAGAAATTAGTGATGGATCTCTAGTAAACGTCTTGTGGCATTGTCTCTGAGTATGTCCTCTCAATACTCTGTTGCAACGCCGTCGTCCTTCTTGGAAAGAAAGGGTGCAGAGGTCTAGGCATGGAGAAACACCTCTCACCCTCGCCCACCGCCGCATGTGATCTGAATCACCAACCAGATGCTTGTAGGGACCCTGAGGGTGTGGATGAGATCGACCCAAATGTTTCTGATGGTCTCTGCTGGAGAGGGCCATCAATGGCCTCTCTGCACTTAGCTAAGCTACTGATCATCTCCCATCTCGAAGTTGGTGTGTGACTCTATTGTCCAAGCCCAAATCGCGGTTGCTGCTACAATAGTCACAATGCTAGGTCACTCACGTCGTTCTCATAAAAAAAGGGCCTCCCCCATCTCTGCAACCAAGGCAACTGCGATTCATGTGACTGCACGCGTTGCTTGGCTCGGAGGTGAATAGGCAGAAGATGCACTACCAAACCTTGCTAAACCCATCTCAGTGCCAGCATCACTTTTGCCTCATGTTATTGGCCATGGTGTTATCACACCTGCTAGAATACAGTGGATTATGGTTATGCACAAGGGACAAAATCTGGGTATCTTGAATATCTATGTGCCTAATGTACAGGGAGAGGGTGGCCCTCTGGGGCACCCTCATAGAACTGCTGTCCTAGGCTGATCATTGGATTGTTGGAGGAGACTTCAACATGGTTGAGCAGCCATTGGACAAAAAGGGTGGCCACGAGGGTAGAACACAGCCCTTGGAGAGAGCCTCGTGGGAGAGATGTATACTCTCATATGGCAAGGATTGTTGGACAGAGGAGGATTTCCAGAGGAGGCCTAAGTCTTTATGTTACTCGTGGCATAACTGTAGAAGCAGGGATGACTGGGGCCTAGATAGAGGAGGCTCTATTGCCATCTTGCTTGGTACTACCAAATCAAATCACTGCCCGGTTGTCTTGTGCATCAGGGAACTTTGGAGGCAGAAGGGAGTACCCCGTGCTCGCATCCTAGACTCTCTCTATTAGGATGTAGAGACCTCCTTGGAGGTTAGAAATGAAATGAAATGAAATGTTATATTAACGTCTTCAAAAGGCCAAAGTGACCTAAAGTTACAACCATGTGACATCTGATACACTGTCTGGAAAAGAAAAGAAAGAACTGAAGGTAAGTATCTAGCCCTACAATACATCAGTAGGGAGCATCTGGAAGCAGCAACTAGGGAGAGTGGAAAGCTAATGCTACTAGTAAAAATGAGGTACATGAGTACATGGATACATGAATATGGGGGAGTACAAAAGCGACAGTGAGTACAACAGTACATGGCTGGAGTGGTAATCATCCTAGGAGCTCTAGCATGGGTCTCTGCCGGATGGCCTGGATATCTGCCATAGTGAGATGCCTAGTCGGACGAGCCGGATGCCTCGCAATGATGCTCTGAATCCTCCGGTGTAGGCACCGCCTCCGATGTGAGGATCCGCGAACCCTCGGGCGTCTGGATCTGCCCAACTGGATAGCTCTCTCAATTAGAGTCCAACGGGGTGCCTGCTGCTGCTGCTGGGCTGTCGGCTGGGTCCTCCCGGTAGTCCCTCTAAAGAAGTCAGTAATCTGTCTCTGTGTGGGAGAGATTTAAAGGCCTTGTGATGATTCTGACCCCTCGGAGAGGCTTGCCTTGGCCGTAGAGAGGACCAGCCAGCACTATCATTCTGTTGTCTTGGTCAATAACGAAGAGGCTCTGGACAAGGACTCATGAGCGAGCTATTAGACGCAAGTTGGTTGCGCTTCAGAGGGAACACAAGAAGCATCCTGAGTCTCCTTAAATCCTAGGTCTCTTGTCCACTGCTAGAGCTACAGGTGGCCATGGATAGGCGGGCTGAGTTTGCATTTCATGCTAATCAGGCATTCAGACACATATGGGTGGCAAATGCACCCAACTATTTTTTTCAGCTCATGGACCTATGCACAGTAGGGAAAATTTGAGATGCTCGCAGGATTCTCAAGGAGAATTTCATACTGATCCAAATAAGGTGAGGAGTATTGCCTCAAATTTTTATTAGACCTTGCTCTCTGCAAAGGCCCACTCTTTGGATACAGATGTTGCACAACAGAAAGTCTAGGAGCGCATGCCCAGGCTTATTACAGATGATATGTGCACCTCTTTGGATGCCCCCTTTTTGAAGAATGAGCTGAGACATGCTTTGCATGCCCTCCTGAAAGGGAATGCCCAGGGGATGATGGTCTCTCTCCATTCTTCTTTTTGCAGTTTTGGGATTACATTGGTGATGATGTTTCCTGCTCTGTAGGAGATGTAGTGTATTGGTATGGTGCTCCCTTTTCCCACGGAGGGTCTTATCCACCTTGTCCTGAAGACAGTGAGTATGAGGCTTCAGCCTGTTCTTCAGAGAGTTATTCATGAGACTCAATGGCTTCCTCCAAGGAGGGAGTTTTTTTGACTTTTTTGACATCTTTTCGTGTTGGGGAGCTGTGGAGTGGGCTAAATCTAGCCAACAACCCTTGGATTGGGACTTTTTAGAAGGCACGGTGGCACGGATGGGTTTCTCCCCAGAATGGATTAGAGGGGTCTTTTGCATGTAAAGGGAAGCTCACAACACAGTTTTGGCGTGCAAGGTGGTAAGTGCTTTCAGATCTCCCATTCTGTGAGGCAGGATGCCCCTTGGCTCCACTACTTTACCTTATAGTAGCGGAGGCTATGATCAAGTTTCTCAAGGTTACCCCAGGGCTTTCGGTCCTGGGGGTGCCTCCCCGCATAGAGGAAGAGTTACTAGACTCAGAGTTAGTAGATGATACTGCTATGTTTTTGGAGGCTTCACAAGCATGCCTCTATGCTTTCTACACTACCTTGGAGATGTTTTGTTTGGCAGCAGGTGCCTACCATCAATTGGCACAAATCAGCGGGATTCTAAATTAGTGACTCTCCGCAGACAGATTGGTATTTGGATTTAAGGTTTACTTGCATTGAGAGAGGATGCATTGCCAGATACCTTGGCTGTCAGGTTGGCATTGACATCTCGCCTGCACAATAGTTCGCTCCTGTGCTCATGAGCATTAAAAGCAAAATTCAGCATTGGAGTAGCATGAAGCTTGATTTGGCCTCTATAGTCTTGGTAGCTATTGCTTGGTTTGTCACGTCGTGCTGGGTTTTTCATAAGGGATTTATTGGTCAGCTTCATTGGCTTATTCGGAACTTCCTTTGGTCAGGATTAGATGGCACAGGGCGAGAGTGGATTGGGATACCATTATTATGCCTAAGCAAGAGGGAGGATTGAACATCATTGACCCGGAGGTGTAGTGTAAGGCTTTACTTTGTAAGATGGTAATCAGAGGATTTCTTCCGGGCACTAAGCCTTGGAAGGACTTTCTTCTACACGGATTACGAGGTAGGAGCTTCTTGGTTCATATTCTTCTATGTTCAATTGAGGAGGCTTATAGGCAGCCCATTGTGTGGAATGACGTGATCTTGGATGACTATGGTAGACCTCTTGGAGCAGCCATGCATATCTAGTGGGCTGCCTGGGCCCTCGGTGTTGGATTGGAAGAGGCTCATGAGTCTTAGGGAGGATGAGAGAATGCTTTGCACCCAGCACTTGAGCGGCACTAGTCAGAGGATTATGGAGATGATTGCAACCATACCTAACTAGTGGATCGCAGGAAACTTCGTGGAAGGGCCTCATCACTTATGGTTTGGGGTATTTTCAGGGACAGGTGTACCTCTTTAGGTCATGAGCCTTCCCACTTCGGGTGAGGACGATGTACGGTTTTTTACTCCATTCAGGATAGATGGCTCTTGGAGAGAAGTCTTGGACAGGGTATTATTGAGGGTCCGGCGGTCCCGCCGGTGAGAGCGGTGGGTAGGGAAAGGAATCACATCTATATATATCCCCCTCAAGGGATGATTACGGACTATTGGAGCCTCTAGCTATATGAGGGGTGCCCTATCAGATACGTGCACTGGGACCCGTGAGTGGGAGTGGAGGGATGGTTTAAACCCCATGTAAAGCATACCCTTTTTCAGTTACACTATGCGTAACACTAGACACTCGGTTTTGGGACAAATCTAGAGAGTCCCTGCTCTTAGCTCGCATTGGAAGGCTTATGGGATCACCCTTGACATTCAGAGAGCTTTATGGCGGAGGTTGTGGCACTTGTATAGGGAAACCAAGATTCGTACTCCTCCTGATGTGCGGGTCTCGCCTCGGAAAGCTAACTCTTACTCATACCCGGCTATGAATGGTAAGCCCCTCTCAGGGCTCTAATGAGTCTCTGTATAAAAAATGACATCCCTGCCTATGAGAATCTCGCTCAAGCCTCCTGGATTCAACCACAGCATGCCATTGCAGTTCCATACTGCCAACCTCAGGTGTTTGGTCTCATAGACCCCGCGTCCCTATTTGGGACGACGCTCGGTGATAATGACCCTCCCATCTCTGTAGATAGCCCACTTGCCTACTTTGCGGGCCTCATGAATTGTCCCATCGCCTCATGCCGGTGTGCCACCTGCGCTGGAGTGAGATCATCTCCTATGTACACCTGTGTGCCCTTGAGGGCAGCTTGCCTGTCTAAGAAGGCCTATCTGCTGGTGGCATCAGGGAATCTAATGATGAGGGGCCGCTCTCGTGTCATATCCTTGCCTGCCCTCCATGTATCTGCAAAGGAGTGGGCGATCCCGTCCACTCCTAGCATTTGGCAAAGCGTCATGGCATCCTCCTTGGGGGAAGCCCCCGCACTCGCATATGGAGGGCCCTATCCTTCCTGCGTTTCTCCTCCTCTCGAGTCTCATGTATGATGCTTTCTAGGGGTTTGTGCTTCTTCACCAACTCCACCCAATCTTTCTTAGTGGTCTGCAATTCTTCCCGCAGCTTATCACTCGCAGCTTTCATTTGCTCCAAGTCAGTCCTTCGACCCTCCTGAATATTCAGTTCCCCTTCCTCCACTGTATGGTCCTTGACCGTAGCCTTTAGGGCTTCCATTTCTGCCCGGAGTTCCCCTATCATTGGGGCAGCCTCTAGCATTCCTGTTTGTAGGTCTCTTTCAACATCTGAATCACCTCTTCCTGGTGGTTCACCTGTGCTGCCAAATCTTGAGTCTTGTTGTTCTTTCCCTGTATCTCCTTGTGGAGGCCTTCCAACTGTTTTTCATGTTGGTTCAAAACCCTGTCGAGCACCTTATTTTGTTCGCCCAATAACTTCTTGGTTTTGTCCTCCACTATCTTTATGTATGCCTCCAGCTCCTGTAGATTCATTGTGGGTATTTCCCCCTAGTTGCTGCCTTGGGGGCCTGAGCAAGGGCGGACAGCTTGAACATTGTATGCGCAGAGCGGAAAGAGAGGGCTGCGCACGCTGCGGACAAGTGGACAGCAATATATGGGCAATCGCGTGGATTGGTCTATGGAACCAATCCCACCCGTCGAATGTCCTCAACTCTGAAATGTAGCCATGAATGATCAAAGCTCTTAGCTAAAGCCTACGATACAAGTTACAACAAGAAGGCAACTAGTTGGAAGTTCAATACCTCTCATCTGTCAAGAGAGTGCATCGGTTAAGAGGCTCTCCAATCCAGTCCATGAACTCGTACAAGAGTCCAAGAGTGTTGCCCTTTATGTCATTGATGCGAAGAACACTATAGATTGGTTGAAGAGCGCTCAATAAAGCCTCTGCCTCCTTCCAACTATCTTCTTGGATCACTCTGCGTGCAAAAGCAACTGCTTTCGGATGCTCATGGTCCTCCCAGCTCATCCACTCTCGACAAACCACTGTGCGCATGAGTCCCTATTGGACTCTCACTACCCTCTCAACCACAATGAACACATATGCCAACTTGGTTTGTGAGAGCTTCAGAAGCTCAAGGTCACTATTGGCACAAAACATTGCCAAGACCTTGGGCCTCTTGGTAACAAACTTCACCAAGCTACGCGCAGTGTCAAAGATATCAGCAATCCACCTAATCTTGGCAAGATCTTCAATGAGCAAGTCTAGGCTATGGGATGCACATGGAGTCCATACAATCTGTGTGGGAACTCATCCTCTAGCATCCGTCCCATAGAGAGAGTTGCTACCATTGTTAGTGACCATCTGCACTATGTTTTGTGGGCCTATCTCCATGATCGCCTTGCGGAGGTGTGACCATATAAACTCTCCTATCACCATTGTCCCAGGCATAGATGCATCAATGGCACACAAAAACAGAGTGCCCTTGTAAGAGGACACCAAAATAATATACACATTCCTCTTGCATATATCTGACCACCCATCACATAACAATGTGCAACCATACTTGCTCCAAGTGGCTTTTAATGGCTCCATCTCCACCCCTTAATGGCTCCATCTCCACCCCCACTGCTTGTTGCTCTCTTCTGAGCTCTTTAGTGCGCAAGGTCTCATAGGAGGGTCTCTCCCACTCACATCCAATGCGACTGATTGCCCTCATGGCCTTTTTCCATCGTGGTGTGCGCACAATGTGAAAAGACAAAGCACATTGGATGAAAAGCCTAGTGAGTTCCCTAGTTTCATCTTTAATTGCCTGCTTTTGCATGCTTTCTTGAATGCTTGCTCTGTTTAGAGAGGCTCTGGGTGCTGCGGGCAAAGGGTTCGTGTTGCTGTGGAAGTGAGAGTGGAACTATTAGCACCCCCGAATCCTGCATGGCTCTGTGCATCTTCCTCTAATAAATCCAACCGTGTTCTCTTTGATGCATCACCTTTATCCCCAATATCCTCAGGCACAAGCCCACAACCATGTCTTGCCAGTTACTATCTTTTCCATTCTTGTAGCTCAGCTTTGATGTTTGCAGGCACAAGTTTGCATGCACCAATGCCTTCCCCGGTTAAACCTGTGAAATGGGCCTTAACACGGATTATGGACCCTCTTGAGCAAACCCCGCAAAAATTGCATTTTCACTTTTGTGTGCGTGAACCACTGTATTTAGATAAAGGAGTGACATGGGCCCACATGGCATCCTTAGTGCGAGGCATCTTGACGAAGGCAGGGCTGGATTGGCACCCTGGCATGAAAACCCCCAAATTTCAAAATGTGTTTTTTTTTTGCAAAATCAAAGAAAAAATGCACAAATCAGCGAACCTGGGAAGTGCGGGAGGAGCTGTTAGGGGCTGATTGGTGCAAGGCAGGAGCTCCTTCAATCTATTTCATAGTCGCCTAGAGACGCTTTTTCGAAAATCGTGCTCTCCGGATAAAAAACGCTGAATTCATAGGTTTTCCTAGTTGCCATGAAAGAAACGTGTTTCATTGCAATGAAACGTTTCGTTTCATTCAGTTGCAATGAAACACGTTTCATTGCAACTATGCGCTCGGGAAGCGAGCGTGTCTGCCTGTAGTCATTCCTCTGCTCCTCTAGGCTCTCTAAAGCGGTGCAGGCAGCCTCCAGCTGGCCACACTAACTCAAGCGCTCTCTCAAGTCTGCTCCTGAAGCCTTTGCAGTGAGGCTACGTTGCAGTGGAGGGGCCTCTCCTACACTCCGATGGCCCTAAGTCTCTTTTCAGCAGCCGTTTGAAGAAAGAAGCTGATCTTAAATAACGTAGCATCAAGCTGTGGGAGGTCCAGATCTTCTCAATGCGGGCGGAAACAACTGGATCTTGAATGTGTTGATCTGGATTCCATGCAGACTGCTGGCTACTGGCTGGGCCTGGCTCTGCTCATGGATCATAAAAATGTCAAGGTCTACCCCGACTAGTGCTCGTTGGAGCTCCTGTCGAATCCCCTCGGTGCCTTGTCGATAGCAGGCACTGCCACTGGATGTTTGACAAGGCGATCCTTGTGGCTGAACACTGAGATGGCGTCCCGTGGCATTGGCCGCTACAGCTTCGGGGCTGGTTTTGGCCAATTGTTGGGGAAACCAGACGGTATGGCTACTGTCAGGCAGAATCTTTCAATAACCGCAGCTGCGGCCTATAGTGAAGAAGTGTTCATGGATATTAAGAATGTCAAGGTCTACCCCAGCTAGTGCTCGCTGGAGCTCCTCTCGAATCCTCTCGGTGCCTTGTTGATAGTAGGCACTGCCACTGGATGTTCGACAAGGTGATCCTTGTGGCTGAAGACTGAGATGGCATCCCGTGGCATTGGCCGCTGCAGCTTTGGGGCTGGTTTTGACGGGGAGTAGTGGCTGTCCACCTGTGGCTTGCGCCGCTCCAAGTACTGCGCTAGGGCCTCCTCTCATGCCTGCTGTGGTGGGATCTTGGGGGGATGAAGGTGCCATTAAGTGCCCTTCTCAGCGATGGAGCTGAGATGGAAGTAGATGCAAAGGTGGGGGCTCTTGCTCTTTGGCGTGAGATGCAGTAGCTCCATCCGGGCCATAGGCCATGCCACTGCAATGGCGTCAGTGATGCGAAGATCCTACAGCATGTGAGAGTGGACAATCGCCTCTGTGGAGGATGGCATCATCCACCCCCTCATCCATCCAGATGGTCCCTCACTGCACAACCAAGGGGAAAGAGACAACTGCAGCTCGGACCTGCTCCGGGGGGTCAGGGGGGTAGTGACTGGTGAAGAGAAAACTTGAGTCTCCACCGGGTCTGAGAAGCTCTGGAAAGGAGTGCCAGCTGGTGATGAAACTGGAGGAGCTGGAGGGGGTGTCACCTGCAAGGATAATGCTAAGGCCTCTAACTCCTGGCTAGAGGACTGCTCAGAAGTAGGGAGTGTGGCAGGAGGGGGAGGTGGCAGAGAAGGGACTTGGGGAGGAGAGGGATCAGGGGGCAAGGGTCAAGAAGCCAAGCGGACCTCCACAATGACCTGCATGTTGGCCGTGGGGTCTACTGGAGAGGATCGTGGGGGTGCCGGTTTGGTTTTGGGGGGGGGGGGGGGGGGGGGGCAGCAGCCTGTGAAGCTGGAGTGGGGCAGGCGGTGGCGCGGAGATAGGCATGTGAGGAGGAAGGAATGGAAACCAAAGTAGGAGGGGCGGGGGATGGAAGAGAAGGGCGGAAGAGGCGGCTGGGATCAAGGAGGAGGGGCGAGGGCGGGATGAGGGCTGGTGGGCAGCGCCTGAAGGAAGGGGGGTAAGCTGAAGCAAGCCACAAAGGGGGAGAAAGTGCGTTGAGGGGGGCAGGCGAAGAGGGGGGGGCACAGCTGCAGATCTCTCTCTCTCTTTCTCTCATGCAGGATTGCCCCCTCTGATTTGAAATGCACATGTGGAATCAGCTTACACTTCTCTAGAGTCTTACTTGTTGATTCAACCTCCTTGTCAATGGGAGCTATGCTCCACTATTTAGTCTGTCATGGTGTCATAACTTTTGATCTCTCCAATTAAGAGTGACTTTTCTCAACATGGTGTCTCATAGCCCAGCTCAGTATAGCTTTAGCATAACATTAATCTGGCTTGACGGTTGTGATCCTCATACACTTTCCTTGGCATGGGTGCTCACAAGTGTTGTTTGTTTGTTGTTTCTAGGTCCATGGCAAGTAATGCTGAAGCAAGGAGATGGATCCTATGTGTGCGTGGCTGAAAGCTCCGACAGGTTTACTTTAGGCCAGGTAGGCAATATATTCACCTTTTGGACTCAATATTTGTGTGTGTGTGTGTGTGTTATGTATG
The DNA here is from genome assembly GCF_041138505.1 of Cibotium barometz. NCBI lineage: Eukaryota > Viridiplantae > Streptophyta > Polypodiopsida > Cyatheales > Cibotiaceae > Cibotium > Cibotium barometz. The sequence continues at coordinate 58,752,696 of NC_141063.1, read as the reverse complement.
TGGATGTATATCTGCGTGCACAACTTCTCTTGCAAGAATATTCACCTTTTGGACTCAATATTTGTGTGTGTGTGTGTGTGTGTGTGTGTGTGTGTGTTATGTATGTATCGCCTACAGGATTGGACTATCTCCTCTTTTGATTCTTCATGCCATCCCTTGAGGCTATCTGATATTACAGTTGCTGGTCTGTATAAACATTTGTTGCCATTGCCTTGGGTTTCTGAACGGGCAAATCTCTTCTGGCATATGCATCGGTCGTCTTTGTGGTGGAAAAGACGATTTCGATCTCTTTGGCATTCGAAGCTTCCTCTTCGACAACAGCTTTTTTTGTGGCGCGTTCTTTTGGCTGTTATTCCCTCAGGACAGTTTCTGGCACGCAGACATATATCCCCATCCACTTGCCATAGAGGCTCTGCTTCCAGGGAGACAGTCATTCATATTTTCTGGAACTGTCCTTCTTCTCGTCAGTTTTTTCTTCCTATCATCCAGCTTCTGCGGGCTAGATTTCCAAATATGAAATTTGGAAAGTTTTTCTGGCTATTTGGTCTTCATTTGCCCAGACCAGAATTCACTCTTTTCTTCTCATGGGTGCGCTACTGGGCTTTATGGACACTATGGAAAGTTCGCAACCATGGAGTTTTCGGTGATGCGGCTTTTTCTGCTTTTTCTTTCTTTCGGTACTCCCTGCATCAATCTTTCTTCGATTGCATGCAGGTTGACCAAATAGATCATGATGTATATTTGTCTTATATTGACATCTTCAGTTGATGTACTTTGAGACTATCTACTTTGGATAGTCATCTTGTAAATCTAATATACTTATGATTCCACCAAAAAAAAAAAGTGTGTATTATGTATGTAGATGTATATCTGCATGCACAACTTCTCTTCCAAGAAATTAAGAAATAAGTTTGCACTTATTTGGGTAGATAATGTGCTTCCAAACCCTTGACTTTATGGCTCAAATAAGACTCTCTCTCTCTCGAAAATTGTATCACCTCTTGAAGTGATTTATCTAATTCTATCCTACTTCCCACAAATTTGAATTTGATCCTAAGGTTTTTGACTAGCATTACCACACTTTTTTTTGTTAAAACCAATGTTTCTATTAGGTCAAATGTATAGAGAGAGCCCATGAAAGCAACAGAGGTCTCACAAATGCTAAAACAGTGGAAAAGCAAATCCAAATGACACTGATCTAACTGCTATAGGTGATAGCAATCATGTAGAGATTGTCCCAACGATTGACGGACATACTGATACTTGTCAATCGAGGTCGACTAGAAAACGAGTCCATTATGAGCAATCCAAACTGTCAAGAGAGCCCAAAATCACATCCATTGGAAAATGGAGCCATATGTGTAAATCTCTGCTCATATCTATCAGAAATCCAAAAATGTTGAGAGAAACATGTACCTAGAAATTTGGCATTCAAGCATCTAGATAAATGATGCAGGAAACCCTATGTGTCAAGATAGAGCCACAACAAGTGATGAATGATCTTATTCAAGCAAGAACATCTTGGACAATGAACAAAAGCAATCTTTCTTTTTGCCAAAATGCTACCAACAGCAAGTACTCCTACAATAGCATTACCGTGCATACATTTTTTTTTGGGTGAAAACCAATATTTTATCTTGTATTGGAGAACCCTCAAAACGAGAGGCTCTCATTGAAGTACATCTAAAAACAGTGGAAAAACACTTCGTAGTTCTGTTGACCAACATGCTGCAACTCAAAACTATCATGCAATGATTGACGTAATGATCGACTAAAGTAAATATACTTGACGATCCGAGATTGTGCAAACACCTCATAATTACAATCTAGCCATATTGTCCATGCAGCCCCAACCAAAGAAAAGAGCATATTCCTACAATCTGGAAGGATATCTTCCAAACAACCAGAACATTTTCCCAAATGTCACCCCAGGGAATCTCTTATTGTCATATTCGAAGATAGATGATTCAAAAGCTCCCTTGTGTTAGTGCAAAACCATAGCAAATGAACAATACTCTCTATTTGATGATGGCACCGTAGACAATTTGGAGCTGCAATTTTCCGCTTTGCCAAATACTCTCCTACCCTTGGGAGCGTTCCTGTGAGGTATCTCCATAGAAAAATGTTCTGTCTTAAAGGTAATTTGCTTTGCCATATCTTTCCCAAATTACCTTTCCACCAACGTAAGGACTTATTCATGTGCCACATGCGATCTGCATGTCCCTTTATCCCTGGTTGTGGAAGTAGGAATCGATATGCCCTTGCAGCTGTCAATCCATAAATAGTTTCTATAATATAACATGGTCGGCTGTTTTTTAGCAGCCAATCCATCCCGTCTTTGCCCAACCAATATATAGGACATACCCCCATGTTCTACTAGCTGATCAACGATAAGTCTCCATACTGTAGGCATATGCTCACTTACGGTAGTGCTATGTGTGAACAGGGCTTAACCAAGGGCACTTTTTCCCATGTGATTTTTCCCCTTGGACATCAAGTGTAAAAGGACACTCTAACATATAATATTTTGTACATCTATATTATTATTATATGGATGTGGCACACATGCAAGGGTTGACTTGCATTTTGTGGATACCACACTTTTGGCTCTCTCTCTCTCTCTCTCTCTCATTTCTGTGTGAGCTTCTCCATCTTGCACCTTACCCTAATGTGTAGGTTTGTGTGTGTGAGTGTGTGAGTCCAACACCCAACAATTGGTATCAGAGCTGGGAGGTGGGAGCTGCCCCTGAAATTCTGCCACTGGAAGAAAACCTACAGAATTCCGTCGCCGTCCGTCCGACAATTCCGTCCGTCGACTCCGTCTGGCAGTTCCGTCGCCTCCGCCTCCGTCAGCCACTTCCGGCCACCAAAAGCCGGTGGCAATAGTGGAGAGCCCACCACCGCCGCTCAGCTCGCGGGCGGCACCGGCCTCTCTAGCTGGCGGCGATAGCGCAGCCAGATCCACCGCCGCCCAGAAGAGCCTACCGTCCGCCGTCGCTGCTCTGTTCCAGCTAACTGGCCTACGCTGCTCCCTTCCGGACGTCGACTCCCGTGCGTACCCGCCGCCCAGATACGCCTCCCATCCTCGTCGTCCGTCGCTTCTCCGTTCCGGCCGCCCAACGCGCCTGTCGCTGGTCCCTTCCGGACGTCTAGAGCCGTCGCCTGCACGACCTTCGCGCCCAGCGCTCGCCACCGCCTGCACGACCTTCGCCTCTCTGGTGCAGCTCCGATGGCTCCCTGCCGCTCAGACCCCCAGTGGCACCACAGCTCCACCTCAACCTGCGCTTCCTGGCCTGTCCGCTCTGTGCACCACCGCCTCTGCCTGCGATTGCCTGACCTGCCTCCGACTGGTGCGCTTGCCAGGCCCACCTCTGACTGGCACGACACCTGCCCAGCGCCCACCTCTGCATACCAACAAAGCTAGGCTCCACGCCTGCCTTCTTCCCATCGTTAGGTCTAGCCGTGCGCCCGCTGCTCTTACTAATGCTCCACAAACGTCAGCTCTTCCAACAAAGCAACACATCTGGACCTGGACTAACGTCTGCAAGAGAAGTCCCTGCCATCCGTACTACACTCGCCTGCAGGCACTTTCCATGTGAGTGAAAATATGCATTGAAATATTCAAATTTTGCAGACACTTCTGTGCAGGTCAGGTTCAAAGGAAAGTTGCAGGTGCAATTTGGGGGATTTCTCAATTTGAGGCCAAATTGAAAAATTCCAATTTGGGGGTTTTCAAAATTGAGGTCAAAATCAGCAAATTGAACCTCTTTCAGTTGCAAAAATTTGGGGCTTTTGTGAAAATTGGCCAATTAGATGCACATTGAAGCGATTGGAGTGCATAAAAATTGGGGATTTTCAGATTGGAGCATGTAATTGGGCATTATAGCTGTGATTTGTCACGTATGTATACACATTGTGTATAATTGGACAATTTGGTGCAGGTTTACACTTGCTTTGGTTTGCAGGCATACATTTGCACAGGACATTTGGTTGCCCAGGTGCACATTGATGCTTGGTTTGCTTGCAGGTATATTTTGTTGACATGGCACAGAATGCTACAGATGTATTTGGTGTGCTCACCCAGGAGGACAAGTTGGATGGATCTAACTACTCCCTCTGGAGTTTCATGATCCGTAATTTGCTGGTAGCCAAAGGGCTTTGGGACATCGTGTGTGGTGATGACACACGCCCACTTACCATACAGCCAGCCACGCCTCAAAGGGGAGGTGCTCAAAGAGCTCCTGATGTAGAACCTGCTCCCACACAAGAGCAGAAGAGATGGGACTCTAGAGGTGCACATGCCATGTCATTGATAGCCCTTTCAGTGAAAAGGACTATTATTCCGCACATTCGTTCTTGCAAGACATCGAAGCTTGCATGGGACACATTGGAAGCAATGTATCAGGTACGCAACGAGGCAAGAGTTGCCTACTTGAAGAGGCAAATGGATCTTCTTTCTATGGATGAGGGTGACTCCATGGCAGATCATCTCACCAAAGTGAAAGATTTGCAGGAACAATTGCTCAACATTGATGAGGTTATCCCAGACAGACAGATGGTCACCAACACTCTTCATTCTTTACCGCCTTCCTACTTGGGCTTTCACACCTCTCTCAACCTCTCAATGAGAGGAGGTGGTGATCCCGTCACTTTTGAAGAGCTCGTGGGTTTACTCTTGCAGGAAGAGCAAACAAGAGCAAACTTATCGAGCAACCATGGTGGAGACAAGGCATTTACAGCCAAGGATAAAGGTAAAGCAAAGCACATGTAATGCCCGAATCTCCCTTTTTTTGTTCTCCTCAATCATGTCATGAATAATAGTGGGCGTGTGTGGTGTCTTGTGTCTCTTGGTGACCTCTGTCCACTCCTTAACTTCTTTCTTCACTCTTGCAGCCCACACTCATTCAATCTCCCTTTTGGTCTCCACAATGTCCTTGTGAAGCTTCACCTTTAGGTCTGCAATTTCAAAGAGGATGGAGGGACTGATTTCTCCTACTTCCCCTGTATTTCTCCATTCAGCTTGGCAATCTCTTTCTCCATTCCATCTACCTGTCTAGCAAGTTGTTCTTTAATCTTAGCCATCTCCTCTCGTATTTTTGTTATCTCCCGTTCACGGTGATCTTCTTGGATAGTCAAAATTTATTTCAGCAGCCATAGGCAGTCTCTCTCGTAAGCACACCCCGTCCATTTAGTTCTGTACTTGCATTGACCTGGGCATCAATCTTGTCGAGCACTTTTTTCAATTCCCCTTCCAATCCATCCCACCTGCTTGATCTGGTCATTTTTGGCTAGGGCTACTTCTTGCCTTTCTCAAGTTAGGCTTAAGGACACGGGTGAAGCTGGGACCCGGCCCGATGCGCGATGAAGTAAGGGTGGGAGTGGCTTCTAGTTGACGGTTCAAGCATTAGGTCAGGGTTGTGGCACAACCACAATATAGCGGGAGCAAAGGGCATAGGCAAAAATGATGGGCAGAAGCATAGATAGAAAGAGAGAAAGAAAGAAAGAAAGAAAGATATATTAAGTTTATAGACCCAATGGGCCTATGAGACCAAAGTGATACAATAATGTCCATGGCATATCTCATCATGGAATGGAAAATAAAATAGAAACAAAACATAAACATAGCTATCTCACTGGGATGATACAAAACTGTCCATGGAAACTCATCATGGAATACTAGGAACATAGAAACATGAGAGCAGCATCAGCTCCCAATAGATGATATATATATATATATATATATATATATATATATATATATATATATATATATATATATATATATATGTATGTATGTATGTATGTATGTATATATGTATATATATGTATATGTATGTATGTATATATGTATATGTATATATATATGTATATGTATGTATGTATATATGTATATGTATATATATATGTATATGTATGTATGTATATATGTATATGTATATATATATGTATATGTATGTATGTATATATGTATATGTATATATATATGTATATGTATGTATGTATATATGTATATGTATATATATATGTATATGTATGTATGTATATATGTATATGTATATATATATGTATATGTATGTATGTATATATGTATATGTATATATATATGTATATGTATATATATATATATAGAGAGAGAGAGAGAGAGAGAGAGAAAGTTATATAAACGTCTTCAAAAGACCCAGTGGGTCTATGAGCCCAAAAGTGATACAATATAGTGTCCATGTAATCTCATCATGGTACAAGAGAAAACAAAGACAAGCTATGAGCTGGGAATGTCAAATCCGAGCCATATGATACAAAGTGGGACCATCATCATCATACAACCTATGGAGCTATAACCCCTCGGTGGGGGGAGGGGGCCATCAAGGATATTCAGCATGGTGTTAGCCGGTAGAAGGCTCTGGAGATCCGCTGGGCGTGGGAAGGTGGCTTTGTGCCGCTCCAAGATCTCCTCAAGCTGGGGCTGATGTCTATGTTGCTAGCAAGGTCCAGGGAGCCTAGGGCATCGGGCTTGTTGTAGTGCCGTGGCCCGGTCTAGAGTCACACCAGAGTAGGGCCTGGCAAGGGGTCGGGCACTCAAGAATGTGTGGCTCGATGAGGTTGTGGGTATGCCATCCATGGCTGGTGGGCATCGTCTCATGGTTGGAGGAATTGAGTGATGGTCGCCTAGGGCCGGGGTGGATGTCTCCCATGGGGTCTCAACTCCTAATCAGTGAGTCTCTATGGCAATGAAGCTCTAGTAGGAGGCACCACTGATCTGGGTAATCCATGATCCTGGATAAGGGACCAAACCCCTCTTTGAAGAGAGAAAGAAAGAAAGAAAGATATATTAAGTGTCTACTAAAGACCCAATGGGCCTATGTCACGACCCTGTGTTTTTCTCTGGACAATATGCAGATGTGCACGGGGACATGGTGGACAATGTGAATGGCATCAGGTTGGAGTCAAAAAGGGAGCCCATATGTGCACAACCCCAAGTGTGAAGGGGGCAAAGAGATTTTAACTTAAAAGTTTTTAAATTCCTTTAAAATCATTTTTAAAGCCCTTCATTAAAGAAAACGTGGCCCATATGCTATTTTGGGGCCACGTGTGCTTTTTGGGAAAAAGAGGGGCTGGCAGGCAGAAAGGGGCGCCTAACTCTTGTTGAGTGCTGTGCTTTTTCGCTGAGGAGGGCTGGTCGCCTGAAGATCCATTGGCTGGCTTTTTTGTTGGAAAGCAGGCTGCTTGGCTGGGCGCACAGAGCTGCACGCTGAACACTCTCTCTCATGCTCGTGTGAAGGGCGGGGCAGGAGATACAGAGGCTACAGGCGGCTGCAGGACAGCAGGCGCACAGAGCTGGGCGTGCTCTCTCTCTCTCTTTTCCTTGCCAACAGGTGGGCTGGACTACAGGCGCAGCATACAGGAGGGCTGGACTGTGTGTTGGTTGGGTAGTTTTCAGGGCACCTTTTGATAGGAAGATAAAGCGCATGGCTGCAGGCGCTTTTCTATCTTTTTCTTGGTGCAAGAGCGGATGACTGGACTGAACATGCGCTGGTTTTCTCCTGTGCACAGAGACGGCTTCTGGATAGATGAGCACACGTGGGCTGGTTCTCTTTCTCAAGGACCGTAGGCTCTGCAGGCTCTTGATGGTTGCAGAAGGGAAAGTGTTAGGTGGCTGCTGGACTGGCTGTAGGTGGACTGAATAGCCACTGCAGGTATGGGTGTCAACACGTCATGTTCTCTCTCTTTCCCTTGGCAAACGAGCAGATGCAGGCGGTGCGGGACAGACAGTGTGTGCTCTTCTCCTGAGTGGAAAGGGGCTGGCTTCTCTTGACATAAAGGAGGACAGGGGCTGGTTTTTCATGAACATAGACATCATGATGATGGTGTTCAACTGATGGAACTTTCAGCTTCTCTATGCTTTGGTTCGGGACTGTTTTGGGACTGTTTATGGGCTGTTTTTGTTTGGCTGCGAATTCAGCTATGTGCTTGGGTTTTTGGCTGCAAGTACAAGTCATTTGGTTATGTTTCTTGGCATGGGAGTGATGCAAGCTCGCATGGCTGCGTGCTCATGGTGCAGATTGTTTTCTTCCTGCTAGAAAGGAACAGTGGGACCTACAGTTATGGGCATCTCTATGTTGCCAGATGTTTCATGAGGGAACAGGTAACTAGATGTATGGAAACAGGACATAAGTTTCAAAGGGAAACAGGCCTAAGGGTTTCATGTGGAAACAGGTCGTAGGTTTCTCGAGGAAACATGTTTTTGGGTTTCTCCAGGAGATAGGTCACATGCAGGCAGAAGGTACAGGAATGGACACATGTTTGGTACAGCCTTGCTCTACTGATGGCAGGGGACATGGAATCCATGACAGAGATGGATAGTACCCTTGGAAGGTAGAGAGGGTTGGTACAGGTGTGTCGACTGTATGGTATGCTGTGCTGTGATACTCTTTTGAGAGACAGTTTGGGAGTCTGTGTTGTGATGCAGAAGCACTGGATGTGTCAGGGTGTGATGTTGTTCATAGGGTGAGAGGCTATGGATGGTTGTGGCAGCCCTGATAATGGGAGAAAGCTTCTGTATGCAGACTCATTGTGTGGGAGTGTTTTGATGTGAACAATGGCTGGATTTATTTGTGGATGCCGTGTGGACAAGAAGCCAGATACAGGTTCTTTGCAAGCTTTAGGAGTTCTACTGGGACGGTTGAATTGCCAGCCTTATATTGTAATCAAAGCTCTTTTAATTAATTAAAGAAATACCGCAAGGGGCGCCACTGCGATTTGGGGCCAATCGGTGTCCGTGTACTGTTTGCAGGAGTACTCTAGCTCCCCCTGTTTGTTTTCCTTTTCTAGGTCCTCAATGGCGTTTAAGTGTTTTATGTGCGAGTGTTTGTTTCACCGCCCGTCAAGGCCGGTTTTCAGGGTTCCGTTTGCCGGGACACATCGTCGACTTTCTCAAGTGGGCGAGTCCGTGGTTGCTTTGGTCGGGACAATCACCAACTTTCCTAAGGGGGCGAGCTCGTGGTTGTCTCATGAGAGTCACATCAAAAGCTTCAACATGAGGAAAGTGAAAAGGAAGTGCAGGACACAGTGCAGGATTGTGCGTCTTTGCCTATATGAGGTGAAGAGCAAGAGCTAAAGATGAAGCTCAGGAGAAAAGACACCAAGGACAAGAAGTAGTCGGCCAGGAACAAGAAGCAGTTGAAGTGTTATGGTGCAGGAGATGCGTTGAAGGCTATGGCTTTCGACAGTTTGTCACCGGTGGTATCTTCACGGAGGCTTCATGGGTTCGGAAGACAGTTTCTTTCTATGTTAGTGGTGATCTACTATGCTTCATCGAGGACTTGTGCTTATCACTTGGGTGGAGTGCAAGCAGGTTTTGGGTGCCTGAGGATGTATCAGATGAGGCTCAGATGGAAGTGGAGGAACTTGACGAGGTTCTTATTCCCGAGCATATACTGGCACGTAAGGAAAGAAAGGTACAGGGTAAAGTTTCCCGTCGCTATCCTGTGAAGTTCAAGAGCTGTTCACTGATGGATACGAAGTGGATGGAGGAGGTTCACTGATGGATGCGAAGTGGATGGAGGAGGGTGACTTAGCAGATTCACCTCGGGAGTTGCAGCTTTATCTTGGTGCCTATGAGTTGGAGTCGACTCTTGTTACGGCTCATTCAGGTTCAGCAGAGCATAGGTCTGGAGCATTGCCTGATGCTCAAGAGGGGGGTAGCACCTCCGCTCCCTTGTCACAGACAGGCTCAGTTGTCATCTAGGAGTCGCTTGGTGATATCTTTGTATTCACCCAAAGGTACTGAGGCTGACAGTATATCTGCTTATGGGACTTCTATGATATTGTGTTCTAGACACATGAGATGGTAAAGTTGGGTATGGTTCACAGTCGCGCGCACCTGGAACTCTAACTGCAACTATGGATAACTCTATGGAGGACATAAGTCTTGCGAGCAGTCCTAGAGTTGGTTTGGTTCATGGAAATATGGATCGAACTCTATTTGTGCATGTATGCATACACTTTTTGAGGTAGAGGTATTTTTGTATTCTGGTGCCATTGGATCCTGGTACCATTGAGAATACATTGGGAAATACTCTGCATTGTGTTGAGTGCTGCATGTATGTTGGTATGATACATCAAGTACTTTATTATGTGCATGGATGCACCACTGGGTGTGACTCCTGCGGGATGGCCATGAGACATATGTGGGAAAGTACTTACTGGATGTAGTGTGCATTGAGTGCTTTCATATGCTCATGTTTTACCTTCAGTCGTGGGTCCTGCGGGATGCCCATGGGCGTAAGGCTTGCGAGCAGCCCTTAGACTGTTACTTTGGAGTAGGTGGAGCATCTTGAGGAGCATATTGTTTGCGAATGCATATGTGTCATGCATATGTTTGTCATATGTAGAATGATGCATGGTTTTGTTTTTGGCTAACACAGTTAACGTGTTTCCATTTGGTTTTAGACTTTTGCTGTAGGTTCTGAAGGAACAAGCAAGAGGACAGTGTGTCTTATTGTGCAGGATGATTATTTTATCACCGAGATGCATTGGAAGGCCATTGTTTTTGCCATATAGGGTGTCTTTGCTCATAAGATGCCTTACTGTGCCATTGAGTGCAATCAAGGACGCTTGCCATTTTTCAAGAGGGGAGTATGTCACGACCCTGTGTTTTTCTCTGGACAATATGCAGATGTGCACGGGGACATGGTGGACAGTGTGAATGGCATCAGGTTGGAGTCAAAAAGGGAGCCCATATGTGGACAACCCCAAGTGTGAAGGGGGGCAAAGAGATTTTAACTTAAAAGGTTTTAAAAACCTTTAAAATCATTTTTAAAGCCCTTCATTAAAGAAAACGTGGCCCATATGCTATTTTGGGGCCACGTGTGCTTTTTGGGAAAAAGAGGGGCTGGCAGGCAGAAAGGGGCGCCTAACTCTTGTTGAGTGCTGTGCTTTTTCGCTGAGGAGGGCTGGTCGCCTGAAGATCCATGGGCTGGCTTTTTCGTTGGAAAGCAGGCTGCTTGGCTGGGCGCACAGAGCTGCACGCTGAACACTCTCTCTCATGCTCGTGTGAAGGGCGGGGCAGGAGATACAGAGGCTACAGGCGGCTGCAGGACAGCAGGCGCACAGAGCTGGGCGTGCTCTCTCTCTCTTTTCCTTGCCAACAGGTTGGCTGGACTACAGGCGCAGCATACAGGAGGGCTGGACTGTGTGTTGCTTGGGCAGTTTTCAGGGCACCTTTTGATAGGAGATAAAGCGCATGGCTGCAGGCGCTTTTCTATCTTTTTCTTGGTGCAAGAGCGGATGACTGGACTGAACATGCGCTGGTTTTCTCCTGTGCACAGAGACGGCTTCTGGATAGATGAGCACACGTGGGCTGGTTCTCTTTCTCAAGGACCGTAGGCTCTGCAGGCTCTTGATGGTTGCAGAAGGGAACGTGTTAGGTGGCTGCTGGACTGGCTGCAGGTGGACTGAATAGCCACTGCAGGTATGGGTGTCAGCACGTCATGTTCTCTCTCTTTCCCTTGGCAAACAAGCAGATGCAGGCGGTGCGGGACAGACAGTGTGTGCTCTTCTCCTGAGTGGAAAGGGGCTGGCTTCTCTTGACATAAAGGAGGACAGGGGCTGGTTTTTCATGAACATAGACATCATGATGATGGTGTTCAACTGATGGAACTTTCAGCTTCTCTATGCTTTGGTTCAAGACTGTTTTGGGACTGTTTATGGGCTGTTTTTGTTTGGCTGCAAATTCAGCTATGTGCTTGGGTTTTTGGCTGCAAGTACAGGTCATTTGGTTATGTTTCTTGGCATGGGAGTGATGCAAGCTCGCATGGCTGCGTGCTCATGGTGCAGATTGTTTTCTTCCTGCTAGAAAGGAACAGTGGGACCTACAGTTATGGGCATCTCTATGTTGCCAGATGTTTCATGAGGGAACAGGTAACTAGATGTATGGAAACAGGACATAAGTTTCAAAGGGAAACAGGCCTAAGGGTTTCATGTGGAAACAGGTCGTAGGTTTCTCGAGGAAACATGTTTTTGGGTTTCTCCAGGAGATAGGTCACATGCAGGCAGAAGGTACAGGAATGGACACATGTTTGGTATAGCCTTGCTCTACTGATTGGGCAGGGGACATGGAATCCATGACAGAGATGGATAGTACCCTTGGAAGGTAGAGAGGGTTGGTACAGGTGTGTCGACTGTATGGTATGCTGTGCTGTGATACTCTTTTGAGAGACAGTTTGGGAGTCTGTGTTGTGATGCAGAAGCACTGGATGTGTCAGGGTGTGATGCTGTTCATAGGGTGAGAGGCTATGGATGGTTGTGGCAGCCCTGATAATGGGAGAAAGCTTCTGTATGCAGACTCATTGTGTGGGAGTGTTTTGATGTGAACAATGGCTGGATTTATTTGTGGATGCCGTGTGGACAAGAAGCCAGATGCAGGTTCTTTGCAGGCTTTAGGAGTTCTACTGGGACGGCTGAATTGCCAGCCTTATATTGTAATCAAAGCTCTTTTAATCAATTAAAGAAATACCGCAAGGGGCGCCACTGCGATTTGGGGCCAATCGGTGTCCGTGTACTGTTTGCAGGAGTACTCTAGCTCCCCCTGTTTGTTTTCCTTTTCTAGGTCCTCAATGGCGTTGAAGTGTTTTATGTGCGAGTGTTTGTTTCACCGCCCGTCAAGGCCGGTTTTCAGCCTATGAGACCAAAGTGATACAATAATGTCCATGGCATATCTCATCATGGAATGGAAAATAAAACAGAAAGAAAACATAAGCATAGCTATCTCACTGGGGTGATACAAAACTGTCCATGGAAACTCATCATGGAATACTAAGAACATAAAAACATGGGAGCACCATCAGCTCCGAGTAGATGGTATACCACTCTCCAACATGTCAAGCATGGGGCTGATGAGTATGGCCGAGAGGTCTCCCTCAGCTATGTCACGTGGAAAGGTAGCTCGATGGCGGTGGAGCATGTCCTGGATCTGGAGCTGATGAGGTGATCGTGGCCGGGGGGGGGGGGGGGGGGGGGGGGGGGGGGGGTTCGAGGGCGCGGGCACACTAGAGTGCAGAGGCTCGGTCCAAGGTAACTCCTCTCAGGCGAGGTAGGTCTAGAGCAGCTCGTGGAGGGTCCACAAGCTCCACTATGTCGGTGTCCTCCACCTCCTGGGTCCAGAAGAAACTGGTGATGGTTGGCTGGCAAGGGAGGGAGCGGGGTGGCTGGGGCCGAGGCTCTCTCAAGAAGGTGTCCCTTTGTCTGCGGAGCTCAAGCAGGAAGAGGCCCAGGCAACGCTAGTCCTGGAAGTCAATGATCCTGGAGAGTGGACCGAATCCCTCACGAAATAGACAGTGAAACCTCCCGCGGATCTCATAGTATACTGGGCAGCGGCATATGTAATGCTCCTTCGTCTCAACCTCTGTGTGGCATAGTCGGCAGATCCTCTCCTCTCTGGGTGTCCGTATGAGCTTCCCAGCGTTGAAGATGCGCTCAGCTCTACCTATCTCCACTCTGAGGCAGTGGGATGAAACCCGTATCTGGCCAATCGCAATCCGCATGGCATGGGACATGTGAACACTCAAGTAGCCCGGCTGCTAAATGAATCCATCCTCAGTGAGTGTGAGGAAGTGATCTCTGTAGAAGTGCATCTTCGGGGGGAGCTCTGGAGGTGTGATCCATGTTCAATGTGTGTAAAGGCTGAGAAGATCTGACCGGATAACCCGGTTTGTATCCTCATGAGACAGCCAGAGAAAAGGGGAGTCCAAACTGTACTGAAGGGGGGGTAGGCAGTCCATGAAGAGCCCATATATTGAGAACCAAGTGGAAACTAGTGCATACCATACTCCAGAGTGCCCCTCAAGTGCTAGCTGTCTGGAGGACTCCAAGGCAAGCCTCGGGTACTTGTGGGGATCCATGTGACTGATGCGATGGAGGTATGTGACTGTCTGGAAGAGTGTCTCCACTACCATCGGGACTGCAGCAAACTCTGCTTGGATAATCTGGTGTGGGACTGATGGTTTGCTGCAGATCATACAGGAGAACATCATGACCCAGGGCCTCTCAACTCGCTGCCAATCCTCATTGGATAAATCTAGCCCCCAGAAAGCTGCTCCATACATCAAGGCTGGTGTGACGAGGGTGTCAAAAAGCCAACCCTTCATCCTGGGCTCCTGGAAATTTGCCTGGAAGCACTGCTGCTCAAGAAAGCTCAAGGCTGCATATCCCCGTGTCACTCTGGCATGTGCTGCGGGAAGCATGGTAAAGCATGGGCCATTGAAAGTTACACCAAGGTAGACATAGGATGAGACAACCTCCACAGGATCCCCTCTATATGTGAAGCTCAATCTAGATGTGAAGGGGCAAGAGGTATTGAAGACCATTACCTTAGTTTTACCTGTTGGAAGGTTGGCAATTTCGAGCGTGTGATCTATGGCTAGAAGGTTCCTTGGATTATCCCATAAGTGGAAGCATGGGAAGTTGAAGAGCCATATATAGGCTAGAGTGGCACCTTGTCATAGTCATCTCCTCCGACCGGTGTCTTGGGAGGCAGCTCACCGGGAGATGGGAGCGCGGTGGAGGGATGCTACAGTGCCCGTTGGGGGTGTTTGTGGAGCTCGATGGTGATGCGTCTCCTACGTGCGTTAGTCTTCCGCTGCGCATTCTGACATGGTATCAGAGCCCGGGCGTGTGTGGTCCTGGGCGACCTCCTCGCGCCTCGGTGGCTTGCGGAGCTCGAATCGAGGGAGGGTGTTGGAAGGTTGGCGATTTCGAGCATGTGATCTATGGCTAGAAGGTGCCTTGGATTATCCCATAAGTGGAAGCATGGGAAGTTGAAGAGCCATATATAGGCTAGAGTGGCACCTTGTCATAGTCATCTCCTCCAGCTGGTGTTTTGGGAGGCAGCTCACCGGGAGATGGGAGCCCGGTGAAAGGATGCTGCAATGCCCGTTGGGGGTGTTCGTGGAGCTCGATATTGATGCGTCTCCTATGTGCGTTAGTCTTCCGCTGCGCATTCTGACATTACCAAGGTTAACAAAGAGGTCCCACTGAGTGCAAAAGTCATGTAAGGCATCCAACTGTCTCTGAAGCCCTTCGGTTGAGTCTAAGAGGAGGACGATGTCATCTGCATTAAGTAGTATGGGAATCAATATGCTTGCCAGTGTAGGACCAGCCCCGCCTAATCCATAAATGAAGCTCGAGATCTCATCAATGTAGGGGCCGAAAAGAGAGGGTGATAGAGGGCAGCCCTATTTCACCCCAATAGTGCTGGAAATCTCCTGTGATGAACCTCTTGGGGCTCTCACTCATCCGGTGATGGAC
The DNA here is from genome assembly GCF_041138505.1 of Cibotium barometz. Taxonomy (NCBI): domain Eukaryota; kingdom Viridiplantae; phylum Streptophyta; class Polypodiopsida; order Cyatheales; family Cibotiaceae; genus Cibotium; species Cibotium barometz. The sequence goes on along the minus strand of NC_141063.1, from coordinate 58,737,393 downwards.
TCATAGAGGGCAATGGTGCTCCAAACCATGTCAGATGGGACTCCAATCTCCTATAGACAGTGTAGGAGGCGGGCTCGGGGTACAATATCAAAAGCTTTGCGGAAATGCACAAAGCAGCAGTAAATCCTCTGATGTCGTGCTCTACCCTCCTCGATGATGGCACAGAGGGTGAAGATGTGGTCAAGGGTAAAGTAGCTCCTCCGAAAGCCAGCCTGTCCTGAGGCTCTGCATCCCTAGCTCTCTGCAAATGAAGTGAGCTCCGCCTCTAGCACTGATCCATACAGTTTGGCCAATGTGTGGCCAATCATGATCGTCCTGTAGTTGTTAGGATCAAGTGGATCTCCGGCTTTGAGGATGGGGGTGATGGTGTTGGTGGACCAAGAGGGTGGAAATCCTTCACAAAGGGCTCTATTGAACATGTAGGCTAGTAGGGGCACCAGGGTATCATGGGCATGCGAGATGTACTCGGCAGTGAGTCCCTCATGATCTTGGGCTCGCCCATTGTGTAGTCTACGAATGGCCTTGAGGACCATGCCCTTTGTGAAGAAGGTGGAGGTGGGTGGGCGGGGATCTGGTGGTGGGGGTAGGGGTGGCTGATGGGGGATATGATATAGGGAGCGTACATAGGAGTGCCATGTGTTCGGGCAGGTGATAGGTGTGGGAGGGCGATGTTCTCGGAGTTTCCTCCAAGCCTCTTTGCAGTTCAGCCCTAAGAAAAGTCGGTATAACTCATCCTCTTTCCGAGCATAGAACTCCTGTTTCTTGCGTTGGGTGAGCCGTTGAGAAATCAGTTGCACTTGACGCTTCGTCATTTGCCCAATCCGTACCTCATGCTTAAGACGGGAGCATGTGGCCCGACATTCTTCATCATACCAACAGTTCTGGGGCATGGAAGTGCAAGGTGGCTTGGCGGTAGATCGCCGCATGCAGATGAAAGAAGCAGTGGCAGATGTGTGGAGTATGGTGGTGAGTTGTGTTGTGAGGGTGGATATGGGGACAGTAGGTTCCACATCCTAGAGTTGGCGGTAGATGTGGTTGGAGTAAACAAGGTCAAGCTCGTGATCAAAAAGGACCTGAGTGTAATGTGAGATGGGGGGGGGGGGTGGAGGGACGGGTGGTGTGCAAGTAAGAGTGAAAGAGAGGTAGGCATGGTCAGCTTCAAAAGGGGGTGGCGGAATGGAGAAGTCGGGGATAAGGTGTGCCAAAGCCAGAGATCCCATAAGGTAGTCATCTTGCCTAGTCATCTTCTTTCATTTTAAATCAAACAAACTTCATCTTCTTTTATTAAGAGAGCTTAAGTTATTTGCAAACTTAACAAGAAAGTGCAAAGCTTCAGTATTAGAGTCAATAAATGTAATCTTAAACCATCAACACAATCAGGCACAACATAGACTGTGATATGGGTTATGTCATGCCTATGTTGTCAAGAGTAACTCAAAATGCATGAACAAATGCTTTCGTGCTCACCCACGGGCAGTGACATGGATTTGTGACTTCTTGAGACTCTCTGAGGATGGATTCAAGGAGATCCCGGGATACATACTGTGACTGGCCAGCTCAGGGTATCCTCCCACTGCCTCGGAGTAGAGACTAGCAGAGCCGAGAATATCCTATAGGACGAGAGTATTTTCACAGTATGCACCACGGGAGGGTAGAGGATGAGGCCCTTTATATGCTTAGCTGTTTGGCTTACTACAAGATTCGGGGAAGATTCCATTCCCTTTTTCGAGAGGGATTCCGGTCACTCACATGAGTGATATAGTATGAGGATCAGAGATGCCTAGGCATGTACTTGACTGTGCTCAGAAGACACAGGGATGGAGAGTTGAGGCAGCATGCTGAGAGGCCCAGCCCAGACACCTCCCAAAGTGCCATCACACATTTCTTTTTGTGATACATGCATCCACATCAGAGTCCACCACCCATACTAGTGCCTCTGCTCCGACTTTAGAGCCCACCAGCCATACCTGTGCTCTGGCTCTACGCCCGAGAGGAGTTCTTAGGAAGAGAGCTCGGTACATTCTTTGAGCTAGATGCCCTCGACTCAGGACATCTCGACCCTCCACCACACAGATAGATCTGGGAGGTTCTCCGCTGAGATGACGTGCTCCTGTCACAGAGGTCTGACCCTCTTTCTGCCCTTAGATTGGTACTGGCTGAGGTGGGATTATAGGATAATGATCTGCTATCTGGATGTATACACACGGTGTTTTCATTTCCTTTTCAGTTCTTCCATGGCTCAGTATAATATCCATGCTACCGTTGTATTACGTATGGTCTCATAGGCCTCGGGGTCTTCCGCCGACACTAATATAACTCTCTCTCTCTCTCTCTCTAGTAGCCCTAGTACTCCATCCACACCCTCTCGTTTGTACACCACCATTGAGTCCCCTATGGTCGTGTTGTCATACTTGTACATTTTATTCTCACTCCACATTTTCTTCTTGATGACTGGAGGAACATCATTGTACTGCTTGTTTGTCTCATAGGCCAATTTTGGCCTTTTGCAGACGTTAATATATCATTTCATTTTCTCTCTCTCTACACAGATGATAATTTTGTCATCTTGTTTCCTTTTAGAACTAAGCATATTCTTTATGGCTAATGAATTCTCATTTAGAATGCATAATTGTGTTTCTTTAAGACAAAGGAGGAGCTTTTGACAGCACTTGGTTTGCAAGAAGAAGAGGGAAGCACTATGGCCTTCCTAAGACGAGGTTATAAGGTATGTGCCAATCATGAAGTTCAATCCCTCAAGCTGTTGCTGTCGTACTTTATCAAAGGTATGGTTCTTGTTTTTTGAAAAGGCCAATGAGTACCCACTGAAGTGCATCACTGCCTGCTCAGAATTCTACATGGTGGGAAGACGATGAAGAATTGGGAAAATCGACGTCTTGGAGAAGCTGAATTGAGGCTAGGATTTAATCTATTTCATTGTTCTTTCAGCTCAAGCTGCCAATTATTCAGATTAAAATATGGTTTAATTGTAGAATAATGTGCTTGTGTACACCACAGAGGGTCCTACACTGAAAGCTTGTGTTTGTGGCCACGATTTACTCACATTGTTTTGTAAAGCTATTTTTAGCTTTAATACATACAAACTTGTATTCCTTTCCAAGGTTACTAGCGGGTAAGAAATCTAATTACCATCTGCATAGAGAAGGCGACTATATTTGGTATTACCCTGATAATGTCAACCATGGCATACTTCAGAGAAACATCCATGCAATCTTTCATGTACAAAATCCTTCTTAGAAATGGATAGGGTCAGGTTAGAATTTGTCGTTGGATATCAATGCTAGAAACCCTGGGATGAGGACAGTCTAAATTCCTAGCTCCACAACAGAGGAAAGAGAGACTGTTGATTACATGAGTATATAATAGGTTATAATAAACAGAAAAAATGGAACTTGGCTTGGTGGTCTATGCAATGTGGGAAATGTATAGATGGGATGAGGGAGCATACTGGATTTGCCTTGTCTATTGAAAGAACTACATGGATGAAGTTCAGACTTTCTCTAACTTTTTACAAAACTAGCTTGGAAGGTGCCTCTCTCTCTCTCTCTCTCTCTCTCTCTCTCTCTCTCTCTCTCTACATACATGTCCCATTTATCTCCACGCCACGAGGATCTCCATTGGTCAGTTGAGGGTCTCGTCACATCACCTTTGGATTGAGATAGAGAGTAGAGAGCAACCCACGGGATAGACAGTTATGTAGCACAGGGGACACAGTTTGAGGAGCATTACATACTTAGATGCCTAGGCTACTATGAGGTATGTAAGCAACCCAAAAACCGCATAGACGTATCGTTGACTTTTTTAGCCTCCACCAAACGAGCCCCCCTGGTTGACTCTCAACCCATGTGAGATCTTCTCGGGACAAACTGACCATGATAGGGCTAGAGAGAGCACATGTCTTCTAAACGCCCTCAATCCTGGAGACCTAGGCCCTCCACGTGTCAAATCGAGATTCGGGACTTGCTTCAATGACATAGAGAGGCACTCCTAGTAGTAATAAACATGGAGGCCACATACTCGGTCCATGACGCGGATGTCACATTATGCATGCTCTTATTCCATTATTTTGTATTTAAGGGTCTAGGTAGTATGTTGGCCTTGCATTTGTTGAAAGATCTATATGATCTAACATTCGTGTGTTAGTGTGTATCCATGGTTAGACATTTGGGATATCTTATGGGATGGAATCTTTCACTTTGTGGTGCTATAGTTTTAGTGTTGTAAATACTTATGATTAAATTGGAATATTGAAAATTATCTACTTGGCCACTATATGTCAGATCAAGAATAGTTCAATCAATTTTGATGGCTCACATTCAGTTTTTTTGGCCTATTATGGCGTGGTCTAAAAATCAATTCTTTTGTTTTATGACCAAAAGCATTGAATCTTTTGGCAAAATTTCCATTATAAGAAAGCTTTGCGTCTCCTTAAGTATGAGTTCATATGCTCTCCGAAAATGCCTGGAGGAGAGCTTAACATTTTGAATATCCATTATCATGTTCTTGCATGCAAAACCACTCTGCTTTTGACTTTTCTTGCACAGCAATAGCCCTAGATGCTTATGATTGCAACTCTTTACTTTAGTGTGAACACATGCATTTGGAAAATGATAGCTAATTCTTTGGGAACTTTTATTTGGCTATGTGGGGGTAAGATTTGTGGATGCCCTTATATCTCTAGTCTCCTTGCAAACCAAAAGTTTGTTCTATAATATATTCGGTGGTCGGGTAGATCTCTTGAGATTGGCAATACTTTGAGACAAGAAAGTGTCTGGAGCCATGCATTCCCTTCTCCGATGGCCCTCCTTCCCTAAGGCAAGCTTTACAAAAGGCATTCGGGTTTGTTAAGATGTTGATGCTGAAGGAAATGTTATGTCCTTTCCTCGAGCTCATAGTCATTGGTAGTTGGGTATGCACTACATACATTTATGGTGAATGATACACAAGCAATTACAGCCTTTTACTCCTTTTACGGTTGTTCTAGATAGTGAAAGGACAAAGGATTGTATTTCCCATGAGGCATATCTTGGACCTTATCCTAGTCTCTCTTTCTCTCAAGTCTCGGTTGCTTTAATATACATGTTAATTATCTATGCCTTGGTTTGTCAATTGAGTTAATAAGATTTGACTCCTCACTAAGACAGCACATTGGTGGAACAAAATTTGAAGAAAATTTGGCATAGTAAATTTTCACTCACATCTAGATTATTTTTATGGCGATTCTTGTCAGGAGTGCTCCTAATTGAAGAATTTCTTGAAAAAAGACACACGCGGGCTACGAAATGCCCTTCTTGTCTTTGCATAAAGAAAACAATGATGCATCTTCTTTGGTCTTGTCTAGAGACCAAACGTTTCTTTTTGCAAATTTTACGCTCTTAAACTCAAATTCCTAGGGTATTCCTTCTCTAGATTTTTTTGGCTTTTTGGTTAGCCTTCTAGATTGGATCATGCATGGCCCTTTCTAATCTAGATTAGATATTGGGCTTTGTGGACAATATGGCATGCAAGAAATCAATTGGTTTTTTATTCCATAAGGATTGCACATTATCACTACTATTGTCAATCCTTGCGTTAGTATTTGTTTGACAACATCTATCTGCATTGGATCCATGATGGCCAGTTGGCTTTGTTTTTTCACTATTTTCAAACTTGAGTGTTCTTCAAGAAGTTTGCTTCAATTTTGAGGTCTTCTTTATTTGTACAGTGAAGTAATGGAACATAACTTTTTACTAAAAAGAAAAAATTAGTGTGTATCCATGTGTGGGACACATTAGTGTATGTGAACCTTAGTCAATGGATAATGATGGTTTTATTGCCCCGAAAAAGAATTTTAAGGGCATTTGTACAAAACCCGCAATTGGACCCAGACTCAAGAGAACGTAGCTCACAATGTGGATTCCTTGGTAGCTAATGTTCTCAATGTAAAAACGAATCATGCTGCTAATGGAGTCTCATGTAATTGGTTTAAGCTGGAGGTACTCATCTTTGATAAGCATAATGTTGTTTTGAATGTATTGTGGGATTCGGGGAGATCTGTGCATATGGATGAGAGTTAAATCCTCTCATTTCTCTGTCATGTACATAAGATGCCTCCAATAAAGTGTCACTTATAATGTACAAGGGATTTGCAATCCTCATAAATGGAGATGTTAATGGAGTTTGTTTGCAAGAACACAATCAGCATGAGTATGGTGGCCAATTTGGCCATTTTGTTGGATATGACATTTCCTATGTCGAAGCCAAACAATTCTGGAGTGTTCCTTTTCTTTTGCGACATGAACTGGAGCTAGCATTGGAATATAATGATTCGTTGGGCCAATTCATTGTGCAATGTACTTTGCAAGGTGAAATTTTTCAGTTTGCAGGAGTTTATGTATCTCAATCTTCCCATGAGCGACAAAGGATTTGGAATTTCTTCAATTCTTATTCCTAGTTGTCAAATGCTTTTGTTTGTGGAGATTTTAACAACTCTCTACAAAGGGAGGATAATACATATGGCTTTTCTCATATGTTACATGTTAAGCGTCACGCTTGGGACAATTTCATTCCGCAAAGACACCTCTAATCTTTGGCTTTCTACTATGGTTGGAACTCCAAGATTCACTTATCGCCATAATTCTCTCACTCAATATTAGGCTCAATTGGACATAGTATTTGTTACATACTCAATAGTATGACTCCTTTTCGTGTAAGCTTTGGGTTGATTATGCCTTGACACTCTCTGATCATTCATCACTATGGTTGGCTTTATATTTTCATATGCCCTTATGGGAACCTCCTCTACATCATCAGAGATTGGTATACATAAATAACAGCTATCTTTCGCATGATGCCTTAAGAGCTTTATTACATGATGCCATTTCCTCGCTTTTTGCTCAGTTATTAGATGATGATGATACTGCGTGGTTTTGTTTTGTTCAACGAATACAGATAATCATTGTTGACTATGGTAGGTATTATGTTGCAGACGCCAAGCAAAGAGTTGAAATGGCTAAGAGACAAATTGAGTCGCTCACGGCACTCAGCCATCTTCAAACTCCTATACAAGATTAACAAAATGTGTTATGTGAAGCCAAAGTGTGTCTTTGTGAATCAACAAAGATACAGAAATGGCAAATCAGATCGAGATGTAAGCAACTCCAAGATAAAGATTGCTCATCCAAGCAATTTTTCAAAAGCTTGCATGCTGATAAGAAGAAGCATAAAATAGTGTGTGTTAAGAAATTTGATGACACATGCATGCTTTGGAATTGTTATGGAAAACCAAGCATCATATGAGAGCGCTACGTCTTTTGAGATAATCTTTGGTCTGCACTGTTAAAATGCATGGTGGATTAAATATATTTGATCTGCATTTTCATCTTTTGGCAAGAAAAGCCACCATGATTCCCACTTTCTTTCAACTTAGGGAGGCATGGTCCATAATGCTTGTAGGCATGTGTGCTTCTATCAAAACTAGAGTTTATGGCACTTGGCACATTTCTCACCAGGAAGCAGTCATTAGTAAATTTGAAGGAAAATTTTCAGGATGCCTTGTGGGAATACTTCCAGTTTCTACTTTTTTGGCAAAACGACATATCTCCACCATTGATAGATGTTGTAGCTGTGGACGACATACAGAGTCTGTTCCTCATTTTCTTTGGCATTGCACGGAGTCCAGGAGCAAACCCTAATGTATATTGCAAACCCTAACCATAGAGGAAAGCCATCTCCCTTCTCACACAATGCATAAAGCCATAATCCATAATCTACAACACACACTGTGTTGTGTCCACACACTGCTAACGCTAGGTAATGTCCACACACTATGACCAGCTGGACGCGGTCATTTATGTCTCACACATGTTACTACCTAACATGCCAGCACATAGTGTAGCTGGCACAAGCTGACATCGAGCTTGAATCTCAACATTGTTCAGCTGGGACATGCCATCCCGTTTCCCTGACATTCGTGGAATTCTGTTCAACTAGGTGGGCACAATTTCAGAGCCCCATTCAAAGAGAGGATTATGTTTCTACCTTGAGAGCCTGAGCAAGGGCAAGTGGGGAAAGGGGTGCATAGAGAGAGAGAGAGAGAGAGAGAGAGAGGGAGAGAGGGAGGGAGGGAGGGAGGGAGGGAGAGTTCTATTAACATCTATAAAAGACCAAAAGGTATATGAGGCCAAAAGTTTTAGAATGTGTACAGAAAGCAATAGAATCATGGAAAAAACATGATAAATAAATAACTAGAGCTAAGAGGAAAAAAGAACGATAGCCCTGTAAGTGCTAATGGTACAAACAATGTGGGGGGATCGAAGTGGTCCCTTAACATCTATGAACTTGAAATTTGCATCTAGAGTTGATTAGGGTGTGTAGAAATGAATTAAACTAATTATCTTAGCATGCTAGAGAGAAAGAAAGAGATTCACACTAATGACAAGCTTATTGACAAAAGTGAAGCATAATGACAAGACAAGAGGTTTAGCTCAAAAGCTCATATGTTTCATCCATTAAATAGAGTGTCTTTTTATATGCTTGAGTACATCTCCAATTAGCCATTAATCATGGCCCATATGCTTGCTTAAGAAACTCTAATCTTTTCTAGATTTGAGCACCATCTCCTTTGAAGTGAGCACCCATGAATCCTCCATTCCCACTTGTTCTAGGTGCCTACTTTTGGCCTCCATTCCCACTTGTTCTAGGCACCTACTTTTGGCCTCCCCATGGGTTGGCCTTTGCATCTTTTCATCAATCTTTGGGCTCCCTGTAACCCTTTAAACCATAGTCTATGACTTATGCAACCATTACAAATGTTTGAGGGTCCCATACCACTCCCCCTTCCTCCAAACATTTACTCCGCATCACTTCATATTTCAACATATGATTGTATAGAGGATCTCCTCATCCACTACCTCTGGAGAGACACTCTTGTACTTGTGGAGGATCTCTTGAATATGAAGATGTTGGTTGGAGCATCTCCCTTTGGAGAGACACTCATGTACTTGTGGAGGATCTCTAGAGAGACACTCCTAAAGATGTTGGTTGGAGCATCTCCCTCGAACCCATTGGTCTCAAGCGTCAAGCTCGCTTTGTGGCTCTATCTAAGAAGGCGTCTGGGAGGTGAGGTGGCACCTGTGGCACATATGCCATCAATGTGCACTGCTTGGTCCATCGAGTAGAGGCATTTTGGTTAGGGCTATCTCATGATCATTAGCAATGGCCTCCATCCTGGTTGGATGGAAGAAACTCATGATGGTGGAATACAAGGTATTTGGGGTTTGCATATGTGCCTCTCTGCATAGTGATCTTTGTGCAACTCAATCAAATAGAGTCCATACTTTGCTAGTCTTGGAAATCAATGACCCGAGATAGTGGCCCAAATCCTTCCTTGAAGGGGCAATGAAATCTACCTCATATGTTATAATACACATGATGCTATTCTCCTATCTCAACCTCTAGTGAACAAAATCAACACATCCTATTCTCTCTAGCAATGCTATCTACTTGCCTAGTTTCCACCCTCACGCAATATGGAATGCGACATGTGTCTATGAAGATAGGCAGCCTTTTGAATGAAGCCATCCTTTGTAAGCCTAATGAAGTGGTCCCGAAACTACATCTTCATAGGAGGCTACAATGGTTCCAACCATGTGACGTGGGAATCCAATCTAAAGAGCTCGACTGCTCGAATAAGTTTGTTAATGTCATGGTATGTGAGAGGTGGTAATGGTGCATCCAAACTGTAGTGGAATGAGGGCATGTGATCCATATGAAGTGCATAATTTATGGGACCACAATGCATGGTGGTCATCATCATCATTAAAACCCTTTGTTAACGTTGTTCATGGATTCTTGTCCTATGATTTATGGGACCACAATGCATGGTGGCATACCAAACCCTAAACTCTCTCATCCCATCATCTAGTCTCTTAGATGACTCCAGTGCTAGCTGAGGGAGCTTCTCTCTGTCTAGAACAATGTTTAGAAGAGGGCATAAACAACGAAGGGGGGTGCTCCAAACTTTGCAACAAGAATAATGGAGTGGGCACTAAGAGAGAGAGAGAGAGAGAGAGAGAGAGAGAGAGAGAGAGAGTATAGGAGATATGCATGGCATTGTTTGTCAAATTGAGAAAGATTTTGTTTCTATTTGTGAAACCTAGAAAACAACCTTCACCTTTTTTATGAAACTCAAATTAATTGATGATCAAGAAAATATCATTTCATTGCCCTATTAACCCAAGAGAAAATATAAACCTTTTACAAGAGATTTCATATGTAGTAGTCACTTGGAGTACCCAATGCTTCTTTTTATCACAAGACAATGCAATCCTTAATATTCGCATTTTGATGAAATGGTCCTTTCATTTTTTGACTTCACAGCCATGGTGGTTGGAATGGGGTCTTCCCACTGGCAAGAGTGTAAAGAACCACCATGACTTCACAGCCATGGTGGTTGGAATGGGGTCTTCCCACTGGCAAGAGTGTAAAGAACCACCAAGTGTACATGTGTGATTCCATTGGAGCCACAGATGACCACCATGCATTGTGGTCCCGTAAATCATAGGACAAGAATCCATAAACAACGTTAACAAAGGGTTTTAATGATGATGATGACCACGGACTCTCCATCTCCTCACACATGATACACACCTTAAATGGACATCACTCACACAAAGTGCTTACTTAACACACATATAAGGATGCCCTAAATAAGGACTACAAGAAGCTTGGTTTGATGTTCACAAAGGCTTGAAAACACACAAAGGTTAAGTCACACAAAGGTGGTAACCTTAATCTTCGTAATAGAAGCTTGGTTTGATAATGCTACGTAAAGAGTTCTGCTCATGTTCACACAAAGAAGCCAAACCAGAGCTCAGAGCTCTCATCTGCACACAAAAAAGCCAAACCAGAGCACATGGTAGATAATGGCTGCTCAGTGAATCATACACGAAAGTTTCAGGTACAAGCATCCCACCGACTGTCACAGGGAAGCTCGCTCACACAGCTTGTAAATATGTTGCTCTAATGACCGTCATAGATTCTCCGTTGATGGTGCTTGGTTGCTGCTCTACATAGGAAACCAAAATTGACTGCTCCACTACATGCTCGTCGAATTGCAACTTGTTGCCTTCTCATACAGAGCTGCTAGTCGCCTGCAACTTTTGTCCACACACAGAAATGTTCTATCTGCCTCTTCCTCTTAACGTTCACACTGCCTTGAACTCTTCTTCCCTTTGCAAGTGAAGAGATCTCAATGTTTCTCTCACATAGATTTGCTCGCCCTCTCTCTCTCTCTCTCTCTCTCTCTCGAAATGTCGCTCAGTGAATCAGAGATTGAAGGCCTCACACACTCTCCAATTTGCCACTCAATGAAGGCTAACACACAGAAAAGTATGGATTTCACTAAGAGCTTCACACCCACACACACTCCTCTTGCCTCACACACAAGATTGATCTCCCAAGACGGGAAGCTCTGATAGCAACTTCAAATTAGCGTTTGCACAAGGCAGCACCCACACAAAGGGATTGACATGAAGTTGAGATGATTAGCATTAAGTTAAGCTCACATATAATGATGCATCTTGAATAAAACATTAAGCAACACTAATCAAACAGTTGAACATTTTTGCGAACAAGCAAATTGGACCTTGACAAGAAAGTATCTACAATATAAACACATAGCTCTATTATCACAAAGATGCATGGTACAAAGGTGAGGGAGTGTGCTAATAAATAGGCCCTCCAAAGTACACACCTACTCTCCATGATTCTCTCCACCTCCCTACATCAAGGGATGTGTGGCTTGATTCCAAGAAATGCCACTTACACTTCCACCAAGATGCCTTTTGACTAAATTACCAATGCTTTTAACATTAGAATAATCTAGACTAGGGTTCACATGCCTTTTTTTGTAAAAACCCAGTCTTCTATTACCAAAAAACAATATACATTGGGAGGATATACTTTCGAGAGGAGTCATCCAAGGAAGAACAATAGAAGAAGACTTCAAATTGGGGGATGTCAATAGCCTCCAACTGTCAACAGTCATGTAGGGACTGCCGAAAATTGGCACGAAAGAAAACATAAGAATCTAGAGAAGGTTGTCTAAACGTAGCATGATTCTGAGCCTTCCAAATAGTCCAGACTGCCCAATATCTCATCTAAATGATGAAAGTGTCAAATCTAGCCATTCAAGAGGGCAAAAACACCAAGAATCCAAAAGGGTTTTCCTCCCTTGAACAATGGAAAACATCTCTCTACCTGTTTTTCATCATGGTATCAGAGCCTGGTGCTCTCTATTAGGGTTTATGAGTGAGTGAGAGAAGAGGGAGAAGAAGCTGTGAAGAAATGCTATGAAGCTTGCCATTGGAGCTGTGAAGCTTGGAGCACACAAATACTCAACAAATCTGAGAGCTAAGGACCACGGGTAAGCAAATCCAAACACCCTTGAGCGGATTGCAAGTGATTCAAGCACAAACAAGGCAAATCAGGGTTGCCCAAAGCAAAAGAAAATTCTGGTTTTTGCAAGCTTTCCATTGGAGCTTGAAAGCAGTGATGTATTATGAAAATAGATGCAATCTGGCAACAAAAGGAACATGTATGTGACAAGGATTAATGTATTGGCAAGTCATGTGCAAGCCCTACATTGAATTTGGAGCAAAGTTGATGCATTTATATGAGAGGAAAATCACTGGTTTGAAGCCTTCACAAAAACAGAGAAATGATGCTCATTGTGGATGCAATTAAAGCTGGGTTTTTACAAAAATCACTCAATTGATGGATTGAGTACATCCCTTGGAGTGTTGGGCACCGATATCTATCTTCAAATACCTTTATAAACTCACCAATTCAGGCGGCGCAGCCTATAGGGAAGGAACAGAGCAGTTTTCTCACCATTTTGATAAGTGGAGGCCAAATACTACTTGTGTGATTGATTAAACCCAAAACTTGCTTAGCAATTGTGTGATACACATACTTGAGGAGGTTGCTATATGATTGGTTGAAGCAATTATGCATTGTGGAGCTGATTATGAGCTGGGTTTTTACAAAAATCACTCAATTGATGGATTGAGCACATCCCTTGGAGTGTTGGGCACCGATATCTATCTTCAAATACCTTTATAAACTCACCAATTCACCTCAGGAGCAGGCGGCGCAGCCTATAGGGAAGGAACAGAGCAGTTTTCTCACCATTTTGATAAGTGGAGGCCAAATACTACTTGTGTGATTGATTAAACCCAAAACTTGCTTAGCAATTGTGTGATACACATACTTGAGGAGGTTGCTATATGATTGGTTGAAGCAATTATGCATTGTGGAGCTGATTATGAGCTGATTAAACAGGCTATCTATTGTGATTAGTGAAACAGAGGGTGATTAATCGACTAATTACTCTCTCATCTTAAACAATTGGTCTAATTCCTTTTACATGGAGTTAGTAGACATCAATGCTAAGCTAATGAATGCCTGGTCTCTCAATTTGGACAAGAATCAAAGGAATTAGAGTAGTTTTACTACTGGTTTTACTGGTTTTTCTCAAAACAGAGAAGGGGATCTGATAAATTTGGTATATACGTACCTTGGTTGGTGTTAATATGCAACATTGAGGTGTCAATGCAAGTTATCCACACTTGATTGAACCACTACATTGCAATTTGAAGCCTTGGAAAGCGCGCCAAAACAAGGTACCTTGGACTGCGTATGCCAGTTCATTTTGGATGCAATCAGTTTGATTTTCTACATTAAAAGTGAAGTTTGTTGAGTACTTTGGAGTATGTGGAACACTTATTAGAGTGTGGTTGAGCTGAGGAAGGCTCATTTACAGATTTGGACGTGTGCAGAAGAGGTGCATTTGCATGGAGCAAATATGTCAGACAACCCAGTACAAATTGTGGGTGAAAAAGTTGGATAGGAAGAACTTCCAGGCGTGGAAGTACAGGATTAAAAGCTTTCTGAAGGTAAAAGGTTTTTGGAACCTTGTTACAGGTGCAGAGCCAGAGCCGGAACTACCCCGACAACCTACACAGCAACAGGTTGTAGCTCATAAGCAATGGTCAGAAAGAGCATACAAAGTTTTGCATTACCTATCTATATGTATCTCGGATGCTATACTCATACATATACATGATGCTGAGAATCCCAAGGATGCATGGGATACATTGGTAAAGCTGTTTGATACTACAGACACTAGTGCTCCACAAGTCTCAGTTGAGACAACAGATTCATAATGTGAAATGGAAAGGAAGAAGCATACATGATTATGTACAAGAGATAAAGAAGTATGCAGATACATTGGCAACGATCAATGCTCCCATGCCTGATGATGATTTGGTAGACATTACCTTGCGTAGTCTTGGCAAGGAGTATAAGTCTTTTGATACATCTATCTCGGTTCGGAGTACAAGTTTACCACATTTTGATGAGTTGGTTTCACTCTTGCTTGTTGAGGAAATCAAACTCAGTGACTCTTTTCATGATGCATCTACTAGCCATGATGATAATGGCAGGAGAATCAGGCTTTCTATTCACAAAGGGGATTTAGAGGCAGGGGGAGATTTGCATCACGTGGTCGTGGTAATGGTCGTGGATGGTAGGATAGGTCACCACAACAGAATTTTCAGCCTACATATGGTGCTAGAGGTGGTCGTGGATATACACCTCAGAGAGACAGAGGTAATCCTCGTGGTAAAGGACGTTGGCAAGGCTAACAAACATCCATGCAAAATGTGGAATGCCATTACTGTGGGAAATTTGGTCATATGGCACGTGATTGTTTCCGCAAACAAAATGATTTGAGAGGGAGTAGAGCACAACATGGTGGACATTATGCACAACATGGTGGTGGAAATTATGCATCAAGCAGTAATAATGGCAGCGCAAATCATTTGTTTGCCATGAAACATGTTGTGGGATCTATGATGACAAATGGTGAAAGTGATGACACTTGGTATATAGACTCTGGAGCATCAAATCATTTGTTTGCCATGAAACATGTTGTGGGATCTATGATGACAAATGGTGAAAGTGATGACACTTGGTATATGGACTCTGGAGCATCAAACCATATGACTTGTCATGGCGAATGGTTTGAGCATATGAAGCCTATGGGATGTGAAAGGCTATGTGGAAACAGGAGATAATAGCGAACATGCTATCACACATGTTGGAAGTGTACCATTGGTTATGCACAATGGTGAAACAAAGTCTATGGCAGATGTCTTGTATGTGCCTTCTATTACAAAAATTTTGGCCTCAGTTGGTCAAATGGTCGAACAAGGTTTACAGGTTTGTTTCAAAACGAGCATGGTTGCTTCGTTGAGGATTTCAAAAATGGATGTAGAGTCATTGCCAAAGCTGCCAAAGGCAAGAAAGAAGGCAGGTTATTTAAGTTGGATGTTGGGATTCCTGAGTTGAAATCAGCCATGTTCTCTAAAAGCCGAAATGTGGTACAGGACATTGACATGTGGCATAAAAGGATTGGACATGTGAACATACAAAGGTTAAAGAACATGCAAGCAAGAGGCATTGTTAGTGGGCTGCCTAGATAGTATGATGGGAATATGCATGTCTGTGATGCTTGCCAGTTTGGAAAGCAAGCAAGGTTGCCGTTTCCTAAAGAAGGCAACATGAGTAGCAGGCCACTTGTGATTGTCCATATTGATGTATGGGATCCTGCACAAAACCTATCCATTAAAGGCAGCTTGTATTATGTGACATTCATTGATGATTTTAGCAGAATGACTTGGATTTACTTTCTCAGAGAGAAAAGTGAAGTGTTGGGAAAGTTTATGGACTTCAAAGCTTTTGTAGAGAAACAATATGGCTCTTGGATAAAATGTTTGAGGGGACAGATGGAGGTGGTGAATACACCTCACATGCTTTTGAGAATTTCTTGAGAAAGCATGGCATAAGAAGGCAGTTAACTTGCAAGTACACACCTCAGCAAAATGGTGTTGCTGAGAGGAAGAATAGAGTCATTTGTGATGTGGCCAGGGCGATGCTCAATGAAAAGAGCATGCCAGACTATTATTGGGCAGAAGCATGTGATGTACTTAATAAGACACCCACAGCAGCCATACATGGAAGTACGCCAGAGATGCGGCTTACAGGTTTTAGGCCAGACATTAGACACCTCAAAGTGTTTGGTTGCATAGCTTATGTATATGTGCCTGACGAGAGAAGGAGGAAGTTAGATCCTAAGGCAAAAAAGTGTGTGTTTGTTGGATATGCACAGGATCGCAAGGCATATAAATGTTACAATCCACAAACTAGGCAAGTGGTTATCTCACGAGATGTGGTGTTCGATGAACTTGCTAGTACAAAGCAAAGAATGAGGGTGTCATTGATTCCATTGATGCTGCTGATGTGCATGTGAACTTGCCACAAGCAAGTTCTATTTCTATGTCTAGGCCAGCAGAGTGTGAGAGTAGCACTATACGTCCATGGTCAGGACGCTTGAGGTATGAGAGTGTGAGCACTGGGAGTAGTGCTGTGGATAAAGAAAAAAAGAAGGTTGAAGGAATTGGCATTACAAGTTATGAGTCGTCAAGTTCAGAGAGTTTGGATATGAGGAACTTGGCATACCAGTTTTACGCACACTTGGTGCAAGGCAGGATAGATACGTGCCTCCACATGCTAGAGTGACAGGTGTTCAAAGTGATCCGCATGCATTACGGAGATCCCAAAGGGTCAGGTATCCAGTTTGACAGGTTAACATATCGTGACTTTACTATGCATCATGCGTATATGACCTCTTTGGTGAAGCATGTGGAACCTACATGCTATATACAAAAGCTATTAGGAAGCATGTATGGGAGAAGGCAATGGATGTTGAGATGGATGCATTGGTTCATAATGAAACATGGGATTTGGTTGTCTTACCTCCACAAGGCAAAAATGTCATTGGTTGCAAATGGGTTTATAAGGTGAAATGCAAATCAGATGGTTCCATTGAGCGCCATAAAGCGCGATTGGTAGCTAAGGGTTATGCACAAACCCAAGGCTTGGACTATGATGAAACATTTAGTCCAGTTGCAAAGATGGGAACAGTGAGATGTAGCAAATGGTTGGGAAATGCATCAAATGGATGTGAAAAATGTATTTCTAAATGGTGATCTACAAGAGGAAGTTTATATGGCACAGCCAGAAGGATAAGTACACCCGAGGTATCCCAGTCATGTATGCAGATTAAAGAAAGCATTATATGGTTTGAAGCAAGCACCTCGTGCTTGGAGTGATAAGATAAGCCGATATCTTATCTCCCTTGGATTTCAAGTTTTTTCAGCAGATTCTTCACTCTATGTGAAGAAAACAAATCATGGGATTGTCTTACTTGTCATCTATGTGGATGACTTGATTGTCACAGGAGATCATGCTACAGATGTTATGCATGTCAAGAAGGCATTGAGTGGGCAGTTTGATATGAAAGACTTGGGTGAATTGAGATATTTTCTTGGGATTGAAGTGATCAAAGACCATGCAGGGACATGGTAAGTGCAACACCAATATGCATTGGATATGTTGGTAAAATATGGGATGACAGGGTGTAAGCCAATGAGTACACCTTTGGAGCAGAATGTAAAGCTGCGGGCTGATTTTGGTGAAGAGTTGGATGATCCATCTATGTATAGAAAGATGGTGGCAGTCTTATTTACATGACTATCACACACTCGGATCTCAGTTATGCTGTGGGGCTAGTAAGCCAAATTATGCAGAGCCCCAGAAAACCTCATTTGGATGCAGTGAGACGCATTATGCAATATGTAAAGACCACTGCACATTATGGTCTTCTTTATGAGCATGGTAAAGACTTGGATGTACATGGCTACACAGACGTAGATTGGGCAGGTAGCTCGTATGATAGGAGGTCTACTAGTGGTTATGCCTTTACATTTGGAAGTGCAGTGGTGAGTTGGAGTAGCAAGAAGCAACCTACTGTTGCTTTATCTAGTACAGAGGCTAAATACAGGGGTGCAGCCATTGCTACATGTGAGTATGGTTAAAGAGTCTCTTGGCTGATTTGGGTGAGCCTGTTGTCATTCATTGTGACAACATGAGCAGCATACATGTTGAGATTCAAGCTCGATGTCAGTGTGAGCCAGCTATGCTGTGTGCTGGCAGATTGGTAGGAACATGTGTGAGACATAAATGACCGCGTGTCCAGCTGGTCATAGTGTGTGGACATTAGCTAGGGTTAGTAGAGTGTGGACACAACTCATTGTGTGTTGTGTGGATTATGGATTAGTGCATTATGCTTTGTGTGAGAGTGGACATGGCTTCCCTCTATGGTTAGGGTTTGCAATATACATTAGGGTTTGCTCCTGTGTGTGTGTCTCCTCTCCCTCTACCGTTCTTTCAACATGGTATCAGAGCCTTGTGCTGTTTATTAGGGTTATGAGTGAGTGAGTGAAGAGGGAGAAGAAGAAGCTGTGAAGAGAAGCTGTGAAGCTTGCCATTGGAGCTGTGAAGCTTGGAGCACACCAAATACTATCACATCTGAGAGCTTGGCCTACCGGGTAAGGTCTTCTAAACATCCTTGAGCGGATTGCAGGTGAAACAGGCAAAAGCAAAGCAAAATAGAGCAAATCAAAGCAAAGAAAAATTCTGGTTTTTGAAGCTTTCCATTAAAGCTTGGCAACATTGATGTATGGTGGAAATACGTGTGATTCTGGCAAAAGACATATGTATTTGACAATGAGGGATGTAATGGCAACTCTTATGCAAGCCCTATTGTGATTTTGGAGCTTTTTGGAAGCATTTGAATGTGTGAAAATTTTGGTTTTTTGAGCTCTTACAAAACAGAGAGAAGGAAGCCCAAAATTGATGCATTTGGAGTGAGTTTATTGCAAAAATCCAAGCATTGGTGGATTGCACATGTACCTAGGTGTGTTGGGCACCTATAACCATCATCAAACAACATTATAAACCTTCCCAAATCCCCTCATTGCAGGCGGCGCAGCCCATACAGAGGAAACAGGGCAGAATTCTGGTTTTTTACCTACGAGGAGATCAAATTCTCATTCGGTACTTGATATCTTCCACAACTTCCTTAGCAATTGGATGCTTTACACCTTGGAGAAGAGGGCTATGTGATTTGTTTGGTCAATGATGCTTAATTGAGCTGGGAATGAGCTGATTAAAACAGGCTATCCACTGGTTGTAGAGAAACAGAGCATTTTTAATTGAGCAATTAATCCTTGGTGTTTTACAATTGGACAAATTCCTCTTACATGGAGTTGATGGACACTAATGCTAAGCTAATGAATGCCTGGTTGCTCAATTTGGTCAAATATTGAAGGAATTAGAGCAAATTTTCTACTGGTTTTTCTGGTTTTTCTAGTTTTTCCAAAAACAGAGAAAGGGGTTTTCAAAAATCGATATGTACACATGTCAGATGGTGTTGATACTCAACATTGAGGTTAATTAGGTGTCAATGCAAGTTGCCCATACTTGATTGCACCATTACATTGTGATTTGGAGCCTTGGAAGGCATGTCAATTCAGGGTATCCCGCACTGAGTGAGTCAGTTCATCTTGGATGATTACAGGTTGATTTTCTACATCAAATTTGGAGTTTGTTGGCTATCTTGGAGTATCTGGAACATTCATTGGAGTGTGGTTGAGCTGAGGAAGGCTCATTTACAGATTTGAAGTGTGCGGAAGGTGTACGCATTGAGCAACATGTCGGATAATCCAGTTCAGATTGTTGGTGAAAAGCTGGATAGGAAGAACTTCCAGGCATGGAAGTACAGGATAAAGAGTTTCTTGAAAGGGAAAGGATTTTGGAATCTCATTACAGGTGCTGAGCCTGAGCCTAAGCTACCTCGGCAACCTACACAGCAGCAGCTTATTGCTCATAAGCAATGGTCAGAGAGAGCATTCAAAGTGCTGCATTATCTGTCTATATGCATTTCTGATGCTATGCTCATACACATTCAGGATGCTGAGAATCCCAAAGATGCATGGGATACTTTGGTCAAGATGTTTGATACAGATACGAGTGCTCGCAAGTCTCAGTTGCGACAGCAAATACATAATGTGAAAAGAAATAAAAGGAGCATACATGATTATGTGCAAGAAATCAAGAAGTTTGCAGATGCATTGGCCACAATAAATGCCCCCATGCCTGATGATGATTTGGTGGATATTACCTTGCGTAGTCTTGGCAAGGAATACAAATCCTTTGATACATCTATCTCAGTACAGGTCTACCCAACTTCGATGAGTTGGTTTCACTCTTATTGGTTGAGGAAATCAAGCTCAGTGATTCATTTCTGGATGCATCTACTAGCCATGATGATGGCAGAAATCAGGCTTTCTACTCGCAGAGAGGCTTTAGAGGCAGGGGGAGATTCTCATCACGTGGACGTGGTGGTAATGGTCGTGGATGGTAGGATAGGCCTCCACAACAGAATTTTCAGCCTTCATATGGTGCTCGAGGTGGTCGTGGATATGCACCTCAGCGAGGCAGAGGTACCCCCCGTGGTCGCGGACGTTGGCAAGGCCAACAAAATTCTATGCAAGATGTGGAATGCCATTATTGTGGCAAATATGGTCATATGGCGAGAGATTGTTTCCGCAAACAGAATGATTTGAGAGGGGGAAGAGCACAACGTGGTGGTCATTATGGTGGAAACTATGCACAACATGGTGGTAACTATGCATCAAGTAGCAATGATAGAACTGCAAATCATTTGTTTGCCATGAAGCATGTTGTGGATTCTATGACAACAAATGCTGAGAATGATGATACATGGTATATGGACTCAGGAGCATCAAACCATATGACATGTCATGGTGAATGGTTTGAGCATATGAAGCCTATGGATGTAAAAGGCTATGTGGAAACAGGTGATGATACCCAGCATGTCATCACACATGTTGGAAGTGTACCATTGGTCATGCATAATGGTCAGACAAAGTCTATGTCAGATGTGCTGTATGTGCCTTCGATCACTAAAAGCTTGGCCTCAGTTGGTCAAATGGTGGAACAGGGATTACAGGTTCGTTTCAACGAGCATGGATGCTTCGTTAAAGATTTCAAACATGGATGTAGAGTGATTGCTAAAGGCAAGAAAGAAGGAAGATTGTTTAAGCTGGATGCTGGAATTCCTGAGCTAAAATCAGCCATGTTCTCAAAGAGCAGGAATGTGGTACAGGACATTGATATGTGGCACAAGAGGATTGGCCATGTCAATATACAGAGATTAAAGAACATGCAAACAAGAGGCATTGTCAATGGATTGCCTAGGTTCAAATATGATGGACATATGCATGTTTGTGAAGCCTGTCAGTTTGGGAAGCAGGCAAGGTTGAGGTTTCCTAGAGAAGGAAATATGAGTAACAGGCCACTTGAGATCGTACATAGTGATGTATGGGGTCCTGCCCAAAACCCATCTATCAAAGGCAGTTTATACTATGTGACATTTATTGATGACTTTAGCAGGATGACATGGATATACTTTCTGAAAGAGAAGAGAGAAGTGTTGGAAAAGTTCATGGATTTCAAAGCTTTTGCAGAAAAGCAATATGGCTGTTGGATTAAATGTCTGAGGACAGATGGAGGTGGTGAATACACTTCAAAAGCTTTTGAGCATTTCTTGAGGAAGCATGGAATAAGAAGACAGTTGACTTGCAGGTATACACCTCAGCAGAATGGTGTGGCTGAGAGAAAGAATAGAGTCATATGTGAAGTGGCAAGGGTGATGCTCAATGAAAAGAGCATGCCAGATTACTATTGGGCAGAAGCATGTGCTACTGCAGTGTATATATTGAACAAAACACCTACAGCAGCCATTCATGGAAGCACGCCAGAGATGCGGCTCACAGGTTACAGGCCAGACATTGGACATCTTAAAGTTTTTGGATGCATAGCTTATGTACATGTGCCTGATGAAAGAAGAAGGAAGTTGGATCCTAAGGCAGAGAAATGTGTATTTGTGGGATATGCACAGGATCGAAAGGCATACAAATGTTATAACCCTCAAACTAGACAAGTAGTCATCTCACGAGATGTGGTGTTTGATGAGCTTGCTAGTTGGTACAAAGCAAAAGATGAGGGTGTTATTGAGTCACTTGAGGCTGATGTTCATGTGAACTTGCCACCACAAGCAAGTTCTAGTTCTACTACTATGTCTGGGCCAGCAGCAGCAGAAGCTGAGAGTAGTAGTGTACGTCCATGGTCAGGACGTTTGAGGCATGAGAGTGTGAGCACTGGGAGTAGTGCTATGGACAAAGGAAAGAAGAAAGTCGAAGGAATTGGAATCACAGGTTATGAGTCATCTAGTTCTGAGAGTTTGGATGAGGAGCTTGGCATACCTGTTTTACGCACACCTGGTGCTAGGCAGGAGAGATATGTGCCACCACATGCTAGAGTTATAGGTGTACAGAGTGACCCGCATGCATTGCGGAGATCCCAGAGGGTAAGATATCCTATTGACAGATTGACATATAGAGATTTTGCTATGCACTATGCATATATGACATCTATGGTAAAGCATGTGGAACCTACATGCTATACAGAGGCTATTGGAGAGCATAAGCAATGGATGTAGAGATGGACGCATTGGCCCATAATGATACATGGGATTTGGTTGCATTACCAAAGGACAAGAATGTTATTGGATGTAAATGGGTTTATAAAGTGAAGTGCAAATCTGATGGTTCTATTGAGAGACATAAAGCAAGATTGGTAGCAAAGGGTTATGCACAGACCCAAGGATTGGATTATGATGAGACGTTTAGTCCAGTGGCTAAGATGGGCACAGTGAGAGCAGTCATTGCTATGGCTGCAGCTAATGGCTGGGAAATGCATCAGATGGATGTCAAGAATGCATTTCTGAATGGAGATCTACAAGAGGAAGTCTACATGGCACAGCCAGAAGGGTATGTACACCCTAGATATCCCACTCACGTATGCAGATTGAAAAAGGCATTGTATGGTCTAAAGCAAGCACCTCGTGCTTGGAGTGATAAGATGAGCAGATATCTTATCTCACTTGGTTTTCAGATTTCTACAGCAGATTCTTCACTCTATGTGAAGAAGACAGAGCATGGGATTGTTTTACTAGTCATCTATGTGGATGATTTGATTATCACAGGTGATCATGGTGTAGATGTGATGCATGTCAAGAAAGCTTTGAGTGGGCAATTTGACATGAAAGATCTTGGTGAGTTGAGATACTTCCTTGGAATTGAAGTGGTAAAAGATCATGCAGGTACTTGGTTAGTACAGCGCCAATATGCATTGGATATGTTGGCAAAGTATGGCATGACAGGGTGTAAGCCTATGAGTACACCATTGGAGCAAAATGTGAAGTTGCGGGCTGATTATGGCGAGGAATTGGATGATCCTTCTATGTACAGGAAGATGGTTGGTAGTCTCATATATATGACTATCACACGCCCGGATTTGAGTTATGCGGTGGGGATAGTCAGCCAGTTTATGCAGAGCCCCAGGAAACCACATTTGGATGCAGTGAGACACATCATGAGATATGTGAAGACCACAGCACATTATGGTCTATTTTATGAGAGTGGTAAAAGCTTGGACATACATGGCTACACAGATGCTGATTGGGCAGGTAGCGCATATGACAGGAGGTCTACTAGTGGATATGCTTTTACACTTGGAAGTGCCCGTGGTGAGTTGGAGTAGCAAAAAGCAACCTACAGTTGCTTTATCCAGTACAGAGGCTGAGTACAGGGGTGCAGCCATTGCTACTTGTGAGGCTATATGGTTAAAGAGTCTCTTGGCAGATTTATGTGAGCCCATTGGTGGCAAAGTTGTCATTCATTGTGACAACATGAGCAGTATACAGTTGGCAAAGAATCCAGTGTTTCATGCGAGGACCAAACACATAGAGGTCCATTATCACTTTGTCAGAGAGAAGGTGCTGGATGGTACAGTTGATCTTCACTATGTGAAGACTGATGAGCAGGTGGCAGACATCTTTATGAAGACACTTAGCAGGGAGAAGTTTGAGTACTTCCGGACTATGTTGGGAGTACATGGGATGAGCTTGAGGGGGAGTGTTGAGAGTCTTGATATCCCAAGCTCATCTACATCTTCATCGGCAGTACATCATGAGCTTGAGAGGGGCTGTTGAGATTCAAGCTCGATGTCAGTGTGAGCCAGCTATGCTGTGTGCTGGTAGATTAGGTAGGAACATGTGTGAGACATAAATGACCGCGTGTCCAGCTGGTCATAGTGTGTGGACATTAGCTAGGGTTAGCAGAGTGTGGACACAACTCATTGTGTGTTGTGTGGATTATGGATTAGTGCATTATGCTTTGTGTGAGAGTGGACATGGCTTCCCTCTATGGTTAGGGTTTGCAATATACATTAGGGTTTGCTCCTGTGTGTGTGTCTCCTCTCCCTCTACCGTTCTTTCAACAATACAGTTGGCCAAGAATCCAGTTTTTCATGTGCGGACCAAACACATAGAGGTCCACTATCATTTTGTCAGAGAGAAAGTGTTGGATGGTACAGTGGATTTGCAGTATGTGAAGACTAAAGCAGGTGGTGGCTGACATCTTTACAAAGCCACTTAGTAGGGAGAAGTTTGAGTACTTCCGTGCTATGTTGGGAGCACGTGGGATGAGCTTGAGGGGGAGTGTTGAGAGCTTTGATAGCCCAAGCTCATCTACATCTTCATCTATGGCAGTACATCATAAGCTTAAGAGGGGCTGTTGAGATTCAAGCTCGATGTCAGCTTGTGCTGGCATGTTAGGTAGTAACATGTGTGAGACATAAATGACCGCGTCAAATGGAAACACACCTGAATGCATGTATGGAAAAACCAGTTCTAGGCTCACTACTCAAAGATGGTGTTAAGGCAATCTGAGACATAATGGGGATCAAATAGAAATCCTATGAGAAAGTATTGGGGGAAATGAAGAAAGCCCATGCCTTACAGGTTGAGAAGTTCTCCAATGAGGTAGGAGCTGACTGAAAGATCAAGTGGAATGTCTCACATACGAGCTCAAAGAATGCCAAGGTGCTATCAAGAAAGAACATGAACTCACACACATGGAAGAGCTTACCAGGAGTGTAGAGGAAAAGATTTAAGAGAGTATGGTAGCAACAAAAGAAGAACTTGTGTGGGGATGGGTTGACATAGTAAAACAGGAAGCAAAGAAGGAGTGGACACCAGTGGTCAAGAAACATCAAGCCTCTGCCTTGCCCATCATAGTGGAAGAGAAGAGGAACATTATACATGAGACACTCAAATAAGAGAAGGAGAGGAAGACTAAGGCCTTACATGGGGATCCAATAGGAGTCCTATGAGAAAGTATTGGGGGAAATGAAGAAAGCCCATGCCTTATAGGTTGAGAAGTTCTCCAATGAGGTGAGAGCCGACTGAAAGAGCAAATGGAATGTCTCAAATACGAGCTCAAAGGTGCTATCAAGAAGGAACATGAACTCACACACATGGAAGAGCTTACCAAGAGTGTAGAGGAAAAGATTCAAGAGAGTATGGTAGCAACAAAAGAAGAACTTGTGTGGGGATGGGTTGACGTAGTAAAACAAGAAGCAAAGAAGGAGTGGACAATAGTGGTCAAGAAACATCAAGCCTCTGCCCTGCCCATCATAGTGGAAGAGAAGAGGAACATTATACACAAGACACTCAAATAAGAGAAGTAGAGGAAGACTAAGGCCTTACACATTCATGTCATAGGTATGGGAGAGGTAGCTCACCCAAACTAGATGCCTTGGAGCTATGCAAGAAATTGAAGGTGGAAGGTTCCCCATTTGTGGATGTATGGAGAGCAGGAAAGGATACCACCTGACCACGTCCACT
Organism: Cibotium barometz; assembly: GCF_041138505.1. Classification (NCBI taxonomy): domain Eukaryota; kingdom Viridiplantae; phylum Streptophyta; class Polypodiopsida; order Cyatheales; family Cibotiaceae; genus Cibotium; species Cibotium barometz. Next base: position 58,711,595 of record NC_141063.1, on the reverse strand, counting down.
TGTCCTCCGTTTCCCGAACTTAGAGAGTCACAAGAGGCATTTTATAGCCTTGAAGGGGGAGAAAATCTACTTGGACGAGGATCTGACCCTGACACAAGTGGCACACAGGAAGGCCTAAATGGAGGTGGCCATGCAGCCTATAAGAAAGGGAAATAGGTAGTATACCAAGATGGGAGAGTCATCATTATGGAGAGGTTTCCCACCCCTAAATAGGGGTGCAAGGTCTATAAGGCTACATGCATCAAGATGACAGCCTAGAATTGTACTAGGACTCTACAGTTAGATGTGAAAGGCTGCAAGGAGACATTTATAGAATGAGATATCATCTTATATACGAAGACACTCCGGAGCTTGGAGAGGAGATTGCCTCATGTTGTCACAGAGCAGATATATCAATGGGAGTTAGATTACTCCGCAACATACCTACAGGACAAGAGGGGTATGGAGGTCATGATTAGTAGCAGTCCCTTTTAGGTCGTACCTTCAGTTATGATCTAGCATAGTCTGGTGGGATGAGAATGCCACATACTTGTGGGTTAGGCAGATATTGACAGATGGCAGTTTTCTACTTTTCACCAGATACTTTGCGATATGTTATGCAAGATAGTTAGGATAGCCTAACCGCTCATGCAGAGGAGAGGAAGGAGTCCCTTATACATCATTGTCTGATGAGATCTCAACTATGTTGGGACTAGGTGAATTTCTCCTCATAGGGGACTTAAATGCTAGGACCAAGAGTGATCAGTCTCAATTATATAGCTTTGAGGACCCTTCAGACTACATGGACTTGACCAAGAGGGCACATGATTGGCAGAGCAAGCTTCTCACAACCTTGGAGCTATCACTAGATATAGGAGGCACCTCTTGGAGTTGGTTTCTTGGCATGGTCTCATTATTTATAACAAGATGGCATAGTGGTCCCTATCCAGCAAACTCTCAAGCTTTTCATATTGTGGGGACTTACCATTTTTTGAGCTAAAACCCACGCGCTCTCGGGCTAAGGAATCACAAAAGAGGAGTAATTACTAACTTTTTTTGAAAAATCACATGATCCGACTAGCATTTTTATCTAAGAAAGATGGATATATTATTAAATTATGTAATTATTACATTCCAAGAAAGAAACATTGATAAAACAAGCACAACTGAATATTAGGAGTTACATGTGAGGGTGGCATGGAGAGAGACCAGTGGATTTAAGACACTTGAATGTAGGCATATGTAAAAGAGATCATACCCATGTAAGAAACTCTTCTCCATGCACTTAATCAACAAAAGTAGGTAGGACAAGGAGTTCATGGGTCTATAGAGGAGATCATCCCTAGATACATAGTAGGATAGACTTAAGTAATGTCGCTGAAAAAAGCATAAGAAATAGCTTTTAAACTTATCCAATCGTAGATCTAGATATTTATTTTTAAAAATTTTCATAGTAAATCATGTTTTTTGTAAGATTTAACCTATTGAATGCGCTCAAATGGCATTTTCCCTTCAATTTGAGTGGCTAGATGACTATATTTGGACATTAGATGTGAGAGTTATGGCAATTTTGAAAAGTTGTCCCAAGTACTTTCGCCAACGAAAGTACTTGGGCTTGCCTTCTTTCACAAGCTAGTGGCTTGATTTCTTTCACGCCAAGTTATCATAGTTCAAGTGCATGCAAAGGAGATCTTGCTATCTTAGGAACTCCTCCTTATCTACTTTCCCTAAGGGGGAAGTAGAGAGAAAAAGGAGGTCATGGTAATGTTATGGAGAAAATAGCCATGCTAGGGACTCTTCCCTAGGTGCTTTCTACAAGTAAATAGGGAGGATATGGAGGTCATGTGTGCTTGTAAAGGAGTCCATGCCAAGAAATTTACCCTTTTTTCTAGTATGTTGTATAATTTCTTAGATAAATATATGAATTAATGCATATGGAAAATTATAGCTTGGCATTTTTAACTCGGAGGTTTTAGCTTGGTAAATGCGCATACCCCATATCATGGAGGATTGAGCAAGGTGGACTATATTATGGGACCCCCTTATCTTGCTTCACTTATCTCTGAGTTCACCATCCCCACATGCCCTCTTGGAGCCGACCACACCTACCTCTCCTCCATTGCATGTAAACCGTCCAGCCCACCACCACCACCCATGTCCCACTATACCAAAATCCACTTCACACACAAATGAGACCACAATATATGTGCCAACAACATTGATCATGGTTTGGTAGATCTAGACCCAGCAATTCCCCTTACTGGCCTTGTTGAGATTCAAGCTCGATGTCAGTGTGAGCCAGCTGTGCTATGTGCTGGCAGATTAGGTAGGAACATGTGTGAGACATAAATGACCGCGTGTCCAGCTGGTCATAGTGTGTGGACATTAGCTAGGGTTAGATGAGTGTGGACACAACTCATAGTGTGTTGTGTGGATTATGGATTATGGCATTATGCATTGTGTGAGAAGGGAGATGGCTTCCCTCTATGGTTAGGGTTTGCAATATACATTAGGGTTTGCTCCTGTGTGTGTGTCTCCTCCCCCTCTACCGTTCTTTCAACATGGTATCAGAGCCTTGTGCTGTTTATTAGGGTTTATGAGTGAGTGAGTGAAGAGGGAGAAGAAGCTGTGAAGAGAAGCTGTGCAGCTTGCCATTGAAGCTGTGAAGCTTGGAGCACACCAAATACTATCAGATCTGAGAGCTTGTCCTACCGGGTGATACAGGCAAAAACAAAGCAATTTAGAGCAACTCAAAGCAAAGCAAATTTTTGGTTTTTGGAAGCTTTCCATTAAAGCTTGAAAGCATTGATGTATAGTGGAAATACATGTAAATCTAGCAAAGCAAACATGTATCTGACAATGAGGGATGTATTGGCAACTCCTACGCAAGCCTTAAACTAATTTTGGAGCAATTTACATGCATTTGAATGAGTGGAATTTACTGGTTTTTGAGCTCTCACAAAACAGAGAAAAGGGAGTCAAGATTTGATGCATTTAGAGCATATTTTTGGCAAAAATCCAAGCATTGACTGGTTGCACACATACCCAAGTGTGTTGGGGACTCAAACCCATCATCAAATAGTACTTCAAACCTTCCCAAATCCCTCAAATGCAGGCGGCGCTGACTGGACAGCAGAAACAGAGCAAATTTTGACTATTGTGCAAAGTGGAGGATCAAATTTCACCTTGGTGCTTGATATATTCCACAATTGATTTAGCAATTGGTTGCTACACACATTAGAGAAGAGGGCTATGTGATTGGTTTGATCAATTATGCCTAATTGAGCTGGGAATGAGCTGATTAAACAGGCTGTCCACTGGGGGTTGCAGAGAAACAGGGTCATTTTAATTGAGCAATTAATCTTTGGTCTTATACAATTGGACAAATTCCTCTTACATGGAGTTGATGGACACTATTGCTAAGCTAATGAATGCCCGGTTGCTCAATTTGGACAAATATTGAAGAAAGTAGAGCCAAATTACTACTGGTTTTTCTGGTTTTTCCCAAAACAGAGAAAGGGGTTTTCAAAAATTGATATGTACACATGTCAGATGGTGTTGATATTCAACATTGAGGTTGTTTAGGTGTCAATACAAGTTGTCCATACTTGATTGCACCACTACATTGTGATTTGGAGCCTTGGAAAGCGCATCAAAGCAGGGTATCTCGGACTGCGTGAGCCAGTTCATTTTGGATGCATACAGGTTGATTTTCTACATCAAATTTGAAGATTGGTGGTTACTTTGGAGTATCTGGAACACTCATTGGAGTGTAGTTGAGCTGAGGAAGGCTCGTATACAGATTTGGAAGTGTACGCAAGGTGTTTTTGCATTGAGCAAACATGTCGGATAATCCAGTACAGATTGTTGGTGAAAAGCTAGATAGGAAGAACTTCCAGGCATGGAAGTACAAGATAAAAAGTATCTTGAAAGGAAAAGGATTTTGGAATCTCATTACAGGTGCTGAGCCAGAGCCTGAGCTACCCCGTCAACCTACACAGCAGCAGGTTATTGCTCATAAGCAATGGTCAGAAAGAGCATTCAAAGTGCTGCATTATCTGTCTATATGTATTTCTGATGCTATTCTCATACACATACAGGATGCTGAGAATCCCAAAGATGCATGGGATACTTTGGTAAAGATGTTTGATACAGACACAAGTGCTCACAAGTCTCAGTTTGCGACAGCAGATACATAATGTGAAGCGGAATAAAAGGGAGCATTCATGCTTATGTGCAAGAAATTAAGAAGTTTGCAGATGCATTGGCAACAATAAATGCCCCCATGCCTGATGATGATTTGGTGGATATTACCTTGCGTGGTCTTGGCAAGGAATATAAATCTTTTGATACATCTATCTCAGTGAGGAGTACAGGTTTACCAAACTTTGATGAGTTGGTTTCACTCTTGCTTGTTGAGGAAATCAAACTCAGTGATTCATTTCTGGATGCATCTACTAGCCATGATGATAATGGCAGAAATCAGGCTTTCTATTCTCAGAGAGGCTTTAGAGGCAGGGGGAGATTCACATCACGTGGACGTGGTGGTAATGGTCGTGGATGGCAGGACAAGTCATCACAACAGAATTTTCAGCCTTCATATGGTGCTCGAGGTGGTCGTGGATATGCACCCCCAAGAGGCAGAGGTAATCCTCGAGGTAGAGGACGTTGGCAAGGTCAACAAACATCTATGCAAGATATTGAATGCCATTATTGTGGGAAATATGGTCATATGGCGAGAGATTGTTTCCGCAAACAGAATGATTTGAGAGGGGGTAGAGCCCAACGTGGTGGTCATTATGGTGGAAATTATGCACAACATGGTGGAAACTATGCATCAAGCAGTAATGATGGCACTGCAAATCATTTGTTTGCCATGAAGCATGTTGTGGAATCAATGATGACAAATGCTGAGAATGATGATACATGGTATATGGATTCTGGAGCATCAAACCATATGACATGTCATGGTGAATGGTTTGAGCATATGAAGCCTATGGAAGTGAAAGGCTATGTGGAAACAGGAGATGATACTCAGCATGCCATTACACATGTTGGAAGTGTACCATTGGTTATGCACAATGGTCAAACAAAATCTATGTCTGATGTATTGTATGTGCCTTCTATCACAAAGAGCTCGGCCTCAGTTGGTCAAATGGTGGAACAGGGATTACAGGTTCGTTTCAACGAGCATGGTTGCTTCGTTGAAGACTTTAAACATGGATGTAGAGTCATTGCCAAAGGCAAGAAAGAAGGCAGATTGTTTAAGCTGGATGTTGGAATTCCTGAGCTAAAATCAGCCATGTTCTCTAAAAACAGGAATGTGGTACAGGACATTGATATGTGGCATAAGAGGATTGGACATGTCAATATTCAAAGGTTAAAGAACATGCAGACAAGAGGCATTGTCAGTGGATTGCCCAGATTCAAGTATGATGGACATATGCATGTTTGTGAAGCCTGTCAGTTTGGAAAGCAGGCAAGGTTGAGGTTTCCTAGAGAAGGAAATATGAGTAGCAGGCCACTTGAGATAGTACACAGTGATGTATGGGGTCCTGCACAAAACCCATCTATTAAAGGCAGTTTATACTATGTGACATTCATAGATGATTTCAGCAGGATGACATGGATATACTTTCTCAGAGAGAAAAGTGAAGTGTTGGAAAAGTTCATGGATTTCAAAGCTTTTGTAGAAAAGCAATATGGCTGTTGGATTAAATGTTTGAGAACAGATGGAGGTGGTGAATACACCTCAAAAGCTTTTGAGCATTTCTTGAGGAAGCATGGAATAAGAAGACAGTTGACTTGCAGGTATACACCTCAGCAGAATGGTGTGGCTGAGAGAAAGAATAGAGTCATATGTGAAGTGGCTAGGGCGATGCTCAATGAAAAGAGCATGCCAGATTACTATTGGGCAGAAGCATGTGCTACTGCAGTGTATATACTAAACAAAACACCTACAGCAGCCATTCATGGAAGTACGCCAGAGATGCGGCTTACAGGTTATAGGCCAGATATTGGACATCTCAAAGTTTTTGGATGCATAGCTTATGTACATGTGCCTAATGAAAGAAGAAGGAAGTTGGATCCTAAGGCAGAAAAATGTGTATTTGTTGGATATGCATAGGATCGAAAGGCATACAAATGTTATAATCCACAAACTAGACAAGTGGTCATCTCACGAGATGTGGTGTTTGATGAGCTTGCTAGTTGGTACAAAGCAAAAGATGAGGGAGTCATTGAGTCACTTGCGGCTGATGTGCCTGTGAACTTGTCACAAGCAAGTTCTAGTTCTACTTCTATGTCTGGGCCAGCACAGCAGAAGCTGAGAGTAGTACTGTACGTCCATGGTCATGACGTTTGAGGCATGACAGTGTGAGCACTGGGAGTAGTGCTATGGATAAAGGCAAAAAGAAAGTCGAAGGAATTGGAATCACAGGTTATGAGTCATCTAGTTCAGAGAGTTTGGATGAGGAGCTTGGCATACCTGTTTTACGCACACCTGGTGTAAGACAGGATAGATATGTACCACCACATGCTAGAGTTACAGGTGTACAGAGTGACCCGCATGCATTGCGGAGATCCCAGAGAGTCAGATATCCAGTTTGACAGATTGACATATCGAGATTTTGCTATGCACGATGCATATATGACATCTATGGTGAAGCATGTGGAACCTACATGCTATACAGAGGCTATTGGAGAGCATGTATGGGAGAAAGCAATGGATGTTGAGATGAACGCATTGGTTCATAATGATACATGGGACTTGGTTGCATTACCAAAGGACAAGAATGTTATTGGATGTAAATGGGTTTACAAAGTGAAGTGCAAATCTGATGGTTCTATTGAGAGACATAAAGCAAGATTGGTAGCAAAGGGTTATGCACAGACCCAAGGTTTGGACTATGATGAAACCTTTAGTCCAGTGGCAAAGATGGGCACAGTGAGAGCAGTCATTGCTATGGCTGCAGCTAATGGCTGGGAAATGCATCAAATGCATCAAATGGATGTCAAGAATGCATTTCTAAATGGAGATCTACAAGAGGAAGTGTATATGGCACAGCCAGAAGGGTATGTACACCCAAGATATCCCACTCACGTATGCAGATTGAAAAAGGCATTATATGGTTTGAAGCAAGCACCTCGTGCTTGGAGTGATAAGATGAGCAGATATCTTATCTCACTTGGTTTTCAGATTTCTACAATAGATTCTTCACTCTATGTGAAGAAGACAGAGCATGGGATTGTTTTACTTGTCATCTATGTGGATGACTTGATTATCACAGGTGATCATGGTGTAGATGTGATGCATGTCAAGAAAGCCTTGAGTGGGCAATTTGACATGAAAGATCTTGGTGAGTTGAGATACTTCCTTGGAATTGAAGTGGTCAAAGATCATGCAGGTACATGGTTAGTACAGCGCCAATATGCATTGGATATGTTGGCAAAGTATGGCGAGGTCTACTAGTGGTTATGCTTTTACACTTGGAAGTGCTGTGGTGAGTTGGAGTAGCAAAAAGCAACCTACAGTTGCTTTATCTAGTACAGAGGCTGAATACAGGGGTGCAGCCATTGCTACTTGTGAGGCTATATGGTTAAAGAGTCTCTTGACAGATTTGTGTGAGCCTATTGATGGCAAAGTTGTCATTCATTGTGACAACATGAGCAATATACAGTTGGCAAAGAATCCAGTGTTTCATGCGAGGACCAAACACATAGAGGTCCATTATCACTTTGTCAGAGAGAAGGTGTTGGATGGTACAGTTGATCTACAGTATGTGAAGACTGATGAGTAGGTGGCAGACATCTTTACAAAGCCACTTAGCAGGGAGAAGTTTGAGTACTTCCGTACTATGTTGGGAGTACATGGGATGAGCTTGAGGGGGAGTGATGAGAGCCTTGATATCCCAAGCTCATCTACATCTTCATTAGCAGTACATCATGAGCTTGAGAGGGGCTGTTGAGATTCAAGCTCGATGTCCGTGTGAGCCAGCTGTGCTATGTGCTGGCAGATTAGGTAGGAACATGTGTGAGACATAAATGACCGCGTGTCCAGTTGGTCATAGTGTGTGGACATTAGCTAGGGTTAGATGAGTGTGGACACAACTCATAGTGTGTTGTGTGGATTATGGATTAGTGCATTATGCATTGTGTGAGAAGGGAGATGGCTTCCCTCTCTGGTTAGGGTTTGCAATATACATTAGGGTTTGCTCCTATGTGTGTGTCTCCTCCCCCTCTACCGTTCTTTCAACAGGCCTCGCCTCCCAACTCACCAAAACCATACATTCTGTAGTCATGCCTGCTTTCCATCCACCCTCCACTCCAATGCTAAGGATGGGTACCATGCCCTAGAATGGTTGGTATGATGATAAGTGCCACATTAAGTGTGCTCGTCTTAAAGCGGGAGGTAGCAACTGGTCAAATCCTCGAGCATAATGCTTAAAGGATTAAATACTCTCTCACTTGCCATAAGAAATGAGCATATGTGATAAAGCAATACGAGGAGATACACCAACTCTTCTTGAGCGGCAACTGTGAGGAGGCCTTGCATAGGTTGAGGGGTCGATGCTCACCCACACCCATCACGAATCCTCACACCTAACACACTTATACACACTCACTTTACCATAATCCCAATCAACCTCACTCCCACACCCACACCCACCCAAACCCTGCCCCACTACTACATCCACTTTCTTCACATCAACCATGGTGGAAAAGGCCATCCGAAAACTCCAAAATGGCTGCTCCCACAATCATGAGGGGATTAGATCAGAAAACCTGAGAGGATTAGATCAAAAAACCTATCTCATGCATAGCAACACCCTTGCACCCCTCTTGGCTTACATGTAGCCGACACCCTTGCACCCCTCCTGGCTTACATGTTTAACAAGACACTAGTGGAATGCTTTCCCTACACCTGGTCATCATACATCATCTCACCCATACACAAAGATGGGGGGGGCCAATAACTACAAGACAATCATGATCAGCCATAGCTTGGCTAAGCTATATGGGTCTGTTTTTATTAGAAAGAGGTAGAGGTGAAAGAGGCATAGAGAACGAGGCCAAGCAAGGTTCAAATGGACCTTCTCCACCTTGGATCACATTTGCACACTCAAGAGCCTCATTAAGCAAACCAAGGATGATGTTTGACGTCTTTACTATTTTCACAAATCCTTTGATATGGTGCCATGCAATTGCCTACTACAACGCCTACAAAACCTTGGGGTTCCATCAAACATGATTTAAGAAATTACTACTTTATATATGAGTTGGTGGTTGGGAGGGTGAGATACCTTAGAGGACTCTTAGAGAAGATATCTAGTACTATTGAGTCGAAACATGGTTGCCCGCTATCCCCCACCCTCTTTAGGCTATACATTGATGAGATCTCAGACTTTAATGATAGAGCGGGAGGTGGAGCAAGCATACTTGTTTCTATTCTTTTATACACTAATGATTTAGTGCTTATTGTTGCAGACTCATAAGAGGGCTTCTATTTATAGAGGGGCTTGTTAGTTAACCTTGGGAGGATGAAGATCATGGTCTGCTATACTTCCCCTAGTGTGAGGAAACATACATATATCACCTACATGGCTAGCGGGTGGAGGTAGCAAACTCATACATATACGTGGTGGTCACTTTCATGAGCTCTGATAGTCGCTTCTCCATGAGATAGGCATCACATGATAGATTAACTAGGGGATGCCCTCATAGAGAGACAGTGCCACCAAGCACACTTCCAGGAGCCCAGGACAAAGGGCTAGCTTTTTGGCACACTACTGACTCATGCATTAATGTATGCATCCCCATTCTAGGCACTAGTCTTATCAACCGACAGATTGGAAATGCATAGAGCGTCCATATATTTTGATGCTATACATATTGATATGAAACAAGCCATCTACCTCTCACCATATCATTCAAGTAGAGTTTCCTACAACACCTATGGTGGTAAAGGCCTTACTCTAGACTATCATGTACAAATAGAGGATACTGGCGATGGATTCGTCACCCATACCTGGCACTATAGTCTTCTCGTGAAATAGCAGAGAGAGGGGTGCATCCATCATGGTATGCTTTTGTCTTCACATGGTTCACCACACATGGGCTATAGATGAGCCGACTACCCCCATTTTAGTATGACATGGATTACCTCAAGGGAGCACTTTCCACCCAAGATGAAGTACTACAATGACCATTTTTTGAGGCTTACAGAGGATGGATTCATACAAAGACTAGGGTGGTACATGGATGTTTTCATGCACATGCCATAAGGATAACACTTGGTCAACTTAGGATCTTATCCCATAGGTTTGAGATTGAAGTTGGCAAAGTAGCATAGATCCCAAGAGAGGAGATTTTGTAGATTGTGCCATGGAGGAGTAGAGATTGAGGAGCATTATATTTGTCGGTGCCTAATGTATTATGAGATTGGGGGGAGATTCGCGATTGCCTATTCAGAGAGGGGTTTGGGCCATCATCTTAGGTTATTAAGTATCCACATCAACATTATCTCGAACTCTTCTTTTTGGAGATCCAATGACACAGAGAGTTACTATTCAGAGATCCTCGACCCTTACCATCACTAGTTTTTTCCATGCACAGGAGGAAGACACTCAAACGGATGAGGCCACCACAATAGCAATGAGGGGCCTACCATCTCACCCCTTGACTGGAGTTATCTTGCCTCATGCCACTGCACTTTGGAGAGAGCCATAGATGGCCTCACCCTCCTAAACCTTAACACCCCAAGCTTATTAGCCCTAGGTTGATACCCTCACCACCCCACCGAGCATCTGTAGCTATTGCTACCTCGTCCCAGCTTCTCCTTGACCCTGTAGATATAGGGGGCCTCCTCACCCCCCACTGATGTTGGACATCCTTTATGGACCCCTACTACACATTGATGGATAACTCCCTCTCCACACTCACACCCCCATATTGCTAAAGCCACTTTGTATCCATGATGATGAGGATGACGATGATGATCCATACATATCTACATTTACCTAGGGATTAGAGTTTTTTTTTTGTTATTTTTTCTTTTCCATGATGAGATTCCATGGACACATTGTACACCCTTTTTCTCATAGACCGATCTGGTCTTTTGCAAGATGTTAATATATATCATCTTCTTCCCTTGCTCTCCACCTAGACCACAAACACCATTGTTCCCACCTATAAAGCAAGAGACCCCATGGATCCAAATAGTTACATAACTATTATGTATTCAATGACCAAAATTTATGGGGAAGTACGAGATTATGAGATCCTTCTGGCAAAGAGGCTTAGACACACAACACCAGGGCAAGCATGCTTAAGGAGAAACTACTACACATTTGATCATGTAATTACCCTATGGATATTCATAGAGGAGGCAAGGGCACAAAACAACTTGCATATTGTTAATTTATGGATTCTTGTAAAGCCTATGACTGTGCCTTGGTCCTAGTTGTTGTGGGAGGGGTGCAAGAGCTTCAGTATCCACCATAGATGATATGGGGTGTGGTGGCTTTATTATATGAGGCATTGTTTGGTAACGTATGGGCACTAGGGGGGCTCTTTAAGGATATATGAAGCAGCATCGGGATCAAATAGAGTTACCCACTCCCTCCCACACTATATAGTTTGAATATTAATCAAATCTCACTCTTTATGGATAGATTTGGGGTGTAGGATCATGCATGGCTATAGTGCATGGATCTCACTCTTTATGGATAGATTTGGGGTGCGGGATTGTGTGTAGCTATAGTAGAGGGGGTGCATAATATATGTAGATGACATTGTCCTAATCTCAACCTCTACAAAGAGATTGCAAGGATGTTTGGATGCTTTGTAGAGTTTTTTTGATAAGAGACTTTATAGTCAATCTTGGCAAAACCAATGTCATGGCCTTAACACATCATATTGGGTTACACCCAGTCTATCGTTCTCATATAGGGGAGTCTAGGTGGATATTATTTTATTTTATGTGTACCTGAGCGCTTTAGTAAGAGTGCATTTTTCTTTATAGTATGTACTCTTACCTTTATGTTATGTTTGTAGAGAAAAGAAAGAATAGAAGAAAGTTCAGCTGACCATCTCTCTTGTGTGTTGTGCTCATCTTCTCTTGTGTGTGTGTGTTGGCTTGCAACAATAAGCTTAAGCTCACCCTCTCCCCCCGCATTCTTCTCATGGTATTGGAGCATTAGTTCACATAAAGAGCTCAAGAAGCAAGTAAAAGAAGCGGTACACAATTAAGGGTAAATCCATCTCTTTCCTTTTGATTTGGAAGTAAATCTTTGTAGGTAGCCTACTAGTCAAGATAGCACAACAGGCATGTATAACAGTAAGGTACACTATCATATCTTGAGTCGCCCTTTGCAGTGAAGAAGAGGGATATTATATTGTGTGGGAGTGATTTGTAGGACCTTAGTGATTTCTGAATTTGGATTCAAGGCCATTTTGGGCCTTGTTTTTGTTGAAATATACAAGTGAATAGGGTGTGTGTAGGAACAAGCCCTTAGTTAGAGGCTATAAAAGAGAATCTGATGTGAGAGAACCTGTGAAAAGGTGAGAAGAATCTACTGGGAGAGAATAAAGGGTAGCATGAGAAGATTTAGGAAGTGTGGAGATATTCTGGGAGGTGTGGAGATATTCTGGAAGAGGTGGAGAGAATCAAGCAAAAGAGGTGGAGTGAATCAAGGAGAAATCAGTGGGATTAGATGCTTGGATGTAAACACTATAAATTGAGGCATTGGCCTAATGAGAATTTGCTGGTTTTTGATTATCCATGCCTACATTAAGCTATTAGTTAATTGCTCACTACCCACGTCTTAATTATCATCTAATCTCTTTGTTAATGATGTTGATTCTAGCATTTTATCCACCATAGCTCATCACATTGCTGTAATTTTAACATGGTATCAGAGCCAAGCCTAGAATCCATCAAGTTTATGAGCCCATTATCTAGTTAATCAAGATTAGTAGATAATTAAAAAATAATCAAATTTTTAGTTATTTTCAAGAAGCTTTCTATACCCCCAGCCAATGGAGGAGCTCCCTCTCCTTGCACACTCAAAATTAGCCCAAACCCTTCTAGCCCAACATAGTCAACACTCTTGTGCTTCAGCCCATCAAGAAAGAAGCGCAAACCGCCAACGCTAACTGCAGAAATTCACGAATGAAGAGGCGCCGTTTTTCTGAGGTGAATTTGATATTTCTACTTCCACAAATCAAATGGGTCTAATTCCTCTTAGCCCCAGGTGTTTTCAAGCATGCTCTACAAGCTAGTGAAGTCAGAAATTGATTTGATCAAGTCTACAGTGAGATCCAAGCTCTTCATCAAATCTGCAGGTGACTTTGGTAAAACAGAGATTAAGCATTCAATATTTGGTCAAATCTTATGTTTCTTGGCTTAATCCTCTACTAGACTAATTGTTATTGATGGCCTTGAAAGGATTTGAGCTCATTTTAAGTCTAAGGCCTCAGATCTGGGCTCCCCGCATACTCTGTTTTTTGCACACAAAATAGAGGATTAATTTGCTAATCAATGATTAATCAGTGCTAATCACTATATTTTGGTACAATTGAGGATTCAAATTAACCATTAGATATCTGATACAGATCCCTATAACTTCAGATTGCAATTCGGAGTTGGTTTGATACTCCAACCATTCCGTACAAATTGGTTACCCTTGATTTAATGTAATTTCTAGTAAAATTATGCTGATAAATTTGTGATAATCATCATTTTGCATTTAACCCTTGGTTAATGCCTACAAATCACACTCAAATTCAAGATTATTCACAGCCAAAGTTGCATTTGGGAATGTGCATAAGAATGAATCCTATATGCATTATGTGCATAAGAATGAATCCTATATGCATTATGTATTGGGCACATTACATCAGTGTAAAAATGGGATCAAACATTGCCCTTGTCCAGAATAAGGCAAGAGGTAAGACCTCCCACATAGATTTGGGTTTGCATTGCATAATGACACAAGATAAACATCAAAAGCCCAAAAGAACTGTCAACAAAACATTTAAACATGTTGTTCACATGGAGCAAGAAGACCTGACGGACAAGCTCATGGCCCCAGCCATGAAAGAAGAAGAACATCTCTTTCCAAGAAGAGGATCCACACCGAGAAGAAGATCTAGAGGAAGCGTTGAAGGAAGACATGGACACGAGAAGAGAAGCTGCCACAACAAGAAGACTGAAAGAAGAGGAAGACATGGACGCGTGAAGAGAAGCTGCCATGACAAGAAGACTGAAGACAAGAGAAGATGTGAGGCTGCAAAGACTGAGGAGCCATGTGAAAATCTCAAAGAGAGAGAGAGAGAGAGAGAGAGGCCCCACAACCCAATGTAACCTGCCCCAACAGAGTAAAACCACCTCTCTGAGCCACCGATGATGTAGGCCACGTGATAGATGTATGTGTGAGCACTTTAGTCAAGGTCGCGGGGGACACTTGTAGTAGCCTTGGACACATAGAGAGAGAGAGAGTGTCAAGGACTATGAGTTTAGGGACTTGAGGCACTGGTCGCGGGCAAGTAAGAGAGAAACTTGGTATAGGGTCCAGGTGTGCTAACTTCACTTGAGGGGAGGTGTGCTAGGCACTGGTCGTGAACTATCAAGTAAGAGGGAAACTTGGTATAGGGTCCAGGTGTGCTAGGAGTATTCACTTGAGGGGAGGTGTTGAAATATACAAGCGAATAGGGTGTGTGCAGGAACAAGCCCTTGGTTAGAGGCTGTAAAAGAGAATCTGCAAATGTGAGAGAACCTGTGAAAAGGTGAGAAGAATCTACTGGGAGAGAATAAAGGGTAGCATGAGAAGATTTAGGAAGTGTGGAGATATTCTGGGAGGTGTGGAGATATTCTGGGAGAGGTGGAGAGAATCAAGCAAAAGAGGTGGAGTGAATCAAGGAGAAATCAGTGGGATTAGATGCTTGGATGTAAACACTATAAATTGAGGCATTGGCCTAATGAGAATTTGCTGGTTTTTTATTATCCATGCCTACATTAAGCTATTAGTTAATTGCTCACTAATTATGTCTTAATTATCATCTAATCTCTTTGTTAATGACGCTGATTCTAGCATTTGATCCACCATAGCTCATCACATTGCTGTAATTTTAACAGCTTTTTGCTCTGCAAGTTTTCTACCGACACTTTGTGGAAGTGTTGAAATTTCTGGTTTGGTACATAGTTAAAAAATATTCTATGAAAAGAATCTGAGATGTTCTAGTTGTTGGTGGGCGGATGTATATTTATGTGATTGGTTATCATATAATGGCAGTGTAACAGGTTTACATAGTATCACAAGAGGTGACTGTGTTAAAGATTGCAAATTTTTGTAAGTGCTGAAGTTTTTCCAAGAACTGTTTGATAAGTTGGTGCAAGTAATCTTGTTTGGAAATCTATCCTAGATTATGAGTGAGAAGCTAGACAAGAACAACTTCCAAGCATGGAAGTTCATGATAAGAAACTTCCTCATAGAGGAAAAGATTATTGGGAGTTTGTTTCAGGTGATGCGAGAAGGAACCTGAGCTTGCAAAAGAAAATGCCACTCCTCAATAGGCAATGCCTTTAAGGCTTGGCATGAGAAAGCTAGAAAAGTTATGTACTAGTTTTGTGTTAGTGTGTTAGATGCTATGATCGGCCATATACAGGATGTAGCAATACCTAAGGATGCATGGGCTACCTTGGTTAAGTTGTATAGCACAAGTAAGAAGGCGAGAAAGATGCAGTCAAAGAAAGAGTTGCTAATGTGTAGAGGAATAAGATGAATACCAATGATTACTTGTTTTTAAAAGTGAAAGAGCTTACAGATGCCCTATTGGAGCTCCACTTGATGTCGATCATATTGAATGGGCTTGGTAAAGACTATAAGTAGGCACACTAAATGGGCTTGGTGTTAGACACATTGAATAGGTTTGGCAAAGACTATGATTAGTTTTGAACCACTTGATGATGGCACGGTCACATTGAACAGGCTTGGCAAAGACTTACAGATGCCCTATTGGAGCTCCACTTGATGTCGATCATATTGAATGGGCTTGGTAAAGACTATAAGTAGGCACACTAAATGGGCTTGGTGTTAGACACATTGAATAGGTTTGGCAAAGACTATGATTAGTTTTGAACCACTTGATGATGGCACGGTCACATTGAACAGGCTTGGCAAAGACAATGATCAATTCAAACATCTATCTAAACTCGAGAAAACTTCCCAAAATTTTAAAGACCTTAGAGCCCTCCTTCTAATCACTGAGGAGATAAATGTTGGGAGTAAATCATCTTTTAAAAATATGCTGGAGAGCAGGCCTTTCTACATGGACATAGGTAAAGGTAGAGGCAAATATTCATCTAGAGGTCAAGGTGCGGGCCGTTTCGGAAACAAAAATTGTGGTCAACAATAAAACAGGAATCTAATGCACAAACAGGTGGAAGAGGCCACCCTACAAGTAGGGGGAGCCAAAGAGGCCAAGGTGGATGGCAAACTGGGAAGAAAATTATAATGGAAATAGCATGGAGTGATATTATTGTGGAAAACCAAGGCATATAGCAAAGGACTGTTATAAAAAGTAGTATGACATCAAAAGTGGTTTTGCAACACAAGAAAACTATACATCTTTAAAGCAAGCAATCCAAAGATAAAAGTGAGCAGCTTTTTGTCATGCAACATATGCCTAGCTCCATGACTGCACATGCACAAAATCATAGAGATGTATGGTATGTTGATTCAAGTGCTTCTAAACCACATGACCAGTCATAGAGAGTGGTTTGGAGATATGTAGACAACGGAAAAACCAAGGTATGTGGAAACAAGTAGTGATGCTATATATCCTATTGTGCACATTGGTAAGATGCCATTGTCTATGCAAGGATGGCAAAATTAAGTACCTGGCTTATGTACTTCATATTCCAAATATTATAAAGATCCTCATTTCAATTAGACAAATGGTTGATGAGCTTTTGCAAGTGAGTTTTAATCCTCGTGGATATTTTATAGAAGATTTCAATAACCAATGCCATGTGGTTGCAACAGTAAAACAAAATTCAAAGAATGTTTACATTAGATCCAAACACACATGAAGTGAAGGTTTTAATGTTTATACATGGAACAGGCTGTTATGGGCTACCACACCTCCAAGAGGGAACTCAATGCATTCACCTAAAGGATGAGCAATAGATCACAACCGTCGTAAGGCACTTACTAATGCTTCGAACTTGAGTCCTTTGAGGCCTCCAAGCTCACTTGTTAAGCTCCAAACCTCCAAGCTCCACCTCCACGCTGTCATCGTAGAGTTGCTCACACCGTCACATAAGGCAATCACTCTCTCACTCTCCCACACAAGCATGAATCATACAAGCATAAAAGAGGCACAATGCTAGAATGCTCTCTCTCTCAATCTCTCTCAAGACACAAAGAAGAGCTCTCTATAGCACAAAAGGGGATTGTGTCTTTTCATTATGAGAAAATGCCTTATATACTTGGCCTTTATTCATACTTGGGCGCCCAAAACTCACTTAACTAGGCCTTGGGTGGCCTACAACTTTTATAGTGCTGTTTCATGATACTTATTAATGTCCTCAATTGGAGGAGCATGTTTGTTAATCCAAAATGGGATTAACATCCCCCCTTCCTAATGTAGGTTCTATCCACAGAACCTGTTTACCGAACTCTAAAGACCTGATCACCGAACTCATGTCAGTAGAAATTTCTTCGTGATTGAAGCTTCCTGAGTGTGCGTCTAAATGCTGAGTGCGAGCGTCAAAATCTTGTGCCCACCATGTCTTCGAACGTGACATACATGTAACCCAGAAGCCATCTTAGACGATGGTATAGAGCATCATGGCCCGATCAGATGGCCCTTTGATTCATGTCAAACTTCAGTTGCTCAGCTTCATAGCCCATCATAGGGCTCTTTAGGTTGATCAATCAAGACCACCAATAATTTCAAACTTCAGTTGCTCAGCTTCATAGCCCATCATAGGGCTCTTTAGGTTGATCAATCAAGACCACCAATAATTTCAAAAATTGAACACTTGCCACGATTGTTGGGTCCGAAATTCTTTGCCATGCTTGTATCCATGTAAGCATTTGTTTCCTTTGCTCCCGTATGTCTGGAAATGTTGTTGGCGCATAAAGATCGAAAAGTTGTAGCAGACATGGGAGTCGTGCCATTTGGCTTCCTGAAACTCCAGCGGCATCCATCTTCTCTTAATTGGCATGTATAATGGTGGCGCGCACATATAGACTTGGATGTACTCTGGAATTGTTAAGTAATCTTTCCACCAGTCTGGTTGTATTCCAAAATCCTCTAATTTGGGTTGCGCCTCATCTGTGACAATGGTGGCATAGCCGCCTCTTGTGTGTACAGGGTGAGCCTTCCTCCACCTGCGAAAGTAGTAGCTGATCATGAAGGTGAGGATCCTAATTTCCACCAGGTCAGCT
This sequence comes from Cibotium barometz, assembly GCF_041138505.1. Classification (NCBI taxonomy): domain Eukaryota; kingdom Viridiplantae; phylum Streptophyta; class Polypodiopsida; order Cyatheales; family Cibotiaceae; genus Cibotium; species Cibotium barometz. The sequence continues at coordinate 58,693,161 of NC_141063.1, read as the reverse complement.
AATTGGGGATTGGCCAACTTTGTGTGCTTTGGCACATTTTCCCATAATGTGCCCTCTCCAACCAAGGGAAGTAATTCTTCTAAATTAGGGCGAGGTGCTCGTAGAGGTTATGGCACATAGTGGTACTTTGTTGGTGTGACCTCCTCAGAGTAGGCTTCTGACATAATCCGTCGAGTTGGCTCAAATGGAGTGACTTGCATGAGGACCTTGAACATCAACTTGGGCTTTAAGAGAGGATTGCCAGTGCGCAAATGAAGCCCTCGTACTCTGCACTAGACAATGATTCCAAAATTGTGTCGTCAGTGAAGGCTTCAATATTATCCTTGGGAATAGGATAGCGTACCTCTTTAGGGTACCGTTGGGGAGACGAGTGAGGTGCCATTATCTCCTCGAGGGGCGAGAGGGTTAGTGGGAAAATCTATCTGCAAAGGAATGAAAGTAGAGAATATGCAGTCGGCCTGAGATGTGTTAGTAGGTGGTGTATTATGATAGGGGTTAAGGAGCTTACTATAGCGACATTAGAATAGATGGGGTAAGTGGACTTTGAAGATGAGGACGAGGATTCTTCTTAATCCTAACCTATTCTAGGGGGTGGGTGGCTAGGCTTGTGAGATTTTATGAATTCTTGTAAGTCAGGGATTTCCTCGGGATTTGTAGTAGGATATTCAATATGGGTGGCATCAAAATTATACTGTACATTGGTTAACATGGCTTCTAAGTGTTTGTATATATTAGAGTATAGTTTTAAAATTCCAAAAGGATGATACAAAGTAGACTCACATAAGTTAAGATTTTGGTGAGTATTATAAACTTCGAGCCACCCATGACTTATAATCCACCACTGATAGCCATGTGCTACCACCTCATAGTTGGCCGGTCTCTCCTCGGGAATGTCATCTCGAACAAACAGGTCAAATTTTTTGACAATGTTGTCCAAAATTTCAGAATTTTGGAGTACCCAACACCAACTACGAAGGTTTAACGCAATAGGATGTAATGGGTAAAAGACGATATCTTGTGGATTAGTTAAGACGATGTCCCCCCCACAAAATTCCCATTATTATTGTAGGGTCAGCATCGCGTTCAGTATTCTGCTTAATAAGTGTTAGTTCACCTAGGTCTAGGTCTTCAGATAGATTTATATCGTACTGAAGTAAAGAGAGGGTTAGTGCAAACAAAAATAGAGTGAGAGTTTGAGGAGGGGCCCAAGGAGTTACTAGCAACTGGCCCAACTCCGAGGCACACTCAAGGAGTAGGCGTAGGTCATCATCTGTAGGCTCCGGCTACTAGCTTCTGTCTTGGATCGCCAACCAGCATTCTAACTCTTGTAAGTGAGTCATTGTTGCTTTGAGGAGGTTAGATATTGCAGTTTCACGAACCATCCTTGCAGCATCTAATTCCTCAAATCTCCGGGTTGCGTCCTCTTGGGCACACCTGGCTTTGCTTTGCTTTCTTGAGCTTCGATGATTCTTTGGAGCCTTTCGGCAGCCAGCCTTTGACTCTCTTGTAGTTGCTGTGTAAGTTGCGCCATTGCTTCTTGGTGGGCCAATTCTTTCCTTTACATTTCTACTTGACTTGCACTTATAGTGTCGTTAAGTGTTCTTATTTTTTCTGCATTGCCTTGTTCGATTGTTCTCTCTCTGCTCTGTAAGTGAGTTGCCTTGTCCTCCACTATGTTCAGATTGGAGGATAGCTGTTGGAGCTATCATTTGCAGCTCCTCTTCTTTGGCCCTAGAATTGTGTTGGAGCTCTTATACTTGGTGAGCATGAAGTGTTGTGAGCTCATGGGTGTGGGTGACCTCCTTTTGAAGTTGCTCTTTAGCTTGTTCTAACTTTGCCTTGAGGTTTGCATTTTCTTTGATCCTTTGTACAATGGTTTGGCTAAGGACCATATTATTGCTCTCCACCAATGCTTTATATCTGTTCTCTTGCTCCTCCGTGGCCTTCAAGCTTTTCATTATGACATCTTTATGTGTGGCTTCAGTTGCTGCCAAGTGGTCCTTTAAGGTTTGCACTTGTGTGTTTGACTCATTAACGTGCTTCCCAAAGGGTAGTGTTACGATCATGGAGCATGTGTGTTGTGAGGGGATGGGTCCATGAATATCAATTGTGTCGGGCTCGTCAGGGGAGTAACTTGCTACATGGGCTCTTGTGTGTGGTTTGGCTGATTGTGGTTTCTTGCAATGCTTCTTCGTATGTTCTAATTTCCTATGCCACCTCCACCTCTAATCTTTGTGATTCTACAGCTATGTCTGGGATGATCCCCCTCATTTTCTTTTCTGTCTTCTTCTTTCTCCCTTTCTTTATCTCCTTCATATTTGCCTGGGTCTCCATCATTAAGACGGCTTGCCCCTCCCTTTCTTTATCTCCTTCATATTTTCCTGGGTCTCCATCATTAAGATGGCTTGCCCCTCTTGCATTTCTTCAGCTATGTCAGTGTTGGTTGCTCTGGCAGCAGCAGTGCCAATTGCAGTTGCTCTGCTGCTTTGGGCTCTAGGAGAGACCTTTTTGCCACATGATTAAGAACTTGGGTTAGCAGGTACAGGTTGAAAATCTTGGACTGGTGAGCCTTCAGATAGTTTTCAGGCCCAGTCCTCCTCCTCTCTTCATGTACCTTTGCTATTCTGTTCAAAGGCACCCTGTTGTATCTATCCACCGGCTTGACCTGCATCATCAGTGACATAGCCCTACAGGCTTTCTTTGTAGCCTCATCCCAAATATTCTCGTACTCGGCCCCATTGGAGTCCCATTGGAGTTATAAGAACTCTTCTTTAGCATTGCATCCAAAGGCATTTTGTCAAATGCATGGGCGTGGACTTTAAATGCTAGTAGGAGCTGCAGAACGTCACGTATGAGCTCTTTCGTGATCAGGAGCTGCTCTGTCAGCCTTTGTGATAGTGCCCCGTTTGGTGCCTTTGTCATAGGTCTTTATGTATTCGGTGCAGATCTCTGTGTGTCGATGCTTCTTGGGAGTATTTGCGCCATTCTCCCCAAGCCTACTTTCTCCAGCTTTGCCTTGACTTCTGCCTCTTCCAGAACTTGGAGACACTCTGGGCTGTGGTAATGTAGTGCGACCTTTCCATGGTCTGTAAGGGCTTCTTTGCTGATGATGGCCCCATGAAAGGCTTGGGCATATAGGCCCAAAAAATTCAACTTAGGTACCTGCACTGGTTTCTTTTTCTGACTTGCTGGGGAACCTGTAGCGCTGACTTGAGTGGCAGCTGGGGTCTCTACAGTTTCTGATTCCGAGGCCGACATCTATACATAAAAAGTACATCAATCTCCCAACTGGTGGGGTAGGTACCATTTTTCCCCTTTTCTTTTTTAATTTGGTTAATGGTTAACCGGTTAGTTGAAATGAGAACAGTGTTAGTGTAGGAGTAATCACAAGGTGCGTTAATTGACAGGCGAAAGCTGTGGCATGAAGGCGTAGGGTCTGAGTAGTTTCGTGAACCTGCAAGTCATGAGAAGTTATCCCGTGTGAAAAGTGGTAGCGTGAAAGGTGGTTTCGTAAAAAGTGGTTACGTGAAAAGTGGTTACGTGAACTGAGGTTCCGTGAACCTGTGAGGTTCCGTGAAGTGAGGTTTCATGAACTCAGGTTTCGTGAGACTGAGATTCTGTGAAGTGAGATTTCGTGAACCAGTGAGGTTTCATGAAGTGAGGCTCCGTGAAACTAAAGTTTCGTGAGACTAAGGTTCCGTGAACTACAGTTTCGTGAAACTGAGGTTCCGTGAAACTTCAGTTACGTGAAGTGAGGTTCCGTGAAACTACAGTTTCATGAAGCGAGGTTTCATGAAGTGAGGTTCTATGAGCCTATGGGGTTCTATGAAAAGTGAGGTTTCATGAAACTACAGTTACGTGAAGTGAGGTTCCGTGAAACTATAGTTTCGTGAAATTGAGGTTCCGTGAAACTACAGTTTCATGAAAATGAGGTTCTGTGAAACTATAGGTGTGGTAGTCTCGTGAAACCTTATTGAAGGTGCAGATTTCTGTTATTGTATTGGTTTTCCATTTTTTTTATGTTATTGAAGATTGTGCTTCATGTAAGTGATGATATCGTAAAGAAATTTTCATAATAACTACGAATCGGGTGTTATTTATGTACAACAATTATTATCGAGAAGATATTGATCATAACATGAAAAAATAAAAAAGGAAAAAGAATACAAAAAGGGAATGGACCAAGCTCCCACCTTGATAGATGACAGTCGATTATAGCATGAAAATCTGGGAAGGACGATGCACAACGATCAAAAGCGGGAGCACAGGCAAGAAGCGATGGACACATGATGCAAAATGACGAGATAGGAAAGAATTTTGATTTTATAACGCAGCCATCGGACAGGGTGGCTACCTTAATGAAGAAAACCACGTGGTGTTTTTCGATTGGCCCATGAGAAATGAGCATTTCACAGCGTGAACCTTTGTGAACCAGTTCATGGTATGAACTTTTTTGGGTTAGCTCATGACGTGAACTTTTTTGAACCAGTTCACGGCGTGAACATTTTTGAATCGATTCACAGCGTGAACATATTTAGATTCGTTCACGGCGTGAACTTATTTGGATTATGAATGCGCAAGATTGATACCTTCTATTTTTTTCTTCATGCTTAGTCATTCAAACATGCACATAATGAGTGAATGATACCCAGCTTACCTTGTACCCATTGTGCAACAATTGGATACCTTCTTTTTTTATTGCCATGAAAACCAAGGTGACACCTTGGCACTTCTGTAGTTGTTGATGCAGTCATTTTAGCTTTATGTGGGACTATTTCCCTCTATTTGTCAGGCTCCATAAGGGTATGGACATGACCTTGTCGCCCTCATTTAACAACGTTGTCCTCTTTTCCCCTTGGATATTACATTTGCTGGCGTAGATCCAGGATCGTCCTAGAATCATTTCCTCTTCCATGGAACCTGCATGCATGACAAACACCTTCCAACCAAGGAATTATTTTTGATGGAAATGTTAACACTTAAAAATCCCTTAGCTCTCGTAGTTATCAAGTGCACACTGCGTACTTGCGCATCAGTGGGTTCAAGGCATGGTCTATCTAATGCTACCCATGTTTCATACGAGATCAAGTTATGACTTGATCCTGTATCTATTAGTGCAATGCTTGTTGCATGGCCTTTAGTTGTAGTAAGTCCCACCTTAAGTCGTGATAGCTCAATGTTCAGTTCCTCTTCGTCCGAGAGAGTCAAGGAGGCCATGTTGACATGTAACAGTCTCTTATGGAGTAATTGTTTAGCTTTGGTCTCCCTTGCCTCAGCCTCTTCTTGAGCTTGCTGGATTTTTTTCTTTGCAAGTTGCTTTTGTTGTTTTTTTTAAGAGATGTTCTTGCAAGAGCATCTCTTGGGTCAGTGGTCCAAAATATTTTTTTAGTTTGCTTCCATTGACGTAACCCTCCATCTGTATGTCGTCAATCGTCAGTGGTCCAAAATATTTTTTTAGTTTGCTTCCATTGACGTAACCCTCCATCTGTATGTCGTCAATCGTCTCAATTCGAACTGATCCCTGAGGTGTGATCTCAGACACTCGGAAGGGTCCTAGGCCTCTATATTTTAGTTTTTTTTTCCTGGTGCTTCCTACACCATACATGAGGACAGCGTCCCCCCATTTCCAGTTCTTTTTGTTTCAATTTTTTGTCTAACCAATGCTTCCTGCATAGTTTCTTGACCATGAGTCCATGCGATGCTATTACCCTGGTCTCATCAAGCTTCTCTAAGTCAATTAGCCTTTCAGCTAATGCATTCTCCATCAAACATTCTTGCACTGCAATCCTTAAGCTCGGAACTAGGTATTCCATAGGTATTACTGCCTCAACACCATAAGCTAGACGGAAGGGAGTGTATCCTGTTGCTACCTTATATGATGTTCGATATGCCCATAGGGCTGTTGTCAACTTATGTTCCCAAACTGTTCAACTTGCTTCCAAGGTTTTTATCAAGATAGTACATAAAATTTTGTTTGTACTCTCTGCTTGACCATTAGCCTATGGATAATAAGGTGATGATTTTCGATGGACCACTAAGATCCCGCAAGTAAATGTTCAATCACCTCATTAATAAAATGTGAGCTGCGATCACTAACTTATTATAATGGGCAGCCGAACCTCGAGATAATTTTCTCGTATAAGAATTTGTTGTTGTTCGTGCATCAGCTCGCTTCGAGGCTCTGGCTTCTATCCATTTTTTGAAATAGTCCGTGGCCAACGATCACATATCGGGCTTGTGATGGATGTGCCGCTGGACTAATAGGTCCAACAAAATCTACTCCCCATTTTTCAAAGGGTTGTCTTAGGGGTAAGCAGCATCTTATCCTTTTGTTGTGGGATAGCGAAGCGCTGACATTCTTCGCACCTTTTGACAAATTCTATGGCATCCCTGAATAACATAGGCCACCATAATCTCGCTTGAAGTACCTCACGAGCCGTGATCTCTCCACCAAAATGTTCGCCTGCTATCCCTAAATGAGCTTCATCTAATATCGTGATCACGAGCTCATCTTCTCTGACACATCTTCTTAGCACATTATCTTTTTCGAGCTTATATAATTCTCCCGCAATCAGTTGCAGCAAGCTTGATAAGCCGCCGCATTTTAAGGTATTTCCTACGGAAAACCATGAGCTAGATAATCCGATATTTTCTCGCTCCATTTGGGTACCATGTCCAATTTGAATAAACAAGCATTAGGGAGATCATCTTCGACACCAGTTACTGGTTCCCCATTTGGAATTCTTGACATATGATCGGCTAACACATGCTATGTTTCTTTGCTTACCGTGACTGTAAAGTCAAATTCCAACAATAATAGCAACCACGTGTGATTCTTCCCGTGGTGCAAGGCTTATACACTAAGTATAATAAGGCTTGATGGTCCACGAAGAATATGAATTTGTTGGCCAATAGAGATAATGTCGATACTTCTTGACAGCGTAAACCATGGCCAATCCTTCCCTCTCTGTGGTGATGTAGTTCACCTCTGCATCATTTAACTGACGACAACTAGCGAAGCAGACTGGATAGCCCAATTTGAACTCACCAGGCTAGGCTAGTACGCATCCAATAGCAAAGTTTGATGCATCAATATGCACATGAAATATGAGGTCCCAATTGGGGGGAATGCCTGCTTCAGTCGATCATATGCTTCCTAGCATTCCTCAGTCCATTCAAAGACAATGAGTAGCTTGTATAATGGTCTAGCGATTTCAGCATAGAAAATTATGAAGCGGCGATAATACCCCACGTGGCCCATAAATCTTTGCACACCTTTGTAATTAGTGGGCGGTGGCATCTCCAATATCAACTTGACCTTGCTATCATCCGTGGATATACCATTCTTTGAGACAATGTGTCCCAATATCACACCATGTTTGACCCAAAACTGACACTTTAAAGGGTATGTGATATAATCAACATCGCTCAAACACTTTCCTTAAACAATCCAGATGGTCCGCCCATCAAGAGTGTGCACATAGATCATCAATGAATACCTCTAACCACTTCTATAAGTAGTCTTTGAAGGCTGTGCACATCAATCGTTCGTTGCTGGGTATTGGGGTGAGACCAAAGGGCATAAGCTTGTATGCAAATGTCCCCCACATGAAAGCTATCTTATGCTGGTCTTCTAGTGCTATGGACCCTTGATTGTAGTCGGAGAATCCATCCAAGAAGCTGTAAGCTTCTTCACCAGCCACTCTCTCCAAAACATGTTCCGTATAGGGTAGTAGATAATGGTCTTTCCTAGTAGCTGCATTGACCTTTTTAAGATCAACACATACCCTAAGTTTTCCGTTCTTTTTTGTCACTATTACGATTGGTGACAACCAATCCGTATGTTTGATCTCATACATGAAATCTGTAGCAATGAGCTTGTCTATTTGCTCCTTTACAATTGCCGCATACTTAGGATTCATCTGGTATGGTTTCTGCCTGGTTGGCCTTGACCCTTCCATGATTGGAATCGTATGCTGCACTATCTCAAGTGGTACCCCCTTCATCTCCTTGTAATTCCAAGCAAAACAGTCCTTAAATTCCTTAAGGAGGGCAACAAGCTCATCTTCTTCAGCCAAAGTCAAGTCCTTAGTAATGTATACGGGTCTTGCTTCCTCCTCTAGTCCTGCAATATCAACTTCCCTGACTTCTATCGGGCCATCATATGATGTGGACACCCCATCCTCCTTAACCTTTGTTGTTGTCAGTCGAACCACTTTTCGCTCGTTAGTGTAGATTTTGAAGTGGTCGGGTACTGAGAGCAAGTCTGGTTTGTCCTCATTTTCACTTTTTTGTTTTAGTCATGATCTTTCTAGCCTCACTTTTTTGTTTTAGTCATGATCTTTCTAGCCTCACGTTCCGCTTCTGCCAAAGCTTTATTGCGTTTTTGACGCGCAGCCTTGTTAGATATCATCCCCTACTTGCTGGCTTCCTATTTCACCAGTGTCCTATTTTAGCCTCTAGGGCTGACCATGTTAGTCTGAGGGGCTGGTCACCCCTCACATGTATTTTACCCATATTTATTCCCCATTTATGGTCCTGGGTATTTTTCCTAGTCCTGGAGATATTTTTCACCAGTCGGCTGCCTTCATGTAGAGGTATATATAGCCGACATGCCTCCCTCATATTTCATTGCTTGTCTAGCTTGTCTAGCTGTAGTCCCTCCCTCATATTTCATTGCTTGCCTAGCTTGTCTAGCTGCAGTCCCTCACTTACGAGGTTCTCCCCTCTTGCTCGGGACATGTATTCCTTTTGGTGATGATATTAAGAGCAGGTTCTCACCTGTGTTTCCTCTCTCTCTCTCTCTCTCTCTCTCTCTCTCTCTCTCTCTCTCTCTCTCTCTCTCTCTCTCTCTCTCTCTCTCTCTCTCTCTCCTGTGTTTCCACTTTCCCTTCTTTCGCTGCACATTCTATCATGGTATCAGAGCGCCGGTGATTTTCAGCATTGGATGCTCCCTCCTATACCTCTTCATATCTGCGTTTTTTCGCCCATGGACAGATCTGCGTTTTTGTGTTCATGCGTTGAAGCTTGCGTTTCTTCAAGGGCTGATTGATACCCATTCAGTAGGCTACAGTTTTCTCTCTTCAAGGCATCAGATTTTAGCCTTCTTGGCAGCCTGACAAGGGTGTTGTTTCTGGACAGCATACCTATCCTTCTTGGTGGCACCTTCCAGGGGTTCTCATGTGTTTTTTTCAAGTCTGGACTGCAAAATAGCTGTCCCAAACAAGCTGCATTTTTTGCGTGTTTGGGCTTGCTTTCCCAACCCTAATCTTGGAGGGCTCCCTTTTGCCCATCCTTTTGTGCCATCCCTCCCACCCCCTGTTGTTCTCTGTAGCAGTTCTTGATCTGAGGCTTCAGCGTTTCCATATTCAGCCTTTATACCTCTGCGTTTTCAGATTTGCAGCCATGGTTGCTGCGTTTTTCTGATGAGGTAAGAAGTGTATCTGATGGGATAAGATGTAGATGGGTTGTGATAGGGCGAGAATGGATGTGATGTAAAAGAATAGATGTGAAGGCGTATGTGGTTATATGAATGGGAATGTAAAAATGGATGTATGGATGTGGATGTGGATATGGATGTATGAATATGGATGTGTATGTATGATATGGATGTATGGATGTGGATATGGATGTATGGATGTGGATGTATGAATGTGAACGTGGATGTGAATGTATGATATAGATGTATGGATGTGGATATGGATGTGGATATGGATGTGGATGTATGGATGTAGACGTGAAAATGGATGTATGGATGTAGATGTGGATGTGGATGTATGGATGTGGATGTGGGTGTGGATGTATGAATATAGATGTGGATGTATGGATGTGGATGTGGATATGGATGTGGATATTAATGTATGGATGTGGATGTATGAATGTGAATGTGGATGTGAATATATGATATAGATGTATGGATGTGGATATGGATGTGGTTGTATGGATGTAGATGCGAATGTGGATGTATAAATGTGGATGTAGATGTGAAAATGGATGTATGGATGTAGAAGTGGATGTGGATGTATGGATGTGGATGTGGATGTATGAATATGCATGTGAAAATATATGTATGGATGTGGATGTGGATGTGGATGTATGAATGTGGATGTGGATATGGATGTATGAATGTGAATGGGGATGTGGATGTATGAATGTGGATGTGGATATGGATGTATGAATGTAGATGTGGATGTATGGATGTGGATATGGATGTGTATGTATGAATGTAGATATGAATGTGGATGTAAGAATAGGGATGTAGATGTGAAAATGGTGGATGTATGGATGTGGATGTGGATGTGGATGTGGATGTGGATGTATGGATGTGGATGTGGATGTGGATGTGGATGTATGAATATGGATGTGGAAATGGATGTATCGATGTGGATGTATGAATGTGGATGTGAAAATGGATGTATGGATGTAGATGTGAATGTGGATGTATGAATGTGGATGTGGATGTGGATGTATGAATGTGGATGTGAAAATGGATGTATGGATGTACGATGTAGATGTGAAAATGGATGTATGAATGTGGATGTAAAAATGGATGTGGATGTAGATGTGAATGTGGATGTACGAATGTGGATGTGTATGTGGAATAATGAATGTAAGAATGTATGTGAATGGATATGAAGTCGATATGAGCGAATGGATGAGATGAGATGTCATGTGAATAAGAATGTGAATGAATAATATAAGATGTGAACGAATGAGATGTAATGAGAAATGGATGTGATGAGACGTAATGTAAATTAAGAAAGATAGGAATGGATGTCATGTGAAGTAAATGAATCTGATGTGATGGGATGGAAAATGATGTATCTGGTCAAGAATGGATACACATATGATTTGGAATTGGATTAAGTAATATGGATTGATGTGGAACAATCTGGAAGGATGTGAGTTCATTATAGAAACTGTATTTGTGAACTGTTTGTAAATGACTATTTTATGTCAAGAATGCTGGGGAAGCATTTTGACTATCTTGAGAATGTGGTCGTGGAGACCTACCTGATAAAGTTACAACAGCTGACGGAGAGTCAACGGAGGACGTCTCGCGTAGCAAGGTCAGCCGAGGTCTTGACCAGCCTCGGTTCGATTTAAATGGTGAACTTCCGGTACGGTGGATGAGGGACCAAGGAAGCGGCCTATGAGTGAAGCGCTAGGTGACCTGCGAAGGATCCTAGAGGGTGCTGACCATACGGTGCTCGGGCTCTGGGTCGTCGAAGATACCCACACGTGCATCGAGGAAGATATTGGAACAAGGAGTAAGAGTTATTTTCTGAAACCGGGCATGGATCTGGTTGATTGACCTTGCTGGTCCTCAACGGATGAGTCCATGGCTCTCTTATATGGATCTGTTGATTGATCTTGCTGATCTTCAACGACGATTCCATCTTGATTTTTATATGTGAAAATTGTTAAGATTCTAGAAATGGGATTGGTCATGGTGAAAGACATAGATTAAGCATAAGAATTAAGGTGGATTAAACCACACTAAGAACTCCATAACTAGAGAGAGAGAGATTGCACACTCAACACTATTCCCTTGTATTGCATATCACAATGAACCATACAATGATATAGGCTCTCTAGCCTTATCCCACTTTACACATCATCATCCATGTGGCAACTCCTTTTCCACTTCTTTTGGTCAACTCTCACACACCATGCAATATTACATGTGGCATTCCTATCTCACCACAATATCTTGCACCTCTAGGGTGCTTTCCCACATACACACATACACACAATATCTTGCACCTCTAGGGTGCTTTCCCACATACACACAACACCGCGATTACATCTCTCAACACCCCCTCTTAATCGAGGTGTTCCACAACTCACTCATCATCCATCACCCATATCAATGTAGCATTGCACAAACGCAATCACTACCTCTCAACACTCCCCCTCAATGATACATTGGAGTGTCCATCAACCAATTAGTGTGCGCGTGTCTACCATCTTAGACACCTAGTCCATTTTGAGCCGACTCATCGCTCACAGCGGAACCACTGAGTCCAATTTGAACATGGAAGTTCAGGTGGGATCCAACCCATGCGCATGCACCTCACACATGCATCGCTCTTGCACACATCACACGACAACTATTTTGAGCTTCTCGGTGAGCTCGGGTAGGTTACCCTCATACCATGGGTGAATACAAAAAATTTCTCGTTTTGAGTTTTAAACTCGGGTACGATTACCCTTCTCATAATTATGGGTGAAAATACAATCATTTTGGCCGAAGCCGGGCAGTGAACCCAAGTGTGTGTGAACAAGCGTTATCCTTCCAAAAAAAACACAATACCATTTACTCATCTATCGCCTTTAGCTTGCATGTGAGTACCCCTTGTGAAGGACACTTTACACCATCTCTAAGGATAACCCTTAGGGTTACTTTCAGCCATTAAAAAAATAAAGAGGTGCGGCGACTTGCAGCTACTATGCACTGCCAATGATGGGCCATGGTGGGTGGCCCTTATCCACCCACTTGTTCCTTGGCTGTCTGTCTCTATTTCCAGCTTTTCTCTTCTCCAGCTGAAGATTCCTGACATCGCTGGGTCGTCTTCCCTGGAGGCGTTGCATGAGCTCCCGTTCACTAATCGCTGCTTCGCATGAGCTGCCATCTATCCTGGCAAACACAGTGGTTTCCTTCATCTTCTTGTCGCACAGCCTCCCTCAGTATGCTACTTCTTGTGTGTGAGGCAAGAAAACAGGCCTCCACTTTCTTTGTACCCTTGGCCCATTTCTTGCGCTGTTGCCTGTTTTGCTTCAGCCCTCTTCGTCTGTTTCTGCTCACCGAAATCTGTGCAAAATCTCCTTTGACCTTTAATGGGACCTTTGGCTCCACAATGTGCATGGGCTCTCTCCCACTTCACGCGTCTGTGAGAGCATTATTCTACGTCTCCTCCTCTAAGGGCGGCTGTAATTTCTGTGAGCGCTATCTGTCTGCTGCAGTCAAAGTTATCTAGCTGTGTTGACCATGATGTCTGCACTCGTATAGGACTATTCCTATTCTTCTTCGCTGAACTCCATCTGCTTAGTCACCTGCTGATGTCTTGCTAAGCTGAACCTTGCTGTGCGACTTGTCTCTACCTGCAAAGCATCTGCTTCAAGCTCCATCATTGAGCTTGTAAAAAAACCTTCTCTCGGTTGCACCTCATTTGTCCTTTCATGGACAAGGCTTCACACTCTTTGCTGCGATTTCTTACATTGATGTAATTGGCATCACACACCAACTACCTCTTCTTTGTCTCTTGAACCCCTTGCATGAGGTTCACATTGACCACTAACATGGCCATAATGAGCTCCTAATTGAGCTCCACAATGCATGCTATCTTGCATGCTCCTTCAAGGGTTATTTCTTTCAGTTTCTCCCATGAGAAACCATAGATGCATTCACATGTGAAAGTTTCCACTACTTCCACCACTCTCACTCATTTTCTATGAGCGAGCATATGTGCATGCTCCTCTTGATGCACATGCATGTGAACTCCATTGAGTCCACCATCTCACTTGCCATCATCTTGACAAGTATGCACCTCCACACAAGATTCATGGGATACACAAATCCCATACATAGCAACCCTTCATAGAGCATTCTTCCATGCTCAAACACAAACTTTGAGGTAAAACTTCACAAAACCAACCTTCTTGAGGCATAATCAGCAGCATATCTTCTCTTGGCAGCTTCTCCTTGACGGTGATGAAGACTCCACAGCCTTCATAATGCTGAAATCTCCATTTTCAGCTTCCTTGATGATGGGCAGGCTTTCCTTGTTGCAAAACTCCCTTTGCAACTCTCTTGGGCAGCTTCTATGCAACCTCCTTGTTGCAAATCTCCTCTCAAATCCTCACAAATACAAATCTCCTCTCAAATCCTCACAAATGCAAATCCAAATGATAATATGAGTGTGCATAATTTTTTTTTCATAATAAGCTGAAAATAATGCTTAATCAAACAAACACACAACCAAGCTAATATACATAATAATCACCCATGACCAAGAGCCCATTTGGCTCTGATACCATGTTAAGATTCTAGAAATGGGATTGGTCATGGTGAAAGACATAGATTAAGCATAAGAATTAAGGTGGATTAAACCACACTAAGAACTCCATAACTAGAGAGAGAGAGATTGCACACTCAACACTATTCCCTTGTATTGCATATCACAATGAACCATACAATGATATAGGCTCTCTAGCCTTATCCCACTTTACACATCATCATCCATGTGGCAACTCCTTTTCCACTTCTTTTGGTCAACTCTCACACACCATGCAATATTACATGTGGCATTCCTATCTCACCACAATATCTTGCACCTCTAGAAATGGGATTGATCATGGTGAAGAAGATAGATTAAGCATAAGATTAAGGTGGATTAAACCACACTAAAAACTCCATGAGAGAGAGAGAGAGATTGCACACTCGACACTATTCCCTTGTATTGCATATCACAATGAACCATACAATGATATAGGCTCTCTAGCCTTATCCCACTTTACACATCATCATCCATGTGGCAACTCCTTTTCCACTTCTTTTGGTCAACTCTCACACACCATGCAATATTACATGTGGCATTCCTATCTCACCACAATATCTTGCACCTCTAGGGTGCTTTCCCACATACACACATACACACAATATCTTGCACCTCTAGGGTGCTTTCCCACATACACACAACACCGCGATTACATCTCTCAACAAAAATATTGCCAGGTACTATGAGCTAGGAACTATTGGAAAGGCCCCTGAGTGAACAGGTGGTGAGCGTTCTGGTTGCCAATGATGCCATAAGTACACCGATGAATGAATGATTGGGAATATGGATTCAACCAGAGATTTTGAGGATTGTCATCAGTGACATAATGGTTTCATTAAAGAATTGTTTTAAAGTTAGCTGATGCTGAGAAAAAGGTAATTTCATATTGGGTGTGTAAGTGGTGTGACTAGTTTTATGTTTGCATGAACTTCCGGCTAGGGGGCCTAGGAACTCTTTTCCCTGGTACCCGGGATAAAACCTAACCAAATTCCTAATTGGATCCCATCACTACAGTGGTTGGGCCCATGGGACTGGATGGGGTTAGGCTGGACTGATGGATCCGTAAATCGAGACTCAATTTCTGTTTAGTTTGATAGATGAAGTAAATCCCAGACAAAAATTGTTCTATGGAAAAGAATCAACGGCTGTGCCTCTCAATGAGGAAAAAAGTGTTGGTCTCTATGATCCAAGTTCAGCCTTTTTCCCTGATCTGACTATAGGACTTACGGGTTCGATCAGATGAGCTCAGTTAGTTAAGGCTTTTGACTACGTTAGGGAAAAGTTATCCTGGTGGAATCGCCCGTGCTTTCCGGGCAAGAGAAGTTTTTTCGAGTTCGATTTGGAAGAATCGAGGAATTAGTCACCTATCCGGATATCCATGGGCGAGGCCCCGAGTGTGGGACCCTGCCCCGCGCAAGATGTGCTACTTTCGCTGCTAGCACTCCGAATCCGTTGCGCGGTGGGGACAGGGATCTTACAGTTGGTATCAGAGTCAATTTGGCTAATGAGGATCAACCGAGAAGCCAAATATGTCAAAAATTTATCAAGAAGCACTAAAAGGTTGTAATTGTGTGATAAAATTCATACAATTTAATATTCAAACTGAAATTCATAAATTGGTAATTGGCTCTTCAGATGGAAGTACCGCAATTATATGGAATCCCTGACTTGCTTGAGGCCTAGACATGATGGTATTTACCTTATAGTTCCAAGAACCATGACTACCCGTATATATCGAGGGTATAACTGCAGCTCTTTACTGGCAGTATATACGAGTAAATCTAAGACTTGAAATTATAAGCATTAATGCTATCCAGATGATGAATTCGAATGTGGTTGATGTGATTTTTAAATTCTGGTTGTGAACTGATGAGTTGATTTGGATTCTGATTGAAAAATGATGATTCTTGAAATTTGGTTGAAATGTAATAAGCTGAGCAAAACCACAATGAGGATGAATGGGACGAGTCCCTGTGATGATGTTCATAACTGGAATGACGTTAATAACTCCAGCAAATCACTATGAGATTAGTGGATTGTGCTGGCAGATTGCTGCTGTTAACACTTGACCCAGTGGATCAAGTTAAAGGAGGTCAAATTAAAATCTGCATAAATGAAAAATTTCCATGAAGGACTGTTCAGATAGAAATTTCGATCTAATGGACCATTATTGTGATAAGGAATTGAATGTTATGATCTAAGTGAATTGTTATTTAATAATGAGTTTTATATAAGGGATCTTTATCCAAGGATTCTATTTGGGTTCACCAAAATATAAGGAACCCATAATCAGTTGGACCTTAAGAAAAAGAATTCTCCTCTAGTTTTGCAAGATGAGGACATCTCGCGTTTTTTAAGTGGGGTAGAATGTAAGATTCCTCTCCAACCTCTCAAGATGTCCAGTATCTTCCCCTGTAGTCAAATCCCTCTTCAAAAATATCAAAGATCTTGTTTCTACTTGTTTTGGCCTAGAGAGAGAAAATATTCTAGAGAGATATTATTTAGATTTTGAATATTTTTGGATAGAAAAATTTCTCATCCTATTAATATAAGTTCCCCTGAAATAGAAGTTCAAAAAGATTTCCAGAAGGTGCATTAGAAATCAAGTATAATCTGCTCAAGAGGCATTATCCTAAGGGTCAAGATTTTTTCAAAATTTTAAATTAAGGTTCCTATGGGCCATATAGAAAAGATCAAAATTCACCATTTACCTTACAAATTGCTTGATTCTTTGTTCATGGTAGAGGCCCCCAACCAATCAATTGGTTTGGTGTGCTGATGGAGTCACCAATGGAGATTGAAGAAAGAGGGAAGCTCCAATTTCTTCAATTTGGAGAGAATTTTAGAGAATAGTAAAAATTAGCATTATTTCAGCATAATTTTGGCATAGTATAATTCTCCTATTTTTTTACAAAGACTCATGTTCTATTTATAGGAGAGGGAGGCTCTAACCAAGACCAACTGATTTCTAGAATTTTCCAGATTTTAGTTTGGTTGAATTTGGACTAGATTTGGACCTAGTTTGGTTCCTTTTTGATTCGGTTTTGATTCGGTTTGATCCAAGAGAGAGGAGAGATAAAAATATCACATTATTTTTTAGTTTAAAACTCATTCAAGCATGTGAAGTATGCACCTCCTTGAAGGGACTCCCCTTCCTTACATATGTATCAAAATGGAATGATTATACCCAAAATATCTCATTTTTTAGTAATACTCATAGTTTTTTACTAATAACCCTTGTACATAGTCAACTCTTCATCTTATGTGAGCATTTACTCATTTTTTGGTAATTTCTTTTACAAATTGGATTTATCTCCTCCCCACACATGGATTAATCTCAAGCTTGAGAAGCTTAATTAGAATGGTTTTTGAATGCTATTGAAGTTAATTGATGAATGGTAGTAAAGAATTACATAAATTTTTATTTATGCTTAATTTTAATGATTTTGAATGATCCAATTAGGGATCATTCTAATCATTCCCTTAATGATAAGCTTTATCCTTTAAAATAATTGAGATTTATCAGCCATAGCAGCGGAGCTATGGTAAAATTTCTGTAAAAATTACACATAAAATAATTTCATTCAAAGCATGAAAAGAGGACTTCCTACCATATTCTAGGAATTATCATCCTAGATTAATTGAAAGAATTTCATTGTAATCATGGAGAAATTGATTTTTATGTTATGCATAATTGATGAATTAAGAAAAAGATGATTTCTAGTAATTAAATTTTATGTTAAAAAGAGTAATCCCCATCGTATGAGTATTCTTAAAGGGTTATTTTCATTCTAGACATAGAAAAATGTATACTAGAAATATTTATTTATAAAAGTGTGATTTTCATCATAATTGATTTGTATGCATAAGTAGATGCATAAAAGAATTTTTTTTATATTAAAAGTGTGATTTTCATCATAAAGGATTTTATGCATAAATTAGATGCATAAAAGAAATTCTTTTATATCAAAAGAATGATTTTCATCATAAATGATTTGTATGCATAAAAGATTATTTTTATATTAAAAGTGAGATTTTCATCATAAATGGATTTTATGCATAAAAGAAATTCTTTTATATTAAAAGAATAATTTTCATCATAAATGATTTGTATGCATAAAAGATTTTTTTTTATTAAAAGTGAGATTTTCATCATAATTGGATTTTATGCACAAATTAGATGCATAAGAGAAATTCTTTTATTCTAAAAGTGTAATTCCTACTAAATTGGATTTATGCATGGAAAGATGCATAAAGAAATTATTATAACCCAAAAGAGTTATTCTTATCAATTTTGATTTTATGCATAGATAGATGCATAAAAGATTTATTTTTATTCTAAAAGTGTTAATTTCATTAAGATGGAAATTTATGCATAGAAAGATGTATAAAATATTTATTTTTATTTCGAAAGTATTATTCTCATTAAATTAGAATTTATGCATAGTAAAATGCATAAAAAGATTATTATAAAAGTGTTATTCCTACTAAAGTTGTCTTTACGCCTAATAAGATGCATATGGGAAGTGATAGGATGCGATAAGATACGTATGAGAAGTGATAGGATGTGATAAGATGCGTATGAGATGTGATAGGATGTGATAAGAGGTGTATGAGAAGTGATAGGATGTGATAAGATGCATATGAGATGTGACAGGATGTGATAAGAGGTGTATGAGATGTGATAGGATGAGATAAGATGCATATGGGATGAGTTAGGATGTGATCAGATGCATATGGGATGAGTTAGGATGTGATAAGATGAGTTAGGATGTGATAAGATGTGTATGGGATGAGGTAAGAAGTGTATCTGATGGGATAAGATGTATATGGGTTGTGATAGGGCGAGAATGGATGTGATGTAAAAGAATAGATGTGAAGGCGTATGTGGTTATATGAATGGGAATGTATGGATGTATGAATATGGATGTGTATGTATGATATGGATGTGTATGTATGATATGGAATGTAAAAATAGATGTATGGATGTATGAATATGGATGTGTATGTATGATATGGATGTATGGATGTGGATATGGATGTATGGATGTGGATGTATGAATGTGAACGCGGATGTGAATGTATGATATAGATGTATGGATGTGGAAATGGATGTAGATGTGAAAATAGATGTATGGATGTAGATGTGGATGTGGATGTATGGATGTGGATGTGGGTGTGGATGTATGAATATAGATGTGGATGTATGGATGTGGATATGGATGGGGATATGGATGTATGGATGTAGATGTGGATATGGATGTGGATATGAATATATGGATGTGGATGTATGAATGTGAATATATGGATGTGGATGTATGAATGTGAATGTGGATGTGGATATGAATATATGGATGTGGATGTATGAATGTGAATGCGGATGTGAATATATGATATAGATGTATGGATGTGGTTGTATGGATGTAGATGCGAATGTGGATGTATAAATGTGGATGTAGATGTGAAAATGGATGTATGGATATAAAAGTGGATGTGAATGTATGGATGTGGATGTGGATGTATGAATATGGATGTGAAAATGGATGTATGGATGTGGATGTGGATGTGGATGTATGAATGTGAACGGGAATGTGGATGTATGAATGTGGATGTGGATATGGATGTATGAATGTGAATGGGGATGTGGATGTATGAATGTGGATGTGGATATGGATGTATGAATGTGGATGTGGATGTGGATGTGGATGTATGAATGTAGATGTGGATGTATGGATGTGGATATAGATGTGTATGTATGAATGTAGATATGAATGTGGATGTAAGAATGGGGATGTAGATGTGAAAATGGATGTATGGATGTAGATGTGGATGTGGATGTGGATGTGGATGTAGATGTGGATGTGGATGTATGGATGTGGATGTGGATGTGGATGTGGATGTGGATGTATGAATATGGATGTGGAAATGGATGTATCGATGTGGATGTATGAATGTGGATGTGAAAATGGATGTATGGATGTAGATGTGAATGTGGATGTATAAATGTGGATGTGGATGTGGATGTATGAATGTGGATGTGAAAATGGATGTATGGATGTAGATGTGAATGTGGATGTGTATGTGGAATAATGAATGTAAGAATGTATGTGAATGGATATGAAGTCGATATGAGCGAATGGATGAGATGAGATGTCATGTGAATCAGAATGTGAATGAATAATATAAGATGTGAACGAATGAGATGTAATGAGAAATGGATGTGATGAGACATAATGTAAATTAAGAAAGATAGGAATGGATGTTATGTGAAGTGAATGAATCTGATGTGATGGGATGGAAAATGATGTATCTGGTCAAGAATGGATACACATATGATTTGGAATTGGATTAAGTAATATGGATTGATGTGGAACAATCTAGAAGGATGTGAGTTCATTATAGAAACTGTATTTGTGAACTGTTTGTAAATGACTGTGTAATGTCAAGAATGTTGGGGAAGCATTTTGACTATCTTGAGAATGTGGTCGTGGAGACCTACCTGATAAAGTTGCAACAGCTGACGGAGAGTCAACGGAAGACATCTCGCGTAGCAAGGTCGGCCGAGGTCTTGACCAGCCTCGATTCGATTTAAATGGTGAACTTTCGGTACGGTGGATGAGGGACCAAGGAAGCGGCCTATGAGTGAAGCACTAGGTGACCTGCGAAGGATCCTAAAGGGTGCTGACCTTACGGTGCTCGGGCTCTGGGGGTTGCCGAAGATACCCACACGTGCATCGAGGAAGATATTGGAACAAGGAGTAAGAGTTGTTTTCTGAAACCGAGCATGGATCTGGTTGATTGACCTTGCTGGTCCTCAACGGATGAGTCCATGGCTCTCTTATATGGATCTGTTGATTGATCTTGCTGATCTTCAACGAGGATTCCATCTTGATTTTTATATGTGAAAATATTACCGGGTACTATGAGCTAGGAACTATTGGAAAGGCCCCTGAGTGAACAGGTGGTGAGCGTTCTGGTTGCCAATGATGCCATAAGTACACCGATGAATGAATGATTGGAAATATGGATTCAACCAGAGATTTTGAGGATTGTCATCAGTGACATAATGGTTTCATTAAAGGATTGTTTTAAAGTTAGCTGATGCTGAGAAAAAGGCAATTTCATATTGGTGGGTGTGTAAGTGGTGTGACTAGTTTTATGTTTGCATGAACTTCCGGCTAGGGGGCCTGGGAACTCTTTTCCCTGGTACCCGAGACAAAACCTAACCAAATTCCTAATTGGATCCCATCACTACAGTGGTTGGGCGGTTGGCTAACCCATGGGACTGGATGGGGTTAGGCGCTGGACTGATGGATCCGTAAATCGAGACTCAATTTCTGTTTAGTTCGATAGATGAAGTAAATCCCGGACAAAAATTGTTCTATGGAAAAGAATCAACAGCTGTGCCTCTCAATGAGGAAAAAAGCGTTGGTCTCTATGATCCAAGTACAGTCTTTTTCCCTGATCTAACTATAGGACTTACGGGTTCGGTCAGATGAGCTCAGTTAGTTAAGGCTTTTGACTACGTTAGGGAAAAGTTATCCTGGTGGAATCGCCCGTGCTTTTCGGGCAAGAGAAGTTTTTCCGAGTTCGGTTTTGAAGAATCGAGGAATTAGTCACCTGTCCGGATATCCATGGGCAAGCAACCGAGTGTGGGACCCTGCCCCGCGCAAGATGTGCTACTTCCGCTGCTGGCACTCCGAATCCGTTGCGCGGTGGGGACAGGGATCTTACACCTCTTCTGATGCTTCATCAATGGTATGCGAATTAACCATACACATAGAGGTCGTGTGGGGACAGTTCCAGATTCCATATACTGGGTTCCCCTGGGTTGCATCACATCTATGGTAGCTAACACATGCATCCAGTTTTCACTAAAGTCTGGAGGAGGAAGTGACGCATACATTTCTGTTTCCTCTTCTTCTTTGGAATTCCCCACCGAGGGCTGGCATATTTGTACAGATGTGGTCCGTTCCGTTGTTGTGACCGAATCATTATTGAACAATTGCCCTTCCATGGGATGTGCTTTCCATGTTCTCATATCTATCTTTAAAATTTGTGAATCCCTACACACACATACACGTGATCTAGTGCCCAATCATGCACCAATTTGGATTCCCTCATGAAGGGTCTCCCCAATATTATGTCATATGAGTCCTATTGGTGAAGGAAGTCCATGAACACAAATGTATGATAGCGAAACATAAAGAGTTTAAGTTTCACATTCTCCAGAAGTCCAATGGACCTTGAAGATGTTCCATCAACCATTTTAACGATTAGATCTACCTTTTGTAGATTGGGTTTTCCCCAGTTCTCCCAGCAACGTTTTGTGATGATGCTAACCCCCGCCCCACCATCTAAGATAGCCAGTGCCTCTAGTACTACCCACTATGATGAATCAAGATTGTGGCATTTGTGTCATTGCTTTCGTAATAACGCCCCAGTTGATCAACTGGTATCTTAATGACTTGAGTTTTCCTTGTGTGTCTTAAGGTTCTTTCTGCCAGAGGTGGTAGAACCTCCTCTATAGTATCGGTTGGCTTTAGTCCGCCGCCTTCTACCCAGTCGTTGGCATTCTTCTACTAAGGCCCTGGCGTCTTCAAGATTCCTTATTTCCTCATCGGCATTGGGGTACTCACTGACTCCTTTAGGAGTTGTTGTTGGTTGCTCCCTTTGCTCCTCTAGGTCCGACCCTTTGTGGTTTATTCTTTGATCCCCCTCTTCTCTCAATTGGGTGGATCCAGTGTCAATCGTATCTTCTTCGGATCCATCTTGGATTGTGACCCCTGTGTCACCCTTACCCACTTTTTTCACTCTTCTCTTGCACAGCCAGTTCTGGAAATAGTTGCATCTTCTCAGTTCTTTCCCTTGTCTCCTAATTGAGCTTGGGCTCGTGTGTTAAGACATTAAGTGGTGTGATATTTCTAGGCTACACACTAATGGTTTGGATGGTAGCCTAATTAGTAGTGAAAGTTGAACCACTTGCGCGGTATGGACAATCCTTGATTAAATTATCAATACCACATTTAGTACAAGTGAGTACTGGCATGTCATTACGTGTAGCAATCACTTGTTTAGGGTTAGTGCGTATGAACCATATTCTTATTTGGGCACTCAGTGATTCGATGCGGCCCTTTGCAGCCAAAACATTTTTCTTCCCATAACTAATTCCGGCTCCTTACCCCGTGATTGGAGTAGGTTTAAACTTCCCATCTCCTTTTGCCCAACTCTCGCCCTTCAAGTATCGAGCTCTTGTTTCCTTAAGCTCAACTCTCATAGTTGTCGTTCCACCTCGCTCCTTCTGAGATCTAACTCTACTTCCTCTGAGGTGGGGAAGAATACTTGACCCATCGTAGTAGCCACACTTTCCATGCTTCGTCTCATTCGAGGGGTGTCGGTGTTCGATAGCCTTGAATTCGACATTTGGATGGGCACTTCTTGTCTTGGACCAAGTCAACGCTGGTTGACGGACCCATGCCCACAGATTGCATTTCTTCGTTCATGACTGGTTTGGAGACCAAAAAATCCTCGGGCGATATCAATGATACCATTGGACCTGGTTGGGGAGGGTGGTTTCTCCTCTTCCCCAAACCCAAAGTACCTCTACCCTTCTTCCATGGACTCTTCACTACTACTAGTTTCAACGGTGGTCAAGTTCCTTAGGACACTCAGGTGAGTGCTTGCTGAGTGATCTGAACCCACTTTTTTGATAGGAAGATTCTAGGTAATTCGATGCACTATCGTCAGGTGTAAGATCATCTCTGATGAGCTTTCCAGATCTTAAGTGCATGTATGTATGATTTGATAAGCTACTTTGATGACCCAATTCAGCTTTGATCAGATTCTATCGATTTATTTTTGAGGCCGTGAGATTGCAGAGAATAGTTCACGACGTGAAGTGTCAGAAAACAATTCACGTCGTGAATGTTTTCTTGCACTTTCACCACGTGATCAAAAATTTTTACTCTTAGGGTCAGAACCCCTCGTCCTTGTTGTAGGCGTCCCTCCTTTCCCGACCTTTGTAGCCTTAGCCTGACTGTGCGTTGGATTGGACTAAACCATGAGTTTGCAGGAAAATGTTTACGTCGTGAACAAAAAAGGGCTCACACCGTGAAGGTCTTCTAAATGGCTCACGTCGTGAACAAATTGGTTCATGCCATAAAGAGTTCTGAAAAAGTTCACGGCGTGAACGGATTTCTGCACTTTCACGATTCTTAATCTTGTCAGACCTCGTGGCGTCAGAGGTGTCAGGATAAGGTTACCTATTTTTGGCAAGGCAATTCGGTGATTTGCAAGATGTTAATTACGGCACTGATGTCGGGAGCGGTTTATGATTTTGGGTGCAAAATACTTATCCAACCGTCTTCCCAAAATGATTGTTCCATATCTAAGGAGTGGAATACAAGTTCAAGGCACAGTCAATGGCTCCTTATTTTTTAATTTTTGTGAATTTTTGGAAAAGAAGAAGACAGAACACCAACCTACTCATTCACGTTGATGCTTCCAATGATGCAAATATCAAAATTAACTAGAAAGAACAATGAAGCTCTATTCTAAGACCACTCTACCACACACATACACAACAACCACAACCAATTTCACACGATTTCTTACTTCCACATAAATCTTATCCATTCATTTTCTACACAATGCACTTGTTAAGCTCCAAACCTCCAAGCTCCACCTCCACATTGTCACATAGAGTTGCTCACACCATTCGCATAAGACAATCACTCTCTCTCACTCTCCCATACAAAATCTTATCCATTCATTTTCTACACAATGCACTTGTTAAGCTCCAAACCTCCAAGCTCCACCTCCACATTGTCACATAGAGTTGCTCACACCATTCGCATAAGACAATCACTCTCTCTCACTCTCCCACACAAGCATGAATCATACAAGCATAGAAGAGACACAATGCTAGATGCTCTCTCTCTCAATCTCTCTCTTCAAGACACAAAGAAGAGCTCTCTATAGCACAAAAGGGAGATTGTGTCTTTTCATGAGAAAATGCCTTATATACATTTGGTCCTTATTCACACTTGGGTGCCTAAAACTCAATTAAGTAGGCCTTGGGTGGCCAATGTCTCATAATGTACAACTTTAATAGTGTCATTTCATGACACTTATTAATGTCCTCAATTAGGGGAGCATGTTTGTTAATCCAAAATGGGATTAACACCAGCATGATTTCAAACATTGACATTTGACATAAATATATCAATCATATCAATATTCAATGGTGGGTGATTGAAAAATATGCATGCCCAACGCTTTGTTATAGGTTTGCCAAAGTTTAAAGTGGACGGAATGCCAAAGTATGTGGCATTTCCACCTAATAAGAATGCCAATCAAATGCCTTTGGTGGATGTGGTGCATTTTAATGTTTGGGGACCAAGAAAGATGACATCAATATGAGGATGCCATGTTGGTAAGGTGCTATTTTCTATGTAGGGTGAAAAAACGAAGTACTATCTAATATACTTCATGTTTCAAACATTATAAAGAACCTGGTTTTTGTTGGAAAAATGGTTGATTAGGGTCTATAAGTGAGATTTAATCCTCTGGATGCTATGTAAAATATTCCAATAAGTAGTGCCGCATGGTTGCGAAGGGGGACATAATTGGATGAATGTTTACATTGGATGTAAACATGCCTAAAGTGAAACGCTATAATATTTTCTCATGGTATAGGTGTGATTACATATATTGGCATTTGGCATAAACACGTTGATTATGCCAATATTCAATGGCCAAAAAATATACACGCCTAAAGTATTGTTATAGGTTTGCCGAATTTCAAAGTGGATAGAATACATAAAGTATGTGAAGCATGCCAATCAGGAAAATAATCTAAGCATGAATTTCCACATATGATAAGAATGTAATACAAGGACCATTGGATGTGGTGCATTTTGATGTTTAGGGAAAAACAAAGATGACATCAATCAAAGGATGTCATTATTATATGTATCCTTCATTGTGATGATCACACTAGGAAGATGTGGGTATGCTTCATGAAAGAGAAAAGTGAAGTGTTTATACTTCAAAGCTTCAAGGTTATGGTTGAGAAAGATAAAGGCATGCACATAAAATGTGTAAGATCAGAATCGAGATGGTGGGAGAGAATATTCTCCAATGAATTAAATTTTATTATCTAAGAGAGCATGTGATCGATGTGATTATCTAAACACATTGATCATGTCAATATTCAACGGCCAAAAAATAAACAAGCCTAAAGTATTGATAGAGGTTTGCTGAAGTTCAAAGTGGATAGAATGCATAAAGTATGTGAAGCATGCCAATTAGGAAAATAGTCTAAGCATGCATTTCCACATATGATAAGAATGTAAGACAAAGACCATTATATGTGGTGCATTTTGATATTTAGGGACCAATAAATCAATCAAAGGATGTCATTATTATATGTATCTTTCATTGATGATCACACTAAGAAGATGTGGATATACTTCATGAAATAGAAAAGTGAAGTGTTTATACACTTTCAAAACTTCAAGCTATGGTTGAGAACGATAAAGGCATACACATAAAATGCCTAAGATCAAATGGTGGAAGATAAAGGCTATGGTTGAGAACGATAAAGGCATACACATAAAATGCCTAAGATCAAATGGTGGAAGATAATATTCTCTAATGAATTCAATGTGATTATCTAAAAGAGCATGTGATAAAGAGACAATTTACATGCATGTACACCCCACAGATAAAGAGACAATTTACATGCATGTACACCCCGTAGAAAAATGGGATTGCAGAAAGGAAGAACATACATATATTATAGAAGTTACCTGTGCTTTGATGAATAAGGAAGAAATGCCTCATTATTTTAGTGGGCTGAAGTAGTAGCAACTACAGTTTACATTATAAATAGAAACCCCCCCCCCACTACAACAATTCATGGCATGATGCTTGAACATAAATTTACTCAGGAGAAAACTAGATTTTGCACACTTGAAAGTGTTTGGGTACATTGCATATATACATGTGTGCTAGATTAGGTAAGAAGAAATTGGATCCAAATATACAAAAATGTATCTTTTTTTGCAATTTCCGTAAGCAGATTGGTTAAAGATGCTATAACCCCACTAGACGTGAGATGTGAGTGAACATGGATGTTGTGTTTAATGAGATGAGTAGCTTGTGCACACTAGTGAAGGATTCCATAGAGATTGATGTAAACAACAATATGGCTACAATAGCAAATGGAGAGTAGCAATCATATCTGCTCAGTAGACCAGGAGAGTCCTCTAATAGTGGGTCTACCTTGGTCACAAAGGTCGAGGAAAAATGCCAAAAATTCTAACACATCATTTTGTGGTACTATAAGTGGTAAAATTGCAACTACTTTTCTGTAGTGAAAGGAATAAGGGTGACCCTACTATTCACCTTCTCTTCCAAATATTTCCCAATGATACATGTACTTATGGCTTCTTTGTAAGGATGTGCATGATTACCCATATGTATAGCACATCTAATTGTATTCTGGTAATCTATTGGAAGGCAATAATAGATATGTACCACTTAAAGGAAAAGAGAAGCTGGATTAGCCTTTCATAATACCTAAGGCTTCAGCTAGTCATTCCTTTGTTGATGGGAATAGTGGCTCAAAATAGAGCCTTAGGGATCCCGGCTATTGTTACACCTAATGTACAAAGAGACCAAGCAGTGTTGAGAACATATGGCACTGATCTAGGTATACATAGGTCTACAAGGGTCACATATCCAGTGGAGAGGTTAATATATGATGGGTATACAACCCATCATTATGCATATATAGTCAAATCAATATAATAGATAGAGCCCACATGTTTTGAGAAGTCACTTAGACATAAGAATTAGGAAGATGCCACGCATAATAGAGGGTTGTATTGTGTGCAAATGAGACACGGGAGTTGGTGCCTTTGCCTAAGGAGAAGAAGATAATTGGATGTGTATACAACCTATCATTATGCATATTTGGTCAAAGAAATAGAGGAGATAAAGCCCACATGTTTTAAGGAGACACTTGGACATAAGAATTGGGAAGATGCCATGGATAAAGAGATGACCACATTGATGGATGCAAATGAGACATGGCAATTGGTAATTTTGACTATGAAGATAAAGGTAATTGGATGTAACTGGGTCTATAAAGTGAGACATGGGAGTTGGTGCCTTTAACCAAGGAGAAAAAGGCAATTGGATGCAAGTGGGTCTTAAACTAAAGCAAAATTTAGATGGGTATGTGAGAAATTATCAGGCAAAATTGGTAGCCAAAGGATATACACAGACCTATAGCATTGACTATGAGGAGAGTTTGAGCCCGACTTCTAGGACGACAACTGTAACCGCAGTCTTTACTACTAAGGGATAGTCTTTACACTAAATGGATGATAAAGAATGCTTTTTTACATGGTGATTTATAGAATAAGGTCTACATGGTGTAGCCACCAATATATGAGGAACCATACATGCGTAGATTTTGTTTATAGGTTGCGTAAATCCTTGTATGGCTTGATGCAGGCACCTAAAGCATGGTCAGAGAAGATAAGAGAGTATCTTGTTAAGACTTATATATGTACGATGAAATTTTTACTCTATGTGAAAAATATTGATAAGGGAATTGTTCTCGTTAGTCGTCTATGTTAATAACTTCATTGTCACACGAGGGGATAGTGATGTTGACATTTATGAGACTCCTTAAGAGGAAGTTTAAAATGAAAGATTTGGATGAGCTATGATACTTCCTAGGTTTAGAGGTGATTAGAGAACGTGCTGAGGTTTGGTTTTTATAGAGGCAGTATGGTTTGGACATCATGATGCCCAAATATGGAATAACAGGTTGTAAGCCAATCTCAGTGCCACAGTGCCATTAGAGCATAACACAAAATTGGATATAGTTACAAGTTATTTTTTTGAGGACCCTACAATGTACAAGTACATTATAGGGAGTTTGATCCAGATGACTATCACCATGCCAAATTTAAGCTATGATTTTGGATTGGTGGGTCAGTTTATTCAGGCCCCAAGGAAGCCACACTTCGATGTGGCTAGAAGGATACTCGAGTACATAAAGTTCACAATACACTATGGAATTTTCTATGAGGTAGGAGTGTAGGTACATGTACATGGATATATATGTGCATATATTGGACTGGTAGTGTCTCAAAATGGAGATCTACTAGAGTGGCTTAATGTTTTGTTTTGGTTGAATAAATATGGGCAAGCCCATGGATAGACAGAGCTATTGTCATTTATTGTGGCAACATTGTGAGAAAGAAGGTTCTAGAAGGTGATGTGGATTATATCAGTCCAAAGGATCACAGAGTTTAGGTGCATTGTCATTATGTGAGGAAGAAGGTTCTAGCAAGTGATGTGGATTATACCAGTCCAAAGGATCATAGAGTTAAAATTTTCACAAAGACATTGGGTACATAGAATCTCGTAGGTTTAGGAACTTACTTGGAGTGCATGGTATAAAGCGTAGCTCAAGGGGGAGTGTGGGGATATTGAGATTAACTAGTGTGGGTATGGATGACATGCTAGGATAATAGCTCTACACTTATGCCATTGGCACAGTTTTGGTGAGATTATGTTACTAGTGGTTTACACGCTATGTGACATCCATGAGCAGTGTATCATATGCCAAGAGGAATTACATATAATCACCCACCCAGTCAATTGTTGCTCTCACTTCCATTGTTGATGGACATAAGTCCTAATTCCATTGATTAATAGAGAGAGAAAGAGAGCATGAGAGGAGGTAGAGAGGGAAAAAGAGCTTTGCTAAATCATTTTACATATATGAATGGATAGATAGAAAAGAGAGAGAGATAAAGAAACGAGGCATGCAATAACATATTAAAAATATATTTTCACTATTTCAATTGGTGAGATATATTATGTGAATAGCTATGTTATTGTACAATGTCCATAACTATATAGCTATGCTATTGTATAATGTCCATAATTATAAATTGTTAATCATTTCAATGCATAGAAGTACGTATCCCACTCATAATAATAACATAGTGGTGGGTATTTATTCTCGTACTTCATGTTAAAAATTAAACATAAACCTATACTATACTATCTTAGGACCTTAGAACACTTTAAAATAAATACTAAATACAAAACTCATTAATACTAAATACTACTAACCTAACCAATCATCAAAATAATACTAACACTAACCTATGCTAAATAACAACCTAACCTATACTAAACACTAACCCCAACCTAACCTATGTTAAACACAATAACCTAACAACCAATGCTAATAACACTATGACCTAAGCTATGTTAAACACTATAAATACTAGCCAACACTAACCAATATTACTAATAAATCTAAATAATAAATACCAATTAAGTTCATGTAAAAATGGCTGTAAAGATCTCTTTTTGAAAACTAACAATACTAACCTAACCTATGCTAAACACTAATGTAACAACCTATACTAACAACACTAACCTAGCCTATGTTAAACACTAACCTAACAACCTATACTAACAACATTAACCAATACTACTAACCTAACCTAAATACTAAATACTAATTTAGTTCATGTAAAAGTGGTTATAAAGATCTCTTTTTGGGCCTTTTTTTAACCTAGACTAACCTAACATTTAATATTTCTTAACACTACTAAATACTAACCTACTAACCTAATTAAACTAGCCAATACTAATCGACTAACCAATACTAATGAACCTAGAAGGAGCAATAACATGAAATGACTAGTGTTCACACTTGGTCGACCATAACTTAAACACGAAGTCATACACTTCCCTAAGCACACTTTCTACCAAAAAAAAAAACCCAAAAAAAAAGATAGGTTTTCATTACATATGGGAAGATGGAAAAAGTGGCTATGGGTGGCAAAACCATGTTAAACCGGACTCGTTAACATACATACATATAGGAGAAACATCAACCCTATAAGAAGTAGAAGATAAACACAAGATTTAGCGTAAAAAGGTGCACCATCTCCTCTCTTTTTTAAGGCATTTTTTGAAAGAAAGAAAAAACTCATCAAAGCATGACCAAGGGATTGTGTGCACACAAGGCCTTTTTTTAAAAAAATAGATGGTTTTCAACATATAAATCTTCTTCATAATATAATAGCTTCAATTTACTTCTCATGAGTGTGATGCATAATGTCTAATTCTATTCCTTATAATCTTAGGCCATTTCCCACTCTGTGATGCACTAATTTCCTTAGATCAAAGATCAACTAATTATGCTTTCAAAAAAATATGCCCATTATAGAGAGGACAAAAATGAATTGCACATACACAATTTGTTTCTTTGCTCTCTTTTTTTAAGGTTTTGTTGGATCATCTCTTGCTATCGATCCTTGATTTTTAGGTTGTCTTCCTATATTAAGGTATTTTTAGGCATAAATGTCTAGATGGTCTAACGATGTGTTTGGTATGTATATATTCAAATTTTGTTATAATGCCACTTTAACATTGGTGTGTGTTTGGTATGTATATATTTTGTTATAGTACCACTTTAACATTGGTGTGTGTTTGGTATGTATATATTCAAATTCTGCTATAGTGCCACTTCAACATTGGTGTGTGCAGCCATACATGTGTGTTGCCATGTGTACATATGTGTTGCTATGTGTACATATGTGTGGCCATGTATGTGTATGTGTATAGTGTGCGTGTACGTGTACGTGTGCGTGTACGTGTACGTGTATCTATGTTTTTTAGTGTTTGTGTGTAGGTCTTATTTATGTGTGTGATGTACATATATGTAGTATGCTTTATATATATAAATATTCCCCCTATAGAGCACAAAAATGAATGCACACACGTGGTTCGTTTTTATGCTCTATAGGAGGCATATTATTTTTAAGGATGTGTAGGTGTTTATGTTTGTGAAATCTACGTATGAGTGTAAGTACAATGACACTTTTTGACGATGTAGTGTTTTGTGCATGTTTCACATAGTTTGTTTCGCACACTTATTGTTGAGCACAATGGTGGGGGTAGTTAATTTGATGTGCCTACAATGATTTTAGGATCTCCACAAGTATGTTAGAAGATATATGTTGATGTGATTGGTTCACATAAAGTGGTTGCATAACAAGTTTACATTATCACTGGTAGATATATTATTAGAGGTTGCAAGATTGCTATGAGTGCAAAAGTTATTGCAAATTCTTTTTTTCCCTACATAATACCATATTTGGTGCAAGTGAAAGTTAATATAAAGTAACAATATCTGACATGCTCTATGTGAGGACCACCACCCCCTATATATAATTAAATACTTCTTTCCAAAGTATGGTAATGACGTCTAGAGGGTCCCACCTAGGGGCATCATACGTAATGACGTCTAGAGGGTCCCACCTAGGGGCATCATACGTAATGGCCTAGTGTTCGGCTAGCTAACAGCATGCGTTTTGTATCTGCCAGAAAATCCTTACACCAAGAAATGCATATGATTCCTTCTATGTATTTCCCTTCATCATTCTCACAAGTAAGAGGAAACATACAACTACACACCAATGTCTTACTCCTCGATCATGGTCCCTTCATGATTCTCACAAGTAAGAGGTGATTGGTTGTGGCTATGTACAACACACACCGCCATCTTACTCCTTGATTATGAAGCAGATAGCCTCTACACCTTTGGACTAGCCCATCATTTTCTTAGAGTCGAATTTCTCAATCTACCTTTTTTTGAAGTTTTTTAAACAAAATTTGGTTTCATTTGGAAGGCACCCACTTACTCAAGTCCACCATAATTTTCCAGTGGTGTATCCATTTTCTACTTCAACCAAATCCATAGGCATAACCTAGACCCCATCCAGTGCCTTGGATCTAGCATTTCACCCTATGGTCACCCTATGAAGCTAGTGTGAACTCACACATCCTATTCCTGGTTCATTACTCACACACACCCATCCAAGAGCTGCCCTATCCTCACACCAAGCATGTCAAGAGCACACCCACATCCCACCAAGATGGGTTAAGGTCTCGGACGACTGTCTTTGTGACATCCATAATTGATATTCATGGTTCATTACTCACACACATCCAATAGCTGCCTCTGTCCTCACACCAAGCATGTCAGGAGCACACCCACATCCCACGAGATGGGTTAAGGTCTCAAACAACCATCTTCGTGACATGATTCACTACTAGGATGACATCCACTCAGGATCACATCGGCTTATGTGATACCTTCACAAGCTCCATAGTAAACAATATTTCAACAAATATTATCCAAACAAGTATCAAACATGATCAAGCAACCATGTATCCCAAAACACGGTAACCATTGCAAGCTCATGAGACAATCTCAGTCCTCCATCCAATCTCCGAATGTATTGGTCCTTTGAATAAACATTTGAATTCCCGAATTCATTCTCCCCTTAAGCCATAGGCACTAAGTCTCCAAGGGTCATTTTTTCCAACTATAGCCCTTAATCAATCCCAATACATTTTCCTTGAAGCCATAGGTCTTCTAGATGTATTTTAACTTCTTTATTTCTTGGGATTATAGCTAGGCCCTAAGTCCCATTTAGAAAATCATGTTCCAGTCCTTACTTATAAGGTCTTGATTCAAGGTAATGATAAATCTTCTAACTTTCTAGGTAAAGTATGGGTTTATGAGATTCACCAGGGTAGTCCCAAACTTCTCAAGACTTTTTCTAGGTAAAGGTTAGGTTCATGAGATTCACCATGGTAGTTCCAAACTTCTCAAAGACTTTTTCTATCTACTAATGGCCTTTCCCTTATATAAAGTTATTCTTATCCTTGGAAAAGTCCATCTAACCTTAAGATGAAATCAACATCGGTGTTTGGGCCAATTTCTATATGAAATTTATAGAACATTTTAACACTAGCCTTTATTGGACATTGGGTAGACTCCTATCCTTTCCATAATTTATAGAGCATTTTAACATTATCTCTCTTTAGGCCTTTATTGGACATTGGGTTAGATTCCTATCCTTTCCATAATGATCTTGATTCATACATCCTCAAAATTAATTTTATGGGATCATTAATTATCAACACTTGACTTTCTCTCTCTAGGTCCACATTA